>NC_089582.1:24914202-25514202 GCF_019320115.1 Miscanthus floridulus | reverse complement strand
ATATATTCCATCCTTTCAAGTCTCCTTTTATTGCCTCTACCCAAGTCAACTTCGGTCTTCCTCTGCCTCTCTTCACGTTACTATCCTGACTTAGGATTCCACTACGTACCGGTGCATCTGGAGGTCTCCGTTGCACATGTCCAAACCATCTCAACCGGTGTTGGACAAGCTTTTCTTCAATTGGCGCTACCCCTAATCTCTCACGTATATCATCGTTCCGAACTCGATCCATTCTTGTATGACCGCAAATCCAACGCAACATACGCATTTCCGCGACACTTAGCTATTGAATATGTCTTCTTTTCGTAGGCCCACATTCTGCACCATACAACATAGCAGGTCTAATCGCCGTCCTATAAAACTTGCCTTTTAGCTTCTGTGGTACCCTTTTGTCACATAGGACACCAGACGCTTGCCGCCACTTCATCCACCCTGCTTTGATTCTATGGCTAACATCTTCATCAATATCCCCGTCCCTCTATAGCATTGATCCTAAATATCGAAAGGTATGCTTCCTAGGCACTACTTGACCTTACAAACTAACATCTTCCTCCTCCCGAGTAGTAGTGCCGAAGTCACATCTCATATACACAGTTTTAGTTCTACTAAGTCTAAAACCTTTGGACTCCAAAGTCTCCCGCCATAACTCCAGTTTCTGATTCACTCCTGTCCGGCTTTCATCAACTAGCACTACATCGTCCGCGAAAAGCATACACCAAGGGATGTCCCCTTGTATGTCCCTTGTGACCTCATCCATCACTAAAGCAAACAAATAAGGGCTCAAAGCTGACCCTTGATGTAGTCCTATCCTAATCGGGAAGTCATCCGTGTCTCCATCACTTGTTCGAACTCTAGTCACAACATTGTTGTACATATCCTTAATGAGCCCAACGTACTTCGTTGGGACTTTATGTTTGTCCAAAGCCCACCACATAACATTCCTTGGTATTTTATCATAAGCCTTCTCCAAGTCAATAAAAACCATGTGTAGGTCCTTCTTCTTCTCCCTATATCGCTCCATAACTTGTCTTATTAAGAAAATGGCTTCCATGGTTGACCTTCCGGGCATGAAACCAAATTGGTTCATAGAGACCCGCGTTATTGCTCTCAAGCGATGCTCGATAACTCTCTCCCATAGCTTCATAGTATGGCTCATCAACTTAATTCCCCGGTAATTTGTACAACTTTGAATATCCCCTTTATTCTTGTAGATCGGTACCAATATACTTCTCCACTTATTAGGCATCTTGTTCGATCGAAAAATATGGTTGAACAACTTGGTTAACCATACTACAGCTATGTCCCCGAGGCATCTCCACACCTCGATTGGGATACCATCCGGTCCCATCGCCTTACCTCTTTTCATCCTTTTCAACGCCTCTTTGACCTCAGATTCTTGGATTCTCCGCACAAAGCGCCTATTGGTGTCATCAAAAGAGTCATCTAACTGAAAGGTTGTGTCCATATTCTCACCATTGAACAATTTGTCAAAATACTCTTGCCATCGATGTCAGATCTCATCCTACTTTACCTAGAGATGCTCCCTTTTATCCTTAATGCACTTAACTTGGTTGAAGTCCCGTGTCTTTCTCTCACGAACCCTAGCCATCCTATAAATGTCCTTCTCTCCTTCGTACTCAAATGTTGGTAAAGATCCTCGTACGCTCTACCCTTTGCCACACTTACAGCTCGCTTTGCAGTCTTCTTTGCCACCTTATACTTCTCTATGTTGTCCATACTCCTGTCATGGTACAAGCGTCTATAGCATTCTTTCTTCTCCTTAATAGCCCTTTGGACTTCTTGATAACCCTTTCCCTAAATACCTCTGACGTCTCCCCTTTCAGTTTCCACCATTTTGTTCTTTCAATCTTAGCTTGTTTATCCCTACGGGCACGCACCTAAAAACGAAAATCTGTCACCAAAAGCTTATGTTGAGAAACAACACACTCCCCTGGTATCACCTTGCAATCCAAGCATGCTCGTTTGTCCTTTCTTCTTGCGAGGACAAAGTCAATCTAGCTACAGTGTTGTCCGCTACTGAAAGGATCAAGATGCCCAAGAGGGGGGGTGAATTGGGCTAATTCGAAATTCTCTTGCAATAAACAAATCCTACGGATAGCCCAATTAACCCCTTGTGCCTAGAAAAGTGTTTCTATCAAACTAATGCACAAAGAACTCACAACCTATGTTCCAACCTTACTCTTAGCAAGCAATTCTATGGATGTAAAACAAGTATTGAATTGCTCAAAGTAAATACTCAAAGTAAGTAGAGAGGGAAAGGAACGCGGCGATGTTTTGCCGAGGTATCGAAGAGTCGCCACTCCCCACTAGTCCTCGTTGGAGCACCCGCGCAAGGGTGTAGCTCCCCCTTGATCCGCGCAAGGATCAAGTGCTCTCTACGGGTTGATTCTTCGACACTCCGTCGCGGCGAATCACCCAAAGCTGCTCACAACTTGAGTTGGGTCACCCACAAGCTCCGCCGGGTGAACACCAAACTCCCAATCACCACCAAGCCATCTAGGTGATGGCGATCACCAAGAGTAACAAGCACGAACTCTCACTTGACCACGCGAAGCCTAATGAGAAGATGGATGCACACTTTGCTACTCTTGATTTGCTAGTGAGGCTATTCTCTTGGATTCTCAAATCACAAACACCTCACTAGGATCTTGCTCTTCTTGGCACTCACAAACGTGTTTCTCAGCTGTTGGAATGAGCAAAGGATACTCCACTCACGAGTGGAGCTTCTATTTATAAGCCAGCCTGAAAAACAAACCGTTATGAGCTTCTGCGGGATGACCGGACGCTCCGGTCGTGATGACCGGACGCTCCGGTCAGTTCAACCCACGAACCAGTAGTAACGAGTCGACCGGACGCTGGCAGGGTCCGGTCAGCACTGACCGGACGCGTCCGGTCGCATAAAACCCTTACTGGAACCTTACTGGACTCGACCGGACGCTGAACCCTCAGGGTCCAGTCAGCACTGACCGGACACGTCCGGTCACTCTTTTCCAAGTCTGGACCCTTACTGGAGTCGACCGGACGCTAGCCCTCAGCGTCCGGTCACAAGACCTTCCAGCGTCCGGTCACAACAGACTTAACCACCTCAGTCAAACGAACTGACCGGACCCTGCGGCCAGCGTCCGGTCGCACCGGAGCCAGCGTCCGGTCAGTGTTTGACCCTCCATTCACTTCCAACTTTCGAACATATGTGAATGAAGTTTGCTCCAAAGGATCTTAGGCATTCATAGGAGCTACCTAGAGCTAGTTTTAACAAGTGTGCACCACACCTAACTCACTAGACTCAACTAGGTCAAGCTACCCGTTCATACCCCCCTTCATAGTACGGCCAAAGGAAAAACAAAGTCCTAAACTACTCTAAGTGTCTCTCCAACTCCAATCGACACTTAGAACTAGTTATCCTTAACCTTGTCGTCCATCCTTTGAAAGCCGAAACGATTTCCATCGTAGGGGCATGACAACCTCGATTGCCCAATCGATCTCCATTACCATGACCTAACTTAATTGCCTCTGCAAAACACACGTTAGTCATAGTAAACTTGTATTGACATTAATCACCGAAATCCAACTAGGGGCCTAGATGCTTTCAATCTCCCCCTTTTTGGTGATTGATGACAATACCACCTCGAGTATGTTATGGAGTGAGGTTTTTGACGGGCTTGGTTCATATAAGCTTTTGTCAATAAGAACAAAAAGAGTTAGTCAAGCTTATATGACCCAAGCCAACACAATGTACTCAAAGGATATAAATTAAGCATGAGTACAAATAACAAAGCTCATTTGCTTCGAAATATAAACGCGGAAGCAATAGCAAATGAGCATTACCCAAGTGATATGACATATAGATAAAGCAAAGTAGAAGTCACACATGTCAAATATCACAACCACGTAGATAGCACTATCACATATATATAATAGAATGCATGAAAGTAAACACACGAATGCATAAGTAATAGTTTATCACACAAATAAAACTCCAAATGTATATAATAAGCTAATACTAGATAACTAGCTCCCCCTAAAGCTCGCTCCCCCTGAGTCTACATACTCAAACCCTCTCCCCCTTTGGTGTCAAACACCAAAACCTAAGGGTCGGTCGGTGGGGCTGCAGCGGACGAGTCGGGCGCTGAAGTACGTGGAGCAAGATGGAACTGGGCGCCATCATCATCTGACCCTGAGCTCTGAACTAACTGACCCTCTGAAACAGGAAGTGTCGCTGAAGCGGTCTGGGTTTGAGCTGGGGCTGGTGCTGCCTGTGATGCTGCAAGTATGTCCGTCGTAGGATCTGACGAGGCGACAGACGAGGGGAGCCTCTGAGTGGTCATAATAGCTGGAGCTACTGTAGACGGACCAGCAGAATGCATGTGAGGCGGAGTAGGCATGCCAGTCAACTCGCTGAATGATGCTCCAAGACTCCTGGAGACTGACGACTCAGGCACGAATAGCGAGGAAGTCTGCTCTGGTGAGAAACCCGTGTGATAAGGAGTGAACTGCGGGGCTACACCAGGTGAAGCTAACCACTGGGACACCTGTACAGGCGGTGAGGTAAACTGAGCTGGAGGCTGTCCCTGACTCTGAAGCCCGATGGGCTGTACTGCTGGAGTCACCGAAGTGGTAGGTGGCTGTGCAAGCTGGGGAGAAGTCTGTGGCAGTGGAATCCCAATGACTGTCACTACATGCTGCATAAATCCCATGAGCTGCTGCTGCATAAGTAACTGCTGGTGCTGAAGGAGCTGCTGCTGCCGCTGAAACTCGTCCTGACGAGCCTGAAACTGTGCGAAGTTTGTAGCTGTCTCCTGTGCCTGTCGTGTCTGATCCTGCTGCATCCGCTCAAGAATAGCAATGAGAGCGGGGTCTGTCTGTGGAGCAGGTGGAGCAGAACTGGAGCTACCGGCCTCTGCATCGTGTCTACGTGGAGGCATCTGAGGTATAGGCTGGTAGTCGTCGTCGGAGCTGTCACTGTACTCACTCACTCCCTGCTGTGCCTCTAGCTCCTCCTCCTCAGTGGCTGCAATCCCTCTGATGATCTCGTCCTGCTGAGCTGCGGACTCTGGCACGTCGGGACGATGGCTAGGCTGACTGGGTGCCTGAGGAGTGGTGTGTCTGATCCGCTGTGACAGGTTGTAAGCCGGGAACTCTGTAGTGGCACCTGTATACTCATCCATCATGCCAGGGGGCTTATCAATCACAACCCTGCGGATGAGGAACGTGATCTAGTGAGCATAGGGAAGCTGCCTACGACCCTTGAATCCCTCAGCTATAGTATCCTCCATCTCTGAAAGAAGGAGGTCCCAGATGTCAAACACTGTCATCTGCATGATGGCATTGAGAAGCCAGAGCTGTAAGCGAGTCAGGCCCTCCCTGTATCCCAACCTGGGAAGCAGTGTCCTCCTGATGATGGCCTCTAGTATCCTCGCTGTAGGAGTCAAGTCACTGGGGTTCCTGCTCGACCCCTCACCGAACGGCTCCTTGAAGCAATGCCGCACTAGATCTGTAGGGGGCACCTGCCCTCCATGAGGACGCCTAGGAGGCTCCTGATGTCCATAGCAAACCTCATGCATCTTTATAGGCTGCTCCTATAGTCTCAGTATCTCCCTGGCTCTGCCACTAGTCACTCTGTGGTCTTTGCCATTGAAAGCAAAGTGAATGAATCTGTGATGAGGATCGATGTAGAGCGAGGCATAAAACTGACGGACCTAAGAAGGTACATATATCCCTGTCCGTCCAATCAGATCTGACAGTCCTGGCAAATATGACAAGTATTGCCGAATGCCCTCTCCGGCTGCTGCCACAATGGACTCTATCTGATAGACCCTCTGTGATCTGAACACTGCCCCACTGTTAAGATATGCATTGTAGAAATCCTCATGCAGTGGCGTGTAGAACCCCTCAGCTGCTCTCTCATCCCTCCTCGGAGGAAACCAAACCTCAAACTCAACAAACCGCAGCTGCTGAACCTGCCTGGCTGTAGCGGCCCTCAAGTCAAGGTGAACCACTGGAGGCGGACCCTGTGGTCTGGGCGGAGGGCGTGAACCCCTGCGCCGTGTAACTAGCCTCGGTGGAACTGCAGCACTGGTACGACTCGAGCGGCGTAGCTGAGGTGCCGGCTCGGTCTCCTGACTCTCCTGAGTCTCCTGGGCTGGCTGAGGCTCTGCTGGTGGAGGCTACTGCTGTGCTGACGGACCCTCCTCAATGGTGACCCGTCGTCCTGCAAACATGGCAGTCCCAGCTGGACTACCATGACGACGCTCAACCTCCTCAATCGCAGCTCTGACTGCGGGTGAAACTGGCTGATCTGCAATGACAACTCCGCTGCGGGTACCACCTCTCTCGGCACGGTCTGCGGCCTCTGCAATAGCTGCTGCTCTCGCTGTCTCGGCGTCGGGGTACTTGCACTTCTTGGATGTCAGCTGCTTGGTTGACTTGCCTTTGGATCCGGCTGGCTGACGAGGCGGGGGCCTCCGATCATCATCACCTGGGCCACCACCAACATTCTTGGTGCGAGCCATCTGAACTGACAAGATGGTGAGCTGTCGCTGATGAAGATCAACTGTCAAACTGCCGCTTTCGAGGCTTGGCCTCGATCCTTACTCGCGAGCTTGGCTCCGAGTTAACTGCCAACTGCCAATTGAACCACAACGGAACCGACTCGCTGCACGATAGAATAGATGGATATACAAATAAATACCATATGTCTAATAGATACGAAACCCTAGCAGAGAAAGCAATGTAGATGCGAAATTGAATCGAATGGCTTTCTACCTGACAAACAGCGAACCGAGAAGAGATAAGATATCACGCGGGGGATCCTCGGAACCGGGCTAGGGTTAGGTCAAATGCCCTAAATGCAATGGGGAATCAGTGCGATTAGAATTTGATCTAGGTCACAATTTGGAGATCAAGATTGAAACACAAAGCTTGCCATACCAATCAATGGGAGGAAAGGGCAAGAGCACTTGGCGAAGACCGGCAACCTTGGCAACAATCGACCGGCAGAGCTTGGGCGCGAGGAGGCCGGCGAGATGCGGAGCAGGCGTGGTGGCTCGGCTGTGGGCTTGGCT
The DNA here is from genome assembly GCF_019320115.1 of Miscanthus floridulus. Classification (NCBI taxonomy): domain Eukaryota; kingdom Viridiplantae; phylum Streptophyta; class Magnoliopsida; order Poales; family Poaceae; genus Miscanthus; species Miscanthus floridulus. Next base: position 25,507,120 of record NC_089582.1, on the reverse strand, counting down.
GGAGCGCGGCTGGCGAGCGGCACAACGGCGCGGCTAGGCAGTGGCGGCTGCTCGGGCTAGGGCACGGCGGCGCGGGATTGGGCGCGAGGAGGTGGCGGCGCTGGTTAGGTCAAAGAAGAGGAACACGGCTCGGATAAATAATCCCCCAAACGTGACAGAAAAGGAAACCGAAAAGAGACGAAGTCGCGCGAGATCTACTGACCGGACGCTCCGGTGGTAGCGACCGGACGCTACCACCCAGCGTCCGGTCGATTCCAGAGAGGTCCAAATCCTCTGGAATCGCGACCGGACGTGTCTGGTGGTCCATGATCGGACGCAGGCAGGGTCCGGTCAGTACTGCTTGTCCTTCCTTCGATCGACCGAACGCAGAACCCTTCCTGACCGGACGCACAGACGCAGCGTCCGGTCACTCCTTCATCAGCAGTTCACCTCCTATGAACTGACCGGACGCTGGACAGCAGCGTCCGGTGCAGCGTCCGGTGCACCTTTTACAGCAATCCTTCAACATTCCTTCGCGCTACCTGTTCCCAATCAAGTCCCAACTTGAATAAGATCCAAATAAACACCAATTGGGACTGATGTGAGTGACCTCTCTCAAACCCTCATATTTTTTTCAAAATATTTTGCCTTAGGCTATAATTCTTTTTAAGAAAATAGGCAACAAGAGGGCAAATGGAACAAAACGACAAAACAACATTCATGCATATGTAATACTTGTAAGTAAATCTAGTTGCTTGTCAAGTTTGATCCAAGGTTAAGCTTCTTCACACACTTTTCGGCGGTTATCTTAACCATGTTAGACAAGCCCTATATGCATTGCCACAAATTAAACATGTTGTATATTACAATGAATGCAAGGGACAACACAAGCTCAATTTTTAATGAAGTTACTAAAATCAAGTACATTGAGCTCGTTCCGCAATCTACAAAATGTAGCCTCATCTAGCGGTTTAGTGAAGATATCCGCTAATTGATCTTCGGATCTTACACCTTCTAGTGATATATCATTTTTAGCTACATGATCTCTTAGAAAGTGATGGCGGATATCTATATGCTTGGTGCGAGAGTGTTGAACCGGATTATTTGCAAGTTTTACCGCACTTTCATTGTCGCACAAAAGAGGTACTTTCTCTAGAGCTACTCCATAGTCTAGTAAAGTTTGTTTCATGTATAATATTTGTGCACAACAAGCACCCGCGGCAATGTATTCCGCTTCGGCGGTGGACAAAGCCACACTATTTTGTTTCTTGGAGGACCAAGACACAAGTGATCTACCAAGCAAATGGCACCCTCCGGATGTGCTCTTTCTATCAACTTTGCATCCGGCGTAATCCGAATCGGAATAGCCAATTAATTCAAATAAAGCTCCTTTGGGATACCAAAGGCCAATGCTTGGTGTGTGCTTAAGATACCTAAGGATTCTTTTTACGGCAATTAAATGAGTTTCCTTAGGACTAGCTTGAAATCTAGCACACATACACACACTAAACATGATGTCGGGCCTAGATGCGGTTAAATATAACAAGCTACCAATCATGGAACGGTAGAGAGTTTGATCAACTGAGTTACCTCCCTCATCTAGGTCGAGATGTCCATTGGTAGGCATTGGGGTCTTGATTGGCTTACATTCATCCATCTTGAATCTCTTGAGAAGATCTTTTGTGTATTTCTCTTGAGAGATGAAGATGCCTTCTTTCATTTGCTTGACTTGAAAACCAAGAAAGAATGTAAGCTCACCAATCATTGACATCTCGAACTCCTTAGACATCAATTCACCAAATTCTTTGCATGAGTCTTCATTTGATGATCCAAAGATGATATCATCAACATATACTTGACAAATGAAGATATGCCCATCAAGCTTCTTGGTGAATAGTGTGGTGTCGACCTTCCCAATGGTGAAGCCCTTCTCAATAAGGAAGTCCCGAAGGCGCTCATACCAAGCTCTTGGGGCTTGCTTAAGCCCATATAGTGCCTTGGACAACCTATAAACATGATTAGGATATCTAGGGTCTTCAAACCCGGGAGGTTGATCAACATAGACTAGTTCATTAATAAAGCCATTTAAGAATGCACTTTTCACATCCATTTGATATAGTTTCATTTCATGATGTGATGCATATGCAAGAAGGATACGGATGGCTTCTAATCTTGCAACCGGTGCAAAGGTTTCTCCAAAATCTAAACCTTCAACTTGAGAGAACCCCTTTGCTACTAGTCTTGCCTTGTTCCTCACAACAACACCTTGATCATCTTGCTTGTTGCGGAACACCCACTTCGTTCCAATGACTCTTGCACCTTTTGGTCACTCTTCAAGATTCCAAACTTCATTGCGAGTGAAGTTGTTCAACTCTTCATGCATGGCATTGATCCAATCCGGATCTTTGAGAGCTTCTTCTACCTTGGTAGGCTCATAGCAAGAGACAAAAGAGTGATGAGCAATAAATGAGGTAAGTTTTTGAGATCGAGTCATCACCCCCTTTGTTGGACTCCCTATGATGAGATCTTGAGGATGATCTTGTAGGAGAGGTGTATTTCTTCTATTGACCACTTGAGGAGGTTGTGGGGCTTCAACATCTTGTGCTTGTACCGCCATTTGCTCATGGGAGATATGAGTATCTTCATTTTCTATTTTCCCAATTTTTTCACCATCTTGTGGTACATTTGATGAAGAAGGTTGGTTAATGACTTGTACATCATCTTCATCATCTTTTGGCTTGATGTCTCCCACCGAAATATTCTTCATAGCCTCCCTCAATGGTTCATCACCTACATCATCAAGATTCTCATGTGCTCCTTGGGAGCCGTTAGATTCATCAAATTCCACATCATATGTTTCTTCAACCAAGCCGGTGGCATGATTAAATACTCTATATGCTTTGGACTTCAATGAGTAACCAACAAGAAACCTATATCACAACGCCTTTGAAACTTCCCTAGGTGTTGCCGCTTCTTGTAGATGTAGCACTTGCAACCAAACACCCTAAAGAAGGAGACATCCGGCTTCTTCCCATTGAGCAACTCATATGGTGTCTTGACAAGGAACTTTTGAAGAAATAGGCGGTTGGATGCATAACATGCGGTGTTGATTGCTTCCGCCCATAGAGCTTCAGGGGTGTTGTACTCATCTAGTATTGTCCTTGCAAGAGTGATCAAAGTCCGGTTCTTCCTCTCAACTACACCATTTTGTTGAGGAGTATAGGTTGCGGAGACTTCATGTTTGATTCCAACTTCATCACAATAAGCTTCTATGTTTGTGTTGTCAAACTCTTTGCCATTGTCACTTCTTATCTTCTTGAGCTTCACTTCAAATTCATTTTGAGCTCTCTTGGCAAACTTCTTGAAGCAAGATGCAACTTCGGATTTGTCATGAAGGAAGAACACCCATGTATATCTTGAATAGTCATCCACAATCACAAGACAATAGAGATTTCCTCCCAAACTCTTGTATGTTGTTGGTCCAAATAAATCTATGTGTAGGAGTTCTAGCACTCTTGTGGTTGACATGAAAGCTTTGGTTGGATGAGTGTTTGCAACTTGCTTGCCGGCTTGACATACACTACAAAGTTTGTCCTTCTCAAACTTCACATCCTTCAACCCTCTCACCAAATCATTCTTCATAAGCTTCTTGAGTGAGCTCATCCCAACATGAGCAAGCCTTCTATGCCATAGCCACCCAAGTGTTGTTTTGGTGAATAAGCAAGTCTTCAAGTTTGCATCTTCGGAGGTGAAGTCAACTAGATATAAGTTGTTGTATCTAAATCCATTGAATATCACTTGATTGTCATCGACCTTGGATACAACAACCTCCTTCTCGGTGAATAAGCATTGAAAGCCAAGATCACACAATTGCCCAACGGATAGCAAATTAAAGCTCAATGAAGCAACATAGAGCACATTGGAGATGGAGTGATCATTTGATATTGCCACTTTGCCCAATCCTTTAACCTTGCCCTTTGAATTATCTCCAAATGTTATTTTCTCTTGTCCATCTACCTCTTCATCTAGTGAGGTGAACATACGAGGATCACCGGTCATATGTTGAGTGCAACCACTATCAATAACCCAATGACTTCCACCGGTCTTGTAGTTCACCTACACACAAGAGATTCAAGCTTTAGGGATCCAAGCTTGTTGAGGGCCCTTCACCTTCTCAACAAGTGACTTAGCCACCCAAATTTTCTTAGGCCTACTCTTGTTGGGGGGACCTAAGAACATGACTTTCATCTTTCCACTCGAATCTTTTCTAAGCATGTAGTGAGCATTGAAAGCAAAGGGTCTAGCATGCTTGGGCAAGGGTTGTGGCGGTGGAGTTTGACACTCATGAGCTTTGACTTTGGCTTTGGCTTTGGCTTTGATTGTTGGTGTTGAGCTTGAGCCTTCTTCTTCTCTACACTTGTCATATATCCAATGCCACTTCTATCCATCTTCATGACGGTGTTCATGAGTAGCTCACTTTGGAGATGCTTGCCTCTAGCAAACTTGCTCAATCCCACCTTGAGATGCTCTTTCTCCATCTTGAGCTTCTTGTTCTCTTCCTTGAGAAGATCATTGTTCTTCTCCTCCTTGAGTTTCTTTACTTCTTTTAACTTCTCATTTTCAAGGATCATCTCTTTGTCATGATCAAGAGTTTCTAGCACAATGGTGTTGTGACTTTTCATTTCTTCAAGATCTTTCATGAGCTTCTCATTGTTACTCTTGAGCTTGACATACTCATCATAGTCATTGCACTCAACCACTTGCTTGCCCTTGCTACTTGATCCATGCTCAATGCTTTCATCAATTAAATCATCACATGAGGTAGCTATATCAATCTTAACAACATGGTTAGTAGCATCATGTGGCTCATTTGGTAAGAATTCTTGTGCAATAATGAGGGTATCATAATTGATCTTTAGAGTTGCATATTCATCTTTTAGCTTATTGTGACTAGTGATAAGCTCATTGTGCACCCACTCAAGTTTATCATTTTTATCTTTAAGCTCTTTCTTAGAAGATTTGAGCTCCTTGAGTTTGGATGATATAGAATCATTTGTTTCTTTGAGCTCATCATTAGCCTTTTCTAATGTGTCACATTTAGCTAAGAGTGAGTCATTTTTAGCATCAAGTTTTTCATTTGTGGCTCTACTCTTTCTAATGATCTTAGTATATTTTCTTAGTATTTTGACAAGATCATCATAAGTAGGTGAGTCATCATCATCGCTCTCACTATCATCATCACTAGCATGTTCATCATCACTACTATCATCACTCTTAGTTACCTTGCGTTCACCTTTGGCCATAAGACATAGGTGTGTAGAGGATGATGGCGATGGTGGTGGTGAAGATGCAAGATCAATAGCAATGGCGGCCACCTTTTCATCGTCACTATCATCGTCGGATGATCCACTTGATGAATCAATGTCCGTGAGCGAATCACCAACAATATAGGCCTTGCCACTCTTCTTCTTGTAGAACTCCCTCTTTTTGCCATCTCTCTTCTTGTATGGCTTGTTCTTCTTCTTTTCATCTTCATCACTTGAATCATCTTTCTTGCCCTTGTTCTTGAACTTGTCTTTCTTGGGCTTTGTGCATTGATGAGCTAGATGACCAAGTTCGCCACAATTGTAGCAATCCATCTCGGAGATTGGCTTTCTTCTTGAGCTAGTGAAGAACTTCTTCTTCTTGCCATCAAACTTGATGCCACTCTTGTTTAGCCTTTTTAGCATCGTGGTGGTCTTCTTCACCATGAGGGCAAGGCTTTCTTCATCATCTTCATCACTTGAGCTCTCATACTCAAGTCTTGCTTTGCCCTTGTCTTGGCTAGCTTTGAATGCTAGGTCCTTCTCTTTCTTCTTTGTAGAGGATGAGCCATCTTGTGGTGTGATGTGCATGTACATCTCATGAGCATTGATCTTTCCCAAGATTTGTGTCGGTGTAGCGGTGGAAAGATCACCTTGATGTAGCACGGTCACAATGTGCCCATATTTATCAATGGGGAGGACACTCAAGATTTTTCTCACAACATCGGATGGTGACATTTGAGTAAGTCCAAGCCCATTGACTTCCTCTACAAGAACATTTAATCGAGAATACATCTCATTAGCACTTTCTTTGGGAAACATCTCAAAAGAATTTAGCTTTTTAATCACAAGATGATAGCGCTCCTCACGCTCACTCTTGGTTCCCTCATGGAGCGCACAAACGTCCGACCATAGAGCATGGGCGTCTTTGTGGTTCCTTACACGATTGAACACCTCTTTGCAAAGGCCTCTAAAAATGGTGTTGCGAGCCTTTGCATTCCATTTCTCATAATTCACTTCATCGCCTTGAAGTTGTGCGGCATTCCTAGGTGCGGGGAACCCTTGAGAGGCGGCTCTAAGAATTCCAACATCTAGAGCTTCTAAGTATGCCTCCATGCGGATTTTCCAATATGGAAAATCATCTCCCTCAAAGATAGGAGGAGGTCCATCCCCGTGAGACATCTTGCTCTAAGCGATTAAGCTTAAAAACGTGAGCACGAGGCTCTGATACCAATTGAAAGGATCAAGATGCCCAAGAGGGGGGGTGAATTGGGCTAATTCGAAATTCTCTTGCAATAAACAAATCCTACGGATAGCCCAATTAACCCCTTGTGCCTAGAAAAGTGTTTCTATCAAACTAATGCACAAAGAACTCACAACCTATGTTCCAACCTTACTCTTAGCAAGCAATTCTATGGATGTAAAACAAGTATTGAATTGCTCAAAGTAAATACTCAAAGTAAGTAGAGAGGGAAAGGAACGCGGCGATGTTTTGCCGAGGTATCGAAGAGTCGCCACTCCCCACTAGTCCTCGTTGGAGCACCCGCGCAAGGGTGTAGCTCCCCCTTGATCCGCGCAAGGATCAAGTGCTCTCTACGGGTTGATTCTTTGACACTCCGTCGCGGCGAATCACCCAAAGCCGCTCACAACTTGAGTTGGGTCACCCACAAGCTCCGCCGGGTGAACACCAAACTCCCAATCACCACCAAGCCGTCTAGGTGATGGCGATCACCAAGAGTAACAAGCACGAACTCTCACTTGACCACGCGAAGCCTAATGAGAAGATGGATGCACACTTTGCTACTCTTGATTTGCTAGTGAGGCTATTCTCTTGGATTCTCAAATCACAAACACCTCACTAGGATCTTGCTCTTCTTGGCACTCACAAACGTGTTTCTCAGCTGTTGGAATGAGCAAAGGATACTCCACTCACGAGTGGAGCTTCTATTTATAAGCCAGCCTGAAAAACGAACCGTTATGAGCTTCTGCGGGATGACCGGACGCTCCGGTCGTGATGACCGGACGCTCCGGTCAGTTCAACCCGCGAACCAGTAGTAACGAGTCGACCGGACGCTGGCAGGGTCCGGTCAGCACTGACCGGACGCGTCCGGTCGCATAAAACCCTTACTGGAACCTTACTGGACTCGACCGGACGCTGAACCCTCAGGGTCCAGTCAGCACTGACCGGACGCGTCCGGTCACTCTTTTCCAAGTCTGGACCCTTACTGGAGTCGACCGGACGCTAGCCCTCAGCGTCCGGTCACAAGACCTTCCAGCGTCCGGTCACAACAGACTTAACCACCTCAGTCAAACGAACTGACCGGACCCTGCGGCCAGCGTCCGGTCGCACCGGAGCCAGCGTCCGGTCAGTGTTTGACCCTCCATTCACTTTCAACTTTCGAACATATGTGAATGAAGTTTGCTCCAAAGGATCTTAGGCATTCATAGGAGCTACCTAGAGCTAGTTTTAACAAGTGTGCACCACACCTAACTCACTAGACTCAACTAGGTCAAGCTACCCGTTCATACCCCCCTTCATAGTACGGCCAAAGGAAAAACAAAGTCCTAAACTACTCTAAGTGTCTCTCCAACTCCAATCGACACTTAGAACTAGTTATCCTTAACCTTGTCGTCCATCCTTTGAAAGCCGAAACGATTTCCATCGTAGGGGCATGACAACCTCGATTGCCCAATCGATCTCCATTACCATGACCTAACTTAATTGCCTCTGCAAAACACACGTTAGTCATAGTAAACTTGTATTGACATTAATCACCGAAATCCAACTAGGGGCCTAGATGCTTTCAGCTACTGAAGGTCACTAGATGAGATTCTCTCTTTCTAAAGAAAGTGTTGGCTATCATCAGGTCAAAAGCTACCGCGAAGTCCAGAACTTCCTCCCCCTCCTGATTCCTACTACCATACCCAAAACCTCCATGAACTGCCTCGAAACCTGCGCTTGTAGTACCTACATGCCCATTAAGATCTCCTCCTATAAAAAGCTTCTCACTACTAGGTATAGCTCTAACCAGGCCATCTAAGTCTTCCCAGAACTGTCTCTTAGCACTCTCGTCGAGGCCTACTTGGGGGGCATACGCACTAATTACGTTCAAGACCATATCACCAATGACAAGCTTGACTAAGATAATCCTATCTCCTTGCCTTCTCACTCCCACCACACCATTCTTGAGGCTCGTATCAATCAAAACTCCTACTCCATTTCTATTCATGACTGTCCCTGTGTACCAAAGCTTGAAACCTGTATTGTCCACCTCCTTCGCCTTCTGACCCTTCCATTTAGTCTCTTGAACGCATAATATATTTACACGCCTCCTAGTCGCAGTATCAACTAATTCTCTTAACTTACCTGTAAGTGACCTTACATTCCAACTACCTAAACGGATCCTAGTTGGTTCGACTAGCTTCCTTACCCTTCGTACCCGTCGACTCTGATGCGAAGACCCTTGCTCATTTTTCATTACACCCGGGCGCCGATGTAGCGCGCCACTAAGGAAGCGACGACCCGATCCTTGGTTACTTGACACCATGCCCAGATCACGACACGGCGCGTCACGGGGGTGACGACCCGGCCCTTGCCCATTTAACACCATACCCGGATTCCGATATAGCGCGTCGCTAAGAGGGTTACGCCCCAACGATTTTCTTTCGGGTTTCATCTCCATTTAAGTGGCTAAGTTTTTACATTGGCTCGCCACGCCTAATACAACCCTCCTCCTTTACCAGGGCTTGGGACCTGCTATGCTGGGACACCAAAGGCGCCCCACCATAGGCGGAGTTATACTAATGATACACTAACCATTCTAAAAAAAACTCACTTGATCCTTTTTTGAGCAGTTCTTGTGATGACATCAGCGCCTTGTTCAAAAAGAAGCGGTATTCTGTTTGCAAACCTAAAAATATTTAGACCCTGAATGAAACAAAGATAACAATATAAGAATTTTAATCCCAGTAGAATCATGTAGTGATATCTTGTCAGTTACTCCCTCTGTCCGTAAATAGAAGGCGCAACTCCTCCAGTACCAGCGAGAGAGAGAACATGCATGCTCTGTGAGTAACGGTCTGTGCATGCGGCGAGGGAGGAGGCGAGGATGTTAGCAGGCACAGCAGTAAATGTTGCATGCGTGTGAATGGTGCCAGGACTCAGCCGCCTTGTATACTCGGACTATAGAAAAAAGTGGTTACGCCTTCTATTCACGGACGGAGGGAGTAAAAAGCAAAGGATGGAAAGAACATTCCCCATAGTTGGAGCTCAATGTAATACTGGCAAACAATTATGTTTGCTCCTTAAAAGTTTAATCAATGAAGTGGAAGAACTCAGTGAATCTAAAACGTACAAGCAGCTATTAGTGTTTAAATCAGATACGCCCAGGTCTCAACACATAGCCAAAATTGCGAGTTCTCATTCTTCCAATTTTTAGAGTGGTTAAATTCATAAATTCTTTCAAAAGTAACATCTTTTTTGCAGGACAGGCCATTCTAGGAGTTTAATTCAGTATAGTATCTCAGACAAAAAGAAACTACCCTGGGAAATTTAAAAATGTTAGCATCAAATAAGACAGCAAATCAAATTGGAATAATCAACTATCATGATCTTTACAATAACTACCATCACACATTGAATGTTAGGAATAATCCTGTGTCTAGGTTCATAGCCTTAACTCTAGCTTAATTTCAGCATGAAGTAATAACAGTAATAGAGGCTAATTGTGTAATATTCTGCATTAATTACAAGGCTATCACAGCCTAAAATGTAGCTCACGGCTGCCTATATATATTGGAGAGAAAATCAGAAAGACTAAGTCCAGCGACGAAGCCAGGAATCGACGAAGCCAGGGCTGGCTTCCTCTTCTTCTTCCTCCAGCCCCTCCTTGCCTTCTTCTTCCTCCTCATGGCGGTAGCCCGGGCTAAGCCCGGGCTCCATGTAAATCATGGCCGTAGGGGGGGCTGGAGCACGGCTAGCCCCCCCGCTGGCTTCGTCGCTGACTAAGTCATTCCAGCCACCAAACCCACTGTTTTCGTGTGTACGAGAGTTCCTGGTGATCTGTTTGGGGGACTATTTGCCTATCATTGAAAATTGCTGGAACCACAAAGGACAAACAAAATACATGTTTCTACAATCTTTTTTAACACAATAAATAAAAGCATAAATGTTGCTTTACAGAGTAAAACTTGTAGTGTTTCCTTACTTGTTTAACATCTTTTCCACCAATGCTTATCCCAGCTTCAACAATAAATGGGTGACCTTCAAAAACCTGAGGGCTGAACGGAGGACAACATTTAAGTTATTAGTTTGTTCAAATATGCAGTATTGAAATGCCTTCTGGAATTCAATCTGGTTAAAATGATATACCTGCTTGCATGTGTTGCAACCATATCAGGGTGCAACTCTTTTATGATACCCAGGCGTAAATTATATTCACCTGCAGGACTAAGACACTATAGAATTGGTTGATTTTGATACCACGATGACCAGTTGCACATATGAAAGCAGCCAAAGAATAGCTGAGAAATAAAGGAGGTAGGGAATGCATACATTGCCGCTGGGATCATCAAACTTAGCCTGCCTAAATAATTGATGTATTCGAACTAATTGCTGAGAAGTAAGGCTCTTAACTGTCATTTTTGGACTGAAATCAGGTCCCATCTCTCCTACCAAATCAAAAATATGTTATATTAAAACATAGAACTGATAACAAGAATAGTAAAGCCTAGATACAGAGTAATACAAAAGTACATAACAAAAATACAACTACATTTTTAGCTCAAAACAGGTTATAATAGGATTTGTAAATAATTTTAGTGGAGAGTAGAATACTTTGAAAAAGCAACATTAGAAACATAACTGAAACTCAGAACCATAAACAGCAAGACAAGATCAAACTGCCAAAGGAAGCTTTACTTCACGATCGCAAAAGATTCTATTCTAGAAAATTGGACTATAGTGGTCCATGATGTGTTGAAAACAGATAGAAACTATATTGACTTAGTTATTTTTTTAGTTTACAATAACCAGGTCAGCCACAATGCATATCATACAACTCACCAATTAAACGTTCAGCGTGTGGTTTGCTTATATTCACGAACTCGTGTTGTAGAAACTGTAAAAGATTTTGCTTTGTAGTCTCTGCAACTAAGCGTTTTATCAGTAACAAATCGACCGCAGATGGGTGATGCTTTGTTTGAAGTGGAACAGGAGGCATAACATCTGTCCGCCGTGCAAACTTTATTGTTAAGTTTTTGCTGCAGGAAACAAATTCATTCATGAAAAAATGGCAACAGCTTTCGCACAACATAAATAACCATAAACAAAATGCTTACTCTGCTGCATCAGATAGAAATTTAAAAAGGAACTGAGCATATGGCGTGATGACTGCCATCTGACGCATATAATGGAGGATCTTTGACTGCACGAAAGAGATCACTTGATTAGCTTTACAGCATAATTCCTTGTTTCAAATGTTCCAAAATGTGCCACTCACACGATGAGTTGTCCAATTTCCCTCAATTATAACTTCAATCTCTGCCCCATGCCAGTGAATTTTGTTCTCTCTTTTCTCATGTAAATGGACATGAGGGATATTTCTGAGAAGTGGGAATACACCAAAATGGGTCATGGTAAAGGTAAACTGCAGAAGTTACCAAACTGACATAAGTAGAGACAAAAAGCAATATCAATTCAGTACGTGTGTTGAACAGACACACGAACCAACAAGCTGTACTTACTTATGAATATCTATGTCCAGGCGACAGAAGGAAGTATAGTTCTGGCCTTTCATCGATGACTTAATTTCAATAGGAAGTCCTGTGCTCATCTTTGACCATATAAGTGCCTGTTCTAATCCACAATTATAATGTAAACAGAACATTAGAGCCAGTAAAAAAAAAAATCCATGAGAATAGGTCACATGTTTATTGTCATAAGCTATTTTACAGAGGCAAAACACCATGAGTATCTCTTAGACATGGGATAGATTAAGCAAAAGAATACCAACAAATTTGAAACAACAAACAAGAGAACAAACTAATAATAGATCACTTAAAAGGTATAATCAAAGTGAAAGAAAAGGATGATTATGCCAACTGCAAACAAGTTGCTATTATGATTGTAATAACATTTTACATTAGTTATGATGCAAGTTTTACATGGCTATGTAGAAATGAAATGAAAGTATCATGACAAACAGCATAAGATGAGCAATGCTTGGTTGTACACTTGCACTATCCAATCCAAACTCAAAGACAGCCATGCCCAAGCAAAAGAAAGAAAACAATTTCAACATTTCATGATAATGCAGAACTCAACTAACTGTTTGCATTCATTCTTATCTATCAAAAAGATACAAAACAATAGTTCACAGCAGCATACAATTTAGAAAGCTTCTTCTCAACAGCGTACACAAAAAACTATACCATTTTAGCACCGAGTCCAAATTTTCCTCGTGTTTGCCTCAAACCATACTTTGTGCCCGACAAAACTGCACCAAATGTAAATAACTCCAATGATATTGGGCATCATGGTACTATCTCCTCTCCAAGCAAGAAAGGATCAAATTGTTTGGATTCAGCATTTATGGATTAAAGATACCATTAAAAACCTACTTCTCCCAAGCATATTTGGGATATCATCATGTGGCATACCTCTACCATTATCCTGCATCCACAGGGGGGAGGGGGGTGGATTAGTCAAGATCAAAAGTAAGAAAAAATATTTTCACCGGATATATCACATTGTCATGGCAATACCTTGCAAGTCACTTTGAAAAGTGCAGCCTCGCCCCGACCTTTTCCTCAAACAGATGGAGCCTCCTTAACTTTCTTCCCAAGTGCAGCGTTTTTAGCTTGAGTTTCTTGGAAACGTGCCTCCTTGGCCAGGCGTTTCTAAGTATTGCGAAATCATACGACTTTATCAGACTTAAAATCATGAATAATACAAAGAGGTAAGTTTGTGAAGTCCACAACGCCTCTCAATACATCCACAATGTTCAAACTAATACAAACCTCACGATCCTTTTCTGACTCGAAATCATCATATAGTGCCTCGTCAACACGTTGTCGTTCCACTAGCCCTATCATTGTGTTGAACTTGGTCCTTGTGATCTCTTCTCTAACGAGGATATGGCAAAACAAAGTTATGGGGCACTGTCCCATACTGCAAAATAGAAAATACAACAAAGAATACATTTGGGGATTACTTACATTGTAATCTCTATATCAGGGAGCTCTGATATGGATTCGGTGGAATCAAGGGCATTCTCAACTAGCTCCCGTAACGTAGTGTACAGGGATTTACCAGGCTGACTAGCACCATTACATCAGTATCTATGTGAAATAATGACTACGATAGTATCTGATAAATAACTCCGCCTATGTTGTCTCAACATAGCAGGTCCCAAGCCCTGGTAAAGGAGGAGGGTTGTGATAGGCGTGGCGATCCAACGTTAAATCTAGCCATTCTAATGGAGATGAAACCCGAAAGAAAACCGTTATGGCGTAACCCTCTTAGCGACGCGCCATATCGGAACCCGGGTATGGTGTTAAATGTGCAAGGGCCGGGTCGTCACCCCCGTGACACGCCGTGTCACGATCTGGGCACGGTGTCAAGTGAGCAAGGATCAGGTCGCCGCATCCTTAGTGGCGCGCTACATCGGCGCCCGGGTGTAGTGAAAAATGAGCAAGGGTCTTCACATCTGAGTCGACGGGTGCGAAGGGTAAGGAAGCTAGTCGAAGCAACTAGGATCCGTTTAGGTAGTTGAAATGTAGGGTCGCTTACAGGTAAGTTAAGAGAATTAGTTGATACCGCGATTAGGAGGCGTGCAAATATATTATGCGTTCAAGAGACTAAATGGAAGGATCAGAAGGCGAAGAAGGTGGACAATACAGGTTTCAAGCTTTGGTACACAGGGACAGTTGCGAATAGAAATGGAGTAGGAGTTTTGATTGATAAGAGGGATTAAGAGCATCAAGAATAGTGTGGTGGGAGTGAGAAGGCAAGGAGATAGGATTATCTTAGTCAAGCTTGTCATTGGTGATATGGTCTTGAACGTAATTAGTGCGTATGCCCCTAAGTAGGCCTCGACGAGAGTGCTAAGAGACAGTTTAGGGAAGACTTAGATGGCCTGATTAGAGCTATACCTAGTAGTGAGAAGCTTTTTATAGGAGGAGATCTTAATGGGCATGTAGGTACTATAAGCGCAGGTTTCGAGGCAGTTCATGGAGGTTTTGGGTATGATAGTAGGAATCAGGAGGGGGAGGAAGTTCTGGACTTCGCGGTAGCTTTTGACCTGATGATAGCCAACAGCCCAACACTTTCTTTAGAAAGAGAGAATCTCATCTAGTGACCTTCAGTAGCGGACAACACTCTAGCTAGATTGACTTTGTCCTCACAAGAAGAAAGGACAAATGAGCATGCTTGGGTTGCAAGGTGATACCAGGGGAGTGTGTTGTTTCTCAACATAAGCTTTAGTGGCAGACTTTCGTTTTCAGGTGCGTACCCATAGGGATAAACAAGCTAAGATTGAAAGAACAAAGTGGTGGAAACTGAAAGAGTAGACGTCAGAGGTATTCAGGGAAAGGGTTATCAAAGAGGGCTCTTGGAAAGAAGAGGACATAAACAACATGTGGGACAAGATGGCAACCAACATTCGGAAGGTGACCTCATAGGTGTGTGGAGTAACCAAAGGAAGTGGAGGCGAGGCTAAAGATACTTGGTGGTGGAACGAGGAAGTCCAAAGGGCTATTAAGGAGAAGAAAGAATGCTATAGACGCTTGTACCATGACAGGAGTGTGAACAACATAGAGAAGTATAAGGTGGCAAAGAAGACTGCAAAGCGAGCTGTAAGTGTGGCAAAGGGTAGAGCGTACGAGGATCTTTACTAACATTTGAGTACGAAGGAAGGAGAGAAGAACATTTATAGGATGGTTAGGGTTTGTGAGAGAAAGACAAGGGACTTCAACCAAGTTAAGTGCATTAAGGATGAAAGGGAGCATCTCTTGGTGAAGGAGGATGAGATCCGACATCGATGGCAAGAGTATTTTGACAAATTGTTCAATGGTGAGAATACGGATACAACCTTTCAGTTAGATGACTCTTTTGATGACACCAATAGGCGCTCTATGCGGAGAATCCAAGAATCTGAGGTCAGAGAGGCATTGAAAAGGATGAAAGGAGGTAAAGCGATGGGACCGGATGGTATCCCAATCGAGGTGTGGAGATGCCTCGGGGACATAGCTATAGTATGGCTAACCAAGCTGTTCAACCATATTTTTCGATCGAAAAAGATGCCTGATGAGTGAAGGAAAAGTATATTGGTACCGATCTACAAGAATAAAGGGGATATTCAAAGTTGTACTAATTACCGGGGAATTAAGTTGATGAGCCATACTATGAAGCTATGTGAGAGAATTATCGAGCATCGCTTGAGAGCAATAACGCGGGTCTCTATGAACCAATTTGGTTTCATGCCTGGAAGATCAACCATGGAAGCCATTTTCTTAATAAGACAAGTGATGGAGCGGTATAGGGAGAAGAAAAAGGACCTACCATGGTTTTTATTGACTTGGAGAAGGCTTATGATAGAATACCAAAGAATGTTATGTGGTGGGCTTTGGACAAACATAAAGTCCCAACGAAGTACGTCGGGCTCATTAAGGACATGTACAACAATGTTGTGACTAGAGTTCGAACAAGTGATGGAGACACGGATGACTTCTTGATTAGGATAGGACTACATCAAGGGTCAGCTTTGAGCCCTTATTTGTTTGCCTTAGTGATGGATGAGGTCACAAGGGACATACAAGGGGACATCCCTTGTTGTATGCTTTTCACAGACGATGTAGTGCTAGTTGATGAAAGCCAGACAGGAGTGAATCAGAAACTGGAGTTATGGCGGGAGACTTTGGAGTCCAAAGGTTTTAAACTCAGTAGAACTAAAACTGAGTATATGAGATGTGACTTCGGCACTACTTCTCGAGAGGAGTAAGATATTAGTTTGGAAGGTCAAGTAGTGCCTAGAAATGATACATTTCGATATTTAGGATCAGTGCTACAGAGAGACGAGGATATTGATGAAGATGTTAGCCATAAAATCAAAGTAGGATGGATGAAGTGGCGCCAAGCATCTGGTGTCCTATGTGACAAAAGGGTACCATAGAAGCTAAAAGGCAAGTTTTATAGGACGATGATTAGACCTGCTATGTTGTATGGCGCAGAATGTTGGCCTACGAAAAGATGACATGTTCAATAGATAAGTGTCGCGGAAATGCGTATGTTGCGTTGGATTTGCGGTCATACAAGAAGAGATCGAGTTCGGAACGATGATATACGTGATAGATTAGGGGTAGCACCAATTGAAGAAAAACTTGTCCAACACCTGTTGAGATGGTTTGGACATGTCCAACGAAGACCTCTAGAGGCACCGGTGCGTAGTGGAATCCTAAGCCAGGATAGTAACGTGAAGAGAGGCACAGGAAGACCAAAGTTGACTTGGGTAGAGGCAATAAAAGGAGACTTGAAAGGATGGAATATAACAAAAAACTTAGCCTTAGATAGGAGTGCTTGGAAGACAGCTATTCACGTGCCTGAACCTTGATCGCTTCTGCTGGGTTTCAACTCTAGCCTACCCCAACTTGTTTGGGACTTAAAGGCTTTGTTGTTGTTGTTGTTGTTGATACTGATAAATTTCCTCCCCAAAAGTGCACTACAACTAAAATGAGTAATATCCGTGAATAAAAACAATGGTTGATAGTTTCTGCTTGTTCCCCATTGTCAGATGTGGTCTAAGTTTAATTTCTAGATTACATTGCGCTTGAACCAGGAGGAAAATAAAGAAATGATACTGTCTGTAGACAAGATAATAGAGCATCTGCATGACTGCATCTAGCTAAATTTCGCAAACGCACGAAATCTAGCTGTTGCACCCAAATCGGCTAAAAGTCCTTAGAGAACAACTCACATTGTCAAATCCGGCAATGTTCTTGTTCTCCGCGAAGAATTCGGCGGGCGATTCTGCAGTTGAAACCCCATAAAAGATACAAAATGCATAAGATAAACCGACCCAAAAACCCGAAATTCTTAATGAGAAAGGCGATCGGGGAAGGAGCTCACTATGCTTGAGGAGACTTCTCTCCTTGGCCGACGCCTTGGGGCCGGCAGCCGCCTTCCCCTTCCCCGTCGCCTTCCCCTTGGCCGCCACTGCCTTGGGTGTCTTCTTCTTGGTCTCTGCAGCGGCGGCAGTGGCCTCGTCGTCGGAGGTGTCCATGGCGACTTGGCGAGGTCGGATCGAATTGGGCAGGGAGCTAGGGTTTGGGGTTTGGGTACAAAATTGGAGAGCGCGAGCACTCAAAAGTCTGAGCCAAATGTGGGTCCGGTTTGGGACTTTGGGGTTTGGGCAGAGACTGTCGTACCAGGACCAAACCGAGGAGGGGACGACGCGAGGAACACACCGAAACGCCCGGGACCACGGACGGGCCGAGGGAGACCGGAGCCACCCTAGGGACGGGGTGGGGCGGCCGCCCCAGCTACCGGCGAGCTCGCCCTATAACCCCGGAACCCCCGTTCTTCCCTAACACCGGCAGCGAGAAGCGCTGGAGCGGCAAGCCGGCGAGCCGCGAGCACGAGCAGGCAAGGCAACGCTGCGGCGCTGGAACTTGGAGGAAGAATGGGCCTTTTCTTTTGCTTTTTTCAGCCCAGCAGAGGTGAGAGGCCCATATTGAAAGCCCACTGTCGTATACTATTCCCTAGCCCAACCGGTGGATCCCCAAATTCCCAATTGTCGATTCCCTAGCCAAGCCAAGGAGACGAGGACCAACCGGCCACCGCGGCGACGTGCGCCCGCGCCGTTGCCCGTCGTTGACGCCGCATCGGCCGTGACCGGCCCCTGCCCAGCCGCCCGCATCCGGCCTCCCACCGCTGCACGCGCACGCCTCACCGGCCGGCGAGCAGCAAGCAAGCGTGTTGGTAATGATATCAGAGTCTTTCACTCCAAACGGTTTAAGGATAGTGATTGTGTTTCTCATCTACTTTTCGCCATAATATGTGTGAATTGTGATTGCAGCGTTTTTACCATAATCTATGTGATTCTAGTATGTGAATGCGGTGCCTTTTTGGTTCATTTTCTCGTTGCAATTCGCCCCAGCTATAATTTATTTGACTCCGTCACTTTCGGAGCCACGCCGGCCGGCCGCAGGAGGTCGCGCGGAGGGGGGGAGGGGGGCGGCCGCAGCCGCTGGCGGCGCACACCCACGCCGGCCGTGCCACGCCGTGCTGCAGGGGCCTTCCCGTGAGGAGGGTGCGAGGAAGGGAGGGGGGCCAACCGCAGCAGGCGCTATCGCCCCGCGCCCGTCGCCGCTTCGGGAGGGAAGGAGAGAGAGGGGAAGGGGAGGAGAACGGAGGCAGAGAGAGATAAGGCGCTATTTTGTGTAGACGGCATTTTTTAGGCGACGTGGATACGCTAAACGATTTTGAAGCGACATGGCCCGTCTCCCCTGCCGCGGCCAACCTTGGCTTTAACGGGGGAGAATATATAATGTGTTTGAGGCTCTGAACAGTGTTTAGCGGTATACCTCTAAATCAGTTAATAGCGAAGCTAAATCAGGCTATAGCGGGATATAGTGGCTAAATTGTACATGAACACAAATAGCGGCACCATACCTTAGAAAGCTATAGCGGGCTATAGCGACAGCTATAGCGGGAGATTTAAAACATGCGTTGAACGATTTTGAAGCGACATGGCCCATCTCCGGTGCCGCGGCCAACCTTGGCTTCAACGGGGGATAATATATAATGTGCTTGAGGCCCTGAAAATTTTCAGTCATAATCTATGAGGCCCATTTTGATTGCCCAGCCCACTATGTTAATTTGTGTGCAAGCCCATTCTCAAGGCACAATTGAATGGATGCAACAGTAGTATTGTTTTACATAAAGTTTGGTAAAAATATATTTTTCATCCTTCAAGTTGCACGTAGGTCTGATTTTCAACCCTTCATAACTATAAAACCAGGTAACAGACATCCTCATTGTTCAAACTGGATAAATTTAGTCCTCTGGCCGGTTTCAAAGGTGATGTTCTATGTATAATAAATAATAGTAATAAAAACCTGGTTTGATCTCTGTAAGTTCATAATTAATTTATTTTAAACCACAAAAATATGAAACTAGTTTCAGAATTCTTCTAAAACTGTTATATATCTACTGATACTCTGATTAGAGTTATTTGCACCTTATTTGTCTTAGATAAATAATGAGCGTGTCTACAAGCACTAAAGTGCAACAGAAACAAAAATAATCCAGTTTTTAGAAATATGCAGACAACATTTTTAGAAAAAAAAATGATACCATCCGTGCACGCTGGAAGAACGTCCGTCAGTTCATAGTGACAAATCCTAAGTTCACACTTGAGGTTGCTCAGGTTGGATCAGGTTGGGGGTGGATTTGTGTGAGGATTGTTCTAGGGTGTTCCTAGAGACTTTTGGGACTCATCTACCAAGATACATTGGCTTGGTTGTGCTCATGTGAATCTCTAGGTCATCAATGGCTAGGTTGCCAATGGTAGGTGTTTCTTGGGTGTGTGTTATAGGGATCGAATGGATATTATAGAGTAAGAACTCACTAATCCATGGGCAAGAGCTTTTGTAGAGGTGACCTAGGTTGGTGTAGAGGTCGATTTTAACCTCATTCCCTTCTCCTCCTTGCTTTACCCTAGCAATATAGATGAACTCAAAGCTTGTTGCAGCTCGGGGGAGTTCGTCCCTGCCTTCTTCTTGGTATCTTTCCTCTTCTTCTTCCTCCAAAACTTGTTGGCTTAGAGAGAGAGAAGAAGAGGAAGAGGGTAGTGGAGAGAGAGGGAGTGTGCCACTGGTGTTGCGTTCATGCTGGTGCTCCACATTTGTTGACGGATGGGCCAAGAAAGCTAAGAGCTAGAAAACTCAACTATGCATATCTATATTTTGGCAGACTGTCCGGTGTCTCTATCATACTATCCATTAGTACATGGCTCTGATAGACTACAATAGGTTTGACACAGACAGGCCGTCCAGTGATCATTCGAACTGTCTGCCACTGCACATCACCGGCCAGAGACTTAGTAATACTTAACACCTAGTTTTGCAATTAAGGTTTTCATGATGCAATCATCATTAATTCATGATGTTGCTACTTAGCAACATATGCACATGGGTTGTTTCATCCCCGGACCATTTGGCCTGGACATTTGAAAAATGTTTCTTAGTCATTGTATTACCGGACCTCACTGATTTTTGTCCAATGCTCCCACTACTATGAGATGCAGGCTATTCAGTGAAGTCTTGTTTCGCTATTTTCTTGATTATTACTTCGTGGTTTCTTCTTTAATTTTCCCGCCCACTTGTTTCCTTGCATCACTAGGACCAAATATATAGAAAATGTTTAATACATCTTAGCACACATATTAGTTCTAGTGTGTTGTCATCATTATTTTTTTTATAATTGTGTTGTCATCATTATCACTAAAACTACGATATATCATGGCCATGGACACATCCTTATTGTAGACAATTTTTTTCTACCAGTTTGGGCCCAAACCAGGTGTAAAAATAGTGGACTCATAGGCCATCCAAGTAGCTAATTCTAACTTGAGATGCTATTTGCCTATAATGTTTTCTTAGGCCAACGACGGGAGGTTTCGAAAACCCTACCTGATATATTAAGTCCACAGATGCCATACTTATATGAAGCACTCCTCCATCTGTTTGTGTCATGAGGTAGTTAGGTGCATGCCGGTGATGTGCAGTACATCGTCCTCACCCTCTCCGGCTAGTGGCGAAGCTAGAGGAAATTCAAGGGTTCAAGGGGGTGCACTTGCCTTGTGTGTGCATAGACTTATGCCATGGAGGGTGCATACATGGTGAAAATTTGGTCACTATAACTGATTCTTAAAATTTGGGGGGGGGGGGGGGGGGGGGCATTTGCACCTCCCAGTTAGACTACAGCTTCGCCCCTGTCTCCGAATACTGTCGTGAAGGTTGCTACCTATTGTATCTCTTGTTTCTGCCTTTCTCTACGGTCCCCTCTCTGCACTTCTGAATTTGTTGTAGCCTTGTTTCCATGAATCAAAAGCGCTTCTCCTATGCCCTAATGTCCTAGAACATTGGTGGCCTTTTGCCTGTAACGTGGCACCATTCTTCTTACCATTAGTTACTTTGTGGAATAGAAGAGAACTTGTCCTTAGTAAACAAGAAAACTAGATAACTTCATTTGTTTGTAGAGTTGTCCTAAGGTCTTGATTGGATCCAAAATTCCAACCCATCCAATAGCCAGTTACTAGAAACTAGAATAGGCCCCATGTACTCTAATCACTACCGGACTCCCGGCCTTTGCCGAGAGCCCGAAGCTCTCGGCAAAGACGAGTTGACGCTCGGCAAACTATTTGCCGAGAGCAGCTCTCGGCAAAGAGCCGTCGGCAAAACATCTACCGGCAAAGTATTCTTTGCCGAGAGCACCTCTCGACAAAATATTTACCGAGAGTAAAGTCAAGGCTCTCGGTAAACTATAGCTCTCGGCAAACTGGCGCGCCCCAGTAACGACCAAACAACCGCTAACGGTGTGACAGCATCTTTGCCGAGAGCGACCATCGGCAAAGTTCTTTGCCGAGAGCGACCGTCGGCAAAGAATTGTTAAAAAAAAAGATTTGCAGCCGAGGTGGTTTTAAAAAAAAATAGGTTTGCCGAGAGCCGACCACCAAGCTCTCGGCAAAGAGGCTGAATGGATGCTCAGTAGGGAGGAATTGTCGATGTTTGTCGAACATGGAATATTTGCCGCCCTTCTGCAGCCAATTGAACTGCAGAGCTGCCTTGCACAAGGGGCATGGAAACTTCCCGTGAACACACCAAGCGCTGAATATCCCATATGCTAGGAAGTCATGCATGGAGTATTGATACCAAACATGCATGTTGAAGTTTGTCTTTGTAGCTCGATCGTATGTCCATACACCATGGTCCCAAGCATGGACCAGTTCATCGAACAAAGGCTCCATGAACACACCCATGTTATTCCCAGGGTGTTCTGGAATTATCAACGACAAGAACACATTCTGTCGTTGGAAGGAGACGCCAGGGGGGAGATTGAGAGGGATAACAAACACGGGCCAACAAGTGTATGGGACAACCATCATTCCATAAGGATTGAACCCATCTGTTGCCAGTGCAACACGCACATTACGTGCCTCCCCACTTTTGTTACGATGAATGTTATCAAAGTGATGCCATGCTTCACCATCGGCTGGATGTACCATCTTCTTAGGACTGTATCTTTTTCCATTTTTGTGCCATATCATCTGTTTCGCGGACTCCTCTGTCATGAATAGCCGTTGGATCCTCAGTATGAATGGAAGGTACCGTAGGATTTTCACGGGGTACGGACTCTACCTTTTCTCACCATCACCAGAGTCTACCTCCAGATACCTAGAGGATTTACACTTTGGACAGTACTTTGCATCCGCGTGTGCTTTTCTAAAGAGGACGCAACCCTTCGGACAAGCATGTATCTGCTCATACGGCATCTTAAGTGCACGAAGGACCTTCTGCGATTCGTACATGTTCTGTGGCAGAAGGTGACCGGCCAGAAGGATGGAGCCAATAACTGTCAACATTTCATCAAAGTTCTCTCGACTGAGGTTGAACTGGGACTTTAAGGCCATTAATCGTGAAATGCCATCAAGCTTTGAAATCTGTGTGTGGCCATGAAGGGGTTTCCCTACCGCAGACAACATGTTGTAATACGCCTTTGCGCTTGCCTCTGGCTCCTCCTCCTGCTGCCTACGTCCATCAGCGAAGTGTGCTTCGTGAAAGTCATCTAACCAAGCTGCTACCCCGGCATCAGCATTGTAATCCTTGACACGTGGTCTCACCACCTCCTCTCTCACACGATCGGCTTCACCGTGGTGGGTCCACTGGGTATAGTTTTTCGTAAATCCATGCCTAGCCAGATGTGAAGTCATCACCTCCTTTGTCTGCCTCTTTCTGTTCTTACAGTTGATGCAGGGACAAAAAACGGCACGCGCTCTGGGAGCCTGGTCAAATACTTGCTTGATGAAAGCCTCGGTCTTGTCGACCCATTCTCTGGTAATCTCACGGGCGCTCCGGCGGCCCGAGTACATCCACTCACGGCCATCCATCCTCTAACATATATATCACCAAGTAATAAATATAACCATGGACTTGCATCTACACGTCGTTCCTACCATCTAATAGGTAAGGATAGGTCCTAATCCCATCCGAGGATGCGTAGATGGTGTTAGTTCCCATGGTCTGGTCCTATCCGAAACAGAATTTCGGCAGCACCTCCCCGCTGTTCTCCAAATACACGTCCCGACAGGGAGATTGTGTATCCGAAGAACAACAGGAAGGTACTATCGAAACTCTGTCTCGGATCGGAGCAGAACATGGAAACTAACACCATCTGCGCATCCTCGGGCTGTCCAAAAAAACGTGGACAATTCGAAACAGATACGGTTATTGATATGCAAAGATCTGCATATTTCTAACTGTATCTCTTTCGAACGGGAGACACCTAACTGGGTTACGTGGAGATACATGACCAGGACAAAGAAAGAGTGGTTATACCTTAGGTGGACGGTATACTTGCCGACGGCCGGTGTTTGCCGAGAGCCGCGCTCGGCAAACGTTTTCTTTGCCGAGAGCCCGCGTTTTTGCTCTCGGCAAAAATCTCGGATCTCGGCAAAGGACGTTTTTCCGGTAGTGAATCTTCATGAAGCAAATATACCGTCCAAATGAGAAGTATGTTGGTGAAACAATTATGTGCAAATGCAGACTTGACAATGACAGTGCTGGTTTCAAGTTTGCATTGCCAGTACTTGTAGGCTGCATTATAAAATAAAGCTACGATCTTAGCATGTCTAGGAACAGCAGCAAGCAATACATGCTAAGCTGCAAAATGCATGTCACTGGAGTGTCTAAACAGTGCCAAATCTAGTTGGATGGAAGAACCTCTTAGCTTCATTGGATGTTATGCATGTCAACACATACTAAAGATCACAACTAACTTTCATGTATGCTATATTGCTAGGGTAATAGTCTAATGCCAGAGACTTATGGAATACAAACCAAGATGAAGGAAAAGATCTTTTTTCTACACAATAGGATGCTTTTAAGAAGCCTATAGTAGGTCATTCAGTAGAGCGCATCATTAAACAAATATCTGCAGTTTCGCGCCTAATTATAAAATCCAACTCTTTAAGATATCACAGCACTGTTTCATAACATACTTGATAAGCTAGCTTTTAGTGTTCACCCCCTTGTAGCATTCAGCTTTTCTTTTCACATAAGACAATTTGAGGCTAAATGATTAAAAGAATGTAAATTTTCAGAAAGACAAATTTGAAACATAATTGTACTTTCATTTCATAAGAACTAATTTGCTCGAGCATTTTTGTAGAGTGAAGAATAACCCAAGTAAAAGATTCCATAAGGTCTACAAATCACCTCGTGCATCATCATAGTACTCGAATACGGCATCACACTGGAACGTGGCTGATGTTCATATTCAGATACTATAAAAAGCCATCATTGAAGAAATTATCTGTTTATATATCCGATACATTTGTGCAGTCCAGAAGTAATTTCAACAGGCTACGGAAGCAGCTGATGGTCGTCCAAGGGAGAATACCGTACCGTGTCAAGGTCGGAGGCGGCAAAGCTGGGAAGGCCCAGGCGCTCCCCGTCCCCACTGCCGCCGCCGAGGCTCTGCCCTGCAGTTGCGATGACGTACGATCACGGGCGAGCAACAAACCCAAAACCCAAATGGAGCCCATACTAGTGGTGCGTGCGATCGAGGACCTACCTGGTCGGGCGTCAAAGCACAGGCGAGCCTGCGGAGCGCCGCGGCGAGGATCAAGCCGTCGGCGAGAGCGGCCCGTAGGTCGTCGTCGGACGCGTGCGGCGGGGGCAGAGGCAGGCCGGAGCCCGCCAGAAGCGACCGCAGCCACGCAACCACGCAACGGCGGGGGCAGAGGCTCGCGGCGGCGGCACACCGAGCTGGGCGGCACTCCTCGCGGCGGCGGCGGTGTGTGTGCGTGCGTGAAGACTGAGAGAGATAAGGCGCCGAAACGGTTAAATATGTGAAGCCACTTTGCCGAGAGCCAGATCTGGGAGGCTCTCGGCAAACCTTACACCTTTGCCGAGAGCCCCCAGGCCTGGCTCTCGGTAAAGTTATTTTTTTTCAAATTTCGTTCGAATTTTTTAACTAGCTAACTGCACAAAAAAATATTAAAAATAAATAAAAATATTATTTGCCGAGCGTAGCTCTCGGCAAACTGAACAAAAATGATATTTCTAAAATAAATAAATCTTTCCCGAGAGCAGCTCTCGGCAAACCTCTTCGCCGAGAGCCAGCTCTCGGCAAACCATTGATCCAGGCCAGGTAAAAAAAAAGAAATCTGCGCCGAGAGCAGGCCCAGTTGCTCTCGGCAAAGAGCCTTTGCCGAGAGCAATCCCCTGAAGCTCTCGGCAAATAATATCCAAAAAAAAAATTAATAAACAGCAAACGGCTCCGGAAAAATACGAAATTTTGCCGTGTTACAACTTATGCTCTCTAATGGCTATACAAAAAGTTTGGAACTCCAAAACTAATTCGACCGTGACATTGTTTGAAAATCCTAGTGGATCCTTCTCAACTTTATGAAACTTATTCGGAGATGTCTCAGATTGTAAGAATCATACGCAACCACTTGTGCGAAACATTTTCAATTTTTTACCACAGCCTCCAAGTGTGATACCATGACTTCATTGCAAATATCACAATTTTCCGACTTCGTTTCCTTTTTTAAGAATTTTTAAATCGTTGGGCGACTTATGTTCATGGTCTTCGATTCGTAAAATAAAAGGCGAAAAAAAACGTCAACAAGATGTTATTTGCCCTCAATAATGCATATATAGCATGAATATCATTTTCTACTTAATTTTTTCCCGTGTTTAAATCAATCGCTGTTCAAATTTTAATCGATTAAAAAACTCCTTGAAATGCAATTAATTAATTATATATAGCAAATAATTACAAAAATACACAAAATTTTAATATTGAGTACAACCTGTAGTATGTCTATAGAGAAAAAAGTTTGGAGCATATGAAAGAAAAAATAATTTAATTGGAGAGAGTTAGGAGAAGAGAAACACATGCATATGAAATATAGAAACCACATTTGCCGAGAGCCTGGGAGGGGCTCTCGTCAAATATTTGCCGAGAGCGGCGCTCGGCAAAGATGTTTGCCGAGAGCAGTAACGGAGGGGCTCTCGGCAAAGCGGTGACGCCGTCAGGGCAAGTCACGGCTATGGGCCCGCGGCAATGTTTTGCCGAGACCCTGATTTTGCCGAGAGCGCGGCCTACGGCAAACGACCGTTTTGCCGACGGGCATTTTTTGCCGAGCGCGGCTCTCGGTAAAATGGCCCGCTTCGTCGAGAGCTGTTGCTTGCCGAGAGGCAGGCCCACGGCGATCCTGTCACTTGCCGACGGCCGGTGTTTGCCGAGAGCCCCTCTCGGCAAAAGTTTTCTTTGCCGAGAGCCCGCGTTTTTGCTCTCGGCAAAAATTTAGGATCTCGGCAAAGGACGTTTTTCCGGTAGTGAATCTCCAAGTAATAAGACAGTCAACTAGTTAATATTCTCCCCGACTAATACAACTATTCTTTTAGCAAGGTAGGTCTAAATAGAGCCAAAGCCAAATTGTCTCAAATTAGACCAAGTTCTTATATAGTCACTACGCCAGATTCTCACACTAGGAACTGAGGCATTTTTACTGTAGAGGAGGCTGGAGTTGGGGGCGCCCTTACAGTGGGCGTCCTCGGGCCCCAGCAGCCCAGCCGCCCCTACAGATTGCACTATAGGGGCGGCTGGTAACCTGAGTCGCCCCTACAGTTGGGGTTGATCTGTAGGGGCGGCTCAATCATCAGCCGCCCCTACAGTGCCCATTTATAGGGGCAGCTGCCACCAGCCGCCACTGCTGTTTGACTGTAGGGGCGGCTGAATCACCAGCCGCCCCTACTGATGGCGGACTTCCTAAGTGGCCCGCCTCGGGGGAAAAAGGCCGCGGCCCAAGAGGCCCAGACGAGGCTCGATATGTGCGACCAAGTATATAAACACAAGTTAGGGTTTCATTCCAGCAGCGAGCGAGCAGGCCCCTTCACCTCCCTAACCGCCTCGCTCCTCCGTCTCCCTCTCGACCGAGCGAGCGCTCCCTCCCTCCCTTCGCTACCTCCGCTCTCTCCATAGCCTCCCTCAGCCACTCACCTCCCTCTCTCATCTCTCTCTCTCACACGTCAGCGGCGGCGCGGCTCCCTGAAGCGGGGGCGCGTGCGGCTCCATCTCTCCCTCACCCGCTCTCCTCTCGTGCGGCGTCGGGGGCGCGGTGGCGTGGCCTCCAGTTGGCGGGCTCCTACGGCGGCGGGGCTCGGTGGCGCGGCCTCCTGTCAGGGCTCAGAGGGGCATGCCAGCTCTCTCCTCCCGCGCGCTGCTGGTGGCCGCAGGAAGCACAGGCGGCGGCCACCACCAGATCCGGCGAGGAGGAGCTCGATCCGGTGAGGTGGAGCCCGAATCTGGTGACGAGAAGCACAAGGCGGCGCGGCCTCGCGCGAGTGGTGGAGGAGCAGCAGCGGTCCCAGATCCGGCGCCACCTCTACCACCCTGAAGGCGGCGCCACCTCCTCCGTTGGGCCAGATCCGACGGCGGCGGGTTCTGAGGCCCAGATCTAGTGGCGGGCCCTCTCCCCGTGGTGGATCTACGCCCTCTCCTAGCAGTGGATCCGGTGGAGGGCTATCCTGACGAGCGGCGGCGCGCACGGGCGGATCCTGTAGCCGTGGATGGGCTCAGTGGGCCCGTGGATGGATTTTTTTTTCTTTTTTTATTTGATTAACCGAGACGGGTGGCCAACCACCGCTAAATTTTGATTAACCGAGGCGCACGAATATATATATATAATATGTGGTCAGATTTGAATTTGAATTATTTATTTGTTTTGCTAGAAAATCCACCGTAGGGGCGGTTCTTGATTGAACCGCCCTTACAAATACACACAGCAGGGGCGGCTGGTGATACAGCCGCCCTTACAGAAGTCCACTACAGGGGCGGCTGATATTACCAGCCACCCCTATAGAGGGCACTGCAGGGGCGGTCAGGAAACCGCCCCTACAGAGGCACCCTCTGTAGGAACACCCTGGGAAGGGCGGCTGGCGCAGCCGCCCCTACAGAGGCTCTAGAGCCGCCCCTACAGTTAACTTCTGTAGCAGTGAGTAAAGAGTGTCAATATTTATAACACCAAATTGTACCATAGATTTATTATCATAAATAATATCTCCAATAGTGTATTTGTTTGGTACTATTGTAATGCTCTTATATATAGGAGTACAAAGCTAGATAAACTTAAGATAGTTTGAGTTTGAATGACTCTAAAAATCAAAGTATTTTTTTGACCGTCGGTACTTGTTGGAAGAAAACAACTCCAATGGAGAAAAAAAAAAGAATATTCCTGATATATATCTATATATATATACCTAATAATAAAGAGGCAAAATTTCTTTCCTCACTTTTTTTTTTTTGCTCGGTCCATCCATCCGTGTCCAACTCCGTCTGGCCTCCCCAATGCTACAAGCTCTGTCATACGAGCCTTCTTGCCTTGAGTAGCATGAATAGGAATCCTACTCGAAATAGAAATAGAGAAAACGATATAAAACCCCTTTTTCTGCGGTGCTGCTGGCTGCCTGTCGCTCCAGGAGCCTACAGAAGTCGGGCATCCAGGGAAGTTGCGAACTGCACGGCAGGAGACGGAAGTCCGAGTGCATTGCGGCTAGCCGGCTAGGTCACGAACTTCTGATGCATGGTAGATGCGTGTGCTATCCTTAGCTGGGCTTTAAGGGTGTTTTTGTTACTTGGGTCGTATCCAAACTCAGCTCATACGTGTATACGCATATCTCCACTGAAAAAAAAAACGTGTATACGCATATCCAGTCCGTACGTATCCAAAGTCCATAGTATGGAATGAATACGTATCCAGCGAGTATCAGTATCCGATACGTATCGGAACGGGATCGAAAATCATCATAGTATAAAAGTAGAAAGTAAGCGAATATAAATTAGACAAAGCTATTTTTTTATTAACATTGGGGTTGGTCTTCGTCACCGTGTCCATCCGCTCATGGCTCAGTTCACGCCTGTTAATTATTTCCATCACTCGTTTATTTCCTTCCCAGATTAAAATAACCTTGTCCGCATAAACCTACTCTGTATCACTCTAATCTATCATGACCTATGGAGTTGACTTGCTATCTGTGTCGAACTCTAATGTACCATGACATATGAGTTGCACCGCTATCGTGGGCAGACACGAGGAAGTACTAGCTCCTGGTCCGCCTAGCCATCTGTCAACATGCACAGGTTTGTATGCCAATCGTGGATAACAGTTACAAGTCAACTGGTGTACATATGCATGCACAACATGATAAAAAAACTTGATATCAAAGTTATACGGATTAAATTATTTATTGCATGTTGATCTGTCGATGGTAACATGTACATCCCGTTGCAATGCACGGGCACATTTGCTAGTATGGTATACTGAGAAGACTCCCATAGCTACGGGGACGTTTGTACGTCCATACACGTCACGCGTACTCTCCTACCAAAAAACGGATAATAACATCATATATGTACTCCTTTTTTTCACTACGTGAAAAACAGTTTGTAGCAATGGGACTTTTTTTATGGGCGGCTGGCATTGGAGCAGCCCCTACAGTGGCGTGCTCGAGCTCCAGCATAGTAGCCGCCCCTACAAATGGCACAGTAGGGGCGGCTGATAATACGAGCCGCCCCTACAAATGTCATGCCCGTGGACTTCGCAACTCAGGTCCGCATCTGCCTCCACCCCTTGGTCTGTCCCTCGCCACCTCTCCTCTCTTCCCCATCCATCTCCCGTCACCTCCCCCTCCTCTCTTCCTCCGACGACGCCACCGCCCCTTCCTCTTCCACCGTTGCGGCCACCATCCCCTCCTCTACAGGCGCGGCCACCACCCCTCCACCGGTGCGGCCGCAACCCCCTCCTTTCCCCTCTTATATCTAGATCTAGAAGGGTGGGGAGGTGGGGCTTCCACTGCGTCATGGCGTCCTCCCCGGATCCGTTGCTCACGTCGCCGCCGCTCATGTCATGCCCGTCGTCGAGCCGCCCACGTCGGAGGCGCGGGTACCTCGTCTTCCTCCACCACCGCTGGTGCCGGAGGCACTCACAAGTCATCGCCGAGAGCCACGACGAGGGCGCAAGGGGTGGTGCGGGCTACGATGAGGATTAAAAGAAGGTCCTCCGCGCGTCGCTGCTCCACGTAGTTGTGTTTTGAACCCACTCCTCCAACTTGCAGTTAGATCCATGTCCACTTAGGCGGGATCGATGTCCACTCTGCGGCTAGATCCATGTCCACTCAGGCAGGAGAGGCTAGATCCATGGCCACTCAGGTCTCCTGTTGCTGCTGCAGTGGGGGACTCTGCAAGGTTTTTTTACCTTATTGTTCCTGGTCAATTTTTGTACTAGCTCTGATATATGGTGCATATGTTGATATTTCCCTGTATATAGGATACCCTATCTGTTGATTCAGGAGAAGGGATCCTATCAGGCACAGGTAATTTCTTCTGCATGTTAGGCTATTCTATTTACATATAATGTAAAATTCATCTGCATTAGTGAAAGCAGTACACTGATTTTAGATGAAACATGCCTAAGATAACTCCATAAGAAGTACTATTTAACATGTATTCCCCTTCCTGTTTGATTCTTTTACTATCCACTACTCTTGAATCCTCATTGCAATATTAAGAAGTCCATGTACCGTCTACCCCCTGTGTTGGCTGCTATTTCCAAAAGATAGCTTTTATTCATGAGGCTGCCATAATAATGTGCTCATTTTCGTGAGGAAAGACATGTTGGTTCTGTTGACATGAATCAGTTAGTACCAAGGAATGCGTTTTTAATCCACCATTTAAAATTCTTAGCGCCCTGTAATCACTAATTGGGAATCTAGAAAAAAAAAGAAAGACAATTATTATGGTTATACTTGAAATTTATCACATTAATTAAGTCTGTTATCTCTTATAAAACCATGAGAAGAGATGCATGTTGTATACACCATGGAAATTCCGGCCAATAGATTGGGGCCTTACTGAATTCTATCATCCTGGCAAGGAATATAATGTCTGTGTTGCCTCCAGGTAGCTGTAGATATGTGACAATGTGAGTGCGCAGTCTGAATATCTAGTTCAGGTAGGTTGCAAATCTTTATTTTTTTCATGATTTCAATCTTATCAACTACACTTACATTGTATTATGTATTTGTATCCCAAGGATATTTAACTATGGTCTTATGTTCTGTTTGCAGCTGCCCATATGGACTTATGGAAAGTACAATCAAGATGAAACTACATAAATGGTCCATGATGCTTACTATTCTCGACTATATCTTGCAAAGGTAACTGCACTCCCAAGAAAATTATATCACATAAACTGTCCTTTTTAATGCATTGGTCTGAAAAAAGCATTGCAACATGACACCAGATGGGGAATGACCAATACACTATTAGTTTTGACCTCAAGCCATCGGATGCTATCAGCATTGCTTAATACTCGGCATATTAGGTAGAGGAAGCCACCACTCTGCCTTATTATTAGCCTTACCTGTGTGTATGGGGCTGCTGGTGGCTTCTTTCCTAACATTTTTCTCTTTCCTAGCATCACATTGAGTTGACATATTGCTTCTCATATCGTTGGATCCATGTTTTCTATTCGTGGGAATCATGTGTCTCGGAGCATTACCACAATGCTATGATATTCCTTATTTCAATTTACAAATTTCTTATCTTATCAATGGCAAAGTTGCCCTAAAGTGTTACATATTCACTATCTTGATCTCCTTTGTCCTCTGTTTATAGGAGCGGGCTAATAAGATACCGTAAGATCTTGAGGAGCTTGTGAAATCTTTGAATGAGCAATGCAAGATATATGGGTTGAGAGCTAAGCCAACTACTTTAGTGGAATTTCCTTCTGGTAATTTAGTCAGATATTTAGTGGCGCTTGTTTTGGTTGTGTTTCTTGTTTAAATGGATATTGTACACTAATTCTCAGTCTGTCAGCTATGAGCTAATGTAAAATACTTTAGTTGTATGTGTGTGTATTCTGGTCGAATTTGAATTGTAAATTTGAATTTTTTGGCAGAAAAATATACTGTAGGGACGGCTGATAAGACTAGCCGCCTCTAAAAATCAATTTATAAGGAGCGGTCTAGGAACCGCCCCTATAAATATATTATTTGTAGAGACGGTATGGTAAGGACGGCTGGCCGAGCCGCCTCTACAAAGCCTCTCCAGCCGCCCCTAGAAACCATTAGTGTTTACATGTGATGACAACGTAATACTAGTTGCCTCGAAATTCATGAGGCGAATATATATATATACTAGGTAGCGTGCCTAGCGTTGCTACGGGATAACTAACAATTTATACTAAAAACATACGGATCGCACGATAAGATAATAATACTGTTAAATTAAATACCAACGTTAAAGTGACATTTAATCTAAAAACAAAGTTTATGAATTTAACACAGTCACGGAGTGCGCGGTGTAGTAGGCTCACAAACTCTAGAGCTTTCAGAGATTGGGTCGAATCCAACCTAGAGTCTTGGAACCTACATCTTTTCCTGGACGGGCTTCACTTCAGATGCGCCAGTAGCAATATCAACGATCTTCAGTCGATGGACCAAGTCATATGGATCTTCATACAATGGCTCAGACATGTAGATTTTGTTCTCCTTGTACTTGGATACACTTGTTCTACTGAAGCTTTCATTGAAATGTTTAGACACGAACAATGTCTGATCACCGATGTCCCTCACCCTGGTTCACTTCGGCATACGGTCGTGGAGGTTGCACTTGTAGATCGCGCTACTACAGGTGAAGCTCTGTGTCTCATAGAACGTGCTCACCATGGCACCCACAATGTGCAGCTCACCGTTTGATTCCAGGTGGCTGCGGTGGCAGAGCCCCGCAGGTGACGACAGTGATGGTAGCAGCATCGCGGTTGGAGTAGCACCGGCGGCGTTGCTGCTGCAGACGAAGATTTCTACAGTGCAGTCGATCGCCAAGAACTTGTCTTGGCAGTGGACGATGGACCCCACGGAGAACTCTAGTTTGGTGTCGAGCAGCGTCCATGCGCTATCGACTCCAACCCGGTAGAACGCGACCTCCGTGGTGCACCCAAGCATGGCCATGGCCACACACTCGCGGCCGGCGGCGTCAGGCGGCGCCGAGAGCACGATTGCGGCATCCGCGTCCTTGTAGCCGTTGGTGGGATGGAGGACCCACTGGTCGTGGACCCTAGACACGTGTTCCGATGAGGACGCCGCCGTGACGTGTTCGCCTGTTGACGGGAGCTCAACGCGGGGGGCACGGGCACCGGCGAATGGATTCAGCAGCGTCACGAACGCCGCCTCGTCCATGAGCGCCAGCCACCCACATGAGGAGCCGCACGCCACCTTGCCGCGCACGTCGGGCAGCGTCTTGGACAAGACCTTCTTCGCCGGGACGCAGTAGAAGCCGACGCGGTTCGAGTCGGAGTCGAATGGGAGCAGCAGGAGCGGTCCAAAGGTCGCGAACGGGACGGCGGCGCGCCATGGGGAGCAAGTGGATCGAAAGGACGTCGGGTCGTGGCCTGACACGAGACGCTGCCCGATGGATTCGAGGAGATCCTCTAGCAGGCCGGATCTCCAGTCAGGGAGAGGTAGGGACCTTCTCTTGGGACCTTCTCTTGGGATTGTGAGGCTGAGCCATGAAAGACAGATGACATCAACTATGGTTCATGCAAGAAACAGCAAGCGAGGACGATGGAACACGTGAGCGTGAAACCAAATGAAATGAGGAAAAAGCTGTCCCTTTTGCAAATGCAAAGAGAGAAAGTAATTAAATGTAGGCAGATTTGGCAAGGTTTTCAGAAATGTAAAGAGGTTCATTTTGTCTTAATTCTCTTTTCTTCTGTGTTAATTCTCTTTCCTTTTGCTTGTTGTCATGTTTGCTGGTGCATGCAAACATGCAATGTGTATATGGATAACACAATAATTTTCTACTTCCTATTTTACCGTGATTCATCTATCACATGACAGGCAATATTCAATCAAGGAGGTGTCGTGGGATTACAGGCGTGGACAGACGGACGAACCAAAACAAATGTCACACCAAAAAAATATTCACACTTTATTCTTTTTAAATATAGGAGATATATGTATACACACACAAAATACGTACGTACTCGTATCGCATAGGTACGTAAAATAAACTTTCCTTATCGATGGGTTGGGTAGTACGTGTGTCGTGTCGGCCGACACGGCCAGAGCCGAGTCGGACAGTCACGATCACGAGCGCGGCCAAGACCCCACGAACCGCCTCGCTGGCCTCTGCATGCAGGGCTACATAACTCGACCGCCAGCTCCCGTCTCGTAACAACCCGACCGATCAGGTCAGATCAGATCAGAGATTCTTTTTGCGCGCGCGCGCGCACGTGTATATATACGACCGAACGAACGCGCCGCCCCTCCAACGAAGTCTCACCTCACGGCGGCGCAGCTGAACCGGCGGCGGAGGAACCAGCTAGGTCTCGGCGGCGATGTGCGGCGCTCCTGTTTTCCCCGCGGTCCCGACGCGCTTCGTCTACAGGCCGCAGGCGGCTGCGGCGGATGTTACTGACGTCGGCTCGCCACCGCCTTTCACTTCCACGCCGTCGGGCTGGTCCTCGTCGCTGGAGACGGGCGCGCCGCCGCACGACACGCTGGCCGAGACGTACGCGGCGCTGCTGTCGCCGCAGCAGCAGTTGATGGCGGAAGCCGCGCGGGGGCTGCTGGCGGCGGCGGCGCAGCAGATGGCGCGATCGAACCGCAGGTCTCGCCCAAGGTGGCGAGTGGCGACGCGCGGCGCCACCGTTCCTCCCGCGATCAAGATGCGCTTCGTCGTCCCAAACACGATGCCAGCGGCGGACATCATGGACGCCGGATCCTCGGCGCCCTCCACGCCCTCGCACTGCTCGTCCTCGTTGGAGACCACACCCTCGCCGCGCGGGCCGCTCCCGCCGTCCTTGCCGGACTCTGCCGCGGCGTGCGCGTCCCATCACCCCCTGACGCCGGGCGCGGCGTGGGGGCTGCCGACGAAGCCGCCCATGGCGCCTTCCTTGTCGGACTCGGCCGCCGCGCCGTGCGCGTCCCAACACCCCCTGACGCCCGGCGGCGCGGCGTGGGGGCTGCCGACGAAGCCGCCGCTGCCGTTCCCGCCGGCGCCGGCGCCGCGCGTGGAGGTGAGGCAGGTGTGGGCGCACAACTTCGACCAGGAAGCCAAGCTCATCGAGTCGCTCCTGCCCAAGTTCCAGTACGTGGCCGTGGACACGGAGTTCCCGGGGACGGTGTACCGGCCGGCGGGTCCGGCGTACACGCTGAAGCCGGAGGAGCGGTACAAGCTGCTGAGGTCCACCGTGGACGCGCTGGACCCGATCCAGCTCGGCCTCACGCTGTTCGACGCGGGGTGCCGCCTCCCTTCCCTCGGCCTCGGCGACGGCGCCGGCGGCGCCACGGCCACGCGGTACTTGTGGGAGTTCAACTTCCGCGAGTTCGACGTGCGGCGGCACCGCTACGCGCCGGAGTCCATCGCAGCGCTGCGGGCCAGGGGCATCGACCTCGACCGGACGCGGCGGCACGGCGTGGACGCGGCGGCGGCGTTCGGCCCACGGCTGCGCAAGTGGGCGCGCGCGGGCCTCGGGCGCGCCAGCGTCGTCACGGCCAGCGGCGGCTACGACCTCGCGTACCTGGTGAAGATGATGTTCGGGCCCGGGTTTCGGATGCCTGCGTCGGCGGCGGAGTTCGAGGTCGTCGCCGGGGCGGCGTTCCTCCGCCGTCGGAGGGTGTTCGATGTCAGGGAGATGGCGAGGCTCTGCCTGAGCGACGACCTCCGCCGTGGGCTGGACAGCGTCGCCGCGATGCTCAACGTGGCGCGGGCCGCCGGCGAGGCGCACCAGGCCGGCTATGACAGTCTGCTCACTTGCTACACGTTCATGAAACTGAGAGAGATATGCTTCGACGACGATGCCAAGCTGACGAGCGTCGACGGGATCCTCGCCGAGATCACGGCGTTCTAGCTAGTTACTGCCTTGCACGTAAATACGGAGTGAACTTTACATGTAAAGCAGCAGTATTTCGGGTTGGAGTACATAGGATTTGATTAGGGTTTAGGAATTAGGATGCATATGCATAGTAAAACATTTTCATTATTTGTTATTTTGTTGCGTAGTTTGATGCTTATAAATTATAATAATGCAATGTGCAAGTCAGGTTACAAAATTTGTCATTTAAAAAAAATATCGGAAGGACTAGCGTTCGGATGTCCGGCCGCATGACTCGTCCGAACGCTGCTCCCACACCTGCGCCACCTGTGCCCGCATCGCATTCCACGCCCCCATGCCCCGCATCCCATCCCCACGCCAGCACCTGTGTCCGAACCCAGCACCTTCTAAACGCAGCACCCTAGACGATCCCCACCCCAACGCCAACGCTGAAGCGAGATGGAGGGGAGGGAAGGGAAGGGTGGGGAGCGAGAGGAGAGGAGAGGGCGAGGCGTGTTGCGCGAGGTAGGAGCCGAAGCCCTACGGCAAGCCGCTGTCCATCAGCCATCGGCGCCATTGCAAATTTTGCAGCATGTGCAACACTCGATCTACTTTAAAAATATTCAGATGAAACATTTGCAACATACGTCTAAAACAGATGAAACTCTTGAAATATGCGATTGAAACATGCACGTATAGCTATTTGCAACATGTGCAACACCAAGATTTACTTTTAAAACATCAAGATAAAACATTGGAAACATAAGTGTGAAACAACTGAAACATAGGCTTGCAACATACGTATTTTGTCATTGCAATATTCAGATCTAGTTTTGCAACATCCAGATAGAACGTTTTAAACAAAAAGTCAAAATGCCTGAAACACTTGAAACACAGTGTTTGCCTCACACCACGACTTGCCTGGTGGGAAACTGCGGTATAGATCGGCGAGAAGGACAGGGAGCGGATGGAGGCCGCCCTGGCGAAGGTGCTGTAGTGGCAACGACGAGGCCCATTTGCGACCTTAGATTCCTTTCCTCTTCCTCCTCTGTTACATCGGCTGGGCACTTCAGAAAAGTAGGTAACGGGGTGGGGGAACAGGCGTCGAGAAGGGGCACTATGAGCTTCCTCATCTCCGCCTTGCCAGGCATGCCGACTCCATCCGAGCTGCGACCTTGGATTCCTCTCGTCCTCCCCCTCTGCTGCATCTGTTAGGCACTTGGAGAAGAAAGGCTGCCACCATACTTGGGGAGGGAGAGCACAGAGAGGCAGGAGAGAGATAAGAGCAAAACAAGTGGGGTGAGTGGGAAGAGAATGACATGTTATTTAATTCAGCGAGGACCCGTCTCTAGATATTTCTGTGTTTCACCCAATGTGTCCGGACATAAACTGCGTCCGAACGCCCTAGCTAAAACATTATCGAAAAAATATTGGTCTTGTGAAAACTGGTATAAAACTTCAAGGCTTCATCCTAAAAAGAATCTACAATATTCTTCTGAAAAGTCCTAGAGAGATATTTTCTAAAAATAATGTCGGTTAAGTAAGAGGCATCAAAATGTATATGCTGCAAACAAACTTGGAATGCCATATAAAAATAAATCTAGTTAAATTGAAAGTCTTAAACCTGATTTACTAAAGAGATAGACTTTAGATTGGTTTGTTTTAGAGATGTTGGAAACCTAAATAATGTGACAATCTGTATCAATAAGGCACCAAAATAAATTACCTAATCCATCAGTATTTGCATGGAGGAAAATTATACCACATCAAATTTGTTAATTTAAAATGACTTTTCGAGTTATCAAAACTTTGGTGGTTTTCGGGCTACTATATTACATATTCAGCTAAGAACCCATATGAGTCAGTTCGCTATATATAGAAGAAAAATAGCAAAGACTGCACCATCTCTTATTTTCTTCTTCGTTTATCTATTGCCACCAAGCTATTAGCCTAGTTAAATGCTTGCATCCAGGATCCTGCATGAATTTACATGAATCAATTCACTTTTTTTATAGGAAAAACATAACAAACACGAAAACTTCCCACATTCTAAAGGGGGCCTAACAAGCAAACAACAAAATCCCAACCTAATCCCCACCATAACCACCAAAAAAACACGATCCCTACAATCTTGCCAAAGAAAGAGAAGGGGTTAATTTCGATGGAGTTGGAGTGACGAGTGAAGATTGAGGTTTGAAACAAAAATTCAGGACTAGAAGAGGTAAGAAAACATCCGAATATTATATAGTAGTACTCCCTCTATCAGTAAGCAAATCAACTTCTAGAGTTGTCCTATGTTAAACTTTTATGAAAATTAACCAATTTTATAAGACAAAATACTAACATGTATAGCATTAAACGAGTACACTATGAAAATATATTTTTATGATATATCTAATGATACTAATTTTATGTCTTAAATATTGATGTTATTTTCTATAAATTTAGTCAAACTTAAAAAATGACTTAGTACAACTCTAGAAGTTGATTTATAAGCCTTCATATCCATTTTGCAATTGTACCTACAGTATATAGAAGTATGTTTAGCAGGAACATATGAAAGCAGGCATGCATGAAATCAATCCATCAGGGTCATTTAGACGATCTTTTCATCTCGGACCACACGCAAATTAGCACGTTGTCACGGTGATGAGCTACGCTCACGCGGTGCCATCACATGACCAACATTGGCATGCACGCATTCTACACGAACGATTGGCTAATTAATATCATCGCCATAGCACACCCATGAAAGATTAGCTAAAACTGCAAAGCTTATAGATCACCATTGATCGTCGTCCTTATTGCACCATTTACACAAACACTCAATTTATTTATGCGCCATGGCTATCATCGCCAGCCATTATTTTTGCTAGCTGCTGCCTACTGCGGCTAGAGATGAAGAATCGATCGATCACTTGCCCTCCTGTCCCGCATGGCCATCGTCGCCGCGGCCTCCGGTGGCGATCCACGACACGAAGGCGTCCATGGTGCTCGCGTCCGACCGGTAGTGCTTCTGCGTGAACTCGAGGAAATCGCGCCACGTGAAGTCCGGGAACGCGCGCGGGCGGTGGCCCTTCTCCTCCTGGAGCTGGAGGAGCGCGTCCGGCGGGCGGACGACGCGGTCCAGCGGCGGGTTGAGGAAGAAGGCGAGCGACCTGCGGGCGCGGTCACCGCTCACCACGGCGCGGTGGAGGCAGCTGGCGTGGCGCCCGTCGGTGAGCGCGGCGAAGGTGTCCCCGATGTTGACCACGAACGCGTCCGCGCGGGGCCGCACCGCGTGCCACGCCCCGTTCCCGCCGGCGGGGCGCACCTGCAGCCCGCCCACGTCGTCCTGGTGCAGCAGCGTGAGCGACGTCGGGTCCCGGTGCGGGCCCGTCCCCAGCGTCAGGTGCGGCTGCCGGCACGCCGGGTAGTGGTTCAGCCGCATGATGGAGTCGCCGCCGTCGAAGAACCCGCGCAGCGCGCCGCGGCGCAGGCCCAGCGCCGCCGCCAGCACCTCCGTCACGTCCAGCGCCAGCCGCGCCATCTCGTCGCAGTACTCCTGGTACACCTCCCTGCATGCATGTGTTTCGATTCGTGCGCCATTGTAACAAGTACGTACACTATGGCTATATATGCAGGGTTTTGACACGATTGTAAGTACCCAATGTGGCGGTAGTCCTCGCCGAGGACGTCGACGAAGTAGTCGACGACGGCGGCGGCGCGCTCGGTCCCGGCGCCGGCGCCGGCGGGGCAGTTGAAGGAGAGCGTCTCCTTCCACGGCAGGCAGCAGCGGAAGCGGCCTGTGAAGCTGCTGGCGTAGCCGTGGGACTCCCCGGGGCGTCGCTGCGCGCGCTGCTTGTCGGCGAGCGGGCGCGCGTAGAAGGCGTCGAGGCAGCGGTAGGCATCGGCGAGCAGCGCGGCGCGAACGCCGTGGTTCACCACCTGGAAGAAGCCGTGGCGCTCGAACGCCTCCGCCACGCCGCGCGGGAGCTCGTCCAGGCCTGCGTCCCCGCGGCGGAGGAACCGGCCCAGGTCGACCACGGGGATGGCGATCTCCTCCACGCCGCCGCCGCCGCCGCCCGACGGCGCCCGATCCTCGGCGGGCCACACGAACTGCGCCGGGATGCGCTCCTCCCGGCTCAGCACCTCCGCGTCGAACACCACGGCCTCCGCCGCCGCCATGCCGGGAGATCCGATGGATCGGTTGCTGCGTGCGTGCGTGCAAGGAAGCAGGAGGCTTTATCCCCGCATTGCAATTGCAACCAACAGGCTGCTGCACTGGCAGCTCGTCGCCGAAGACGGCCGGTGCGGCCATATATAGCGGCGACGTCACGTGTCGGAACTCCGGCGGTCACTTGTTTTGGAACGGGTTAAATTTTTTTTTGGTGCTGTCAGCTAATTACGGGCGCCAGGTCACCGTAATCTGCTCCTCCAGCGTGTTTCGGATAAACACTGCATTAATCGTACGTGTTCATCATGCCGTTATCTCGATCGTCAGTTTTTTCTTTTTTTCTTTTTGAATTCCAGGGACACCGGAGCCCCTGCTGTCAGCCATATGCACTGACGCAAGATTTTTTAACAGTATATATGTCGTTTGAATTTGAATTTGAAGAACTGGTGCCTGGTGGGTGAGTGTGAGCCTGGTCTACGTGTCTATACTCCCGAATTTTTTATATTTTAGCTTTTTTTTTTAGTTTCTCACAAATAGATCTCTGGAGGAAAGATTTCAGAAAATGGACTCTTAGCTCGGCGCCATTAATGCTGACGCTAAGCTAACACGTCTCGGTGCCAGCGTCCCTGGCGCCGAGCTCCTGGGCTCGGTAGGTGGCATGGCAGAGCTCGACGTCGTAGATCTTTGCGCCGAGCTCGGCGCCAGAATGACTGGCGTCGAGCTTTTATTACCTATGGGCCCCGCGCCTCTCTTACTCTCTTCCTCTCCCTCTCTCGCCCTAGCATAGCAGAGCCGAGCTTCGCCGTCGTCGCCGCCGCCCGCGCACGCGCCTCCACCGGCCGCCCTCGCTCGCGCCGCGCCCGCCGAGTGCCACCGCGGCCGCCCCGCACCGCGCCACCGCGGACGGCCCGCGCCGCCCCCCCCCCTCCCCGCGCAGCGCCGTTGCCCACGGCTGGCCGCCCGCGCCCCAGTCCCCTCGCCGGTTCCTGCGCCCGCGCCGCGCCCTCTCCTCGCCTTGGCCTCGCCCCGCCTTGTCGCCCTCCACCGCCGGCCTCGCCCGCAGCCGCCGTGCCTCCCGCGCCCGTCGAGCCGGACTCGCCGCGCGGAGCCCTGGGCATCCCACGCCCGCCGCGCACAACCGCTGTCGTCGGCTGCGCCACCACTGATCCCACCACCTGCAGCGGCCGGCCGTGCCACCGCCGTCCCGGATCATCGGCCTGACCCACGTCCATCATTCGCTGCGACTCCGTCGACGTCCGCGGACCAGTCGTTGGAAAGGTTAAAATTATGAATATGCAATGTACCTACTTAGTTGGCATTTGTTATTTACTAGTTAATATGATGACTCAGGTAGTTTATTTAGTTAGTGATCTAGTGAGATATATATGTAGATAGATAGAAACATAGGTACATAGGTACATAGATATAGTTAGATAGCTACTTAGATATGTAGTTACATATTTAGTTAACTAAATATGATCTAGCTATTTAGTGAGTACATTGTATATATATATATATATAGTTATTATCATATTTACTTAGTTTGTAGTTAGAAAGTACTTGTTAGGTACTATCTATCGCCTAATTTGGACTAAAGGACATGTGTTTCGTTACATGTTTGAACTAGATGGACAACCTAGTGACCATATATCATGGAGGCACCGTTGAAAGCGATCGCTATGGATATGTTGAGTTTGTTGACATGCAAAGCATGCCTGTGCAATTCAATGATAGGCCTTCATTTAGTGAGATGGTTGCAAGGGCTCGGGGGGAGCTGCATTGCCTTGGAGATGATGTCATTGCAGTTGATGGTGTACTGCACCTAGGTTCTCCTCCCAACATCT
Organism: Miscanthus floridulus; assembly: GCF_019320115.1. Classification (NCBI taxonomy): domain Eukaryota; kingdom Viridiplantae; phylum Streptophyta; class Magnoliopsida; order Poales; family Poaceae; genus Miscanthus; species Miscanthus floridulus. Next base: position 25,464,672 of record NC_089582.1, on the reverse strand, counting down.
TTAGGCGAATGATCTCAATTGGTTGTGCGGATCAGTGGGAGAACTATGTGAGATTGGCTATGAAGAGCCAGCTGCAATGTTTGGATGTGGTTGTGCGTTGGGTGTTAGTTGATCCCATCCCTCATGGGTTTACCCTAGCAATGGATCAGCAGGCATACATCGACCCTCCCATTCTGGAACCTTATCTGCATGTGAAGATTGCACCTACGGTTCCCGATGCTCAATCTGCCCCCAATGCTGTAGTTGGAGATGGTTGTCAGACTCATGTTTCCATAGCAGATTCTACTTATGAGATCCCTTTGACACAAAATTATCCGAGTAAGTGTCTTAACCGTATGGTTTTTGGGAGCTTACCACGTTCCTTACATCTATTTCTTTCATTCTTTCCTCATTTCTCTACTTATGTTACAGGAGACATTCCTGAGAATATGGATGTGCCCTCTGTTGCTGCGCAAGTGCACTTTGGAGATGGATTCCATGGCTCCAATAGTGTTGAAATTATGCATGATTCAGAGCCATATGAGATGGCTAGGGCTCTTGATTCTAATGACGATCGCCCTGTTGGAGAGCTGACGGAGAGTGATGTTGAAATGATGAGGCGTATCTTTCCCGGCTGCCGTGATCCTAGAGTTCACGAGTTCAGCGATCTTGCTCATTCCGATTAGGAATTTGCAGAAGGACGTGATGATGAGCTCCTAGAAGCTCCTGAGGCCAGTCCTAACATGGTAATTGAGAATGAGAGGGTGTTCAATGACCTCCCTGCTTTGAAGAGGTGGTTGCAGGCTTTTGTAGTGATACGAAAGAGACCTTACAAGGTATTGGATTCATATGTGGAGCGCCGTTATACAGTTGTGTGTGACAAGAAACGCTTCTCATGGAGGGTTTGTGCAAGGAAGCAACAGGTAATCGGAAAATAGAAGATCACAAAAGTTGTCGAGCCACACAATTGTGCTGACCATGAGCTGACACTGAGACATCGGCAGTTGACATCTACCCTCATTGCCAAGCGGTTGATGGGAATTTTGCAGGGAGAACCCAACATGAAGGTGAGGACAATTATCAGGACTGTTGAGGCGTTGTATGGAGGTTATATGATAACTTATGGTAAAGCATGGAGGGCTAAACAGTGAGCGTGGAAGATGATATATGGGGACTGGGAGGATGGGTATGAGCAGCTGCTAGTTCTTTTCAATGCAATCAAAGTGGTGAATCCATGCATGCATTATGAGTACATCCCAAAACCAAATGCATGGAAGGATGGGAGGCAGATATTCTTCTGTGCTTTATGGTGCTTCCCTCAGTGTGTCGAGGCCTTTAAGCACTGTCGTCCCGTCTTCTCCATTGATGGTACGTTCTTGATTGGGAAATACCAGGGCACACTTCTTATAGCCATATCCTGTGATGCGAACAACAAGTTAGTTCCTTTGGCATTTGCTTTGGTTGAGAAGGAGAACAATGACAGTTGGGGATGGTTCTTGAGGCTAGTCCAGATACACGTGGTTGGGCCTGGCAGGGAGGTTGGCGTCATATCTGATAGGCACCAGGGCATACTTAATGTCGTGCGAGAGCAGATAGAGGGGTATGCACCTTTGCACCATCGTTGGTGTACTCAGCACCTTGCCGAGAATCTACTCCAGAAGGATGGTTTGAAGGGTAACTTTGATCTGTTCCAGGAGGATGCTCGACAGCTTGAGGACAAGTACTTTCAGGAAAAGTTAGAGTAGGTTAGAACTGCATCAAATGTAGAAGGTAGACAATGGCTCACATGTTTGATGAGGGATTTGGAGAAATGGACGAGAGCTCACGACGCCAGTGGATGGAGGTACGAGTTTCAGTGCAGCAACATAGCAGAGTCATTCAATAAGTTGTTATTGGGGATAGTGGTATACTCATGAATGTAATCGTTCAATTCACCTTTTATAAGCTTGTTGCCTGGTTCAACGATAGACACACCCATGCATCGCAGTTGCGGAGTGATGGAGAGATATGGGCTCCGAAACCAAAGGCACACCTAGAGAAGGCAAGAGAAAGGGCTGGCACACATGAGGTTACATGCTTTGACCACGCCACAGGGACTTATTAGGTCAAGCATAGGGATGGTACAACGTCCGACGGTGAGGTCCGAGAGTCGAGGATACATGTGGTTGTCCTCCAAGATTTCAAATGCACTTGTGGTAAACCAAGGCAGTACCACTTTCTATGTTCTCATTTGGTGGCAGCAGCTAGGCATCGCAACTATAATATCGAGAGGAGGATACCTCATGAGTTCAGTGTCGACACGCTTGTGCACACATGGAGCCCCCGCTTCGTGCCTTTCTAGGACCCTGGAGAGTGGCCTCCATATGATGGGCCAAAGTACATTGCGGATTCAACTTACCGTTGGAACAAGCGTGGATCAAGGCAGAGGACGAGGCACATGATGGTTATGGATCAGATACCTAGAAGAACGAGGCATGGGAGAGGAACTCCATTTGTTACTGACCCCGAGCAGTACGAGTGTGGCAAGTGCGGTAGACTTGGCCACAATTCACAAAGTTGCCATTGGCAGATTAGTGAGGTGCGACTATTGGTTGATTTTATTATTTTATATTTGTCGTATTTAATTAATTAATTATGCATGTCTCAATTTATGCTTGTATTTGTGTTAATTATTTATACATTTCTAAGTTCATGTTTTATTGTATACTAAAATTCTAATTCATTCACTTTTTTCTAGGATAGCGCAATTCCACCTGCTCGACCCGACGTACGAGGTGACCCACCGAGGACGTCTCATAGCGCTGGGGCAGGTAATAATCTATAAGTTTTGTTCAAAATTTGGTGAGCGTACATGTGTTCATGAAGTAACATGAGACTATGTTTTATTCGATGTAGGACCTTCTGCTCCTTCGTCCTAGAACCCACAGTGGGTTCTTGGACATGCGGTACGACGATAGGTACACTCCTTTCCAACAAAGAGCTGGCCTAGATGTCATCTCTTTTTAGGTTCATCGTGGGTTGCCCAAGTTCAACTCAACGGCCATAACTGCGTTGGTTGACATGTATTAAATTGAATCATTGCCTCCATTCATGGCCATTTGTTCATGCAATTGACTTTTTGACAAGTAATCTTGCTTTGTCTTAAATATAGGTGGCGGTCGAAGACTCACAGCTTCCACCTACCTTTCGGAGAGATGACAGTCACGCTCTAGGACTGTCAGAAGGTGCTAGGCCTAAGGATTCATGGCAACCCAGTCACCGGGCAATGCAGGTTAGAGGGCTAGAGAGCACGAGTGGAGGCCTTCCTTGGGTGTGAGCTTGGCGAGCAAGGGGCTCGCACTTCTGGAGTTCCCATCTCCTGGCTACAGGAAGAGTTCGCACAGTGCCCCAAGGAGGTAGATGAGGAGATAGTTGGGTACTACTGCAGGGCGTAGATCCTACACCTGTTTGCCTATGTTCTCTTCCTCGACGCCATGGGTGACAGTGCGTGCTGGATGTGGGTCCACTACCTCAGTGACTGGGACCAGGCGGGTCACTACAGTTGGGGCTCTGTAGTCTTGTGTTTTCTATACCGGCAGTTATGCGAGGGGTGTCATCGGTCTTCGTCCAACCCATCACTTGGTGGATGCGTGTACATGTTATAGCTGTGGATGTGGGCTCATCTTCCAGTTGGCCGTCCAGAGGTTCTGGCTCATAGTGAGTGGTTCTAAGGTCAGCCTCCAAGTTAGCAGCCGACGTGGGCATACCTTTGGGACCAGGTCAGGATTCCATACGCGAGGTTAGACCAGACGTACATTGAGTTCACGAACGAGCTAGACACGCTGACGACGTCTAGTGTAAGTAAATTTTATTTTCCATGCTGGTTTGAAAAGGATCAGTATACCATCTAACATCTTGTTTGGATATGTTGTAGGTAGAGTGGGAGCCGTACGGTGGAGAGGGTGCACTTCCTTTTCAGTTGAGCAACGTTTGTGGGTTCGACGACGACTTCTATAGGATGAGGTGCCCTCTAATCTGCTTCTATGCTGTCGAGTTTCACCTACCAGATAGGGTTGCATGCCAATTTGGAGTGAGATAGCTTTGGCCTACGGCTCTGTTCTCGACTGGCGTTGACTTACACAAGTAAGTGTTTTGATATTTCAAATGTCTCGTGATGGTCCATTTCTATTAATATGGTGACATGTACATGAATTCAAGTATCGATGACATACGTGTAGGTTGGATCATCAGAAGAACAAGAAGATTTTTGACTGGGAGAGGCACCACCAGTCCTTCATTGAGCAATGGGAGGAGATGCACGACAATGTGGATGACAACAACGAGTCACACACTTTGAGTTTTGTACAACAGAGGCTAAAATATTCTTTCAAACATATCATTAATACGTTAGATTCTTTCAGTTAACATAGTTTTGTACAACAGAGGCTGTCACATCGTCTATGCCGTGTGGCTGGTGAAAGCTCTAGTTTGGTTTTAGTTAATTGATGAAACCCTAAGTGCTAACCTAGTTTATCAAAGTGATTAAGCAATGGCAAAGATCATGATGATGGTGATGGCATGGTGATGATCAAATGCTTAACTTGAAAAAGAAGAAAGAGAAAAACCAAAGGCTCAAGGCAAAGGTAAAAATTGTAGGAGCCATTTTGTTTTAGTGATCGAGACACTTAGCGAGTGTGATCACATTTAGGATCGATAGCCGCACTATTAAGAGGGGTGAAACTCGTATCGAAATGTGGTTATCAAAGTGCCACTAGATGCTCTAACTCATTGCATATGCATTTAGGATTGAGTGGCGTGGCAAGTTGAGTGGCTAATCCTTTGAAAAATGATTGTGAAAATACTAACACACATACACATGGTGGTGTACACTTGGTGGTGTTGGCACATTTGCAAAGGAGAAGAAGTTGGAGTTGATGTGGATCAACTCAGCGATGAAATGGAGGCGAGAAGGGTTAGGAACTCCACTGGCGAAGTGTCCGCCCATAGAGGGCAGATAGTCCGACAGTGCCACTGGCGCCCTATACAAAAAAAGACAAGGTCTCTTAGAGTGGACCGGACGCTGGTCACGTGGTGACCGAACACTGGGGTCCTGCGTCCGATCAGTGACAGTAGAAAGCACACTGTCTCTATCTTGTGATCGAACGCTGGAGTGTAAACTGACCGGACGCTCATGTTTGAGTCCGGTCAGTGCTGACGTACGCTGACGTGAGGCGCATAGAGGAAACATTGAGTGACCAAACGCAGGGTGTGTCCGGTCGAGCATGATCAGACGCGTCCGGTCGTGAGATGTCACATTTGGAACCTTACTGGAAATGACCGAACGCTGAGATCCAGCGTCCGGTCACTTTCTAACTAACGCGTTCGGTCATCACTTGACCATTGAAATTAGGTGATCGACGTTTGAAGCCGATGACATATGGTGCACATCGCACGACCGGACACTGAGGTCCAGCATCTGGTCAATATGACCAGAGCGTCCGGTCGGCCCGTGTTCAGTGCAGTGAGGAGCCCAACGGCTCTATTTCATGGGGGCTTCTATTTAAGCCCCATGGCCAGCTCAAGCTCACTCTCTTGGCCATTTTCATTGACATAGCAACCTTGTGAGCTTAGCCAAAGTCCTCCCACTTATCTACATCATTGATTCATCATCATTGTGAGGTTGGGAGAGAATCCAAGTGCATTGCTTGAGTGATTGCATCTAGAGGCACTTGGTATTCGTGTTTTGCTGCGGATTTCGCTTGTTGCTCTTGGTGGTTGCCACCACCTAGATGGCTTGGTGCAGCGGTGGAGGATTGGCACGAGTTGGTGATTGTTTGTGGCCATCTCCGGTGATTGTGAGGGGATTTGTACCTTTCCCGATGGAGCACCAAAAGGTAACTCTAGTGGATTGCTCGTATCATTGAGTTACCTCACTTGTGGGTAGGTTCTTGCGGTGTCCAATCATGTGGACGAGGTTTGTGCAACACCTCTTAGCCATCAAACCACCAAGTGTTGGTCGACACAATGGGGACGTAGCGTGTTGGCAAGCACGTGAACCTCGGAAAAAAATCGGTTGTCTCTTGCCATTTGGCATTCTCTCAGTGATTGATTTCATCTTCATCTTATGATTGGTTCATCCCTCTACACGGCGGTATAATCACCCTACTCACTCTTTTATATTCTTGTAAACTAGTTGTGCAAGCTCTTTAGTGTAATTAGAATTGAGAGCTTGATTTGTTATTTAAGTTCATCTAGTGGAGCTCTTTAGTGTAGTAAGATTGAGAGCTCTTAGTGAGTAGTTCCATAGCAAGTTGTATGTCTAGTAATCATTACAACTAGAATTATTGGATAGGTGGCTTGCAACCCTCATAGAGCTAGAGCAAGTTTGTATTTCGCTATTTGTCTTACTAACCAAATTGCTCTAGTTGATTTGTAGAACTTTAAATAGGCTATTCACCCCCTCTAGCCATATTAGGACCTTTCAAGTGGTATCAGAGCCATGGTCACCGTTTGATTAAAGGCTTAACAACCTTGGTGTCAAATTATGGCTCAAGTTGTGTTCAACCATGTGGGGGGCAAACCACCATTCTTTGATGGCACATACTATGATTATTGGAAGAGAAAGATGAGGATATATCTTGGTTCAATCAATGATCAAGTATGGGAAGTGACCGAGAATGACTATGCTATCATTGATCCCGATGATCCCACCAACCAAGATAAGATCAACAAGCAATGCAATACAATGGCTCTCAACACCATATACAATGCCATTGATTCCAAGGTGTTTAAGCAAATCAAGGATTGTGAAAGAGCAAATGAGGTGTGGAAGAGATTGGAGGAAACATATGAGGGCACACCGGCGGTGAAGAGTGCCAAGTTGTATATCCTTAAGGATAAATTGACAAGCTTCAAGATGAAGGAAGATAAGAACATTCCGGAGATGTTCCATCATTTGCAAGTGATTGTCAATGATTTAAAGGCATTGGGAGAGACTATCAAGGATGATGATGTCTCTTATTGGTTCTTAATGTGTCTACCTCCAAGATTTGAGATGTTGAGATTGCTCATCATAAGAGGAGGATTGAAGGAGATTACCCCCAACTAAGTACTAGGTGATGTCATGACCCAAGAGACATATCGTGTGGAAAGGGAGGGGGATGATAAGGATGACAAGAAGGAAGAAGAAGACAAGAAGATGAAGAGTATAGAATTCAAGGCTAGCTCATCATCATCTAAGAATAAGGGCAAGTCTAAGAAAGAATCAAGTGATGATGATGAAGTTGTGGCCCTCTTTATCCGTAAGATAGGAAAATTCATGAAGAAGAAGGGCTATGGTGCAAGAAAGAGAATAGATCACACCAAAAGCAAAGAATATATGAGAAGATGCTACAATTGTAAGAGCTCCGATCATGTTGTAGCAAATTGTCCCTACAATAGTGATAATGATGAGGATGAGAAGAAGAAGCTCAAAAAGGATAAGAAAGAAAAGGAGAAGGAGAAGAGAATAACCTTCCAAAAGAAGAAGAAAGGTGGAGGCTATGTGGTCACATGGGTTAGTGATGGCTCTTTGGATAGTGATAGCTCTAGTGATGATGACAAGAAATCTATCAAGAGAGCACTAGCAAGCATCGCCATCAACGACAAGCTCTCCATCTTCGACACTCCATCGACATGCCTCATGGTAAAACCTATCAAGGTAAAATATGATGTGAGTGATGATGATGAATGTGAAAGTGATACTTGTAGGAATGATGATAATGATGATGATGAGGATGAGGAGTACACCAAGGAAGAACTCTTGGACATGTGTGAGCAAATGCACGCTTGCAATGAGATGAAAATAAAGGAGTGCAAAGAATTACACAAGAAGGTAAAATTTCTTGAGCAATCCTTTGATGAGCTCAATGCCACTCATGAGAGGCTAATGGAAGCCCATGAGAAGCTTGGCAAAGCTCACTATAAACTTAAAAAGGCTCACTCCTCTCTCATTGAGCAAGTTAAAGTGGAGGAAGCCAAGAAGGAGCAAGTGATCGTATCATGTGATGTGGGACTAACTTATGATCTTATTGATGAATCTTTTTATAAGCCCATTGTAGTTGCTCCCACTAACTCTTCTTGTAGCACTACCACTTCCACTTCACCTTTGAGTGATGGTCTCTCTTGTGATGCCTCGCTAATGGTGGAAAATGAGACCCTCAAGAAGGAGGTGAATGAGCTCACTCGTGCCCTAAGCAATGCCTATGGTGGAGATGCCCGCTTGCTAAAGTGCTTAGGTAGCCAAAGATTTTCTCTCAACAAAGAGGGATTAGGCTATACCCCCAAGAAAGGCAAGGCGGCCTTTGTCACTCCCAAAGTTAACTTTGTGAAGGGCAATGGTCGGTTTTGCAATAGATGCAAGCAAGTTGGGCATGTAGAGCAATATTGCAAGATTAACAAGAACAAACTACCTATTGTATCCTCAATTAAATTTGATTCTTGTTACATACTTGTTAAGGGTGCCAATGGTGTAAAGGCTAAGTTCATTGGTACACTAATTGTGGGACCAAAGAAGAAGGCCATTTGGGTACCAAAGACCTTGGTAACTAACCTTCAAGGACCCAAGCAAGTTTGGGTACCTAAAAAGAATTGATCTTCTTTTGTAGGTCAATTATAAAGCCAGAGGAAGGCATTGGGTGCTTGATAGTGGGTGCACACAACACATGACCGGTGATCCAAGAATGTTCAATTCAATCAATGAAAACAAGAGCAATGGGATTGATAGTATCATATTTGGTGACAATGGCAAAGGCAAGGTCAAAGGGCTTGGTAAGATTGCAATAACCAATGACTTGAGCATTTTCATTGTGCTACTAGTAGAGAGCTTGAACTTCAACCTTTTATCGGTAGCTCAATTGTGTGATCTTGGTTTCAAGTGCATATTTGGTGTGGATGATGTAAAAATTATAAGTGTAGATGGCTCTAACTTGATATTCAAAGGATTTAGATATAAAAATCTATACTTAGTTGATTTCAATGCTAGAGAAGCTCAATTGACAATATGTTTGATCACTAAGTCTAGCATGGGTTGGTTATGGCATAGAAGGCTTGGTCATGTTGGAATGAAACAATTGAACAAGTTGATCAAGCATGACTTAGTTAGCGGCTTAAAAGATGTCACATTTGAAAAGGATAAGCTATGTAGTGCATGTCAAGCCGGAAAGCAAGTTGGTAACACACATCCTAAGTAGAGCATAATGAGCACATCTAAGGCATTTGAGTTAATGCACATGGACTTATTTGGACCAACCACATACACTAGCATTGGTGGAAACAAATATGGATTTGTGATTGTGGATGATTTCACTAGATACACATGGATGTTCTTTCTTGTTGACAAGAGTGATGTATTTGCAACATTCAAATCATTTGTCAAGAGCATTCACAATGAGTTTGAAACAACTATCAAGAAAGTTAGAAGTGACAATGGTAGTGAATTCAAGAACACTAGAATTGATGAGTTGTGTGATGAATTTAGAATTAGACATCAATTCTCGGCCAAGTACACTCCTCAATCAAATGACTTAGTTAAAAGGAAGAATAGAACTTTGATTGACATGGCAAGATCAATGTTGAGTGAGTACAATGTGAGTCATTCATTTTGGGCCGAAGCAATCAACATGGCTTGCTATCATAGCATCCGACTCTATTGTCACCCCATGATGGAGAAGACACCTTATGAGCTTTTGAATGGAAGAAAGCCCAACATAGCATACTTTTGGGTTTTTGGTTGTAAATGCTACATATTTAAGAAAGGCACTAGATTGAGCAAGTTTGAAAAGAAATGTGATGAAGTTTTCTTGCTTGGTTACTCCACTACTAGCAAGGCTTATAGAGTTTGGAATTTGGCTAGTGGTACTCTTGAGGAGGTTCATGATGTGGAGTTTGATGAAACAAATGGTTCCCAAGAGGAAGATGTGAATCTAGATGATGCAAGAGGCACTCAATTGGTCAATGCAATGAAGAATATGGACATTGGTGATATAAGGCCTAGAGAGGTGATTGATGTTGAAGATGACAAGAATCAAGTGCTCTCTAACTCAAATATGCAAGCTAGTGGTTCTGATGATCAAGTTCAAGCAAAAACTAGTGATGACAAAGTGCAAGATCAACAACAAGTGGCTAGTTCATCATCTCAACCAAGTGATCTATCAAATGCAAGCAATCAAGTGCAAGTGCTTTAACCAACCAATGTTGCAAGAGATCATCCCTTGGACACTATCATTGGTGATATTTTAAGAGGTGTACAAACTAGATCAAGATTAGCTTTATTTTGTGAGCATTTCTTATTTGTGTCATCCATTGAACCTAACAAGATAGATGAAGCTTTGAAGGATGTTGATTGGGTCAATGCTATGCATAAAGAGCTAAACAACTTTACAAGAAACCAAGTATGGGAGTTAGTTGAGAGGCCTAAGGATCATAATATGATTGGAACCAAGTGGGTCTTTCGGAACAAGCAAGATCAAGATGGGATAGTAATAAGGAACAAAGCAAGATTAGTGGCTCAAGGTTACACTCAAGTTGAAGGTCTTGACTTTGGAGAAACATATACTCCGGTTGCAAGATTGGAAGCAATTAGGATCTTGTTAGCCTATGCTTGTGCCCACAACATCAAGTTGTACCAAATGGATGTGAAGAGTGCATTTCTCAATGGGTACATCAATGAGCTTGTGTATGTTGAGCAACCTCCTGGTTTTGAAGATGAGAAGAAACCCAACCATGTTTACAAGTTGAGAAAGGCTTTGTATGGATTAAAACAAGCACCTAGAGCATGGTATGAGAGATTGAGAGATTTCCTACTCTCTAAGGGATTCAAGATGGGAAAGGTTGACACCACTCTCTTCACCAAGAAGCTTGGAAATGACTTGTTTGTAATGCAAATCTATGTTGATAATATCATTTTTGGGTCAACAAATAAATATTTTTGTGAGGAGTTTGGCAAGATGATGGCAAGTGAGTTTGAGATGTCCATGATTGGAGAGCTTAGCTACTTCCTTGGTCTTCAAATCAAGCAAATGAAGAATGGCACATTTGTGAGTCAATGCAAGTATATCAAGGACATGCTCAAGAAGTTTGGAATGGATGATAGTAAAGCTATCAGTACACCAATGGGGACAAGTGGAAGCTTGGATAGTGATGCTAGTCGCAACATGGTGGATCAAAAGATGTATCGGTCTATGATTGGAAGCCTACTATATGTGACCGCATCAAAGCCGGATGTGATGTTTAGTGTATGCATGTGTGCTAGATTCTAAGCCTCACCAAGAGAAAGTCATTCGAAAACAACAAAGAGAATATTAAGGTACTTGAAGCATACACAAAATATTGGATTGTGGTATCCCAAAGAAGCAAGATTTGAGTTGATTGGATATTCGGACTCTGATTAAGTGGGATGCAAAGTTGAGAGAAAGAGCACATCGGGCACATGTCAACTATTGGGAAGATCACTTGTGTCTTGGTCATCAAAGAAGCAAAATAGTGTAGCACTTTCAATCGCCGAAGCGGAGTACATTTCGGCCGGTAGTTGTTGTGCTCAATTACTTTGGATGAAGGCTACTTTGAGTGACTTTGGAATTAAATTCAAGCAAGTGCCATTGCTATGTGATAATGAGAGTGCCGTAAAGCTCACCAATAACCCGGTTCAACATTCAAGAACGAAGCATATTGATGTCCGCCATCATTTCATAAGAGATCACCAACAAAAAGGGGACATTTGCATTGAGAGTGTGGGCACCGATGATCAACTTGCCGATATCTTCACCAAGCCACTTGATGAGAAGAGATTTTGCAAGCTCAGGAATGAATTGAACATACTTGACTTCTCCAATATGTGTTGATGCACCCCCAATTTATATGACATGCCTCTCCTTCGAGTAATCCAAGGTAAAAGTTGATTGGCATGGCATACATCCTTGCTAAGGACATGATTAGTGCATCTAGACATATTTCACATTTGAATAGGCTCATTCATAAAAATCAAAGGAATTTGATGCTTGTATGGTACCACTATTGCTTGTATGTTTGAAACGATCTAGTGGTATCATATGACATGTTTGTGGGCTTGTAAACCTAGTGTTTGATCTATAAAATGAGCTATAAGTGTTTAACTCAACATGGTACAAGATAACCCTTATTTGGAGGTGTGAAGAAGCTTGTCCTTGGATCAAACCGAGTTAAATAACTTTTGCAAGTAATCTAGATTGAACCAATTTGGGAAAATGGTCCTCACTTCACATGGTTTCACTCCAATCTATCTAAAATTTGAGCCCTCTTTTTGTGCTAATTGTTGACAAAGGGGGAGATAAATGCACAAAGATAGTAAGATAGATAGGGGGAGCAAACAAATGAAATGACATTGTAAGGGGATCAATCAAAATTGCACACAATGTTGAAATGAAAAACTAGCATGCATAGGCTAAAGTAACTAGACCTATGTTCATTCTATGGAAACTAGACCATTGCTTGTAATATTGATCTCATGGGGTATTATAGTTTTTGTGTATGTCTAGTTACTAATGGTGCTAAGGATGGTATATTGGTGCACTCCGATTGGTATCATGCTTCAAAGGTCCATCTCTTATACCTTAGCATCATTTGGTAGAAATTGACTCATATATTTCCTATCTAAGCATATGTGCAAGCTACAATCCAAACTCTTAGCACATATGTAGGGGGAGCAATTACTACCATTTTAAGTTCATGAAACTTGTCCATATTCTTCGACACATGGTAAATATGCTTGGGCAAGCAACGTGGATTCAATTAAATCTCAATTCATATCTTTGTGTAAGGGTTGTCATCAATTACCAAAAAGGGGAGATTGAAAGCTCTAGTTTGGTTTTGGTTAATTGATGAAACCATAAGTGCTAACCTAGTTTATCAAAATGATTATGAGATAGGTAGCACTACTCCAAGTGATGAAGCAATGGCGAAGATCATGACGATGGTGATGGCATGGTGATGATCAAATGCTTAACTTGAAAAAGAAGAAAGAGACAAACAAAAGGCTCAAGGAAAATGTAAAAATTGTAGGAGCCATTTTATTTTAGTGATCGAGACACTTAGCGAGTGTGATCACATTTAGGATCGATAGCCGTACTATTAAGAGGGGTGAAACTTGTATCAAAATGCGGTTATCAAAGTGCCACTAGATGCTCTAACTCATTGCATATGCATTTAGGATTGAGTGGCGTGGCAAGTTGAGTGGCTAATCCTTTGAAAAATGATTGTGAAAATGCTAACACACATACACATGGTGGTGTACACTTGGTGGTGTTGGCACATTTGCAAAGGAGAAGAAGTTGGAGTTGATGTGGATCAACTCGGCGATGAAACGGAGGCGAGAAGGGATAGGAACTCCACCGGCGGTGTGTCCGCCCATAGAGGGTGGGCAGTCCGACAGTGCCACCAGCACCCTATACAAAAAAAGATAGGGTCTCTCAGAGTGGACCGGATGCTGGTCACGTGGTGATCGGACGCTGGGGTCCTGCGTCCGGTCAGTGACAGTAGAAAGCACACTGTCTCTGTCTTGTGACCGAACGCTTGAGTGTAAACTGACCGGACGCTCATGTCTGAGTCCGGTCAGTGCTGACGTACGCTGACGTGAGGCGCACAGAGAAAACGTTGAGTGACCAGATGCAGGGTGTGTCCGGTCGAGCATGACCGAACACGTCTGGTCATGAAATGTCACGTTTGGAACCTTACTGGAAACGACCGGATGCTGAGATCCAGCGTCCGGTCACTTTCTAACTGACACGTTCGATCATCACTTGACCGTTGAAATCAGGCGATCGGTGTTTGAAGCCGATGACACGTGGCGCACATCGCACGACCGAACGCTGAGGTCCAGCGTCCGGTCAATATGACCAGAGCGTCCGGTCGGCCTGTGTTCAGTGTAGTGAGGAGCCCAACGACTCTATTTCATGGGGGCTTCTATTTAAGCCCCATGGCTGGCTCAAGCTCACTCTCTTGGCCATTTGCATTGACATAGCAACCTTGTGAGCTTAGCCAAAGTCCTCCCACTTATCTACATCATTGATTCATCATCATTGTGAGATTGGGAGAGAATCCAAGTGCATTGCTTGAGTGATTGCATCTAGAGGCACTTGGTATTCATGTTTTGCTGTGGATTTCGCTTGTTGCTCTTGGTGGTTGCCACCACCTAGACGGCTTGGTGCAGTGGTGGAAAATTGGCATGAGTTGGTGATTGTTCGTGGCCATCTCCGGTGATTGTGAGGGGATTTGTACCTCTCCCGGCGGTGCGCCTAAAGGTAACTCTAGTGGATTGCTCGTGTCATTGAGTTACCTCACTTGTGGGTTGGTTCTTGCGGTATCCAACCATGTGGACGAGGTTTGTGCAACACATCTTAGCCGCAGAACCACCAAGTGTTAGTCGACACAACGGGGACGTAGCGTGTTGGCAAGCACATGAACCTCGGGAGAAAATCGGTTGTCTCTTGCCATTTGGCATTCTCTCGGTGATTGATTTCATCTTCATCTTGTTATTGGTTCATCCCTCTACACGGCGGTATAATCACCCTACTCACTCTTTTATATTCTTGCAAACTAGTTGTGGTAAGCTCTTTAGTGTAATTAGAATTGAGAGCTTGATTTGTTATTTAAGTTCATCTAGTGGAGCACTTTAGTGTAGTAATATTGAGAGCTCTTAGTGAGTAGTTCTATAGCAAGTTGTGTGTCTAGTAATCATTACAACTAGAATTGTTGGATAAGTGACTTGCAACCCTCGTAGAGCTAGAGCAAGTTTGCATTTCGCTATTTGTCTTACTAACCAAATTGCTCTAGTTGATTTGTAGAACTTTAAATAGGCTATTCACCGCCCCCTCTAGCCATATTAGGACCTTTCAGCTGGTCATTGTGGTTGTAGGATAGACACGACGCAAGACGTGTACATTACTTCTGTAGGTAGAGGAGGCTATGGTTCCTCTAGCCAAGCAGCTACAGGGGACGAGGACGAGGAAGACGACGATGACGACGACGTGGACAAAAGGCACGAGGAGCTTGGCCCTTCTCAGCTCCATGACGCTCCCTCGACTCATCCTACACTGCCTCTAGGCACTAGGCGACACCGTCCGCGTGACCCTTACACTCTAGGTACGATCATTCTCAGTCACAAGGGTAAGGACAAGAGTAGGAGGCTGCGAGGGATGTGGTAGTTGTTAGTATGCACTATTATGGATTTTGTATTTACTTTTATGTAACTATTCGGGACTGTATGTACATTGTCGACTATTTGGACTGTGCAGAACATATTATGTTGGTTGTGGTTGCATTTTGCTCCTTGGATGATTAAATGTTTGGAATATATAATGGTGTCTCTGTTTGTAACTGTGGATGCTCCTAAAACAAGGGAAACTCTTGCGAATTTTTTCCGTGAATCATTAATCATACTACACTGCTAAAAAGGCACAAATGTAGTACATAGATTAACTATAAA
The DNA here is from genome assembly GCF_019320115.1 of Miscanthus floridulus. Taxonomy (NCBI): domain Eukaryota; kingdom Viridiplantae; phylum Streptophyta; class Magnoliopsida; order Poales; family Poaceae; genus Miscanthus; species Miscanthus floridulus. Next base: position 25,449,218 of record NC_089582.1, on the reverse strand, counting down.
TTTATTAGAACGTGTATAATCCAAACGTATCGTACATACGCTTTGTAGATGAATCTAGGATTAACTATAAATCTATGCTTTTCAGACAATAAAAATAGACTTTTCAGATACAAAGACAGCAGCGATTTAGCACATCACTGACATAGTACTAGCAAGCAAGAAAGCACAACTCCACTCTATCTCCACCATCCATCTTATGACTATTTGATCCAAGGGCTAAGGTGAAGAGGCACACAGATCGCTGACATGGCACATTGAGAGGCCTCAATTCCGTCTCTCAACATATAAATAACCACTCACTCCCTCTCATTCACACACACAATAAGGAAGAAGAATACTCCTCAGCATTTTCTTTCATTGCAGTACCAATGTCTGGAGGGTCGTCCAGAGGGAGAGGAAAGGGGAAGGGAACTACCATTAGGTGGGAGGGTCCTCTTGGTCCTGATTTCTTTGAGGAAGCTCTTTATGAGAGGTTCCCAGTTGAGAGCAAAAGTGATTTCACCAAAGAGGCACCACTAAGAGGATACGATGAAAGAAAAGAAGAGTGGCCAAAATGCATGCATGGTGAGGATTGCCTAGTGCAGATGTTCACCGAGGGAATAGATGGAGGTCGTCGTTTCTTCAAATGCCCATGAGCATGGATAATTGCTATTACTATTTGTTTCTTCAATATGTTTCTCTTCTATATAACTTACACGACATACTTATTGTAGTCTTCCTTGGCCAAAGAAAACTATGGGTTCAGTAGGTGGGTCGATCCACGACCTATTTATCCACATGCAGAGTACATCTACTACCTATAGGACCGTATCTTTGATCTAGAAAGGGAAGTTAGTAGCGGTTATAAGGACGACAGACAGGACGGCAACAATAATGGTGCCGATTCACAAGAGGCACTCTGCAATAATCCATATTGCACCTGCCCTAACCACAAGAACAAGGGGCCTCCCCCGTCACCCCCGCCACCACCACCAACAACAACGGGAGGCTACTATGGAGAAGGTGCAACACAATTTGCTATGTGGACACACTACTAGGATGACTTTATATTTTTCACATGCCATATCTATGTGTTTGTTGTTTGGTTTAATTACCTAAGGCATGTTAGGTTTAGTCAAAGGAAACTCTGTACCTAGGTTCGGTACATGTTCTCACATGCTATTTCATGTGTTTCGTGTGTTGAATTATATAATATCGTACGTCGTTAGGTTTTATTTGCAGCATGTGTTCACATTTCAATACGTCCGTAACATTAAGTGGAATATTGAGATCATAAATAATGAAAACAACCACATAATAAAAAGTTCAATACTGTGCCACATTAAACAACATAATAATACTAGAAGTACGTGCCGATAGTATACATAGGGGCAAATGCACTTTCAAATCCTTAGTCTGAAATATACTGAGTAAACAACTCATCATCTGAGTATCAGTCCTCTACTACAACCCTGTTGCTGTGGCTAGGCTCACCTGTATTGCTCTAACCTACCTGTCGCTTGTAGTAAGCGGCCTCCGCTTCATCTGCGGCTGCTGCGGCCTGAGTGAAGAACGCGTCGTCATCCTCCTCCGCCTGTAAGCACGCCTCTGCTAGACCGATGAACTCGCTCAGTCTACCAGTGTCTTCCTCAGCCTCCTTCGCCTGCAAGCTAACCTCTGCTAGAGCGATGAGCTCACTCAATCTGCCAGTATCGTCCTCAGCCTCCTATGCCTACAAGCCCGCCTCTGCTAGAGCAATGAGCTCACTCAGTCTGCCAGTGTCGTCCTCATCCTCGTCCCCCTCATCAGACAACACAATCGGTGATTGAACGGTGCGACCAACTCGTGATCTATGCTCATCCAACTTCTTCTCCTCATACCTTGCATGAGCTAGCTCTATGGCATGTTCCTCGCTGCAACCAATCCCTTCATGTATGAAATGCAATCAGTTAGCAACGCAATTATATTACATTTAAAATCAGGCAACGAAAAAAATGCTTTCAAGCACTCACTAGCACATAATGCAACAACATGCTCGTTCAAGACCTGCATCTGTACTCTTGTCTCCTCCCTTGCCTCATTCCTTGCCCTCTCCTCCTCTAACATCATCTGTCTCTCCAATCCCCATTTGTTAAGCCCAACATCGATCGGGTTATAAATACCGCGTTGTCTAGCAAACTCACGCATCTTTTCTTTGTGATGTTTAACGAATAGGTTGACGTAGTCAGGTCCATATCCCCTCTTCCGTGCAATTACTTGCCTCTTCTTCAGTTCATCCAAGAACTTAGCTTGACCATCATAACATTCCCACCTATATTTCCTAGTGCTCTGTTCAAACGAAAAATTATATCATATATGTCTTAGCAAAAGAAACAAAATACGATTTCATGTTTACCATAAAAATAACCAACCTCATCATACTCAACCATATGGTCACAATAATGGCCTATTCTAAGCTCCGAAGGGACTAGGCCATAGATGGATTTAACACCACATTCGCACATGACAGGAGGTGCTTTGTAAATTACCATTTCTTTCTTCTTTTCCTTAACCTTTCGTGGTTCTTCCGGCCATTGGTTCTTAGGACCATACAACCACTCCTTAAAACGACACTTCTCCATTGAAAACACATAAATAAGTAGACATTAGTACATGAACACATATGGCTCAACATTTCAACACATACTTTGCACTTACTTCATGCTTGTTTGGACACACAAACTCCAACGTATTCTCAGGGTTTATCATAGCTCGATCTCTACAATCGCACAGAGAAGGTTCCTCGAGTCGTCTAACTATGGCTAGGTGCTTCTCCTTAGCCGTCATTGGCGGAGGGTTAGGGGGGTGGAACCCACCGCTTGAAGTGCTCATGTGGATGTCTCCCTCTAAACCAATCATCGAAAAGGAGGTACCTAGGACCGAACTTGTCTGCACCGTCGATCCACTGAAAGAAAAAAACACCTCTCATGGTCCTACACAACGAGATTCCAACAAAATATTAGTACCATACTTACACAAATAAAGAAAAAGGATAGTGGAAACAATTTCTTACATTAAAACGACTGCATGTATAGAAGCAACGCGCCGCTGTGTCCGGATGTTTCGATTGAAAAACATGGACCAGGAAACCACAGTCACAGTTAGGGACATGGAGGTTAGAAGGGACGGGGCATCTTTGCTAGACGCGTCGGGGTATAATTCTCGAGGACGACCCTGTTTTGCCAAAACTCCTCCCGAAACATTTTTTGCATCTAACAAAATGGATGTAATTTAACAAATATAAATCAAAACATCACAAAAATATCAATGAGAACCATAACTACAATACAACCTATTTCTTTCTAAGAATCGAAAGCAGTTAACATTAAACCCTAAACCTAGGGTTTCCCATTTGATGTACAACAATGAACCCATAACATAACTACATGTGCCTAGGTTTGCTAGCTTTTCCACGCCTTGGTATCATCCTACGGTTATATAATACATATATTGAGGGATAGAATGAAACCCTAAGTGATGACGATTATTATGTTAAAAAATCCGACTAATATATACCGAATCGATGCGAAAAAACTAGAAGGGGAGCGATGATACATTGCTCTCGAAGATCTACGGATCAAATCAAAGTTTCCAAGGTCCAATATGCCGATTCGTGAGGTAGGGTGAAGTGGTGAGAGAAAAAACCCGAGAGGGAGGAGAAAGAAGAGGAAGAACGCTCGGGCAGGAAGGTTGGGCCGGGGTTAAATGGCAGGGAGCTCGATGCCCGTCACTCTGGCGCCGAGCTCCCTGCCATGTCACCTACCGAGCCCAGGAGCTCGGCGCCAGGGACGCTGACGCCGTGACGTGTTAGCTCGGCGCCAGCATCAATGGCGTCGAGCTAAGGGTCAATTTTCTAAAATATTTCCTCCAGTGATCTATTTGTGGGAAACTTTTAAAAAAATAGCTAAAATATAAAAAATTCAGTCTATATTCATGCTGGATTCTGGATTCTTAAAGTAGTATTTACTTACTGTGTGTATGAAATATATGGAGAGCTAGATTTAATTTCACCTGATCAAATCAAATCAAAAGGAGAAAGATTGGATTGAACAGATTTATTTTTTGAGCAAATATTGGATTAGATAGATTTTTTTTGAGGAAATTGGATTGGATAGATGACCACCACGTGGAGGGAATTGGGTGCCCTGACTCGTCGGGCCAGGATGTGAAGGCCCATCGAGTGTCTTCATGCACGCTGTTGGTTCGGAAAAAAAGGCATTTGAGCTCCAATAGCTTTGCTCGAAGTCTGATTGTTCTTCAGCAATTAGAAAATCGGATGGTTGATCTTTTCCTCCGGTTTTTAAAACTGGTTGAATTTGCATTTAGGCGGTTTTGTGCTACATGGACCCATATCAATTGTGCTCCCCGTTCGGCTGGCTGAATTTTGGCTAAAACTGGCTGAAAAATACTATTCTGGCTGAATTGTTGGGAGAGAAAAACACTGTTCCGGTTGAAAAAAAGAAGCCGAACAAGCCGGATATGGGGTAAGCCGAACAGCATTGTGACACCATGTCGGTCGCGAGGGGGCTAAATTGGACTACATTGATAGTTCAGTGGTGTCAAATAGACTTTATAAACGGTTATGGAATGATTTTAAAAAAATATATCTCACTATTTTTTCAAGAAAATATATGCAATTTAAAATAATAAAATTTGATTTTAGCTTAGAAGTTTTGTTTTAGCTCGGAAACATATGAAACTAGTTTTATATTTTTTTAAAAAAAATCATGCTATATCTTATGTTGCCTTGCTTGAAATTATACCAGTTTTTTATAGCCTTTTTTGTGTTTATTTGCTTGTAGATGCTCTATATAGTCTCCTTTCTGAAAAAAAAAATTGTTTATATGCTCTATCATATAGCATATAATAGCAATCTCTTTATTCTAATATCAAAATCAGGAATATTTCTTTCGTCCATTTGCACCCAATCTAAGGGTGACAAAGTCTAACGGTGAGCCCTGACATGGGTGTCTTCTAGGTGTGGTGTGATGTCGTGCAAACCAGGCAACAAAGGTCGGTTGTGTTTGTTGCTTAGTGAGAGCCATTCCTTTTAGGATCAATAAGCTAGCATGAGTTTGTAAGACGTTGGGTTTCTAGAGTCTTGGTGCCAAACTAAGTTCAAGTTACAGGCTTACTTCACTAATTTTAGAACACTATTTCAAATATATGCAAATAAATAGTACTACCCAATAATGATGTGTAATCCCTAAAAACAATTAAGTTTAGACCATGATTACTGGACATGAGCATGCTAGGGGTTGTAGTATATTGTTGCAATGTATAGGCATATTTGTTTGTAAACATCAAAAGGAGACCATATAAGATTCAAATAATTCTCAGGTAGGCACCATAAGATAGAGCATGTTTTTTTTTAAAAAAAAACAACTCGAACTACTTTTCTATATTTTTCAAGCTAAAAAATATTTTAGGATTTTTAATTACATAACGTTTCAAGAAAAAAAAAACATTTGAATATTTTTAAAACTATTTTTATTGTCATTTGACCATCTTGAACTATCAACATAATCTGATTTACCCCTTTAGCTGGCGTTGAACCATATAGGATAAAATCATTGCTGAAGCCAACTAGGATATAAATTATAAAATCATCCGGTTCAAAAGTTGGGAAGTCAAGCAAGCGGCTTTCCGATTAAAGGAAGATAATAGAACTTTAAACAGAGTTGGAGGAGCTCAAAAGGTGGTGTTCGGACTTAAAGAAAAAACCTTTGTAGCGTTGTTGGAGACTTGATCAAAAGCTTTACTCCCTCTGTCCTTATTTAACTGTCGGCTATGGACTATGTACCGGATTTTTAGAAAATAATAGCAACATTTGTATCTCTAAATAAATTTATTATGAAAATAGATTGAACGATCTATCCAATGATACTAATTATGTACCATAAATATTATTATTTGTATATATATTAGGTCAAAGTTGAGTATGTTTGACTTTTTAAAAGTGAGAGCGACACTTAAAAGATGGACGGAGAGAGTACTAAACACACATATGAGAACAGTTTATGAAGGCAAAACCAAACCAAATTAATAAAATCAAAGGTATTTTTGTCCATAAACTGAAACAATATGCTGCCCAAAAAGTGAGGAACTCAGGAAAAAACTTTGATTTTGCTTTCATATTGGCTCCTCACTTTTTTAAAAGCCCAAATGATGCCCAATATCGGGCCCAAGCTCAGGCTTTACTCAAAGCTGCAGTTGACTTTGACCTCCTGCACCCGTAGGCCCCCGCCTGGGCTTGGTTTGCTTGGCCGGGTGTGTATGTCTGACACTGACAACGATGGAAATACGAATTTTCGTCGAAAATCAAACGAGAGGGCAACCTTATTTCCGTTTCATTCATTCACATTTTGCATAGACTCTGTCTATCCAACAACTATATGTTTTATGTAGTTTCAACATATGAATTTTTTTGCACCATAGAATTAAAATCCAACAGCCTCCATCCTCCTTCTATCTCCGGTCTTCTTCTACCTCCAGCCTTCTTCTACCTCCAGACAATCATAAATCACAAGATCACAGACCCACAGATCACAATAAACAATTTTTTTTCTATGCAAGGACAAGAGAACAAATCGATTTTTCCACTAAAACAGGAACAGGAAGCGATGCTCCCGCTCCAATCCAGAACAGGACAAATCACCAGGGTCTCCCTCGCTCTCGCCGTCGGGCCGGCCGGTCGTCCGTCCAGGTCGCCATGGATCATCATCCACCGCCTCAGCAGCAGGAGAGTGGGAAGAAGATGGCGGAGCTTGACCCGGTGCTGCATGTCACAGAACCGTCCAATTTATAAGAGCACAAGTACAATAGCAATCATCGAAGCGATCAAACCGTCATACTTGAGCCCATATAAACCCGGTAGTCCAACGAAATCGTGAAGGATCTCAAACAACCAACATACAAACCAAGATCGTAGAGATTCAACACAACCAGTCACATGTTACATCACAGTTCATAAATAGGTCTCATACATCAGAGTTCGAATAATTATTACAAACCAAGTTTGAAGGTAGCGGAAGCAAAGTAGTTTAACATCAACATCACATGTAGTTTAATACAAAGCCAGTGTCATAGTCATCTCCAACCAAAAGCACAAAGGTGAGATGAAATACAGAATGACCATTGCCCATGGTCCTAGTCCTCATCCACGGCAGGAGCAAGACAGTTCTTGCAGTAGCCATGAAACATAACGTTATCTGCAACAATGGGAATAAAACCCTGAGTATGAGAAGGTACTCAGCAAGACTTACCCGACCAACTAATATACTAAGACACCAAGGAGTATGCAAGGCTTTATAAGTAGAGCTGGTAGACATTATTTGCAGAAAAAGCATAAGTTATCCAACATCTCTTTAATTGGAAAATCACCAGTTATTAATCCTGTCTCATACTAGATTAGCAACTATCCTATGCCAAACATGTTGATACCATTGATTCATCACAATAATAACCATATCCAGTTGAGTTCTTGCATAATCTCATAACCATCATTTTCATCCTTTCCATAACTTACTACGATGAAAGGAACTCAAGTCAAGTTCTCACTATCCGGGAGAGACGGCGATTCAAATCGATTCCTACCCAGCTGGGGAAATATTCCTAACACACACCCAGGCATACCTCGCGAAGGTAGCCTTAGGTCACCTTTGGTATAAATCAGGAACCAAATTCGCGGGTACGACCAGCGCCGCACAATCAGAGAACCACTCTGCCAAGGGTGATCGGGACTCTAACCCGCCTTTGGGCTTACGCCAATGGCTCTCCACACATCCATACTACCATCCAGAGTGCGCACTTGAACTGCTCATGGTCCCGGCCTGAGATGAGCTACTCGGCTTCGCGGTCGGAACGACTTATCCAACCAACTATGTGAGAGGCTGCGTTCAACATGACAAGATGACCTCCAACGTCCGGTCCTTAAACGACACAGACGGAATCACTACAATACCACATATAAGACTCCGCCCGGTCTCCATTTACTCCACATTACCAGGTTATGTTCCACGATAGCACAATATAGCCAACCGTGATTAAGTTATCACCTATAGCTCGCAGGTGACAGGAAATCACCCGACTTATACCGGTCTAAGCATAGCTAAGCATGATAAACGTTCCTAGACTTAAATAGGATTCATGGTAAATATTTTTGGTCAAGGAAGGTAATATGCAACAATGGTTTCCAAACAACTCCTGTCACGTAATGCAGCAATACGAATAACTTTAAGTGACATTAATAAAATAGGGAGGCTTATAATGCTCCGGGGCTTGCCTTTCACAAACGTCGAAGGCTGGTGATCAGGGCACTCGGGAAGGTGATCGGCTTCAGGCTCTCCTTCTCCAGGAACCTCCAGGTGCTGAACTTCCTGATTCTCCTCCTGCGGGTCGACGTCGAGCTCCACTAGCGTGATCCCTTCGGTTGCACCTATTGCATGCATATGCATAAGTACCATGAATGCATAAGATGGATCACGGAGGATGTGATAAGGAATGTACATGCTGCAACAATGATGTTAAGTAGCAAAATGATAACAATGCTAACTCCTTATTTGCCTAGTAGGTGCATATCTCTTCTCTAGTTATTTACAAATTTCACACAAAGCAATATCTAAGTTACACATGACAGTTACAAGTTTATATCATAACTGAAGTTATACTTATCCAAATTCTGTGATCTTAGACTTTCTGGAAAGCTTATAAAATTGTCTACAACTCTTATTTAATAACCAAAAGCTGAATCACAATCTATCCTAGACAAAATAGGCAATCTATGCAGTGCTGTCCAGAAATTCCAGAGAACAAGCAATTCGGAAAACTAACTTTTAAACAGGTAGAACTCCTAAACCCTTTGGCCTATTCACCTGAAATTTTAACACAAGATAGTTGAAGAAGTTACCTACAACTTTGTTATTAATCATTTCTACAGAAAACATCATTTTGACTATGCAACATAACAAGCAACAGAATCTGTCCGAAAACATGTTAAATCGAATTATAAAACAACAATATTTCTACTACATGTAAGCATTCAAAATTTGACACCACCAAGTACACCAACAGTTCAGGGGCATCAAATACACTCAAGAAAACATAATGGCAAAGCCCAAACTATTTATTTAATTGTATTTATTAATTTATTTAGATAATTAGGTTAAATAATAAACCTATACCAAATGTGCATAATAAATTCTCAGAAAATTACAGTGACCTCCAAGTGCTACCACAAGACTACTATAAAAGTTTCATGCCATTTTACCAAGTAAAATATTCTTTACAAAAATGACAAGCTAGCAAGGTCGATTTTAGTGAAAATAATAAACCCTATAGAAAAGTGTCAAACAACAGATTATAAAATTTTCCTAGCTAAAGCATGTCAACATAAGACCAACAAACTTAGAATCACAATTTTATCACTTTTCTAGCTCAAGATATCTAATTTACAAGTTTATTAACATTCAAAAAGCATTTATTTAAATACATTTTAATCACCAAGAAAAATACAATAAACTGTATATTTCATATTTTTATAAAAAACTACACTTCATTAGGAACACATCACAATTTGGTTCACAAAAATTGGACATCTAGAACTCCACCTATGATTTTTCAAAGTTTGCATCAAATCTGGACAAATGAACTAGCTTTATTTGAACTGGGTTACTGTAGCGACGGAAAATAGAGCACCGCGCGGGACGGCGCGGAATCGGCCGGAGTTCGCCGGCGGCGACTTTTCCGGCGACAACACTAGCGCTACAAGCTTACTCACGACATTGCGCATCTACCGAGCCATCTAGCTAGGTCTATCGCCGGAGCTAAGGAAGACGGCGACGTCCATGGCGGCCCGGTGGTGCGGATCAACGGCGAGCCATCAACGGCGACTGAGACAACGAAATCAAAGGTTACGCCGAGGTTCACCATCCCAAAGCAACTCTAGCGCACACACTAACGGGACTCGCGGTGGTCGGAGATGGCCCGACCGCGGTGACGGGATGCGGCAGTGAAAACGCCGGCGAGGACTGCACACTGCACACAACGGCTTACCGTGCGCTTCTAGCGAACAAAACGAACGTGGTGCGACGGTGGGGTCACTGAGGAACTACGGCGGTGGCGGAGGAGGGACGTGGTGCGCGCTGGGCCGGCAATGGCGACGGCGGCGCGGCTCGACACTACGGCAGTTGCTGCGGGTGTGTGCAAAGGCGAAGAGAGGAGGCAGACAAAGAAATGAAATGCGAAGGGTGACGGGCGGACACAGGGGCGTGAAATGGAGCGCCGAGGCCCGACGTGGCCTGGCCGGTCAGGCCGGCGACGACGCGCGGCGCCACGCGGCTTCAAACTTCTGAAACCCGTCAGTTTACTGTAGCTACCGATTCAGTTAGATCAGCAGAGAGATACCGGCCTGACAGCGCGATATGGTGATGCTCGTTCTCCTAAACCGTGAAGCAAAATCGAAAACAATCTAAATAAAAGTCGTAGAACTATATACCATCTTCAACTTCGATGAAAGGATCAAGTCCTAATTCCCAACCAATACTGAGTAATATCGTGCCAAAATCAAGCCTGCGAAACTGGAAAACCGAGAAGGACTTAGAAAAATTCTAAGTGCTGAAAACCAGTGAATTGTTGATTTTTTGTGAGTTCAAAATGACTAAGCTATGCACAGAATTAGCTCAAGACCCAAACATAAAAGTTGTTGATCTACTCAAATACTACAACTTTGTTTAAAGGTTCACTGCCATGCAAAGATTCTATCACATAGTTCAAACTAGGTCAAACATGGCACTTTAAAATAATGTCATACACCATATCAATGACTTAGAGACTAAACTAGACTTAGTCATGAATACCAAAGTGGTTCCTTATGCTACTCTAAACATGTTTAAAGCATTACCAAGGTTCTATACACCTTTCAAACATTGGTCACACAAGAATCAAGCACTGTAAGTACTGAAACAATGAAAAACCAATGAAATGTTACATTTGTTTCATAGTCCTATTTCACATGTTTCATGATCTTGTTGCATAGCTAACTAACCATGTTTAACTAAAGTGAGTTGCACATGTTGCACACTATTCATTTCATAAAACAACACACATGAAATATACAATATGTTGCAGTGTTTCGAAAACATGTTTCATATGATATAAGCTCATAAATGCATGACTGATGCTCATGATCATGAATGCTCAATGATGATTGTGATCATGAAATGTCAAGGTTAAGTGCATGCTTAACACCGAGGGTGTTACACTGCACTCCATCGGGTTCGAGATCGAGGAGGTGTCGCTGTCGCAGGTCACCGGACGGCTGCCCATCACATCCAAGTGCTGCCAGGTGCGTAGCGGGAGTGCGTCGTCGTTCGTTCTGATGATGGTGACTTGATGATCGAGCTAGATACCGCCTGAATCGATCATTCATCCCGCCGGCGCCAACTTGTTCCGAGGCGGAACAGGAATAGGAAGCGGCCGGTGGCCGACAGCGGCGCCGTGCGCAACACCTGTGAAAACAAATCCATGTGTTTTTTTTCCACTAAAACACATGTGTGTTGTATAGCATTTCTGTTTTGCATATCATCATCAACACAAAGCAATTTGTTATTATTATTTCAAGAAAACACACACATGCACAAATGAATTCGTGGGCCCATGCAATTCTCTTGGCACTTTGGCAGCCAAGCCGACACCAGGAGCGGGCAGCTCTCTGGTGACTGGTGTGTGTGTGTGCAGGCTACAGAGCACGGCATGGGCACAGACCACAGACGACGCTGCCAAAGTGCCAAAGCAGGTGACGACGGCGACTGCATCGTCAGATCTTGAAGGCCTTCTCGACGCTCTCCCTGCGCGCGCCGACGGTCTTGTACACCCTCATGAACTCCCGGAACGTGACGGCGCGGTACCGCGCGCCGCCGTCCCCGGCAGCGAGCTCCGCGGCGGGGGCGACGAGGCAGTCGTCGGTGGGCATGATGAACGTCGCCACCGACGTGCGCGGCACCGCCGCGTTGGCCGCCGCGCGGTGCTCCACGCTCTTCAGCAGCCCGTTCGTCGCGATCTGCACGCACGCATGCGCCACCATCGTCATCAAACAACTCAATCAATTGCATCTCGCCACGTCTCTCAACAAGAGAAAAAAAAAATCAGCTGGTGGACCTCGAGCTGGTGGCCGAAGTTGACGACGAAGGCGCCGGGCACGGGCTGGACGCGGATCCACTCGCCGCGGTAGGAGACCTGGAGGCCGGCGACGCTCCCCTGGAGGAGGAGCGTGATGAGGTTGCGGTCGCAGTGCGGCGGCAGGCCCAGCGTGCGCGCCGGGTCCGGGCACGGCGGGTAGTGGTTGACGTTCACGACCACGTCGCCGGCGCTGAGGTCCCCCTCGAAGTAGTCCGGGCGGAGCCCCACGCCCTCGCACAGCAGCCGCAGCAGCTCCATGCCCAGCGCCCGCGTCGGCGCGATGAACCTCTCCATCGCCTCCCTGCACGGCCGCAAGACGGTCAGGACTGATTACATTCTATAGAAGTCAGTCACCTCGCCTGATCTGATGACTACCTGAGGTCGTCGGGCTTGTCTGGCCAGGCGTTCTTGGCGTCGGCGGCGACGGGGAAGCCGCAGGCGATGCGGAGGCAGTCACGCCAGTAGCGCTCGCCGCCGGTGCCGTAGGTGGTGCTGGTGAAGAGGCGGTTGGGCTTGTCCGTGTCCTCGGAGTAGAAGGCCGCCTTGTCCTCCGCGGGAAGGCGGAAGAACTCCTCGCAGCACGCCTCCATGTCCCGCACCGCCTGCTCCGGCACGCCGTGGTTCACCACCTGCATTATTAGACTAGCGGTGAGATGCATGAGAGGAGACGACCCAAGGTGGAGGAGTTGGAGGAAGGAAGGAGGACACACGGTCACACGGAGGTACCTGGAAGAAGCCTAGCTCCTTGCCAGCTTCAAGAACGGCTCGCCGGACCTCGTCGCGGGGGGCGGAGAGGTCGATGACGGGGAGCGCGACGGCGGCGGACGACGGCGGCGGGCGCTGCTCGGCCGGGAAGACGAAGCTGTCCGGGAGCGTCTCGTGGGATGCGGCGGACAGCAGGTTCTCCATCGCCGCCGGTGATGCCCGTTCGGCTCGACTTGTGTCGCCTCTTTCAGCTTATTCTTGCGCCAGAAATCAGTGGACGGATAGCCGGATAGGGGAGCAACGCCAGCGAGATCGGGGGAGGAAAGTCAAGTGAAGGCAACACTGCAGCTGAGCAGCTCGAGCCACGAGGTGCACGAGAAACAAGAAGGGCCGATTCGGCCACACACTGTAACTTTTTAGCGATGGGACAATATTTTTCTACAGTGAGAGAGAGAGAGGTTGTTTCAATTATTACTATTGACTGATTTGGTGTGAAAGAAAAATACTATTTTAATTAAAAATTTATGATCGTTTACGACGAAGAAACATCACGAAAACAATAGGCCTTACCGCAGCCGCCGACTCGCGATCCCTTCCGCCGGGCGCCGGCCGGCCAGCTCACGCGCCGCAAGCTCCTGCCCCCTCCGCGACCGCTTACGCACATATATGGCTCCTCCTCGGCGGCGGACACCCCACTCCTCGCAGCCGTTGTGTGCGAAGGCGAACGCAGCTCCCACGTCGACGGCTGTTAGGCATCACTCATCCGGATGCGATGGCCACACTAATAGCCGCTGCCGGCGCCTGATCCGGACGCCTAGCTCGAGGATAGACCACGCTTCTCCTGCAGCGGCCCAGAAGTCGCACGAATCGGCAACGAGGCCGCGCCGACTGCGGTGGCCATGGCCAGGAGCTCATGCGGCGGGGACCAACCGGGGAGATACGACGAGGCCACATCCCAGATGCTCGAGAACGGTCGAGTACCAACAACGAGCCTCCGCCACTGACACCCGAGTGGTGACAGCCTCCAGTTTCACCTGCACCAAGCAAGCAACAGATCGACATGCCGCAAGCCTGGTACATGTGAGACAGCGATGGCGTAGACGGCTCCCCATTGCATCCATCCATGTCGCCTGCAGCACCATGGACGTCCACAGGGCCTAGATAAATGTGGATTGTTGCATTGCATCCTATGGATTGGTCCAGGCCTCCAGGGAAGGGAGCGGACTGCACACTCGCACTGCTGCTAAACAATGCCTGGACATCGTGTGTTCGACTGATTGTCCGTTACAAGTGCAGATGGTTGAAGAGTGTGAAAGAGAACTGTCTAGCAGCCGGCCGTGGAGGTGGAGCTGCTCAACCTGGAGATCTTCAGTGCGCTAAAGCCACACTAATAGATACAGAAGGCTGCGAGCAAATCATGCCTGTGCCATATTCGTTTGCAGACTGTTGGGAGCTATCACGAAGAGAATAACTACAATCGTGGCAGGCACAGGCACCACTCTGTCACTACAATATTACAGTTCATCTAAAACACTGGTTCTGGCTGCTTTCCTCTGTACAAGAAATGCAAACTGTTGAGTACGATGTATTTCCTCCGTCCTAAAATAAGTATCGCTATAACATCGTGCTGGTCACACTTTTTTAAATTTAACAAGGTTTATAGAAAATATTAGAAACATTCGTATCTCTAAATAAGTTTACTTTGAAAAATATATTGAACAATCTATTTAATATTAATATTTTTATGTATGTATTGAGTTAAAGTTTTATGTATATATTTAGTTAAAGTTAAAAGTGTTTAATTTTTTAGAGCGTGAACAACATTTATTTTGGGACCGAAGGAGACGGAGTATGGAGTGCAGTGCAGCTACATCTCCGCTTTAATTTGTGACAATTGAAACTGTCATGTAGTTATCTTATTTATTTGGTTATATAATAAGCTAACGCAACCTCGATAGCATCGGCTAGCTAGATCTTTTCTTGGTTTCTCCAAGTGGGCATATACAAACACATGTGCAGGTCAAACAACCTCCATGGGCATGGGCGGATCCAAGGGTATTCCCAGTATTCCCAGGAATACCCAACTCTTTTGACACACTCTTTTATATATATATATATATATATATATATATATATATATATATATATATAATGCAATATTTTGTAGTATTGTAGTTCAATCTAGCCCACAGTAGCAAAAAAAGCATCTGCAATTATGACACAAGGTGAGTTATTTACTTCTCTGCTGTTTATGCAGCTGCAATTTGCATCTAGAAGTCTAGAACCTAGGAGTGGGAATACCCAAAGATTAAGGACCCGTTTGGAGGAGCTCCGGAGGCTCCGGCTCTGGTACTGTTCATGCACTGTAGCACGGAGCCGGCGAAGCTCGAAATCGTGGCTTCGCCGGCTCCTCCTCTTTTCGGCTTCTTTTCAGTTCATTTTGTGCCTCGATTTCCGAAATGGCTCCTGCTACAGTGTCGCTACAGTACCGCGAGGTGAGGAGCCGGAGCCGCCAGGAGCAGCGCCAAACGCGTCCTAAAATCCTGGCTCCGCCACTGTCCATGGGCGGCGCTCCTGAAAATCTCTTACGACCAAGTTGCCTGTTATTTTCTGCTAATGACGAGATCAAAGAGGCTAATAACCACCACTCTTCCATATAAACAACCTGGTCATCATTAGCAGCTCCCAGGCCTTTCCAAACTTAGTTAATCTTCTCGAATCATCTTGAACCATAGCGGCAGCGGCGGCGGCAGCAGCAGCAACAGCAACCACCCCTATAGAAATACCATTTCTCAGCTCCCATGGCACTGAACCCGTGAGATAGATCCATCAGAACTTTAATAATTGTGAGCTAGAGACGGTAGTGGCGATGGATGGATCATATCGAAGACAGGAGGGGCCCTTGGAATTTAGAACGACATAAATTGAAGGTAGCTAAGTCCGACAGCTACGTCTAACTAATCTGGCGGGGCAAATACTAGACGCACTGCTGGAAAATCGAGATTTGCCTACTGTTAATGGTTCGCCTAGTGCCAATCGTCGGACACTAGGTAAAGAGCTTGTTTGCCGAGTGTAAGTGCCAATCGTCGGACACTAGGTAAAGAGCTTGTTTGCCGAGTGTTAAACCCCGGAGCACTGAGCAAAATAAAGGCACTAGGCAAAATAACGATTTGCCGAGTGTCGACACTAGGCAAAGAAATCCACTCAGTAAATGACCATTTTGCCTAGTGTCAATACTAGGCATACCATCACACTCGGCAAAGGCTGCCGGAGGGCAACCGCCGTTACCATTTTGCCGAGTGTCTTCCGTTAACACTCGGTAAAATTAGAACTTTGCCTAGTATCTCTGGACGATACTAGTGTCTTACAGAGACACTAGGCAAAATATTTTTTCTTTTTTTGATTTTAGCTTCCAATTTTTTTCTGTAGCTTTCCTACTATACCTTGACCAACATGTTGAAAGTTGGCACAATTTTATGAAATTTTGCTATATTTCTTTAGTTTATTTAATTTCTTTGAATTTTTTCGACAAATGCAAATTTGAACTGCAAGTGTGACGAATAATGGCAATTCATGAATGCAAAAATGATATTCATGTTAGTAAGTGTTAGTTGAGGCCGTATCCAGAAATAGACCAAAAATTTCACACATCTTCACGTCGAGACATGACCACGAACTTGCGAGCAAATAGTTTTTAAATTCTATTAAATGAAAACGGAGTCTGAAATTCATGAAACTTGTCGACAAGTCAAGATATCGCATGCGGGTGCCATGATAAAAATTTAAAAAGATTTCGAGCACATCGTCACGTATGATGCTTAGAAACCCTAACATTGAGAGGGGCAAGGCCCAACCAGCCCTTTCTTGGCCCAAGCCGCCCCCCTCTCACACACCCACCATGGCCCCACACATCAGCACCTCTTCCACACATAATACACCACCAGCAGCCATCCCTCTCTCTCCCATCTCTCATTCACGTTGGCAACCAGAGAAGAGAGAGGAGAAAGGAGAGGAGAAGGGAGAAGAGAAGAGGAAGAGGAAGAGGAAGAGGAAGAGGAGGACGCCCCTCCCACTGCTGCAGCTCACCGGAGGAGCTCTACCACGCCACCACCTCGCCGAAGTTGGGGAAGATAAAGCCCCATGGTCATCTTCAACTTCAAGACAAGGAGAAGCTTTCCCATGGTCGATCTCTGTCCTTGAGCAACTCCGAGCCAAACTGCTGCACCTAGAGGTCTTCCACGACATGCAAGAGGAGTAAGAAGAGGTGCATCTCCCATGTAGATCGACTTCTTCCCCACCATTTCTCGCTGCCCTAGCTTTGGGGGTAGCCAAGGTGAGGCGATTCTTCTGTTAGGTCTTCTAATTGAGGTGTTTAGATGGTTCTTGGTCATGGGGATTAGTGTTTGTGGGGGGGACACCATTTGGATGTCAACCTAGGGTCTGCTGCCCTGTAGCTCGAGCAGTGCTGCTGTTCGTGTGGTTTAATTGACCTAAACGATTTTTCCTCAACAAGTTGATAATAAGGAAGTTGTAGAGGACCTTCAGATCTGTTTGCCTATGAAATTTCATGATTTTAGCATTAGTAGTTTGGGAGTTATGATTTTTCTAAGCAAGCAGCTTTTCCCTGATGAAGTCTGGACAGAACTGGATCTAGGGGTTTTTGGAGAAAACATAGAGGCATTATGGGACTCTAGAAATTATAAGAGATTTGTAGTACTTTTTATTAGCTTTCTGGATTGGTAAATATCATGATTTTATCCCATCAGGTTTGAGAGCTATGAATTTTCAAAGTTCGCTGTCAGGTTTGGACTGCATGCTGAACAGATCTGAAGTTTGGTGTTTTCTGACCATGTTAGCATCAAAACTAGCTTTTGTTGATAACTAGGGAGTTGTAGTGTTTTTCTTGAGCTTTCCAAATTATTAAAGAACAATAGTTTTGGTTGGCTAGAACTCCAGCTATGAGTTTCTGAAGTTCTCTGTCATGTTTCATCAGTAAAAGTTTCAGTTAAGGTTCGTCATGATTTTGGGCATCCTGATGACCTTTGATGCAAATTAGAATAATACCAAAGTTGTAGATAATGGATTGATCTATAATCCGGTAAAGTTTCAAGATATTTTGACATAAGGATTTCGAGATATAAAACTATTAAGTTTACTGTCCTGATTTTCGGGCAGATAATGACTTATGCTTTCATTTGCAGTTTATGCCTTCTTAAAGGCATGATAAAAAATAAAGTTTCTATACAAAGGTTATAGGGGTTGCTCTATAGATTCCATAAATGTATTTCTTTTCTACCATAGCATTTGTGTATTAAAAGATACAAAAGTTGAATCAGCATTGCTGCTGTTGGCCCATTTCCAGAGTTTTGTCAGGCCTTGTTTGTGGGGTTTTTTTCGAGCATAGGAAGCATTTGTTTGCTGTTTATATACATCTTTGGTACTGCTGCAAACTGAAAAAACATGTATGTTCAGGTGGAGTCACTTCGAGATGCAACGAGCGTCCGTTTTCATCGTCGGTAAAGGCAAGTAAATGTAGCGGTGGTTTGCTACCGTTTTGGCTTGATATTTTCATCACCTACAACTTAATGTCTATAATAATGCCATACCACTAATAACCAGACCTTGTGATCTTGGTTCATGCAACCATATTTGATTGCGGTCTTATTTATTTATTCGTGGTGATTCTTTATTCCATATTGGAATATGTGGTTAGTCCACAACCTGAAGAGGAAGTGGAAGTATCATTGGTGGTTTATGTTAATTTTATTGCAGCATGCCAAGTGCATTGCATCATTCATTTGCATTGGAAGTTATGTCGTTGACCTATGGTCACGACCGTACCGGTACAGCATCATGGGATGCAGCTCCACACCTTGTTGGGTGTGCAGGCAGGAGACATTTCGCATTGCATTCATATGCATACAGCAAGTATAATGAAGTGATATGTTCATGTTATTATGAAGATCTATCTCCTGGCGATGCTCAGAACTAGAAGCCACACATTTTATATTAATACTGTCATGTTTACTTTATAAGTGGAACTCTATGTTAAATTGTTGCTTAATTCAAATTGTGGTTTAAATAGCTTGTTAAAACAAATTTGCTTGTTGAGATGTTTCATCTCACCATTGCTTTACTCAATCTAGGTACTTGACGTTTGCTTGGAAGGGGAGGGAATTAGCTGCATGTCTCACACTTTTTCTTCATTAAGGGACTCGGTATTTAAAAACTTAATAATGTGGTTCTGCTTATTAGACTTGAGAGAAAATGTTGAAAGTGTGATGGTTATACTTATTCATTTTGGAGTAACTCATTTATTTGCTAGGATGTTCTTTAATTTTAGTTTGGTGCTCCCATTTACACATTTATTCTTCTGCTTTGCTTATAAATACAAACGAGGTGCTACCAAAATCTTTATTGGTTATGCGCGGCTGTTATTTGTGAATTTTAGTGGCATCCCGGGGTGTTTATGAATTCTAGGGTGTTACAGTTGGTACCAGAGCAGGTTATAGATTCTCGGAAAAATAGATTTAACATGACACACTTGCACATGTAGGGTGGGTAGTGTTTGTATAAGATGCTAAAAGCTTTGAAGATTGTGGTGTTTGTCTTTGCTTAAGTTGCCTTGATGTTTATGTTGTATGTCATCACTATTGCTAATTCTGATCGATTACAAAGTTTATTTGTATGGTTTATATCAGCTTATTTCGATTATGATTTTGACAATATTAGTTGTTCTTACAAGTACACTCTTGTCTAGTTTCTTTCTCATGATATTGTTCATAAATGGACCCTTAAGATGTCATAGTTGTTGATGCTTGAGGGTGAGGATCCTAAAATCTTAATTCGTTTTGTTTTTATTTGCAGGAAAAAGAAGGTGAGAAAGGAGCAGAGGCGACCCCGATCGTCTTCCCCACCGGTGTCGGTCTTGCCACTTCCTCAAGCAGCTACTTCTGTGAGTACCAATATATTACTTATTATGTTCCAACCTGACATAGGGCACACTAGAAAAAATATGCAATCTCAAACATACAATATGGTGTTGGTGGTGACGGCGGTTGTTGTTGTGGTGTGGTGGTGGCAGTTGTGGTGTTCGGGTGGTGGTGGTGTTGGTGGCGGTGTATTGATATGTATGTTCTTGACGGTCATCGTGCCGCTTGTTTTCTTGCAGGGTTTGGAAACCTCTCTGTGCAGGGGAGGTTCTGCCGAAATTTTTTATTGACGGTATCCTTTTCATTTTTTTCAGCATCAATCGGGCGTGGCATCGAATCAAATTGGAGGGTCGCCGGCTTCACAGATTGGAGCATCGCCGACACCACAGCTTGAGCCGAATCAAGTGGAAGGGTCGCCGGCTTCACAGATTGGAGCGTCGTCGGCACCACAGCTTGAGCCGAATCAAGTGGAAGGGTCGCCTGGAGCATCAAACCACGGGCCTCTTCACCCTTGACAATCGTCGTGATCAGCTTGTTGTGAACTCTGTTAAGAAATTTGGTTGTGCACTTATGAACTTGTGAACTTGTGGCACATTTGGACTTTTGGTATGAACATGTGATATATGTGAACATGTTGTTCTTATTTATGATTCATGTGATATATTTGTGGTGTTTGAATATAATTTATATTTGTGTCGTAAATGGAATAATCAAAAAAAAATTCAGCTTCTGGTTACTTTGCCTAGTGTCAGGGGTCTGACACTAGGCAAAGGGGCCACACGTGGCACACCTGGGAACAGGCTTTGCCTAGTGTCAGAAAACTGACACTAGGCAAAGTAGGCATTTTGCCTAGTGTCAGAGGCCTGACACTAGGCAAAGCTTGGCATATTTGCCTAGTGTAGGCGGCCTGACACTAGGCAAAGCTTGACATATTTGCCTAGTGTCGTACGCTTGGCACTAGACAAACCTTGCATACTTTGCCAAGTATCAGACCTCCGATACTAGACAAAACGTCCGTTACGATTTCCACCGTCAGTGGAATACTTTTGCCGAGTGGTGTCCTTGACACTAGGCAAACACTTTGCCGAGTGTCCGAGGTTTGACACTCGGCAAAGTGATCTTTGCCTAGTCCGCCTCTGCCGACCTTTGTTTGCCTAGTGTGACACTAGGCAAACTGTTTGCCTAGTGTTTCTGGGCCTTTGCCTAGTGCCTGCGGCACTAGGCAAATCCCGTGATTCCAGTAGTGACGCCATTATATATATATACTAGAAACGCCGGCGCGGCTTTGCCGCGCCTTCTCTTTTGATTAGGCCGGTGGCAATAAGAATATAGGTGTAGTGATGAGAAACTCAGCAATATTTTTTTATTTTATGATTTTTATGTATTTTCAAGACTTTATCATCATGAAGGTATAATTTTTTTACCCCTAAAAAGTATTGGTAAAAGTTTATATGAAAAAATTCTTACTAAAACATGCCATGTTATGGATGCACTGCATAGTTCTACTCGTGAGGATTTCAGATCAACTTGATTTTCTAATTTACAATTTTACTGCGATTTACTATGCAATTTTAAAGTTTCAGCTAATTTTTTTAAAAAAGAGATATAATCAAAGGTGGCTTGTATGTTGATTTGAAAAAAATCTGAGGAGGTTTTCGTAAAAATTGTTGAGAGGGTCTTTGGAGCGCGGGTTGATTTTCGATAAAGATAAGGTCTTTTTTGCAAAAAAACCCGGAGCCCATCTGATCTAGATTGCGGGTTGATTTCAAAATAATTTGAGGTGTTGTTTGCAAAATATACTGAGAGGGCCTCTGGAGCGCGGGTTGATTTTTGAAAAACAGAAGGTTTTTTTTTTGAAAAATGACAGCGGCTCGCCCGATCTGAGCCGTCCGCGCGCCCGATCGAACGGTCTCGAAAAGCACGCGACGTGGCACGCTGGCTGGCCAGCTTTTGGAGGCAGGATTCATATGTAAAAGATATCTCTCCCGATTGGTAGCATTGACAGAGTATAAGAACCATATAAGTTATTACATATGAACACTCAACTAACATTAGTTAGATGACATTATTTCTGAGATTTACCTAACAAGAGCTACTAAGGAGAGTGAGGAAACAGCTATACTGCCATGCACTACTAATGAACTGGCTAACCAATCCCACCTTTGTCAGAAAACGAGCAAACATATGATCTTAATTTAAGAACTGTTTTGAATTTGACTAGCTTGTCTAAAGGCTCCTCCAATAATGGTTAGAGAACTGCACATGTTTTTTTTTCTTCTTTATAGCACACGAAAGCAGTGGAATGTGGAACCTGATCATAGCCAAAATTATCAGCACAGAATCTAGAGATTCCTATTTAGCTGGTACTGTAGTAATATTTGGCTGAAAGTACATATGGGACTTTGTCATAATGCTTCATAGTTTCCCAAGATATAGTTTTTTTATACAGGCATTTTCCACATAAAGCGGATTCCAGCTATTAGCAATGGCCATTCACCGGACAGCGCGGCAACGCCGCGCGTCTTTCTTGTGAGATTACGAGAATCCGACGTCCAGATTTTTATTATCTCCATGCTATCTCCCCTGTTTGGATGCTAACATATTTTTTTATCCGATTTTGGGATTCTACGATCCAATTCAGACAGGCCCTAAGGGCATGTTTGGTTCCCTGCATCTGCCTCAACTAGGCTGGCGGGATACAGGGTACCAGTGTTTGGTTCCCTGGTCTCCCCCCTCGGCCTGGCCCTGCTCGTGCAAACCTTCCCCCTCAGCCTAGCTCCATGGAAACGTAGAAATCGGACGTTCCTCCCGGGCCTGGCTCCCGCGGTGCTCCCACGTACGCACGCGCGCAGTGATTTCGGCCGCAGTGAGATGGCGCGAACTCGCTAGGGTTACCTCCCCCTTTCCCGCCATTCACCATGTTATATATATCCCCTCCACCGCCGCCGCTCCCTCGGTTGGTCACTTGTCGCTCAGCCGGTAGGTGCTCCACCTCTTTCTCCTCTTCTCCCGTCTGGTGTTCATCGATTCGTGCTCATCCTTCTCTCTCTCGTTGTGTTGCAGGTGCTGTGGATCTGAGCCGTATCTAGGCAAGTGATTTCTCCCTCCTTCTACCTCCCTCCTTTTCTTGATTTCAAAACCCTAACTCACCATTATTCCTCAATTCCTCTGCAGGCTGACCAGATCTGAGTTCTTGGCTATTCTTGAGGTACGAATCCTAGTTTCTTAGGGTTTTTTCATTTTCTCCTATGTTTTCAGTCACATAATCTTAACATGTGTATGTAAGATCCAATTTTTTTTGTTGTATACTTGCAGATCTGCCCTCCCTCGCTTGTTTCTGTGCTTTTGCTTGGGGTCCTGCAAGTTCTCATTCGGTATATGAGACATCTAGTCCCCTCTCTCGTTCCCCCCTTAATATGTATTATGCGGTAATGATTGGCGCGTGCTGCGACTTTGATGAATGTGTTATTTTTTGAGCTTATGTCCTACTCAATAATGATGATGGCAGTTTAAATCTGAGCAAATATCCAAGTCTATGATGCTGGTAATTTTAATCTGAGCATATGTCCAACTCTATGATGATTGTAAATTAAATCTGAGCATTTGTCCATGTCTATGATGTTTTGTGCAGTTCTTGAGCATATGTCCAGTCCTCGCATTCTTAATCCTTATGTTCTTTACAACATTTAGTGTTGTTCATGTGTTGGTAGTAACTATGTCCTTCCAAATGTCTTGCTTTGTATAGATGGATTTGCAAGAGAAGAGACGCCTGCTTTTTGCTGGGGCTGCTGCTCTTATCATGGCTATGTATGCACTCCTTTTTACTAGGATTAGAATGCATCATTCTTCACGGCCTCAGATCACTTATGGTCCTATGAGCTTGATGGATGAGGAGCGCCATAAGAATTTAGACTTAATTTACAACTACAATGATATAGAGTGTGTAAACATGCTTCGCATGAGAAGGGCCCCCTTTTTCAGGCTATGCAACTTGCTTAGAGACACCATAAATTCTTGTGTAGAAGAGCAAGTTGTAATATTTCTTCATATTGTCAGCCATAACCAACGCTTTAGAGTTATACACCAAAACTGGAGAAGGTCTATAGAGACAGTCCACCGCCATTTCAAAGAGGTGTTGTATGCTATTGGTGAACTTAGACAAGAGATGATTAGACCTTCATATAATGAGACACAGTAAAGATTAGCAACAGCCCAAGATGGTATCCATACTTTAAGGTAAATAACATGTGATATAGTTTCTAGGATATTGTTGCATTATTGAGTGCATATGAAGTAACTATGAAATGTTGGGTGTCATGTACGACTGTTGGGGGCAATAGATGGAACTCATATCCATGCTAAAGTCCCAACCAAGATCCAAGCTGCATTTAGGGGTAGGAAGCACAAGAAATGGTTTCGTTTTTCTCTCTCCTTATTAACTCACTTGCCATGTCAGCAAAATATCGACGTGACAGAGCAATTAATATGTAGAAACTATGTAGTTTCTGCGTTGTGAGTGTGCTGCCTCCTAGTACAGAAATCAGCATGGTTTCTATCCCTATTAATTTCTTTGCCATGTAGACATTTTGTTGATGTAGCAAGTACTTCCTCCATCCCAAATTATAAGACGTTTTGGTATTTCTAAATTCATAGTTTTTACTATGTATGTAGACATAATATATATCTAGGTACATTACAAAAACATTTATCTAGAAAAATCCAAAACGTCTTATATTTGTTACGGAGGGAGTAGTATTTATTTATTGAGGAAGAGTAAAAATGTTGGGAGAGAAACGGTTTTGTAAAACAAGAAACTTATGTCTTCACCTACGCAAAAATGATAGAAAAAACTAAGGGGTGTCGTATTGGGGAGGGCTGCTGGTTTTCAGTAGTTGGATAAGAATAGCGGATTGGATGGAGGATAAGAAAGAGCTCCACAAAAAATTTTGCACTTACGAAATTGGTTTTCCATAGCTAGTGGTTTAGGCTATAGAACTATCCATTAGGTTCTGCATTGAGAGTGCTCTGAATCATTTGCACCAACATTCACTACTGGAAAAGGGCTTTGCTGAGTGCAAACTGCTTATACGAGTTGTCAAAAATCGGGCACTCGGCAAAGACCTTCTTTACCGAGTGCCGCACTCGGCAAAGACCTTCTTTACCGAGTGCCCGCACTCGGCAAAGAATTCTTTCCCGAGTGCCGGGCACTCGGTAAAGGTCTTCTTTGCTGAGTGCCAGACTCTCGGCAAAAGCGCGGCACTCGGCATAGGCTGCCCACGTAACGGTGTTCGGCCACATCCATCTTTGCCGAGTGTCTGCTGTTAGGCACTCGGCAAAGATTTTTTTTAGAAAATACTTTGCCGAGTGCCCCTGACACGGTGCTCGGCAAAGGAGGCAAACTTTGCCGAGTGCCCGATCCGGCCGTCGGCATAGATTTTTTTTTTTGAAATACCTTTGCCGAGTGCCCCTGTGAAGACACTCGGCACAAGAGGAAATTTCTAAAAAAATTCAAAAAACCTCTTTGCCGAGCGCCTTATTCTTGGCACTCAGTAAAGACCCTATTTTGCCGAGTGCCATGACCCAGCGCTCGGCAAAGTTTTTTTTTGCCTCCAAATTTTTGGCGCCCGGCAATTTTTTTTTGTTTTTGCTTCCAAATCATGAAATTTTTGGCCTTATTCTATGTCACATATAGAGATGTCCTGGATTTGTAAGCATCGTACGTGACAATGTGCACAAAATCTTCTGAAATTTTTATTATAGCCTACACATACGATATCACGACATCTCAACAAGTTTCATGATTTTCGGACTTCGTTTGCTTTTTATAGAATTTAAAAACACTTCGCACGTAAGTTCGCGGTCATGTTTCATGAACAAGATGTCCGAAATTTTGGGTCCGTTCCTGGATATGGACTCACACTACACTTAGTAACATGACTATCATTTTTTGAATCATTAAATTCCATTATTCGTACCACGTGCAGTTCAAATTTATATTTTTCGAAAAAATTCAAGTAAATGAAATAAAGTAACTAAATATATCAAAAAACCACAAAAAATCCCCAAATTCTAATGAGGAGTTTCTGGTACTTTAAAAGGGTCGTACAAAAAATTTGGAGGCCAAAAAACAAAAAAAAACTTTGCCGAGCGCCGGGGCATGGCACTCGGTAAGGGGGGTCTTTGCCGAGTGCCAAGAACAAGGCACTCAGCAAAGAGGTTTTTGAATTTTTTTTAGAAATTTCCTCTTTGCCGAGTGCCTTCACAGGGGCACTTGCCAAAGGGATTTCAAAAAAAATCTATGCCGACGGTCGGATCGGGGCACTCGGCAAAGTTGCCTCCTTTGCCGAGTGCCTCCCTGATCCGGCGCTCGGCAAAGGGGCGGGTGGGGGCACTTAGGCGAATTCGGCCGGGCAGTCCAAGGCACAGACAGACAGCCCCCGCACGCGCCACCCGCCGTAGCCCCTCCCCGCGCTGCGCGCCGGCGCCTGCCCCCGCCCCCGCAGCCCCTCCCCGCGCCGCTGCTCTAGGCCGTCCCCACGCCGCTGCCCGCCAACGTCGGCCCACCCCCACATCGCGCGCCGCCCTCCCCTCCCCATGCGCCGCGCCTGCGGCCGCTCCCGCGCCCGCCAGCCCACCGGGCGGTCGCCGACGCTACGTGCCGCCCGCCTTTCCTCGTGCCACGCGTAGGCGCCTGCCCTCGCCCTCGCCAGCACCCGCCCCCGCACCCGCGTGTGGCCGAAGCGTGGCCAGCTCACCCACGTTGGCCCACCACGTCGGTGGGTGGAGGAGGGGGAGGAGGAGGAGGAGGGGGGAGGAGGAGGTGGTGGTGGTGGAGGAGGACTAGGAGCCGGCCCCTGCCCTCGGACGCGCCTCGTGGACCGCCCGCTCTGACGCCGCCCGTGACCGACCCCGTTCCTGACTCCGACGACCCTGACCCCGACCCCGACCCCGACGCCGCCCGCCCCTACTCCGATGCCCGTCAGGTGTGCCCTCTCTCTTGTTGTTGTCGTGGTAGTGATAGTTGTAGTAGTATTAGTTGTAGTAGTAGTGCTAGTGGTAGTAGTAGTATTAGAAGTAGTGGTAGTAGTAGTAGAACTAGTGGTAGTAGTAGTAGTAGAACTAGTGGTAGTAGTAGTAGAAGTAATGGTAGTAGTAGTAGAACTAGTGGTAGTAGTAGTAGCAATAGTGGTGGTAGTAGTAGTAGTAGAACTAGTGGTAGTAGTAGTAGAAGTAGTGGTACTACTTGGATATATTCTTCTGCATGGATTGATATCCAAACTACATGGCTTCTCTTGAGACATATGTGTTTGTTGGCCATCGTGCCGTTGTTTTCTATAGGTTTTGGAAACCTCACCATGTAGGGGAGGTTCTGCCGATTTTTTTTAAATGACAATATTTTGTTCCATTTTTGTAGAGAAGAGCCCATCAGAGCCAAGTCGGAGTTCCCGTCGCCGTGCCGGTCTGCCTGCACCGTGTCGCCTCGCCACTGCACCAACCCACCATGGCCTTGCTAGCTTGACTCTGCCACCACCCTAGGTATAACCCCTCTTTCCATATCATGGTCGTAGATCGCGTAACCCAGTTAGGCGTCTCCCGTTCGAAAGAGATACAGTTGGAGGTATGTAGATCTTTGCATATCTATGACCGTATCTGTTTTGGATTGTCCACGTTTTTTGGATAGCCCATGGATGCGTAGATGGGTTAGTTTCCATGGTCTGCTCCGGTCCGAGATAGAGTTTCGGCATCACCTCCCTGTTGTTCTCTGGATACGCACTCTTCTTTGGTAGGACGTGTATCTAGAGAACAGCGGGGAGGTGCTGCTGAAATTCTGTCTTGGATAGGAGTAAAGCATGGAAACTAACCTCATCTATGCATCCGTAGGTGGGATTAGGACCTATCCTCACCTATTAGACAGTAGAAACACCATGTAGAAGCAATTGATGGTTACATTACTCGCTGATACATATGTTAGAGGATGGATGACCGTCAGTGGATGTACATGGGCTAGAGAAGTTAGAGTGATTACACCATGAAATGGATGAACAAGACCGATGCTTTCTTAAATAGTGCATTTGGCAAGGCTGCTAAAGGGCATTGCCTAGTTTTGTGCCCCTGTAGCAAATGTGGAAACAAGAGAAGGGTAAACAAGGTGGAAATGGGTAAACATATTGTGAAGAATGGATTTACGTCGGACTACACTCGGTAGGTCCACCATGGTGAAGCCCATCGTATGAGAGAGGACGTGGTGAGACCACGGGTGGAGGCTTTTGATGCTGATGCCAGGGTAGCAGACATGTTAGATGACTTTCACCAAGGACAGTTCGATGAGGGACATGAGAAGGAGGAGATGGAGGCAGCCGCACAGGTGTTCTACGACATGATGGACTCAGCACAGAAACCCCTTCACGATCAGTCAACGGTGTCTTAACTAGATACCATTGGACGCTTAATGGGGTTGAAGTCCGAGTTAAACTTGAGTCGAGAAGGCTTCGATAAGATGTTGGCCATGATTGGCACCCTACTTCCGGATGGCCACATTCTGCCAAAGAGCTTGTACGGGTCACAGAAACTCCTTCGTGCACTTAAGATGTCATATGGGCAGATACATGCTTGTCCGAAGGGATGCGTCCTATTTAGGAAAGAACACGAGCATGCAAAGTTCTGTCCAAAGTGTAAATCCTCCAGGTACCTGGAGGTAGACTCTGATGATGGCCAGAAGAGGCAACTTACGATCCCCGTGAAAATCCTATGGTACCTTCTATTTCTACCGAGGATCCAATGGCTATACATGACCGAGGAATCCGTGAAACAGATGACATGGCACAAAAATGACAAACAGTACAATTCTGACAAGATGGTACATCCATCCGATGGTGAAGCTTGGATCAGCTTTAATGACAAACATCATGACAAAGCAGATGAGGCTCGTAATGTATGTGTCGCGCTGGCAACAGATGGGTTCAATCC
The DNA here is from genome assembly GCF_019320115.1 of Miscanthus floridulus. NCBI lineage: Eukaryota > Viridiplantae > Streptophyta > Magnoliopsida > Poales > Poaceae > Miscanthus > Miscanthus floridulus. The sequence continues at coordinate 25,420,419 of NC_089582.1, read as the reverse complement.
TTATGGAATGATGGCTGCCCCATACACAAGTTGGCCTATCTTTGTTATCCCCCTTAATCTCCCCCTCGGTGCCTCCTTTCAACGACATAACGTATTTTTATCGTTGATAATTCTTGGACACCTAGGGAGTAATATGGGTGTGTTCATGGAGCCCGTATTTGATGAGTTGGTCCATGCTTGGGACAAATGGGTATGGACATACGATTGAGCTACAAAGACAACCTTCAAAATGCACGTTTGGTACCACTACTCCCTGCATGACTTCTTGGCGTATGGGATATTCTACGCCTGGTGTGTTCACGAGAAGTTCCCATGCCCAATATGCAAGGAAGGTGTGAGGTTCATTTGGTTACAGAAGGGTGGCAAGTATTCGTCGTTCGACAGACATCATCAATTCATACCTCTTGACCATCCATTCAGACAAGACATCAAGAACTTTACGAAAGGTGTCAAAGTGACAGACCCTGCACCATGGATAATGACTGGTGCCGAGGTTCATGCTCAGATAGATGCTCTCGTGCCCAATGAAGAAGGTGGTTTTTGTGGGATATGGTGAGCAACATATGTGGACTCATATCTCAGGCATGATGAGGCTCCCCTATTTTGATGACCTTCTACCACATAACATTGATGTAATGCACACTGAAAAGAATGTCGCCGAGGCACTTTGGGTAACACTCATGGACACTAAAAAGTCTAAGGACAACCCTAAGGCTAGAGTGGACCTGGCAACGTTGTGCGATAGACCAAATTAAGAGATACAACCTCCTAGTCATGGCAAGACCTGTAGAAGGCCTAAGGCCGATTTCGTCTTGAAAAAGGACCAAAGGAGGGAAGTACTTGAATGGATCTAGACGCTAATGTTCTCTGATGGGTATGCAGCGAATCTAAAGAGGGGAGTGAACTTAGGCACTCTGCGAGTCAACGGGATGAAGAGTCATGACTACCACATATGGATTGAGCGGCTTCTTCTAGTGATGGTTTGAGGCTATATCCCGGAGCATGTCTGGCAAGTGCTGGCAGACTTAAGCTACTTATTCCGCTAGCTTTGTGCCAAGGAGCTCTCTCGGACCATCATTGATGACTTGGAAAAAGTGGCACCCATGTTGCTCTGTAAGTTGGAGAAGATCTTTCCACCCGGCTGCTTCTTGCCGATGTAGCATTTGATTGTGCACCTCCCGTATGAGGCATGGATGGGGGGGCCCATGCAGGACCGTTGGTGCTATCCAATCAAGAGATGTCTGAAGACTCTTCGCAAAAAAATATAGAAATAAAGCCAAAATTGAGGCTTCCATTGCAGAGGCATACATTCTAGAGGAGGTGTCGAACTTCACAGAGAAATACTATACTGAGAACCTTCCTAGCGTTTATAATCCACCCCCTCATTACAATGCTGGCGAAAATGAATCGAACCTCAGCCTTTTCCAAGGGCAATTCGAAAGCGCAAGTGCATCGACCACTAAGCAATTGAAAAATGAAGAGTGGCATAGTATCACGCTATATGTGTTGACCAACCTTATCGAGGTGTAGCCGTTCATTGGGTAAGTTCTGAATGAACTTGTTTCATTTTGTCGTATGTTCTTGTTTCTTCGTCCAACCCCCTTATTTCTCGTTGGTACAGAGAATTTCTTTGTCAATCCTGGCATGGATCAAGACAACCTACCCCACAAGAAAATGATACCCCTCTTTCACAGGGTGTGGGACCAGAGAGCCCCCATTTTATTTGTTAGTTCAGACAGAAAGCCCAAACTGATGCGCCTATAAGTGACGAGCTGAGACAGGTTGCAAACGGCTGTGCCGTTAGGGTCAAGTCATTTACCGGTTATGACGTGAATGGATATCGTTTTCACATAGCAAGCTACGAGCAGAGTCGACCCAATCAAAAAACCACAAACAGCGAAGTTGTTACGCCCGGCACTGATGGACTCGACTATTATGGAAGAATTGAAGAAATCTATGAACTATCATTCTATGGTTCCAAACATCTTACTCCTATCATATTCAAATGCCACTGGTTTCATCCTGGAGTAACGAGATGGCCCCTAAGCTTGGGCTAGTCGAGATTCGACATGATTTCATCTATCCAGGAAAAGATGTCTACATTATGGCTCAACAGGTCGTCCAGGTTTATTATACGTCATATGCGTGCAAAGACGTCGAGCATCTTAAGGGTTGGTCTATTGTGCATAAGGTATCGCCACACGGTAAACTACTTGTCCCAAACAATGAAGATTACAACTTTAACCCAAACACATATGATGGAGAGTTCTATCAAGAAGAGGGGCTATAAGGGAGGTTTGACATAGGCTTAACCGAAGAGATAGCAATGGAAGTAGACAATGAAAGGGATGATGACGAGGATGCTGGAGACGAGGTGCAAAATCTAAAGGACATACAAATGCTTGAACGATTACGTTTAGGCAATGACAATGAAGACAACATTCCTCCTTCGGATAGTGTTGATGAGTTGGACAATGTTGATAGTGATGACGAGACCTATGATCCAGCTAATCTCAATCATGAAGATTATTTCTAATACATGTAATACTATATTTTTTGTAATTATGTTTTGTTCATTTTTGCATATATTTCTAATACATGTATTACTATATTTTTTGTAATTATGTTTTGTTCATTTTTGCATATATTTCTAATACATGTATTACTATGTTTTTTGTAATTATGTTTTGTTCATTTTTACACCTATTTCTAATTATGTCTTGTTTTTCTTTTTTATTGCAGGTGATTGAACAAAGATGGCGGGCGACCGTCATAGGTCTGTGAACTCGATTTACCAAAGACCATGCCGGCTGTAGGAGGAGGCGGAGGGGGCGATGGAGGGATCGGACAGGAGGAGGAGGAGGAGGACCGCCAGCTGCAGGAGGGGGTCGTCTCCTCCCACGCCATGTGAGGAGGAGCTAGAGGAGGAGGTGGCGCCCTTGGATGAGTTAGACGTGGAGCTAGTTGTAACACCTCGGTGTTAAGCATGCATTAACATTTTGCAAATCATGAGCATAATCATTATTATGCATTCATAAGCATGACATGAAATATAGAATTGAAACATACTAATGAAACATGTATGTTGCATAGTTTTGTTTTAATAGATTGGATGCTATGTTTGTTTTGCCATGTGTGTACCTTGGTTGATCACTTAGACCACTTAGAAGTAATTAGGATGCAATTTGGAGCAAGGTGTATATTCAAAGTTTTCTCAAAGTTTGCTTTTCAAAATAATCTTCTAAAATAGGGTTTTTGATTTAAATTAACTTTAAATCTATAGTTCAAAATCTAATTGGGTTTTGACCTTACTCTTTTTGGCAAAGTTGTAGAGTACATTTTTTTGAACAACTTCTATTTTGGGTCCAACTTTTGAAACTGCTTTGAAAAGGTTTAAAATTTCATTTGAATGAATTGGGAAAGAAAAGAAAATGAAAAAAACAGTTCTTACCTTAGTTGGGCCGCCGCTCCGCTTCTGGCCCGCTCGCGAATTCGGCCCGCAGCGCCCGTGCGCTTCGCCCTGGCCCAGCAGCCGCTTTGCCGGCCCAGGCCCACGTTGCGCCTCCCGCTCGCCCGCGCCCGCGCTCCGACCACGCTAGGACGTGCGAGCCATGTGGCGGCCATATGCCGGCGAGCTCGCCGCGCCGGCACCACCGGCCTGCCCCGTCCCGACCGGCCCCACCCAGCCTTCAAGACCCCCCTGTCCGAGCCCCCCCTCTCCATTCTCGTGCTCTCTCTCCCATTTTCCTCTCACGTGCCAGCAGCAGAGCACGCGCACGCGCTCGCCTCCACCACCGCCCGCACGCGCCTCGCCAGAGTTGGCTCGCCCGGCCACCCTAGCTCGTCGTCGACCACTCCGTCTCGCCCAAAGCTCCGCCTCCACCTCGTGCACCCCGTGCTTGTGTCGGTTCGCCTTGGTAAGTTTTCACCGGTCGTAAATCGCTCACCGAAGTGAGTTCCTCCTCGCTGGAGATGCGTCGCTCCATGGACCTCGCCCCTCCGTCCTCCTTCTCGCCTCCTTTTTATGCGCATGAGCACCGCACGAACACGGGGTAGCTCTCAAGCCACTCCCCGCGCCTCATCTCGGCCGGAGATGGTCGGCCAACGTTGAGCTGGGCCACCGCACCACCATGGATGCTGGTGAGCTTGCTCCTGAGCTCCACTGGCCACGATAGCTACACCAGTAGGTTCGCCTTGTGAAGGAGAGTGCGATAGAGTAGACCTCCTCGCTGGAGACCTCGTCGACGGCTAGGTTAGCCGTGGTCAGCGCCACCCTTCTTCCTCTCCCGCTGACAGGTGGGGTCCCACTGACCCTCGGGCCCGTTTATTAGCCCCTGTGTGTGTATGCACGTGTACAGATCCGGGTGGATCTAGCGTTTATGCCTCAGTTTTCAAAAAGGGTTTTTATGAAATGATTTCCAGAAAATGTTGTAAAGGCTTCAAAAATCCATAGTTTGCTCATTTTAGCTCCAAATCGAGTGAGACTAATTTTGTTGTGTTTCTTAGAAGTAGATCTACAATATAAAAATGTTGCATGTCAGTTTTGTGATACTTTTGTATAGGGTTTTATTTAATTCTTATATTTGCTGTTATCTTAGAAAATGTCTAGTAAATAGAATAATTATCAGAAAAATATGGTTCTAGTTTTGTTAATCTCCTTTAGTGATGTACTTTGTAGGAAAAATATATGTCATGCATGTTCTGTAGAGAAATATTGATGTGTAGTTCCAGTGCCTTTAATTGATGATTTTTGTTATTTTGATAGAGAGCAAAAATTGTATAAAACATGTGTATGATAATTTTTGTGCAGTGATTGTTTACTGTGTAGAACATAGGAAAAATATTAAATCTGTTGTTTGATATTTTTCATAATACAAAGTATTTTCATGCTCATATTTATGCCATAGCTTGTCATTTTTGTGTAGGCTATTTTGCTTATCCAAATGCCATGAAAATTTTATGGTAGTCTACTTAGAGTAGTACTATGCTACTGTAATTGTCTCAGATTTTTCTGTGCTACCAAAATAGGTGTTGCTGTACAAACGTAGTTTCAATTAGGGTTTAATTAACCTTTTTAATGCATGTTTAGTTAATAATGTTTGCTTTGGTGTATCTTTGAAGCATCTTAGCTTGCTGTGGTGACTTGGCATGTTAGTACAGTGGTTGTAGTAGTAGTATAGTAGTACATGTTCTTGGATGATGTTGGCTACCTTGTAGAAGAGCTTTACTTCTACTATGTCCAATAAAGTTAAACATGTTCATCTACATTCCATGCATCATGATCATTACATGTCATCTCTCCGATGCACCTATGCATGAGCACTTATACATCTGCATCATACAGGATCGCAGGAGGAGTTGCTAGTAGCAGTTCAGGAAGAGCAGACCAGGACAGATCCACAAGAAATCCAGGCACAGGAGGTGCCAGAGGAAGAGGAGCAAGGAGAGGACTTGCTCGAGTGCGTGGATCATCAACCTAGTTTGTTCGAACGAGGCAAGCCCCGGAGCATTCTAAGTCTCCTACTTTATAAAAGCAATTCTTTCTATATATGAGTTTATATATTGTTGCATTAAGTTGTAGGAGTTGATTGAAACCGTTGATGCATTTATTACTATCCTTGTCTACCTTATTACCCTTTTACCCTGTTAGGTTGGGATCGAATAACTGCTTAGCCTTGCTTAGACTGGTAGCGATCGGTGATTTCCGGTCACCTACATTTATAGGTGGTTACTGGAAGAATTTAGCTATGGAAAGAATGATATCCTGGAATTAACCATGTGTGATGGATAATTGGAGACCAGACGGAAAAGTTGGAGGCAACCAGATAGGGTTCTGGGGTGCTGTTAGTTTTTCGTCTGTGTTGATTAAGGACCGATCGTTGCTCGTCCCTCTTGTCATATTGAACGTATGCCTCACATTTAGCTGGCCGAATAAAGTACCTTTCGACCACGAAGCTAGTGACACTATTTGAGCCGGGATAAACTCGGATTGGTAGACTGGTGCTGAAGGGGGTATGACGAGGACGCGAAGAGTGAGCCCTAGGTGCGTCCTGGCTGTCGGGCGGTCCTTGGGTAGTGCGGTCCATGACTGTTATCCCGTGGCTACTTGGAAAGTGTCATTAGTGATCTGTAGCTCACTTGATCGGTGAGTGTGGTTTGTGTGAGGAATAAATCGCCAGCTGGTTAGGAATCGATTCGAATCGCCATCGCTCCTAGATAGTGAGCACTTGACTCGAGCTATAACATCGTAGTAATTATGATGGAACACTGATGGTTATCTGGATGGTATGGTATATGCTAAATCTAAGTTGGTAACTGGATATTATTGGTTAATCAAGTGATTGCTATAGTATAGGTGCTTACCTAGATGGATAGGTCATAAGAAAGATGATGCAAAGTACTTAAAATGGTTTCTTCATGATAGCTTATGCTTTTCGCAAACAAGTCAGCTAGCCCACTAAAGAAAGCCTTGCATAATCCTTGGTGTCGTTTTATTTTGGTTTAAGACGGGTAAGTCTAGCTGAGTACTTTCTCGTACTCAGGGCGTTGTTCCCATTGTTGTTGCAGATGGTCAAATGTACTACGGCTATTGCATTAACTGCATGTACCCAGTGATGGGTGACAACTAGGATCAAGGGCAATGGTCACTCCGTATCTCTCATCTGATGCTTTTGTTGGAGATGACTACCTACTGGCACTGTATCTGAACCAAAAGTGTGTGTGTGGCTTTAAAACTATTTGCTTCCGCTATTTCAGTTTAAACTTGGGTTGTAATAACTTTATGTTCTAAACTCTGATGTATCCAACTGTCATTGTGAACTTTATGTAACATGTGACGGCAATTGCTAAACTTGTATGATCTTGGTTTGTGTGTCGATTGGTTTGAAATCCTTTGGGGTTTCACGAACTACCGGGTTATACGGGCTTAAGTTTGCTAAATTATCTGCTTCGGCGGAAGATTTCCTTACTTAATCTCGTATAATTGGCCGGTTCTGTTACACTGGTTCGGCAGACAGACGAGGAGGAGGGGTCGCACGAGGATGATGAGTGGGAGGCGGTAGGCACGTGTTCCGCTTCCTCCGACTCCTCTTTGAGTGTCTACTTACGAGGTCCCACGAGCCTCCCATAGGTTTTGCTTCCTCACGAACGCCCAGTGATTCGTCCCGAAGGGCAAAAGTAAGTAACTTTATATGTTATCACCACTATTTCATATGATATGATGAAAAAACTAATAATTTTTCTTAATCACTTATGCAGGAACTGGGTGGTTGTGTTGGGTGGTAGCGCACGGCTAGTCAATGGCATCCTAGGTCTTCTGTGCAGGCAACACTTTCCTGGCATTGTCATGTACACATCGAAGATGGAGCCGGCCTACTCGTTTGACCACAACAATGTCGCCCTCGATGTGGAGTACCCCAACAAGGCGGTGCGGGTGAAGGCAGAGTTTTGGGTAAGTCTCCCTCGCACAACATTGCTCAATATGTCGCATTCATTGGACTTTTCTTGAAATAATGAATGGATACATCGCTTTTGTATGCAGACTTATTACAGATGTGAGGAGGGATTTGAGGCCAGGGCAGAGCAGGTGACTACCAAAGCCTGTAAAAAACTCATCACCGACATGCATCACGAGGTGCGCATCCAGGCCATCGTAATCTACTACGGGTCGAAGCTTGGAGAGAGGAAAACCAAGAAAGACGCAAGAGAGATGCAGCTGACCCGAGAGCAGTACCTTGAGGTAAATGAAAAACATCAATATTGATTCGTTTTGAGATTAAGTTGGTTTAATTTGATCTTCTTATATGTCCAATACTTGATGACGTGTAGATGATTCCTTGGTGGTGCCAAGCGTATCTTGAGTGCTGGGCGATGATTGTGGAGAGGTGGTTCACGGAGGAGTACCTCAAGATGCACAGGGATGCCCGAGACCGTTGTTTGTAGATGCAAGGTCCAGCACACAATTAAGGCAGCCGCAGCCTCACTGGATACAAACAAGCATGGGTACTCGAATTCATTTCTCTATTATAACGCTCAGTTCTGTCTGATTTCTAATCATCGTGCTGTCTTTCTCGCAGTCGGCGTTACATAGTGGCCAGGCTTGCTCGGACTTCCAGGTATGGTGTATGGCCCACAAGGGCAAGGCGACGTCCGACGTCTCCTTCAACCTGGAGGACCCACCCGAGGCATACATGAACCCGAGCGTCCACTCCTGCATCAGTGAGTACACTGAGGTGGCGAGGTCGCTCCATGGGCCAGACCACGATCCGAGCACCCAGGACTTCGATGGAGAGGCCGTCATGAGGGCGGGGCAAGGCAAGAAGCATGGATGGTTCTGGCTTGGCGACGGCGTTATCGACACGGCCTCTACTCCCTCTCTCTTCCAGATCTGAGCACGGAGCATGAGCGAGAGCCTGGCCATTCGCACATGGCCGACCGTTGCACAGCACCGGGTCAACGCACTCGAGGTTATTCCTGTTTTACTCGTCATACATTGATCTTTACACACCTTAATTAGCTTTGCATTACTGAAACATTGGAGTGAAATATTGCAGGCCCGGCTGGAACAAGAAATGAGGCAACGTCACGAGCTAGAGGCCGGGCAGCAGAGGATGGCGGCCTAGCTAGAGGCCAAGCGGGTGGAGCGGCAGGCCCAGGCGCAGAGGCTGACGGACATTACGGAGTTCCTACAAGGGCTTGGACAACGTGTGGGCTTCTCTCTGCCAGCTGGGCTATTGGTTCCGCCTCCGCCTCCGCGTCCTGCAGCTGCAGCTACTCCTATGAGTATGAAAGTTTTTTACTTTCGCTTGTGCTTTGCTTGTATGGTCTCTACCTTCCTAGATTAGCTATCCAAATAATCTTGTCTCACATGCAATCTTTTCTCCTTTGTGCAGTCTCCATCTGACGGTGGTTCGAATAATCCACCTCATGCACCTCCGAATGATAGAGCTGGGCCTTCACCACAGTCGCAGTGGCCGAGATGAGTGCACGTTGTATTTTTTTATTTGTTGTTCACTTGGTGATGGACTTGTGATATACTTGTGATGCACTTGTGGACTTTGATGGACTTGTGATGGACTTGTGGATTTATTTAGATGGACTTGAGCACTTATTATTATATATGTGATATATATTGTGATGGATGTGATGTGTGCGGATGGATGTGTGGATGGATGAGATATATATGTGATGGATGAGATATATATGTGATGGATGAGATATATATGTTTGTATGAATTTATTTATCATGATGGAATGTAAAAAAAATAAAAATTGCCGTTTTAGGTCACTTTGCCGAGTGTTGCACTCGACAAAGGACCCCGTTGTCGAGTGCTATGGTCCCAGCACTCGGCAAAGCTGGAAAAATGGGCGCTCGAAAAACCATTTTTCCAGCTTTGCCGAGTGACATGACCATGGTACTCGGCAAAGATTTTTTAAAAAAAAAATTCAAACTTTGCCGAGTGCCGGCCAGAGGGCACTCGGCAAAGAATTTTTTTTAAAAAAAAATCAAACTTTGCCGAGCGCCGGCCAGGGGGCACTCGGCAAAGAATTTTTAGAAAAAAAATAAAACATCTTTGCCAAGGGCCGGATAGAGGGCACTCGGCAAAGAATTTTTTTTTAAAATAAAAAATAAAAAATCTTTGCCGAGTGCCTGCAGGGTTGGCACTCGGCAAAGCGATCGTCAACGGGGCCGACGCCGTGACGGTCGCTTTTCTTTGCCGAGTGCCCCCGGGCTCTCGGCAAAGACTTTGCCAAGTGCCCGATAAAAGACACTCGGCAAAGAGGGCTTTGTCGATCAATTTTTTACCGTGTGTTCTTTATCGAGTGCCGCACTCGGCAAAGGCTTTGCCGAGTACAATTTGGCCTTTTGCCGAGTGCCTCTGGCACTCGGCAAAGAACCTGAATCCAGTAGTGATTTGGTAAATCCTGCGAAGACCGGACCTAGAGGGGTGTGCCTTGGGTGACATCCTAATGAGGATCCGAAATCTAGTTATTATTTATAATACACCTGTAGCCCATTAGGTAACAAGGACTTGTTAAAATTCTAATAACAAGCAACAGGAAGGCAAATCATCAATTTTGCATCCATAATCCATTGAGGTATGGTCGCTTCAATGTGCCTGCCGCCTGTGCTTACTCGCTGATATATTAGATCTTACTAGCAAATGTGTGTCCGCATGTTCCAACGGAGTCTAATACGTATAGAAACCAAACTTTGTATCAATCATCGTAAGACGTGAGTTCTTCTAACTCGTACGAGTATAATCACGGGTCCCCGTGTCACATACGACAATACGAAGGACATGAGTACAATTTAGAAAGTTAAAAACTATGATGGAAGAAACTTTTCACTATCTGAGTAGTTAAAGGGAGGTGGACGAAAAAAATAGGATGAAATTTTAGCTCTTTAATATTATGTATATATATTTATGTTTGAAATCCAAAACAAAAATAATTTTAGGCTAGTCTCATGGAAGTTTCTTCAGTGTTTTATTTGCATTTAATAAACTACCACATGAGCACTTTTGATGATGTGACAATGTTTTTGATAAAACAGAGAAGTGAGTTCCACATGGATGAAACTCTCTTGACATAATTACCAATTCTCTATGAGTCATGAAATTAAAGTCGATGGAAATTCTTCTGGATGTTTTATCTATGATTCATTTTATTTTATATGACATGATAGTTTTGGGACAACGCATAAACCTTACAAGTCCATGTAATATGTATCCGAGTGGGAAATAGCAGGGCCAAACTGCTGAACTCTAAGGACAACAATAACCTGGGTTTCTCAGCCATTATTCAAGTAATCAAGTATCAGGTTCAACTTATCTTTTCTTTCAACAAGTAGCTTACAATCATTAAATGATTTATCAGGATTTACAATCATTTAAGTAAACAAGTAGCTTACACCATGAAATATGTAAAACTTACAGAACATAAACACTAGTAAAATTAGTCAACAACTATTTATTTATCTAAAGATGCAGAACTCCATGATATCAAATTTGTATAAACTACTATTAATGGGAAAAACGAAGAATGAGTCTACATACTTTTGCAAAGTTTAGCCAGAAACATCATGAACAGGGCGGCTGTAATACCAGCCACCTATAGTACATTTTTTCGCAAAAAAAAATTAAAATTACAATTCAAATTCGACTAGAACACACACACATATATATATATATATATATATATATCAAATCTGACCCGAACACACATTAACAAGAATTGTTCAGAAACAATTAACAATGAGAGCACACATTAACATTGGATGCATCCAAACATCAAAATCTTTCGTACAGACATAAGCTTTCATACATAAAGCTAAACAACTATGGATTCAACAGTGGATTGGCACTACACAGATGTTCTGCCGAATGTGTCATTACACAGATGTGAATATCTAATATGAATTGCACCCTATGATGTAATCACCTGGGTCAATTAGTATTAATTGTCTATACTCTCAAGTCACAAGTCTTGTTTTCTCTGCCAATGGCAACTCAACAAACGAATAGCTCTTGAACTTCATCAACTCTACAAAGGAAGAGATCAAATCACGTATCTGTTTTGTAGAGTTGTAGCTAGCAATTCAAAGGTGAGGTAATCACAGCAGCTTCATACCTGGGCTGCTATTGTAAAATGCAACATCTATGACAGCACAGCCAAGAAACCAATTCTAGTAACCTGGGTTTCTCGGCCATTATTCAAGTAATCAAGTATCAGGTTCAACTTATCTTTTCTTTCAACAAGTAGCTTACAATCATTAAATGATTTATCAGGATTTACAATCATTTAAGTAAACAAGGAGCTTACCCCATGAAATATGTAAAACTTACAGAACATAAACACTAGTAAAATTAGTCAACAACTATTTATTTATCTAAAGATGCAGAACTCCATGATATCAATTTGTATAAACTACTATTAATGGGAAAAACGAAGAATGAGTCTACATACTTTTGCAAAGTTTAGCCAGAAACATCATGAACACTATATTAAACAATGAATAACTGCTTTCTCCATCGCAAATCGTCATAATGTAAACGAAAGGAACAATTTATCTACATATTGAATATGATAGCCTTTGCAAAAGTTATTCAACAAAGAATTCAATAAACAAATTGCTCAGACTATGATGTATCACCCATTCACCACACCACCTTCATAACCAACAAAAATCGCCATTCTCTCCGATGTTAAAACCATTGCAAAGTACCTTCAACATGCCTCTGGCAAGAAAAATAACTGCAGTTCCTAAAGTTCAGAAATGTACAAATCAACGAAATCTTTCAATGAACCAACAAAAGAATGGCAGAAGGGAAGCATCGCATATCCACAAAATGGACAACTAGAAATGCCATTACTTGTGTCCTTTCCAAACAACTATGACCCTGAACCTAAAAAATATAACATCCAAACCAAATGAATCCACTGTGCATCACAATTCCTAATAACAGAACAGATATGTCACATAGTCTTACAAATATAACAAATACACTCACATTTGAAACCTGTCATTTTAGATCCACTAAAACCTCGATAATATATAGCATTTAAGAAATTAGTTTTTCTAGAAAATCAATATCAGTACACCACACAATGATATAAAGTTTCAGTCAAAAAAGACTCAACTCGCAAGACCATGTGTTTCTCGACATTACAAGAACACGACAGCTCGAAGCAACTTACAGCTTCTAGCTTCAACAACACTATGCTACCTGCAAAAGCTCACGCCTTTGTTGTCCCAACAGTCAACGCAGGGCGCCAGAGTAAGGTTTACTGACATCCAAAAGGCAACGACATGTTCTCGAGAATAAAACTACCAGGCGAACCGCACCAGCTAACTTGACAAACTATTAGAAACACCACTTTTCCAAGACAAATGAAAATCACATCCAATCCATGATCCAATGAACTAAGCACACAAGCGTCCGGATGAAGTAAGCAACCACTAGAACACAGCAGCAGCGTCTCAATTCTCGAACGGTTCACAGCGGTGGAGAGTACTACCTATGACCAGAGACTGAGTCCGTCGGGCTGAACACCACCGGCGACATCCCCGCGCCGGCTCCATAGCTTGTTGCGTCTGAAGCTAACGGCAAAGGGCTCGATGCCGCCAGATTGGGCCAGTTCCACACGCTCCCCTCGTCCTCCACTTTCACTGCCGCCATGGCGACCATCTACCGCCGCAACTACCTCATCGCCACCATAGCCACCTAAAACCACATAGAAATGGGGAACAAACAAAACTTCAGTTAAAATTCCCTAGAAACGCTTGAAAAGGTGGAATCAAAGGGGCGTCGATGCTTTACAAACCGCAAAACCCCTAGATCGGGGAATCAGGGAGGATCGAGGCGGAATCAAAGGGGCACCGCGAGCCAGAACCCTAGCTCCGGCCCCGCCGCCTCCTCGGCCTCCACCTCCTCCATGGCGTCCTCCAGCCTCGGCTGCATCCCGTCCTCCAGCCCCTCTCCGCTCGCCGCGTGGGGGTGGGGACTGGATCTAGGCCCGCTATGGCCGGATCTGCCGTCGGCCACCAGCCAGCACCCGTGCGCTTGCCTCGGCCGGGGCTCCGCGCCGCCGCAGTGGAGGCAAGGAGGAGGGTGGGGGAGGTGAGGAGGCGGCCGGATCTACGCTGGGAAGGCGAGGAGGAGGGCGGGGGAGGTGAGGAGGAGGGCTGGATCTGTGCGGGGAAGGCGAGGAGGAGGGCGGGGGAGGTGAGGAGGCGGTTGGATCTTGCGCGGGGAAGGAGGAGGGCGAGGGAGGTGAGGAGGAGGCCGGATCTTGCGCGGGGAAGGCGAGGACGGTGGGGGAGGTGAGGAGGAGGCCGGATCTGCGCAGGGAAGGCAAGGAGGAGGGCGGGGGAGGTGAGGAGCCGGATCTTGCGCGGGGAAGGAGGAGGGCGGGGGAGGTGAGAAGGAGGCCGGATCTTGTGCGGGGAAGGCAAGGACAGCGGGGGAGGTGAGGAAGAGGCCGGATCTGCGTGAGGAAGGCGAGGAGGAGGGAGGGGAAGGTGAGGAGGAGGTCGGATCTACGCGGGGAAGGCGAGGAGGAGGGAGGGGGAGGTGAGGAGGTGGTCGGATCTTGCGCGGGGAAGGAGGAGGGTGGGGAGGTGAGGAGGAGGCTAGATCTTGCGTGGGGAAGGCGAGGACGGCAGGGGAGGTGAGGAGGAGGCCGGATCTGCACGGGGAAGGCGAGGAGGAGGGCGGGGGAGGTGAGGAGGAGGCCGGATCTTGCGAGGGGAAGGCGAGGAGGGCGTCCCGGTGTGGGAGGGAGGGGAGGGAGGCGAGCGAGCAGGTGGAGGCGGGGTCCGAGTGAAGCGACGCGAGAAGGCCTTTTGTACGTGCAGTATTTGTAGGGGCGGCCGGTGATTGAGCCACCTCTACAAATCACAACACCGGAGGCAGACGGTAAGTGAGCCGCCCCTACAAATCTACCCATGTGTAGGGGCGGTTCGTATCACCAGCCACCCTACGGTTAGATTTGTGGGGGCGGCTGAAATTATGGGACCTGAGCTCACCCACTGCAGGGGCGGTTGGTAGTGGAGCCGCCCCAAAAAAAAAAGCCTTCATTGCTAAAATCGTTTTTGTAGTAGTGAAAGTTGCCAAAGAATATAATCCAAACCATGTAAAGCACTACACACCTTCCCAGTTGCTTTGCTCCTTGTTGGATTTTCTGGTTTTATCTACTGCTTGGCATGCAAGCATTTTGTTAATGCTTCTCGGATTTCATTGACGCATTCCCTTATTTGAGTGCTCCGTGTGGCATATCGTTCCTCTCCTCAGTGACCACCAGGACGTGATCTTGGACTAGATAAGTTCCTAGAATCCGGATGAAGATCACATTTTAGGGACGCTAAGAGACGAATGACATGACGGATGAGTCAAATAAATAAGGGGGAAGAGACACTAAAATCCAAGAAGCATCAACAAAATGTTTGTATGCAAAACAGTAGAAAACCTTTCCAACGGGAGCCAAGCAAAAAGTGGGAATTGGGAAATGTGGTTAATGCTTTGCATGACGGATTCTTTGTCACTGACTTTTATATGATATTTTTTTGGCGTGAATTAATTGCTATACCCAAAAGTCATCATAGTTCCATCCATGGATGACGTCCGTCATGGACTGCTATATTACTCTCTACGTCCCAAAATAAGTGACTTTTTGAAAAAAAAATTACACCATCTTGTTTGACTAATCGTCTTATTCAAAAGTATATACTTGTCCATCATATATTTATCATGTGGTAAATCACAGGTCCAACTACTGAACTCTAAAATGGACAATATAAAGAACAAAAGAAAAGGATAATTTAATTCCATCTAACATTGTCTAATAACCAATCGTCAACAATTACCCTCCTTCTGTCGCAACCCTATCACACCACAAGATCAACGATGATGCACAACCTTGCTTCCCTTGACCCCACCATACAGCCTACTGTGCATCTTGTCCTTACTTGAAGGTAAGAATCAGCAAGCAATCAGATTAAAATTGTTCATTTAGCACCAACTTGTAGTGGGGATACACATTTATTTGGTGTATCCTATGTTTTAAGTAGCTAGACAACATGACTATTTCAACTTTCGTTTCGCTAAAATTTGACTTATGCTGATGCTTATGCTGATTTGATGTGAGAGGAAAACAATGTTCGTTTGCTGAAAAGTGCTGCTGAAGTAGTACTGCAGAACATACAAAGGAAAAAAGGGGTAGGAGTGAAGGGCACAGAAGTAGAATGCACACCACAAAGGATTAGGACATAAATTCATCTATTAAGAACCTGTTAGCCATGCTTCATCATCACCATGTGCGGCACCTGGGAGAGACATGGATGCAACCTATCGAATTGTGTCCTTTAATTCCTCTTGCGTCTCGGTGGTCATGCCTGCATACAAATGGTGGCGGCTGATTCATCTCCGAATCAAGCTCTGCATGCGGAAACTAATGCACTAGCATCGACCCACATCTTGTACAAGTGCTTGTTTGATCTCACCCTGGAGATAATAGAGCCATCATTATCATCAGACTCATGCCTTATGAGCTTGCTTTAGCCTAAACAAGGATCTAGGAAAACATGTACCAAGATTCCTTCCCTCGCTTAGCTAATCCCACAGTCGTCTAGCTTTCCTTCCAAAGAAAGCAAGAATGCCAGCAGCACAAGCACGGAGGATCGGATCCAGTCATCCCTAATCACCCTAAGAAATGTAGAACATTGGCAGATGATACCACGGGGTGGATCTCAGGCACTGACAATGCAGGTGGTTCAAGTTTGAACAAGCTCATATTATCCTCCTCGCCACTGATGGGTCTACATGTCCATGCTTTGTCGAAACCCTCGCATGCCTATCCGAGTTTGTCCCCAACCTCAACATTGACCTCAACAGTGTACGCTCCTTGGAGTCTTTCACCAAATTCCTTGAACAACATAGCTCCTGTTTTCCACTTCAGCATCGATGTCCTCTAGCTAGGTTTCATTGATCTTACTGATGACCGGGTGCGCAGGTAAAAGCAAGCTCTCCTTGTCCCCCACCTTCCCTGCACGTGTTGTGCTGACATCCCTTGCCTATGAAAGAGGGATGGAAGCATGGGCTTGCGTTGAGGACAGATAATAGCTGGCACGAACCCTTGCCTATGACAAGACACACCCGGTCATCATTATGATCAGAGACGCTTAGCAGAATGCCATTAATGTTGATGTAGTGGACAGGGGCCATACATCACTACGTCAAAAAGCATTTTAGGGGCGGTTGTAGACCATTTGTAGGGGCGGTTTGCTCAACCGCCCTTACGCAAGGGTCTCTACAAATCATGCATTTGTAGGGGCGGTTCTTAGGCCGCCCCTACAAATCGATTTGTAGGGGCGGCTAGTGTTTCCAGCCGCCCCTATAAATATATTTGTAGGGGCGGCTCTTATTACCATTTGTAGGGGCGGCTGTAGTACCAGCCGCCCCTACAAACAGGTATTTGTAGGGGCGGTTCAATCTAAAACCGTCCCTACAGTACATTTTCCCGCAAAAAAAAATTATTTTCAATTCAAAATCACTTTGCCGAACGTCCCACAACAACGTTCCGAACAGCGTTCGCGTTGCCGAACGCCCCGCGACCAACGTTCCGAACCGCTTTCGCGTTGCCGAACGCCCCGTGACCAACGTTCGCGTTGCCGAACACCCCACGACCGCGACTACAAGCATAAGAGTATTCTATAAACTACAATTACAAGTCCAATTCACATGAATATATACAATCCATCATTAAATATATAAATTTCATACACATTGTTATCAACGTCCTAGAGCTAGCCTTTCAGTCTCACGAAGGTGTTGGTACTGAGGATTTGTACCTAAGTCAGACTCTCGGTCATGGTAGGCGCCTCTGACGTGCACAATCTGGTCCAATGTGAAGTTGCAAAGGTCGCCGACGAGCTCTAAGAGTTGGTCATCCTTGTATGGGTCTCTTTTCATTCCTTTCTCTTCTCTCCACTACAAGAAAACAAGTTTCAGTTTAGTATTTCATACCATTTACGAAGTTTTTATACTACGGGTGAAGAGGTTCAAACTTACCCTTAAGGGGTGTCTCCTATAGGCACCGGTGTTATCCATCATAGAACATATATAGTATCCACAATGTACACTCCCAAGCTTCTACTTGGGGCACTGTGTGTTTTGCATATGAAAATGTTAAGTAATACTTTTGACAGCCATGTAACGGAGTACTGAAGAAGTAAGTTACACTTACCGCACATAGTGTTTTATAGCCAGCTTTTCCTTCCTTGCTGGATCATGCCTTCCATGATGATTAGTGACATAGAACCTAAATGCCCTGTTTGAATTATTTTAGCAAATACAACTTGTTAGTATCCAAAAATGAACGTTACAAGTATGTATACAAACATATAAGCTAATAAGGATTGTCGATATGTATACGTCTTGAGAATCGATATGAAGTCTTTGTATGTCACCGTGTCCTTATCTAATGAATCAAAGACCCATGCCATGCTCCTCCCGACGTCGACGGCTATACAAATCCAGTGGTTGCTGCATGGATTTAATCATAGAACTAGATAAGCCCTTTTGCATCGAATGAAATATATCGAACAAAGCTTTAAGTATAGAGTTGAGCTTACTCGAAGTTGTATGGTAGCCATATAGTAGAGTGGTGTTGGAGATTTTTGAAAGCCAAGGCAATGTATGCCGCAACCTTAAGGGACTCTTCCCTTAGCTTCGCACTACGGATGCGCTCTTTCTCCCGAAGAGTCTTTGCAGCTGCTAGCTCTTTGGCATCCAGTGTCCACCGTTTAGGGTAATTAAAATTTGTTTGGGCTATAGCTTGAGGGTCTACATACCTGGCATTCACACTTGGCATTTGTTTGACAATGTGCACTTGCATTCTACAAATCACGGCGTGGGTTAGTTACAACAAAATTCAAAGATTACATTCATATCATATCAGGAGGACAAGGACTTACAGGCACCACGTGCGAATTAGATTCATCTCCATTTCTCCCAGGTGAAAGCATGTGTGCATGTCATTGAAGTCAAAGATAATTTTCCCGGTTGGGCTTCCAAATGTGCCGGTGGGAAAGCATGCTTGTATGATATCTATGCTCGTTAGGAGAACACGCAAGTACCAATCATGGAACCTTCTCATTCCAAGTGGTAGGCGCTGGATGTCCCGGTTTGGTAGGAAGGGCTTGCCTCTTTCATATTTTTTCAGGCAATCCTTTGACCATTCGATGGCATCAACATTTGGATACTGCTTTGCAATTTGGTGAAGTTTGCTACTGACGACCTCCTTAGAACCCCGTGATGGGACTTTTTTAACTTGGTTTTCAGGCTTGAACTGATCATGGGAATACCACTTGGACACCGACGAGACGTCTTTGATCGGAACATAAACTGGCCTTATGTGGATTGGAATCTTCTTTCGGAGTTCCCATTCAGGCATGTCCTCATCTTCTTGTGCATCACCTTCTTCAGGAGGCACTCGTTGTTCATGTATCGGTTGTGCTTGTTGAGAAGACTGTGGCATCTCATGATGCACTTGCCCGATACAAGCTGGAGAAGGTTGTGGCATCTCATCAGGCACATGCTCGATAGAAGGCGGGGAAGAATGTGGCATCTCAGGAATGTGGGGGTCACGAGACGGTGAAAATATCTCCCCGGCCTCAACAACTCGCTCCAAATTTGGGAGAGAGGGAGGCGGCGAAGAAGCAGTCAATATAATGTCCCGTTTGTGCTAGAGGATGAACTGTCACATAACGTCTCCGAGTAACACTAGCCCCTCGGGAGTTGCGTAGTCTATCCTCCACTACATGAACTCGGGCTTCACTGTATGCACCTCGACCCTAGTGTAGTCCGGTGGTATCTTATTATTATGGTGTAAGCCACCAGGAGGATGTGCAACACCCGTTGCCACCTCTATCACAGTGTTTTGCCGGCCGCTGAGAAACACCAAGGTGCAACTAGTAGGTTCCCGTATGAGATCGACTGAGGTTGTGGCTGCAGTGGAACCTTGGCTGCTAGGAACTTTCGGAGGGCTGGTAACTAATGCCACTTCTCCCGGTGGCGTCACTAATATACGTGGCTCCATAGACATTCCTTGCTCCTCCAGCGCCTTCGCAACTAGAGCCTTCACTTGGAGCTCAAGACTAGTCTCTCGGTCTCGGCCATGTTTCTTGTACATATGCCTGTCCTCTTCGAATCCTTGCTTCCATGTCATCCTTTTCCCTAGCCCCCTGGTGCAGCCTGTGTGCTCCTTGTTTCCCAAGCCAAGGCTAAGCTCGTCCCTCTCTCTGGAAGGATTGAATGAGCCCGTCTCTTTGTCTTCAGCATATTTCAGTATCCTTGATACCGCCTCTTGGGTCTCCGGCTTATCAAACTTAAGATTACTGCCGGATGGTTCTGTACTCCTCGCATATATCCAGTTTCTTGAGCGTACCTTCAACTTTGTCACATCGATATTCCCAGCAGCTGTGGCCTCTTTATCCATCTTCCTAAACTTCTCTTCCTTGGCATAGTAGCCACCGGGGCCTAGATGATGGTGGTGTTTGTTCCTCTTCGCTAGCTCGGTGTTACGAGCACTGAGCTCCAATGCCTCCGCTGAAGTCTTCTGAGCCACGAGCTCCTCCCATTGACTAGGAGTTATTTTGCCGAACTCGTTGAAGGGAGTTAACCCCTTTTGGATATACTTCGTGTTAAGCTCCGACCTCCAACGTCGAAATGACTCTCCCATCATCCTGATAGCATTTTTTTTACCAATTCGTGCTTACCCTCCGGAAATCTAAAATTGACCTTTAGCTGCCTATCCCATAGTGCATTCTTTATGTTCTCTGGTACCTCTTTTCAGTTAGGGATTGCTGGGTTCAATTTATCTCTTACTAGGGCCCCGATCGCATTACGGAATCGTCCTCTTAATTCCTTTGGCTCAAGGATCTCCCCTGCTGGCCCAACCTCTATTATCACATAGCAAGCCTTATCTAGATATAGATTTCCTTTTCTATCCCCTCATTTCCTCTTAGGCTTGGTAGTCGTGGTTGTGTCTTGAGTTTGTGGAGCAGAGGCATCGTGATCCATCTCTGTGGTTGTTGCCTCTGCTCTCCTTTCCTCTACTCCGTCTTGTCCAACGAGATGTCGCGGACCTCGACATCGTCTTTTCTGAGTTTCAGGAGGGACCTGTATATAGGACAGGTCAAAGTGTTAGCAGAGGTAACATAGCCAAAGCTTTAGCAAAATTTACAAGCTAAGGCTTCTTCCCTACCTCCTCGTTCGGGTCAAAATCCTTGTCCAAATCTTCCTCCGTTGGCCTCCTTCTTGCTTCAGGTGGAAAAGGATCCTCGGGACTTTCATATCCCTCTTCTGACTCATCATCCTCTTCTTCTTCGCCTTCAGCAGACTCTCCTTCGGGGCCTTCCTCCTCGTCACACTCCTACTGAGTAAGCATCACTTCTAGATCCTTTTCTACCTCGTTATCGAACTGTTCCTGAGTAAGCTGGTCCTCTAGTGCTTGCTCCTCAAGGGTTGGCTGCTCATCATGCTCGGGGCATCGAGCTGCACGGTCTGTTGTCCACGACATTATTTCGCGCTTTGTTCTAAAAGATGCAAGAAAGTGTGCTTTAGGTACGCGAGAAGGTATAAGAAATCAAAAAGGTCTATAAACCAAAGTAGTCCTATAAAACAACAATATAAAAAAACGAGAAGTAGCAGTGGTAGAGGCCTCAGAAACATGTTAATCATCATCTGATCTTGAACTTGGAGCATCAAGGCATCATAACAGAGAAGAGAGGAGAAGGTAATGTAGGGGCGGCTGCTAATGATGCCAAGTTCCTCATAAGTTCTTGATCATCAGCTCATATTCCATATAATGTATGGACTTAGACAATTTCATCATCGGCAAAACAAAGGAGAGGAGAGGGGAGATTTGGCAAAAAAAAAAAGCAACAGCTGCTTAACAAACATAGAGAGGAAAATGTGTAAAAACAAGCAGCTGCTGCTTCCCAAACATAGAGGATAGGAAAATTAGCCAAAAAACAGTTGACTGCTGCCACATGGTTGGAAGACCCCTGTAGATCAAAATCTGGTAATTTAGATGTGGTAAATAATAGATTAGAGTAGATGAGGAGTAATAGTAGATAGAGTAATAGTAGAGGAGTAGAGTAGAGGAGTAGAGAAGTATAGCAGCCAGTAGTTAAGAGAAACAGCCACTTAGATGCAGTAGTAGTCGTAGATAGAGTAGTAGAAGTGAGCCACTTAGTAGCAGCCACTTAGTAGTATAGGGAAGTGAGTAGAGTAGCAGCCAGCAGCTAGGGAAGAGAGTAGAGTAGCAGCCAACTAGTAGTAGTAGGAGTAGCTAGCAGTAGAAGTAGAGTAGTAGTAGTAGAGGAGTAGTAGGATAGTAGTATAGCAGGAGCCACTTAGTAGTATAGAAGTAGCAGCCAGCAGTTGAGCCAAGTTGAGCCAGCAGCTAGAGAGGACTTTGTCTATCAACCAGATTTTCACATTTCAGTTACCAGCTTAAGAATCAAGGAAGCACAACCATGGTCTCATGGCATAACAAACAAATTGAACAAATAAATCAATAAAATAGCCATGTTCTGAAAAACTGAAATAACAGAACAAACAAGACCCTATCCAAGCAGGTCCTTCAACGAAATCAAATGGAGACAGAGGTACAAGATTGCCCTACTGTTAGCACAGTCAACACACACAGCCACATCAAAAATGGAAATGAATGAAACTGAATAAAAAAAGACTACTAAAACTAAACCACTAATAACTATAAGCTAATGGAAACATTTCAATAAAATCTACAAGACCAACTTAAGAGATAACACAAAGACTACATTAAAAAAAATAGTGGCATGACCACACACAGCAACAAATATCATAAGCGGAACATGTTTCTAACCAATGAATGTAAATTGAGCAAGTAGACAGTTGTACAAGATTGCCCTACTGTTAGTTAGATGCAACGATAACAGGTTAATGTGCAATTCCTAATGCCTAAGCTGTAATCATCGACATTTAAGTTAATCTTATGGTTATTCTCATTCAGGAAGAGGAAACTTGGTTTGAACATGGCGAAAGAAAAACTTGAGCAAGGAAATACAGCACAGAAAAGCATTTTCACACTATAAGAACTGTGTCCAAGGTTGGCTGGTGACATGTGTTATATTGCACCATTACCCAAGCAGAATTTGCAGCAGTTCCACTTCCAAGTATTTTTTTTGGCACAGAGATCAGGTTCAGTAACTGTATGTGCAGTTGTGCCACTGCTGTGTAGGCCAGTGCTTTTGGGTGATAGCAGGTTTCTTCTGGAGATGGGAGATAGAGAGCTAAGAAGGTGTCATTGGGCAGCTAACAGGGGTCATTTGATATTTCACACGCTCTTTTTTTTTACTAAAAAGACTGTGGGGGAGATCCCGACAGTACCAAAATAGAGACTCTTGAATAAATGTATCAAGGCTACTTATCCATACACATAGAAATTCCAAAAACTAAAACCTAAATAAAGAATAACAAGACTGAACTGAAATACATACATAAAGGGCCATGCGTGCAATGCAGGCACTAAACGCAAAGCGAGTAGAGAAAAAACAAAACCCTCTCTCTTTCTCGAACAAACAGCACACTAGAACAAAAAGCCAAGAACCAATTTGTTCCGGCACAGACAACACATAGAAATGAAGAATCTTACACTCCGTGGTGTAATTTAGTGTGGTAGCAAGTTTGCCCTTCAGTTTTACTACTCCATCTGAGAAGAGCAGTCTTGTCTTAATTTATGTGTGCGTGCATGCCAGAATGGTAGTATTTGGTAGAGTTATGGACACTGACAGCTAGCTTTAGGAGGTCCAATATAAATATGTATTGCAAGTGCCGATGCATATAGGTCCAATATTTGAGAGCAGTAGACTAATTTTATTTGGTCCTATAACACTTAGTTGATTCTGTTTCTATAATTAAGCACTGTTTATGAGTAAGGTTGTAGCTAGCGCCTGTGTGCATTTCTATATGTGCGGTTCTATCTTCTATGAAATGGCTACAGGTTTGTCATGTCATCAAAGAACAACATAACATCTATTCATCATAAATTGATCAGAACAAAACCAATATGACCAAATTACCATAGCAAAGGCAAAATTAACAGAACAAAACCAATTTGACGAATTGTCTTTTAGGCGGATTGTATTCTGTGAAATCTCCTGCATACTGGACGCCAGTGCCAAATAGACCAAACTGAGGTATGTAACTACGTGACTACTCCCTGCTTCGATTGCAAAAATGTCCATCTATCTATCTGTAATATAGTGTGCATACACATAGGGTCAGAACATGTTCAGAAGCATGCAAATTAATTCCTGCATTAGCTAGCGCAAAATTTTGACTTCATATATGTGTACTTGTGATGATACTTGTAGGAATAATGTAAATGTGTACTAGCTTCATGCTTGTGATTTTTGACCTGTCCAGGCACGCGATGGGTTAGATTTGTAATCCAAATAAACAGAATTCTGCTTCGAAGCTACAGCTGCAGCAGCCTGGCATGATATTGTGCAGTCGCAGGCTAGCTCTAGTACTATAGCAGCATATATACAGCTGAGAAGTGGACGAGCTGAGGTGACCCAATTCCAATCCAATCCAATCGATCATGCGTACTGAGGTAATAAATTTATAGCAGGCAGTTACCATGCTCGATTTCCATTTTTCACCTCTATCTATTTTAATTTACATACAACAGTAATAATCTTGCTTAGCAACTGAATCCAAACCGAAATTATAATTGCACGATATTGCTTAGCTTAGAGTTAGAATAGATGACCAAACAATACATGATTTGGTCCTATAACACTTAGTTGATTCTATTTCTATAATTAAGCACTGTTTATGAGTAAGGTTGTAGCTAGCGCCTGTGTGCATTTCTATATGTGCGGTTCTATCTTCTATGAAATGGCTACAGGTTTGTCATGTCATCAAAGAACAACATAACATCTATTCATCATAAATTGATCAGAACAAAACCAATATGACCAAATTACCATAGCAAAGGCAAAATTAACAGAACAAAACCAATTTAACAGAACAAAATCAAAGAAGATGGCAAGGGGGGACTCACCTCGGGGAGCCACCGGTCGTCCTCGGCGTCAGCGAGCACGAAGCTGGCGGAACCACCGGCACCGTCCTCGAGCTCGCGCACGAGGCCCTGCAGCGAGGCGCACAGGCGGCAGCGCGGGGAGTAGAACTCTAGCACGGGGGTGGCCCGGCGTCGGGGGCCGGGCGCGGGACGCTGGGGGTCGGCCGGCGCGCGGGGGAGGGCACCGGGGGCCGGGTGCGGGACGCCGGGGGTCGGCGCATGGGGGCGGGCGCCGGGGGCCGAGTGCGGGACGCCGAGCGCTGGGCGCCGGGGGCGGGCACGGGCACGGGCGTGGGACCGGGGGCTGGTGTGGGCGGGCGTCGGGGGCCGGGTGCGGGACGCCGAGCACCGGGGGACAGGTGCGGGACGCCGAGCGCCGGGCGCCGGGGGCGGGCGAGGGCGCGGGGGTGGGCACGGGACTGGCGGCGGAAACCCTAGGCGCGCGGGCAGCCTGACGGCGTCGGTGGAAGAAGACAGCGCCCAGACTAACTCCCGTGCGTCGGTTCTCCTATTTATACTCCCTCCTATTTGTAGGGGCGGTTCCTGATCTAGCCGCCCCTACAAATCCATTTGTAGGGGCGGTTCCTGATCTAGCCGCCCCTACAAATGCATTTTGAATACCAAGTTTGACTCTAGTATTATGAACTCTAAATGACTTCAAATTGAAAAGTTTTGAATACCAAGTTTGTTAAACGAATCAATATCTACAATTGTTGTTTTGGTCAACTTTCCATTTGAGAAAGTTTGGACGGTTCAAATTTGTGATTTTTAAATTTCAACGCCTACAAGCTAGTTTTCGGAACCCTAGGTTATCTCAAATTGAAAAGTTTTGAATACCAAGTTTGTTCAGCTCATCAAGATCTACAATACTTATATAGTCCATTTTTTCATTTGAGAAAGTTTGAACAAAATGTAGTTCAAATTTCACAAGTGTGTGACATAGTTTCAGAAAGTCTATATGAGATTCAAGAATTTGTGACTAGTGTTTGATAAAACTTTCTCAAATGCGAAAATGATCTATGTAACAATTGTAGATCTTGCTGAGATGATCAAACTTGGTATTCAGAGTTTTTCATCTGAGGTCATGTAGTGTCTCATTTGAGCAAGTTTGACCAAGTCAAATTTTGTCAAATGGAAAAACAACACTTTGACTCTAGTATTATGAACTCTAAATGACTTCAAATTGAAAAGTTTTGAATACCAAGTTTGTTAAACGAATCAATATCTACAATTGTTGTTTTGGTCAACTTTCCATTTGAGAAAGTTTAGACGGTTCAAATTTGTGATTTTTAAATTTTAACGCCTACAAACTAGTTTTCGGAACCCTAGGTTATCTCAAATTGAAAAGTTTTGAATACCAATTTTGTTCAGCTCATCAATATATACAATACTTATATAGTGCATTTTTTCATTTGAGAAAGTTTGAACAAAATGTAATTCAAATTTCACAAGTGTGTGGCATAGTTTCAGAAAGTCTATATGAGATTCAAGAATTTGTGACTAGTGTTTGATAAAACTTTCTCAAATGCAAAAATGAGCTATGTAACAATTGTAGATCTTGCTGAGATGATCAAACTTGGTATTCAGAGTTTTTTCATCTGAGGTCATGTAGTGTCTCATTTGAGCAAGTTTGACCAAGTCAAATTTGGTCAAATGAAAAAACAACACTTTGACTCTAGTATTATGAACTCTAAATGACTTCAAATTGAAAAGTTTTGAATACCAAGTTTGTTAAACGAATCAATATCTACAGTTGTTGTTTTGGTCAACTTTCCATTTGAGAAAGTTTGAATGGTTCAAATTTGTGATTTTTAAATTTCAACGCCTACAAACTAGTTTTCGGAACCCTAGGTTATCTCAAATTGAAAAGTTTTGAATACCAATTTTGTTCAGCTCATCAAGATCTACAATACTTATATAGTTCATTTTTTCATTTGAGAAAGTTTGAATAAAATGTAGTTCAAATTTCACAAGTGTGTGACATAATTTATGAAAGTCTATATGAGATTCAAGAATTTGTGACTAGTGTTTGATAAAACTTTCTCAAATGGGAAAATGAGCTATGTAACAATTGTAGATCTTGCTGAGATGATCAAACTTGGTATTCAGAGTTTTTTCATCTGAGGTCATGTAGTGTCTCATTTGAGCAAGTTTGACCAAGTCAAATTTGGTCAAATGAAAAAACAACACATTGACTCTAGTATTATGAACTCTAAATGACTTCAAATTGAAAAGTTTTGAATACCAAGTTTGTTAAATGAATCAATATATACAATTGTTGTTTTGGTTAACTTTCCATTTGAGAAAGTTTGGACGGTTCAAATTTGTGATTTTTAAATTTCAACGCCTACAAACTAGTTTTCGGAACCCTAGGTTATCTCAAATTGAAAAGTTTTGAATACCAATTTTGTTCAGCTCATCAAGATCTACAATACTTATATAGTGCATTTTTTCATTTGAGAAAGTTTGAATAAAATGTAGTTCAAATTTCACAAGTGTGTGACATAGTTTATGAAAGTCTATATGAGATTCAAGAATTTGTGACTAGTGTTTGATAAAACTTTCTCAAATGAGAAAATGAGCTATATAACAATTGTAGATCTTGCTGAGATGATCAAACTTGGTATTCAGAGTTTTTTCATCTGAGGTCATGTAGTGTCACATTTGAGCAAGTTTGACCAAGTCAAATTTGGTCAAATGAAAAAACAACACTTTGACTCTAGTATTATGAACTCTAAATGACTTCTGTATGTTGCAATAGAGTGGATGTTCAAATAGAGTCATCTGGATGTTGCAAAGGGTAGTCTCACACACATGCATAAAATGTAGTCTCACACACATACAAAAATATGTAGTCTTACACACGTACATAAATATATAGTCTCACACGCATGCATAAATGAAGCCTTACAAATACACACTTACACAAACACTCCACGTTCAATAACTAGTTAGCCCGCTGTAATGACTTTCCCCTTGACACCTTTTCGTTCCCATGACATTATATCTTTGGGGAGGTTCTTTTCCACAACACTGATCTTCTTAGGAAAGTCTGAATAGCGGCATCTCATCATAGTTATTGTAAGCTTCAACATCGTCCACACCATCAACTCCAATAATGTGTTGTTTCCCGGAGGCAACCACATGCTTTGTCTTCTTCTTCAGGGGGAGGTTACTTTGTGGGTCAGACATATAGAAAACTTATGCGACACGTGAAGCGAGCACCCAAGGGTCATCTTGGTAGCCTAGATTCTCGAGGTCCAGGACTCTCAATCCGATCTCGTTCAGTTGGTGTTGTTTGATCCAGCGGCATCGAAACAGGGCCACCGTTATATCCCTTCCATAGTCAAGTTCCCATATCTCTTCAATGATGCCAAAGTATTAGATCTTTCGCCCTAATCCATCGAGAGCCTCTATTCGAACGCCGCTGTTTTGGTTCACATATTTACTATCCTTTGCGTGGGTATAGTACGTGTACCCATTGATGTCATAAGCATTCCAAGATGTCACTTGTCTCAATGGCCCCTCCGCCAACCTACTGATGGTAATAGAGTCTATGGTTTCTTCAGGCGGTATGTTTTGGTCCTTCAACCATATAGTTAGTCGTTGCTTGTGCTGTTTCATGACCCAATCATCCGAACGGCCATTTCTATCCGCCATAATGATAGCCAAGTGTTCAACAATATACGGTTGCATCAGTTGTGTACTCTGCAAGACACTGTAATGCACCTGACTCACCTCTTTGTAATCATGGTCGATGAACACTTTTCTACCACTGGTGCCCTTCCTAGCCAGCCTACCCTTGTGACGAGAATCGGGTTTATCAATCCCTTTCTGTACTTTTAGGTACTCTTGACAGCACTCGACGACTTCTTCAGTACTATAACCCTCTATCATGGAGCCCTCTGGGTATGCTCGATTATGCACGTATCGACTTAAAACCGACATGAACCGCTCATAGGACCACATTTCATGCAAGTAGCAAGGGCCAAGCGCCTGTATCTGATGAACCATGTGAATCATGAGATGTGGCATTATATCAAAAAAAGTAGGAGGTAAACACATCTCCAGTTGGTTTTGTGTCTCCACCATAAATTCATGTAGGTCACTCAGCTCTTCCTTGCCAATCGTCTTCTGTGAGATCTTCGAAAAGAAGTAGCACATGCGGGCAAAGTTATTAGGACCGGACCGGAGATTGAACCGGCGAGGCCATCGGTTCACTGGTTCACTGGTCCAACCGTTTAGAACCGGTTGAACCGCCGGTTCAATTGTTTTGGACCGGACAAATTGAACCGGCCACAGTTACTTTGAACCGGTATATATATATATATATATATATATATATATATATATATATATATATATATATATATATATATATAGAGTATATTCAGTAGCCAGCTACAAAATAAGTTATTCTATAGCTACCTCCATTTATGATAATTTTATAAACTAATTTACGATAATGTTAATACATATTTACGATAGTTAGGTTACTATAACACATGGAGATATTTACCATAATGTTATAGTAAACCACTTAGCAAGGAGTTACTATAATCTTGTAAATTAACATAGTAATTATCGTAACTCAAAGTGGCTACAGAATAAGTTATTTTGTAGCTAGCTACAGGGTATATATATATATATATATATATATATATATATATATATATATATATATATATATATATATATATATATATATATATATATATAAACAGATGATAAATAAACAACACAAATTTAATTGCATAAGTTTTTAGATTCAAAACAAAAGTGCATGATAACCGATAAGAAATGCAGCTCATCTGTTACTACTTTAGCCATGTCATGGAAAACTTAGAAATCAATCCTAAATTAATCAAATCTGGAGAAAAGAGATGCCTAATAACTAATATACTCTAACACGAACATGAGCTTCATATATTTATGAATCTTCACATTGACAGATCATGGATGCCTAATTAGATGCCTAATAACAACCCTAAAGAGGCATTTGGAGCCAATTTCCAATAATACCCCTAACTAGATAAAGTCGTCCTGAGTGCACAGAGGGGTAATTTTGGAAAAACTCAAAAACTCACCGGTTCGTAAGGAACCGGCCGGTTCACCGGTTCCGTAAAAAACCGGCCGGTTCAACCGGTTTTTAGCGGTTCGATTGCACAGACGGTCTTTTAAGTGAACCGGACCGGTCTAGGCTCTGGTTCGGTCTTTTAGCGGTCGAACCGTCGGTCCGGTCCGGTCCTAATAACTAGGCATGCGGGTGATGGCTATTTTCAAGAACTCTGGCTTTATAGCCCTGATTGCAATAGGTAGAAACATTGTCAGCATCACATGGCAATCGTGAGCCTTACAGTATGTTATTGACAAGTCCTTCATCGACACTACCTTCTTCATATTTGCTGAAAACCCAGTCGGGACTTTGATCCTCCTCAGGAAAGTGCATATAGCTCTCTTCTCGTCTGGTGTTAGGTTGAAGCACGCCGTGGGCAGAGTGTATTTTCCATTAGCCTCAGGTACCGGGTGAAGCTGTGGCATCATGTTTAGCTGCACCATGTCTTTCCATGCTTTCAGACCATCCTTTGACTTGCCTGTGTCCATCAAGGTAGCAATGAGACTCTCAAAGACATTCTTCTGCACGTGCATAGCATCAATGGCATGGGGGACCTCCAAGTCTGGCCAATAAGGCAGATACTGAAAGAAGATCGATTGTTTCTTGAAAGGTACGCCTTCGATAGGAGGTGTGCTTCTATCTCTGTTCGTCCTATCTGGATTCTTCTTTCCATAGACGACGCGTATGTTTTTCACCATTCTGTACACATGTTCTCCGTTATGACGTCTCTCCGGAGGGGGTTCAATCTCTGGGGCGTTGTCATAAAATCTAAAGAACAATTTGCTGCGGTACTTGTGACTTGTCTTTAAGAAACGTCGGTTCCTTAGGTAAACTATCTTCTTAGATGCATCCAGGTAAACCCATGTAGTACCATCCAAGCAAACCAAGCATCCCGTCTTCCCTTTGATCTGTCCAGACAAAGCAAACAGCGTGGGGTAATCATTGGTAGTAACAAATATTATTGCTCTACATATGAAGTCCTCCTTTCGGAACGCATCGTACATCTGTTTCCCATGCCTCCATAGTCTCTCCATTTCTTGCATCAAGGGCTCGAGGAACACATCTATATCAATGCCTGGTTATTTAGGGCCAGAAATAAGAATAGCGAGGAGAAGGTACTTTCTCTTCTGACACAACCATGTTGGGATGTTGTACATGGTCAAGATCACTGGCCATGTGCTGTGGTTGCTCATCCTCTCATTGAAGAGATTCATTCCATCGGTGCTCAGGCCAAACCGTACATTCTTTGGGTCATCGCTGAATTCTTTGTGCTTCTCATCAAACCTTTGCCACTGACTACAATCAGTCGGGTGCGCAATCTTATCATCATCCACCTTGCGCTCATCATCCCACCATGTCATGAGTGCGGCTTCTTTAGGGTTTAGGAACATACGTCTCAAGCGGTCGGTCACTGGCAGGTACCACATTACCAGGGCAAGAATTCTTCTCTGTTTTGCATCATTGCCTAATGGAGTGTCCTCTGGGGGTTGAGATTCTTGTACCACCTTTTTTATACCCTTCTTATTCCTCTTTTTCTCCATGGATGGTTCGTCCCCACCGTAAAGGTCATTGTTCTTGTACCGGCTGGCCCCACACCGGGGACATTTATCCAATGACTTGAACGTTTCACCACGAAAAAGTATACAGTGGTTGGGGCATGCATGTATTTTTTCAACCCCTATTATCAATAGACTTATGATCTTCTTCACTTGGTATGTGTTGGCGGGAACTGAGTTTGGTTGTGGCAGCACCCATGACAGGAGATGTAATAGATCATTGAAACTACAGTCTGACCAGCCGTACTTAGCCTTCAGGATGAGCAGCTCAAGCATGAAACGTAGCAATGTCCAATGTGTCGGACAACCCTTTTCAACACCATACACAGTCTCCTTCGATGCTTTTGTCACTCTTTCTAAATTTTCTAGACCTTTCGGGCTATTTAGTAAAATCTCTGGTCCAAGGGTTCGAATCATGTCATCTAAATCACCTTCAACTCCGACACGTGTTCCACCATCATTATTGGCACCACCTTTGTCGTTACCATCCCAACCACCAGCATCACCACCTTGTTCATTGCCAAACTCGAAATCTATTTGTGCATCAAGCTTGGCTGAATATTGGGACAGGGATTCTATGGTTTCATCGTCGTATTCCTCCTCATCCTCGTCGTTAACAATAACCGTTTCACCATGATGAATCCACACTGTGTAGTCCTCAACAAATCCTCGTATAATCAAATGTGATCTGATGATAGTCACATCTGTCCATGCCATATGGTTCTTGCAATCTTTACAGGGGCAAATAATTGTATCCTTATTCTCTTTCAATGTCGTTGCATGCTTCGTTGCGGCTTCAATAAATTTATCCACCTCTTCATGGAAACCTGCCTTGAACCTTAACGAACCATACATCCAAGAGTTCCTGTACTCCATCTTTTACAGCAACAATAAAACAAACATTAAAGGACTACTTATTCAGATATATATAAAAATTAATCAAAGTAATAATTATTTGAGAATAATTGTATATACCTCAGATATATATGAATATAAATCTAATATAATTACATGAAGCATACAAACACACCATGGTAGAGGAAAATTAATTAATGGCCTATTTATCCATAAATAATTAAAATACATATTTATTGATTACAATAAACAATTTCAAAGACAACAATTAGCAATAATTATACTTTACCCAATATCTTTCGTACAAACCCTAGTCCAATTTTATCAAACATAAATTTACAAAAACAAAATTAATAAAAAAACCAAACCCTAGATCTAGATCACATGCACATGAAACATCCATAAAACTAACTAATGGTTCACTAAAATCAAGAAACATGGACCAAATAAGGGTATGGTCTTGTTCCCCTCCCTAATTTACCCTAGTACATTTAAAAGTTGGGTCTAATTTGCTCATAAATAGCTCAAGCACCATAGAAGAGAGAGAAAAACAAAACTCTAATTATTCACTAATCAACCATTAAAACTTCAAAAAAAGTGTGTAATAGCATTTTCTTATCTTCTACAATCTCTCCACCAAAGGATTTGAGACCAAAACCTTCCCCCCTTAATAGAGCAATTTTTGGGAGGTGCCCAAGGCCTCTCCACCTTTCTTTCATGGGTTGGAGTGAGTGACCCGAGGAGGAAGAAGGTGCTGCCTCAGTTTTATATAGGGGCCATTTGTAGGGGCGGCTGGTGATTGAGCCGCCCCTACAAATAGGAGCTATAAATACGGGGCCATTTTTAGGGGCGGCTCAATCACCAGCCGCCCCTACAAATACCATTTCCAGGGGCGGCTGGTGATTGAGCCGCCCCTACAAATTAGACCTATTTGTAGGGGCGGCTTGTAACACCAGGCGCCCCTGCTGTTCCATTTGTAGGGGCGGCTGGTGTCTGGGCACCCGAACACGCCACTGTAGGGGCGGCTCCATAACCAGCCGCCCCTACAAAAAAATCGATCCGTTGCTAAAAATCGTTTTCTACGTAGTGCATCGCTCGAGGAATCCAGTGGCGGACTCCAAGGGATGGACGTTGTTGAGGTCAATGTCTAAAACTTAAGGACAAACTCCTATCGGCTGAGCTAAGCCTTCGACAATGTAGATCTTGTAGAAGGTATTAGTGGCTAGGGTACTAGTGAGGAGCTTGTTTAGGGTATCCGTCAAGAGGTCAGCTAGCTTGGTTACCAGCATCGACAGTAGCTGAGATGCACCTTTGGGCAACAACTATCGATGTACTTGCTTTCTTCAGTCAGTTGGTGCTAGGTAGATCCAATCCCCCATGTGCTACCAGTGTTGGAGACAAATGTGTGTTGTCGTGCTAGGAAACAACACCGGTAAGGACCGACTCGACCACGGCAATGGTTGCGATAATGGTTTGGTCAATGATAGTGAGCTAGCTAGGTTTCACCAGGCCTGGATGACCAACATGATCCAACAGTGGAGGATGCAAAGCTTAATGTTGGTGTCACATCCGATTCTGAGAACAACCAAGTGCATATCATATGTACGCCACCATGATCAATTTACACACATATAACGATGTCATCAGTGAATAATATAACAAAAACAATGCATAACCAAAAGACTTTATTTAAGACTTTAATTGTTACAAAGTTGACTCAAATTCATCAACAAAAGTAACACAAACGTATCATAAAGTAACTCGCAACGAAACACGCAATCTTGCACAGGTAGGTCGACTAGGGAATGCATACACCTAGCACTCCTGATCTTCTTGGTGTACTCCAAAAAGGCTCCATCTTCTAATTACCCATCCGGTATTTTTCCAAAATAATTATAAAGCAAGCGTGAACACCTAATGTATTCATCAAGTGTAGTACAATAATGACATGCATAGGCTTAAACAAGGAAGTAGCTAACTTGATTAGAACATTGTAGAGCTTGTAGTTGGCATATTTTATTAGCAACCTATTTACTAGTGAATCCCAAACCATTACCAAACCCACATGTGAAAGCATAAAGAAAGCATATTAGAACCATAACAAAACCATCCATATCCAGCTAATCATGTGAGGGTCAAGGCTGCTCTTTATCCACAAGTCATGATTCCTTTTTTCCCATGCTGATTAGACATATTCATACATCCTAGGTATGTGGTTGGGTTTCACTACAAGGCTTTTCCAAAGACTCGCTAGCAAGTAGTAGCCCACTAAGGTTTTGGTTGCTAGGAAAATGATACCCCCTCCAAGTGGTGACTGACAAGAATAGCAAAAGAAATCAAAATGCACCCCCTTGGTAGGCCAAATGCCACTCTACACCAAGTCCTCCTCTTGCGCCTTTCGATACTCTACTGAAAAGCTTGAAACTCCTAGGTACTTAACCAAGACTAGAGTTATACAGTCCTTGTAGTTGCACATTTTTTCTAGGTGGTCGCTCCACGAACCGGTCCTTACGGCGGGCAGACATGAGCATTCTAAAATAGCCCACATGCTCAAGCACACCTAGATCCATGTTGCTAAAAAGCCAACATTTTATCATAGTTCCATAATTAGTTAATCAAGATTAATAATATTATATATAAAAGGTAATTTATTGAGCCACTAATCAATACTAATCGTCATAAAAATAAAACCTAGGTGACAAGGATAATATGCTCAAGATCTCCATCTAACTGCATCCTACATTGAGCACACAAGCAAACAAACCATGAATATATAAAAAAAATACACCAAACAATATGTACATCATAAATAAAACATATAAAAATATTATACACATCGCTATGAACACATGAGCACAAGAATCATAAAAAACGGAGTTCAAATGGCAAAGATATGATGAAAACATGTGGCAAGGGCACATATGTGAAGAAAATCTTTTAAAACGAGGGCCTATATGCAAGACATGCCTAGACTGTGGACACTATTCTTAAAAGACAGTGGGTCTAAATGATAAAGGTAGGGGCACTTTTCATATTATTTCCTATACTAGGCTCGGACTAGGGGTTTATTTATAGAAATTTGTGGGTCTTTTTTTGCGAAAAAAGATCAAAGCTGATCAGAGACAAATGTGCTGACTCCGATCAACTCCAATGGATCAACTCCAATCCTAGCCTGATCAGAGACAAATGTGCTGACTCCGATCAACTCCAATCCGAGCCATTCATGTGCACGAAGGCCCTTCTCTCTCTCTCTCTGTGTGTGTGTCTTTGGGTGTTTCTAGACACCATGGTCATGGTAGTCGACGATGTTGCCACATGTGTTGGCACTCAGGGCTTAGTTTCGCTGAAAAACCAAGCTGAAAAGTACTGTTCGCTGATTTATTATAAGAGAAAAATACTATACCATGGCTAAACCGTGAACAAGCCAAAGTCAGGTTCTACCACACCGCAACATGATGACGATTGGGTCAATGGGTATCGGGTCGGTAGTGAAGGAGTGTTGGACTGCCAGCGGGCTAGCCACCTAGGCCTTGGCCCAGCAGAAGGGAGGCAGTGCTGAGTCACTAGCTACTAGTGCCGCTTGGACAATGGGGCCCATGACCCAAGACAAATAGAAGGGGAAAGAGGGGGGCTAAAAGAGAACAGGTAGAAGCCCAAAAGAAAGAGAAGGCAAGCGACAAATAAATTTGGCCGCGGAAAACTGAAGAATACACTTTAACATAACAGATTTTCTTTTAGCCTAGAAGTCAGAAAAGTATTAAAATACTTTTTAGGCAATAAAAAATAAAAAATAAACCAACCACACAATAACACTGGTAGAGAGACCGGCTCTACTCCCGGTTGGGAACCCCTTTTAATCCCGGTTTCCTAACCGGGAGTAAGAATCCGGGACTAAAGGGGGCTTTCCTTTAGTCTCGGGTCAATAACCGACAGTAAAGCTCCCTCCTCAGTACAAAAAATAAATGAATTTCTTGAGACCTCGCTTGCGCTGTGTGGGATTCGAACACAAGACCTCTCTCATCACGCATAGATTCCTTACCAACTCAACTGCACACCACATGTGACATAGTCCTCTGCGCTCCTACTTTTAAATTGACCCGTGAGAGACCTTTAGTCCTAGGTGGGAGACCTTTAGTCTCGGTTCGTAATACCAACCCGGACTAAAAGGTCACCCTTTAGTCCCGATTGGTGTTACCAACCGGGACTAAAGGTCGGAGGACTTTTAGTCCCGGTTGGTGGCTCCGACCGGGAGTAAAGGTCCACCTTTAGTCCCGGTTGGTGTCTCTAACCGGGACTAAAGGTCCCCTGCCACTGTGCCGAGCGCAGTAGCCGTTGGGCAGGGACCTTTAGTCCCGGTTGAAGACACCAACCGGGACTAAAGGTCTCTCTAGTCCCGGGCGCAAAAAATGTCGAGACTAGAGCCCATTTTAGCCTCGGATGAAAGATCTATTCTCTACTAGTGTAAAATAGAATGCAATAGCATGAATGCACCAACCATATTATTACCTATGATTCAATTATTGTTACATTAGAAAAATAGTTCTCTCAACTAAGTGTGCGATTGGCAGCTGGAATTTCTCATCCAAGTAGAATCTGTTCCAAACGCATAATGAGCAAAGTGATTCAGGCTCAGAACGATTCGCGTTTTCTTCATTGCGGCTCGAAATGGCCCAAGCCTCGTTTCGCAGCGATTCTGATTTCCAGCTGCATACCTTCCCTTGTCGTTTCCCATGTACTACAGACTTTGCCACTGGCTGAACCGTTATGCTATTTCATTTGTTTATTAAATCAAAGTTTTGTTTGTATTGCAAGTATATTGGCCGTAATATAAGTTCCAACGGTTGTGCACGATACACATGAGGTTGTATAATTGAATATTGTGAATTTGTCGTTTCAAAAGAAATATATTGTAAATTTGTTGGTGATGATCTAAATTGTTCTAGGGCCATAGTTAGGGAAAAAAAACATCATATATCTAAGGGTATGTTGGTCTATTCACCCATATTCTTCTCTTTATAGAATCTGAATCTAGATTGCCGGCCAAACGATTTCAGTGAGATATCTGTTTAGAAATGTTTCTATAAAAAATTTGGATCTGAAATGTTTCTAGGTTAATCTGAATCCCTACCAAACACACCCTAAATATGAAGCTTTCTAATGAGATTTATAGCAAATTTGATTCTTTTGCAAAAATCTAAAAATTTAGGTGTTACAGTTGGTCCTGTGTAAGTAATTTGAGAAAATACGAATATACAAATCAACAAATATGCTGATATTGGGAGAGGGCTGCTGCAGCACCTCCCCCAGTAATCCAAAAATAAGTATTGGGGTAGCCCAGTTATAGTTCTATTAGGAAACCTGTATTGTTGATCTGTTGAAGATGCTATAACTTTCCCTAGCTATTTTTTTTTTAAAAAAAAAGTCCCCCTAGCTTGTCTACACTCTTCACATGTCATGCCTGGTGTGACGCATGGGAAAGACGTGCATGCAACCTATCGGATTGTGTCCTTCAATGCCTCTTGCTTCCTAGTGGTCATGCCTGTATGCAAATGGTAGGCGGCTGAGTCGTCTCTGAAACGAATCCAGCTCCGCATGAGGAAGCTAATGGATTACTAGCACGTTCCACATTTTGTACAGGTGATTTGATCACACTCGGGCCTTCTAAGGTTGCTTGGGCTGACCACAGGGCATAGGAAAACTCTGGAATAGATTCCCTCCCTCGCCAGCCAGTCTCCTCAGGTCGTCTAGCTTTCCTTTCGATGAAATCAAGAATGCCGGTGACATGAGGAGGATCCGATCCAGTTATCCCCAATCATCCGAAGAAATAAAGAAGGTCAGGGAGTGTTCGGCTGAGCAAGTTCGGCTTATTTTTTTCAGCTGGAGCAGTGTTTTTCTCTCACAAAATTTCAGTATAAATAGTGCTTCCGGTATAAACAGTGCAGAATTTCATCCAGCCGAACACCACTCGCTCAGTGGATGCTACCATGGTGGTCAGATCTAAGCCGCTCTTGGTGCAAGTGGACAAGTTGAACAAGCTCCTCTAGCCTCACGACCAGTGATATGGTCCACACGTCCATATCAAACATCGATGTCGACTTCAATGGTGCACGCTCATTGGATCGGAGTCCGCCGCCAAATGCCTCGAGAACCACAGGGCTTTTGTTCACTACTTGATCGATGACCTCTTGTTGAGTGTCTTCGAACAAAAGTTCAAACATATGACCCTGTGTGCCTTAACGCATGAATAGCTCCTAAAATTACCCTAGTTCTACTATGAGAAAAAGAATCGCTATCGATTTGAAGAACGGTGAAGGAGGCAATAGGAGATGCGCTAGGAGTACCTGCCACTTTGGGACCTTCTAATTAATTAATCCATTTTGAGCTCACTCCTAGATTAGATGACCAGCATATATATATGGATGCCACCTTTATCCGGTGAGTTCACAACAAAATTAGCCTACCGTCATTACTTTGTGGGGTCAGTGGAATATGGACCATGGAGGGAAATATGGAAGACTTGGGCTCCACCTCAATACAAATTCTTTTGTCTGGTTGTCCTCCTTATTAAACCGTTGTTGGACGGCTGATCATTTGTCCCATCGTGGACTTGATCACCCGGAGCACTGCCCATTGTGCTACCAAGAGGAACAGACGATTCAACATTTAGGCTGTGTTTAGTTTGCGAAATGAAAAATTTTGGATGTCACGTCGGATGTTTCGGGGATGTTGGAAGAGGTTTTCGGATACTAATAAAAAAAACTAATTACATAGCTCGTCTGAAAACTGCGAGACAAATTTATTAAGCCTAATTAATCCATCATCAGCGCATGTTAGTTACTGTAGCACTTATGGCTAATCATGGACTAATTAGTATTAAAACATTCGTCTCGCGATTTTCAACCAAACTGTGCAATTAGTTTTTTTTGTCTATATTTAATACTCCATGCATATGCCGTAAGATTCGATGTGATAGTTTGGGGTGAAAATTTTTTAGAACTAAACCAGGCCTTACTCACTTCTTGTGTGTTTGCAAGGAGTGCCTGGTTTTCAGTGCTATCAATAGTTGGGCTGCGGCACTTAGCCCTGGGTTTGAAGAATTTCAAGTTTACAGATTGGTGGTGTCATGCTTTACATAGGGTTCCCATTTTTATCTTATCTCGTGAGGGCTTCAACTCTTTACTTGTTTTGGTGGCATGGCCGATTTGGAAACATATGAATGGTTGTATTTTCAAGGGGGGTTTCTCCTAGTCTTGTTGTCATCTTGAGGGATATTAGAGACGAGGCAGCGTTAGGGTGTATAGCAGGAGCCTAAGGGCTCCGAAGCATATGGCCATAATTGTTTCGGTAGTGCTAGCGTCCGGACGTCCGCGCCCGGACGCTCGTGCCTACACTCCGTCTTTCCTCGCGCACCTGCATCCCACGCCTGCCTACGCAGGACCCACGGCACCCAACTGCACGTGGAGAGTCCCCGCTCGCGCCCCTCCGCTTCTCACATGCATGCACGCAGCCAGCAGCTGCAGCAGGTGGATACACCAACATCCAAAAGAGGGGGGAGACGTGGCGGATGCCCAACCAGCGCCGGGAGGAGGAGGAGACACTGAGGCGAAGGTGAGGAGCAGAAAAGCGAAGACATATATACAACACCCGATCTACTTTTGAAACATCCGAATGCAACACTTGCAACATACATCTGAAGGCAGATGAAACACATGAAACAGCATCTGAAACACTAGCTGCAACACCAGATCTACTTTCGAAACATCCAGATGAAATACTTGCAACATACGTACGAAACAGCTGAAACACTCGAAATATGCGTATGAAACACTTGCAAAAAACACCTAAAAACACTTCATATGTGTGAAAACATATGCAACATCAAAATGAAAACACTTGCAAACATACGTCTGAAAAACGAGATGAAACATTTCGAACATACACTTGAAACATACTTGTATAGCCACTGCAACGTATGCAACATTCCGATCTACTTTTGCAACATCAAGATGAAAGACTTGCAACATCCAAATGGAAAGCACCTGACTTGAAACGTACTCTTGCAACGTGAGTTTTGCTTGGACGAATGGAGGTACGCCGGAGCAGAGGTTGACGGCGGCGCATGGACCTCGCTGTGCGGCAGCGGCACGGGCAACTCGCCAGTGGACGTGGCGTCACACGAATCTCGTCCCCTCGCCTGCTTGCTGAAGCATCTGTCGTGGAGGCTCGCTGGCTCGGTGGAGGCGGTCGCTGCGAGCGGGCCGGCCGCGGCGAGGATGCAGCGCGGTGGAGACGGGCGAGGCAGACTGGGGAATGCGGCGCGGAGGAGGCCGCAGGGGATGGGGCATGGCACGGCTGCGGCGAGGCAGAGTGGGGTGGGCGGATGGGCACGGTGATGTAGGGAGCATCGGGAAGGGCGGATAGGGTCGTTGGGCGAGCAGCACGTGCTGGAGTGAGGCGTCCGTCCGGACGTCTTAATTGTATCATTATCCTAATTATTTTGCTCACGGTTGTTGGTTGTGGTTATTTATTCGCATCTACAGAAGAACGATGCAACTGACTGCTGAACACCATATATAACCATGCAATGCAAATCGATGTTCAAGAAACCAGAAGGTAGACGTCTCCATATACCCTTCTCCTAATGCTCCAACTTCGATATCGGTTTCTTCATGATTTTTTTTTAATCTTGCGCAGTTTCTTCAGATCTTTACACTCCTTCAAAACATCTGAAACGACCTGGGCTTCCAGTAATACTGATTGATGGATGGATATCTTCATCTCTGTAGCATCAACCCCTTCCTTATCCCGATAACTGCAAGATAACTTCATGGAATGTGGTACATAAAACGCACCTTGATCCGTCAACTTCTGTACCAACTTGACTAAACCAAGCCAAGCCTCTTGAGCTCTTTGATAAGGGGAGATGCCTACTATTTCAATCGACTTGTGAGAGTTTCCACTCTCTACGGAGTCGGAAGGAGGGCTAAATCAATTCACATGTGTTGGTGTGGATTAGAGTGAAACTTAAACTAAATTACATCCCAATCCACCCCAACACATGTAAATTAAAGTGAATCCACCAACATCCAAACAAGGGGCCGGATGATTTCATTTCGTGCATGCAAAAAAAAAAAAAAGTAGTTCGTTTTATATCGTCTGCTCAGCTCAAAATTATCAGTTTGATCCACTTCAATTCAATCTCTAAATTTCAACAAATTATCACCAGTTTGGGTCAAAACGGAGGTACAGCCGAGGAGAAAACCCTCGGATACTTTGAATATCCTAACAGTATGGCCGCTACAAGTTTCAGAACACATAGCAACTGAAGCTACTTAGCAAAAACGAACTTAGAAGTTTCTGCAAGACCCACTTCATCATTTAGCCTTGCGTTGCTTTTTATTGGAGTTCTGTGCCTCCTGTTTCTTCTCCAGATTATTCCGAGATCTCTGTAAATAACAGGGCAAAAAAATGTCAGAACAGAGAGTAATGGAGCACCAAGTAGCTTCACATGCTATGACGCAATACCCATACATATACACATTCAGTTGTTGCATGTATTCAACAAGCCAATATATACCTATGCTGGCATACAGCTTGGGATCATTCAACTGGAGATGGCGATAAGATGGTAGTGCTCAAGCTTTGGGCTCGGCTTTTCCAAATATTGCCTAAAAGCCATTGATATGTGCTTCACAAGAAATGCACGAGTAATGCAGATTAAAGTGTCTCCAACACCCAAAGTTGACCTCCATGGTGACATGCTGTTCGAGATCATTTAAGACGATGGAACATTATGTTCCGCAACCTTTCAGCTCAACAGGCACCTCCAAATGACGCCTAAAAGCCTTTGATATGTGCTCAAAAAAAAATGCAGTGCCACAGTAATGCAGTTTGAATTGTTTCAAGTGTATTCAACATCCAAAAATGATCTCCATGGTGGTGTGCTGCTCGAGATCATTCTAGATAATGAAAACATGATATCGCACAAAATTTGAGCTTAATAGGTCTTTCCAAATGACACCTAAAAGCCTTCGATATGTGCTTCGCAAAACAAAACCGGGAAAAAAAAGCAAATGCACACACAAAAAAAAAGTGACTCAATTACCTTCTTTCTCCGATTTTGTCGCTGCCTACCTGAATCCTTCTTTGGTTTTTGTACTTGCTGAAAAATTTATCAGTCATAAGAAGAATTATTAAATGCCAAAATTCCATACAGAATAACAATTCAATTCAAGAAAGTACATTGGCCAGGATGAATTAGAATA
Source organism: Miscanthus floridulus (assembly GCF_019320115.1). Taxonomy (NCBI): domain Eukaryota; kingdom Viridiplantae; phylum Streptophyta; class Magnoliopsida; order Poales; family Poaceae; genus Miscanthus; species Miscanthus floridulus. The sequence continues at coordinate 25,377,991 of NC_089582.1, read as the reverse complement.
GAATTTCTTAAATAGTGTAAACACCTGAGAGAGAGCTATAGTCCGAGCGTGTCGTTCAGCATGTGTCTCTTGCTCTTCCTCCAGTTCACCATCACTGTTGAGCATCAGTTTAAGCCTCCCTTCTCCTAGTAGTTTCTCGGAACGAGCATGCCTCTACAGAAACAAACCAAAATGAAGGCACGCGAGGAAAAAAAAGCATAGGAACAGGAGGCTCCTAGTAGCATGATAAAGTGTCACTTTAAATTTTCACAACAGAAAAATCTTACTAATTTTCGTCTGGCCGTTCCCCTTCTTTTACAGAATGGAAACATTAGCACTCTTCAAATGAATTACCTTCGATTTCAGATGTATCTTGACCATCTCCTCATTTAAGCATATGAGCCTAGGACAGAGCTTGCACTTAAACACAGATTTGCATTTCAGGATGCAGTTAGGAAAATCTGCATCAACGGTATCATCTGTGTTATCAGCACTTTTGGCAGAGTCAGCGTCAGCACTAGAAGATTTTTTAATGGGCAAACTTATTTCGCGACGTTCTTGAATTCTTGGGCTGCTATGTTCATCATCGTCTGAAACGAAACCCATGATTGATTAAAAAATTGTTTTCACAACATTTAAGAACTATTTAACGCATAAAAGAGATGATATCAATAGAAATGGGCACAACCAGAACAGTTCCCTCCCATTCTTTTCGAGAATACATAACATGAATCATAACTCAAGACAAGTACTGTTCGGGTGAGCTTAGCTGATTTTCTCAGACAGTGAACATTTTTTTTCATGACCAGTAGTTTAGCATGAATGCATAACCATATAACAAGATGACACCAAAGGGTAACAGTTAACAGCTATATGCTTATATTCTTTTAAATTACAATTAGAGCAAATTATCCTGTGCATAAGACTGAACAAACAATAATTCTCAGTTTCATACATCAACAACAAGTCTTAGAAATAGTAATTATCAGTCTTATAGAACCTACAAACACAATTCAAAAGTATCTTGCACAAACACTTGCTTTACAACAGGAAATCTAACTTCATCTAAACCATAAGTTACATAATCTGACAAAGATCCCCTAAATTAAAAGGAAAACAAGTTAAAGTCCAGATTCCAGAAACAATAAAGCATGGCTTATTATTTATCAGCAAGAACAAAGAATACCTATAGATGCGTCGTCAACATCATTCCCAGAGTTGTCCTCACTTTGGTATCCTGAACCTGGTAGACATAAGCAACAAAAGAAGAATTTTTTATCAATTCTTTTCACAGGTCAAGAGTCTGTTTCAGCTATTCCTGCACCTGGGGTATAACTTTCAGCTGTTTTTAGCGAAACAGTAAAATGAATATATCTAGCAGGAACTGATTACCCGATCTTACAGTTGGATTCCTAGGAAACATATAATGAAACAGAGCTTTCATAACAATGGATGACAGTTTCACTTAATAAATTATGGCATACTGCTCCTTTGTTCAATTTCTCCATTGATTCTACAGTTTTCTTTACTGGAAATTGTAGTTAGACCTAACATCATATGCAAGTTTAATACTCATCATAAAAAACAATATAATACTCTTAGTTAACATACTGGAATAGTGTCATTGTTAGATTGAAACTGCTAATGATTCATCAACAATCAAAGAGACAATGGACAGATTGATCATTGCATTTGACTACTTTAAAATCTGATGGATCCTCTCCCTCGCATGACAAATTGAAGCTGATAGGCTAAACACTTTAAACTCATCCAACTGCATCAGGTTGTCCATTTTGCAGAAACACAAGGCAATTGCGCGACAGAGAAACAGAGAAGAATACATGCAAGAGATCTCGACCCACACCATGAAATGTGGTTATACTCACTTTCTTCTTCAATCTGTTGTTCTAGTTCTTCTTCCTTTTCTTCTCCTGATTCTTCCCGGACTGCTTCCTCTTCTTGCACCTCCTCTACTTCCTCACTGCTGACTGCATCTTCTGCTGAATCTCTGTCTGAGTCACAACCTGATGAGGAGGAAGACGATGAGGAGCCACTGTTACCGCCGTGGTCCTGCCTGAAGTAGCGCCTCTTGATCATTTTGCCTTCTCCGGGTGAAAGACTGAAGAACAATTCAAGAACATAATTCAGAAACCACGTGTTCCCAATTACAGAGGCATGAGAGAAGAACATCTATAACAAGAAGAATAAAACAAGACATAACCAAGCAGAAGTTTATGTCTTGTGCTACGGAATTCCGACTAGGTAACAGCTAACATTGATCTGAGTTATACATTTGGCCAGAAAGACAATATACTACTCTACTAACAGTAGCGCCATATTTATGCATCAAATATGAATCCATGAATCCATACATCGAATCTTGAATCAATGAATCCAGATTGGAAAACAAGATCCATGCATCAGCAAGACTACTATCAAGTATGAGTGGCGGACCCATGATTTGAACCAAGATAGTCCCAGCCAATCCTACAATATGCAATTCGGTACAATCCAATACACAATACGGTATACAAGTACAAAAATTAACAAGAAAAATAACCAATAGTACTTGCACGTATATTTAAATGTGCTCACAGTATCTTAAATCCAACATAATAAGTTCGAAACAAGTTGTGATTTAGTCCTGGAGGCTACCAGTCCAGTCATGCCAATCCTATATGGATGACACGCTAGTTGGGTTGGGTCTGCCCATCAGAAACAAGTTCCTGAAGTTTGAACTCTATTGACATCCATTACAGCTGCTATTATTATTTATGAGATTGTTTTTTAGTCTTAACCTGAAAGCCCATTCCTATCTGATTGGTTCTGCAGGCTAGACCCTTGATTTCACAGGTTGCAATCATTACATGACGATGAGAATGGTTGAACGTGCTGCATCCACTGTGTGCCAATCAGAACAGGATTAACACGGCACCTAAACTTTTCATGTGAAACACAGAATAAAATTGAGGTAGGTAAGCTACCTGACAAGTTTACAACAGTAGCAAAACAAACACATCTGACAACAGTCTGGGTGAACTAAGCCAGAGACTTGAAATTTGGACATGAAATTGAGGGGGTGTTTGGTTTCAGGGACTAAAGTTTAGTCCGTGTCACATCAAACGTTCGGATGTTAATTAGAAGGACTAAATATGAGCTAATTAAAAAACTAATTACACAGGAGTAGACTAATTTACGAGATGAATCTATTAAGCCTAATTAAGCCATCATTAGCATATATTTACTGTAGCACAATATTATCAAATCATGGACTAAATAGGCTTAAAAAATTCGTCTCGCAAATTAGTCGCAATCTGTGTAATTAGTTATTTTTTAATCTATATTTAATACTCCATGCATGTGTCCAAACATTCGATGGGACAAGGACTAAAATCTGGACTAAGGAACCAAACACCCCCTGAGTCCAATATGAATCATAGTGCATGACATTGCAAGGACTTGATCTCTATTGCACTGAGATTCATAAAATTGACAAGACAGCCTCGGGTTTTGAATGAAACTAGAAGGAATTTAAGGATTCGACCTCGCCACTGCAGTACTGCAGGATACGAGGGCAGGGTCGGTACACACACAAGATAATATTTGCATAAGTTCGAAGTTAGCCGGCATCAAATAGCCGAATAGGCGAGTAGCTTCAAGTCAAGGGTTTGGGGCTCGGTTTCGCACGGAGGGAAGGGCAGAGAAGGGGTGGGAATACCTGGTGCGTGCTCGTCGCCGGCGAAGAGACCGATAAAAGCCTCGGCACCGGGCGTCGAGCGGCGGCGGCGGCAGCTCAAAGCAAGCGACAGAGAGCGCGCCGCGCACGGGGTGGCGGCGGAGGCGGTAGCTCTGAGGCCTGAGCAAGCAAGAGAGAGGATGGGGTGGGCGGGTGCTAGCGGTCCGGGGTTGTTCGGCCCAGCCCAACAGGGGAGGGCACCCACACGGGCCTTTTTTCCTGGGCCGTTCACTTTCACGCGTTTCTTTTACACAATTCTTTCTCTCTCTTTTTTACGTATTTTTATTCTTCCTAATTTTATATTATATTTATTTTATTATTTATTATACTAACAGTGGGAAACTGCCAATGGAAAGTGAAAATTGGTTTAAATAAGTAAAATAGTAATGGTATCTACTAATACATTGCAAATAAGCAAGACATTTTTTTTTCTATTCAAGCTAGAACCTTTTCAACTCGAACCTAGAACAAATTTCAGGAACATGCAACACTTTTTCTCTCAAAGTAGAAACAATTTTATCTTTAACGTGTGACAAATTCCAAATGAACTTAGAATAAAAATATTGTTCTCTCATTATTTTACTATATACTATTTTTATTATAAACATGTGGCAAATTCCAAATGAACCTGTAGTATTGCTTGGTGCAAGAACAAAATTAATTTTTCAAATTTGAAGTGTAGTTTTTAAAACCATTGTTCCCTACTTGAGATGCTTTGACTTTCCAAGAAAGTTGAAATGACTTATAATTTAGAATGGAGGCATTACTATATAATGTACCTTTTACGTGCATGTTTGTGTTCTTTTTTCGCTTGTACCTTGCATCCAAAGTTCGCTCTACCTATATAGAATAGCTAAAGTTTGCAAGACCTATGATTTTTTTCTAGGTCCACAGTTGCCCATGGTGGTTGTACATATCCATAATGGTATCATCTTTTCTTTTAATAATTTAATATAAAACTAGTAAACATGCACGTGCGTTGTACCATGCTCAACTTGTGATGTGGTCACATGGAGAACTTACGAATCTTTTTTTTTGAAAAGAACCGACATGTTAACTGCCGGTCTATGTATTGATAGAGAAGATGAACACACAAAATATTACAACATAAGAACACCACCACACAACCACAACGACAACACAAAAAATCACCCCAGCAAGCTTTGAACCCAGCAGCGGCAACAAAGGGTCACCAGACAAGTTGTAGCAACATCCATGGTGGGAAGGGGTCCTCCAAAGCGTCTCGATATGCAACAATCACATCCTCGTTCCAATATGTCATAATCGGATTTCGAACCACGGCTAGATATATGTTGTTCTAACTCATATAAGCACATGCTATGAGATTGGGACATGGTCGGAAAAGAGAAACACATAAGAGCATCATATGAAGTAAAATACGACATATCTAATAATATTTTAATTTTAATTTTAGATATATAGATATGTATACATATACATATATAGATATAGATAATTGGTAAGGCAGATTAGCGAAAAAAAGATAGTAGCACAACTCTTCCATTTAGATTCGCTCTCGCATCCAAAACACACAGTATTTTTTTTATATCATAACAGTGATGAAAAGACCATGGGAACTATGCAGATCCTGTTTATCATCTTACACTAAACATATATTACTAGTACCAAGAATCGATTGAAACGTGGAGCCCAATCAAAGAGAAGTGCCGAACATACTACTATTGCCTATTCGGCATACTCCATATTCGATTTGTTCAACTTTTTTTAGTCAAAACATTATTTTTCTTTCACAACAATTCAACCGTTTCACCAGCGGGGCTATAGCTCACTCAGCACTCAGCAGTCCACGTCGCTGTAAAGTTACCCAGAGGAGCCACGTCGTCCCCCGCCCGCCAAACCACCAGGCCCACCACCACGGGCAAGTGGCCCCCACCGCGTCAGGCTTTTTTCCCCATGGTCCACCGTGGACACCATCCACGCAAGAACCAACGCCTGCACACACTGCACCCGGCCACCCGCTGGCACGCGGGCCCCGCCACCACCCCGACCCCGGGCCCCACCCGCAGCCCCACGGCACGCCTGCCGTGCCGGCCGTCTCCGCGCGTCTAGTCCACACACTAACCAGTAACCACCCAGTTTAATACGCGGGGCATTTTTTTACTTTTTAATCTAATCTAATCTATAATCCGACGCGTAATCGCAGCGGCGAGGCCTGGCCGCCTGGGAAACGGGCTGGCCTTTATAAGCGCACGCCAGAACAGAAAAAAAGGAAAAGAACAAAAAAAAAAAGGGGGAAATTCTCCGCGGGGGAAAAGGTCGCGTGCCGTCTCGCCCACAGGTTGGTGCCGCCGCTCGCCGCCTCTCCTCCTCCACGGCCCCAGATCTGATCCCTCTCGGTTCTCCGCGCCGGCCAGCCGATCCGGGGCGCGCGTCTCCATCTCCGTCTCAGGCCTGTTGTTGGCGGGTTCGTGGCGTGTCGAGATGTATGTTTTTTTTTCCGTTAGATAGAATTTTGGCTGATTCGTTGGTTGCCTGGTGTTGCTATTGGATCGACGAGTAGCGATTCGCTTGGATCTGCGCGGCGGATTGGGTTGACCGCTGTGGTTGGTGCCGTCGTCGTGCAGTTTTGGAGGACAGAATTTGTGTGGGGCTCGATTTTGGATTTGTTTCCCTTTATTAATTCTTCCCGAATCATTTGTGCCGTGGATTGTTTCTAGGCTGGGAGGTGGGAGTGAATCGGTGAAGCGTATCGGTTTGCCTGGTTGGTCGCCGGCGCCAGGTTGGGGAAAGTTCATCCATGCCCGCGCTGGGTGCATGCTACGGTTGATTTGCGGGCGGGCGCATGGTTTGCTTCTGTGAACATGGTGCCGAATCATGGAGCACGTCAGGAGGCATACGCTGATCAGGAAGGTCTCTCGGATTATCCCATGCCTTGGCTTGGATTAAGCGGCAGGCTTCCTTGCCGTGCCTGGCACATCCATGACCGCGGGTGGATTACGGCAAGAGGTTTCTTGGTGACCATGGCAAGGGCAATTTGCTTGGAGATATGGCTTGAATTGCTATGATTAAGCTTGACTGGGTGAATTGTGTGTGCACCTGGGTGATCGGGATTCCAGGGTCCAGGCCTAGGTTGCTTCACCCGGTTGCTGCCAGTTGTCTGCCTTGTGCTGGGGGTGCATAAGCAATCTTTCCTTGCGGAGCAACCAAAAGCGATTGTGTGAGGCGGTTGATTAACCATGGGTGCAGAGCTTCAGTTGTTTATATAGGATATCCAATAAGGATGGGATAGTGCTCGAGCACAATTAGATCAGCTAACAAAGAAGACCTGGGGTGCGCGTTGCTGGCTAACAATACCATTGCTGCTCTGCAGGTTCGATGTGCTTGTCTTTATTTTGTTCTGCTCGATAAGCTGACAGATATGATAACATTTCTTACTGTTTTCAGTATTACAGCTGAATATGCAACCTGGGCACCTGGTGGTGTGCGCTAGTAATAATTAGTCTTATCAGGAAGAAAGAACCATGGTAGCAACTGTTGATGTTTGAATCAATCAATTTAGACTGGACTGTGGATAGAATCATATACGTTAACTTTTGATGTTTGAAACAACTTGAGACTGGGTGCTGAACTGCTGATTGCTAACATGTCCTTCGCCTGCAGCTGCTGCTTATCTGAATAATCTGGGCTGTGTTATCAGTTAACTAGAACTATTTGAAAGACCTTGCAGAATGACACAGTGGGATGAAATTGACATAAACATTGATAGCCTGGGTTATTCATTTGAGCCATTTACAATCAGATTTATTCTTTAGCTGATGGGCTGAAACAGTTGCATTCTCTAACGGAAACAAGGATTGAAATTTGCTGCACTCCTTTTCACGATTCAACCCAGCACTGCTAATTTCCTCATTTTCTCTCTGCGCAACCTTTGTAGTTCCAACTGTTGGACATTGGGTTGTATTTCTTTCCGAACCTGAATCATGTATTTCTGTCTTTATGTCACTCTTACTGATTTTGTGCTCTTATTTGCCTTCTAATTAACTGTGAACTTTTGTCCCTGCAGCCTGTTGATAACAAATGGCACAAGAGAGCTGGAAACAAGAGTCTGAGGAGACTGGAGTCCACGCCCCTGAGGCCCCAATTCTGTGCATAAACAATTGTGGCTTCTTCGGCAGCAGCATGACAAACAATATGTGCTCGAAGTGCTATAGGGACTTCATCAAGTTCATGGAAAACCCTACGGTGGAGAAGAAGTTGATCATAGGGCCATCATCCTCTGCGGTGCCTCCACTAGAGGCAGCAAAGCGAGACGATGCGACCGCCGCTGCCGAATCCACAGCTGTAGACGACAAGCAAGCAGCGCAGGAGGAGCCCCCAAAGCCGCCGAGCAACCGATGCCTGACCTGCCGCAAGAAGGTCGGGCTGACTGGGTTCCAGTGCCGCTGCGGCGGGACCTTCTGCTCCATGCACCGCTACACGGACTCCCACCAGTGCACCTTCGACTACAAGACGGCGGCCAGGGAGCAGATCGCCAAGCAGAACCCCGTCGTGATGGCCGAGAAGATCAACAAGATCTGACTGATGGGCGGTCATCGTCGAGGGGTCTCTGGATTCTAAATTCGTGTCCGTGCCTGGGTTCAGTCAATCTCGCTCCGATCGATAGGTTCCTTCAGGTCGTCAGGTTGGGGGTGGTCTGGGTTAGTAGTGTGTTAGTTGGGGGGTGGGGGGATCTCAATTGTGTCTATCCTTCTTCCTTTTATCATGGTTTCGTTCTCTCGATTGTGTAATAATGTAAATATATGCCCTATTCAAACTGTAATTTAATCCTATTGCTTCCTAATTACTACTATGTTGATGGGGTTTGATTTATATCGTTGAATATATCAAGTGACGTCCAGTCTTTGTTCATTGCAGATATCCAGAAAAAAATTGAACAATTCGAGTTGAAGGAACGCAGGGTGATTGGATGGCAGCTTAGCTTTGTTTGTTAGCCGTATAGTTTGTGCTGAAAGGATGTCGTGGTTTTGCGTCGTCGTCGCTTCAGCTGGAAGTTTTTTGAGGCGCGCATTCTGACCTGAAGGCCCGCAAGTGGTGTATTGACATGTCACTGGTATTGTACATTATCACTCGGTGCTCTGGAAGCCTGGGGAAGTCGCAGCAAGCCTGAAGCTTATCTCATCCTCCTACTACCACCAAGGCACCAAGTAGTATATGTGATGAGATAAAGGTAGTACGTCAAGATAAGCCTATAGATAGATGCCAAGTCTGTTTCTTGTGACGTTCTTTGTGAGTCATGGATGTCCACATGCAACTGCCTTGGCCATTCTTTGCTGTACTCATGATCAGTGCGTCTGTTGGAAAGCAACGCTTGTTGAGAGTTGGATTGAGTACATGTCAAATGGGATCCATGAGATGAGAGTATCATCCATCAGACTATAGTTGCTTGGAGGGGAAAACACTGCCGGAACTGGAGGAGGGGTTGACTGGCAAATGGCAATGCTCCCTGCTGTTCGCCTTTTCGTGGTGTCAGCCGCTTATAGCTTCGCTTTGTGCTGGGTCTCTATCTCGGTCACGGTACGGAGGGAAATCGCGAGATAGCGAGGCAAATGATGGTGACACCGTTAGGCCCGGCTCGCTGAATCTTAGCTGAAGTTGGCTGAAAAACACTGTTTTGGTTGGAATGTTGTGAGAGAAAAATACTGTTTCGGTTGAAAAAAGAAGTCGAACAAGCTAGAATATGAGATAAGCTGAACGAGGAATAACAGGAATAAATAGGATCAAGCTAGTCACTGGAAATGTGAAATTCAGTGGCGAGGTTTTTGTCCCTAAAATTGAAGGGGGCTGTCAGACTCAGAGGCAACATGTTTGGCAAAATTCTGATGGGATGGGTCATGGGTGGGTGTTTGTCTGCCTGGGGCGTGTTTAGTTGCACTAACTTTGGAGGTGCAAACTTTACACAGTAAAAGATTTTCTACTGTAGCATTTTGTTTGTATTTGTAAATTATTGTCCAAACATTGACTAATTAGGCTCAAAAGATTCGTCTCGCAAAGTACAACCAAACTGTACAATTAGTTTTTGATTTCATCAATATTTAGTACTCCATGCATGTACCGCAAGTTTGATGTAACGGGAAATCTTCTTTTTACATAGTACCAAAGTTTAGATTTTGGGTAAGGCGAACTCAGCCGTCAGACCCCCAGCTCGCATGTACAGCGGCACTGGAGTACTGGGCCTTCTTTTAGATCGTAGAAATGGAAATGGTTTCTGGATTTCATCTTTTTGATTGAGAGGTCAACTGGATGTGCAGATTTCTCGTTCCGAATTGGAGGGCACCTTGTTCGCCTGGATGTTTGGATCCAGACACGGTTTCGAATACCAACTCGGATATACTGCTCCGTCCCTAAATAATTGCCATTTTTTCGTTTTTAAAAAAAATTAAATATATAAAAAAATAATAGTATTATGGTGCTCCTTTCGTACAGGTAATTAAGGTCGTTTAGGATAGTATTTAGCGTACAAAGATTAATTAATTATGATGTATTTTTTTTGTCCTTGTTAAATAGGGTTGCATGTATGTCACGTACAACAAATGTTTGTATCTGGAGTGGTAAGCGTGCCACAGCCTTAGGCAGAAGGTGCACGGTTTGATCCTTCTTAGGTACGGTATTTTTGCAGAGCTCGTGATTTTTGCAATGCACTGTGCGGCTCGCTTGGGCGTGTTTTTTTTGCCGCTCATGTTTCGGCACGTTCTTTTGGCAAGTATTTTTTTTTCTCAAATACGCAAAAAACTTACGCGTCTTTGTAATTAAGGTAGAAAAGTTTAATACAAACAATGCGCTCTTAGCGAGTGTCCTAGAAGGTCTACATGATTGCAGCCGATAGCTGGACCATCCTAGCAAACAAATACATATTTTGATATTACACAAATAATAGACAACCAAGATAAGGGCAGCGACATAGCCTAGGAAGAGAGCTTGCGCTTTTGCTGCTTCCAGCGTGACTCATTCCCAACGCCGTGGAAGAGCACTTCCAGTGCTTCGACGTTGGAATCGTCGGGCCCGGCCTCGTCGAGCTCCTCGTAGGTCTTCATTGCTAATGCGCTTGGTGTTGATAGGCCCGTGACCAAACCTAATCGCTGCATGATTAGGATCTCACCTCTTGAAAGCAGGCACCAGAGAGAGGCATTGAGCCGCTAGATGCTTGCATCGTCACGGCAGCACCGCCTTTGCAGGCGGCGGCTTGGGCGGCTCGCGGATCAGCGGTGAGGCCCTCTTACGCGTGACTTTGTTGATGAAGTCGCGTGGCGGAGGCGTCGTTGTCCACGGACTAGTGGTTATTCACCGACGGCGTATTGGGGGGGGGGGGCTAGCATCCGTCGTGAGGTCGGCCGGACCGAAGCCTTGCAGGTAGCCCTCCTCGAGCTCCGTGGATGCATCAATATGTGGGCGCCCTTACTGAGGCGAGACCACTTGAGTGGGGCATGGTGGTGATGTCTGCAGCACCAAGTTGGCGTGCTGGGACACCATTTGCTGCCTTCCTGGAAGGCCACTGGTGCAGTCACAGGAGAGCACCACCAGAGCCTCATCCTCCAGCTGGGCGGTCGTCGGAGCTGCAGCTAGGCTCCTTTGGCTGGTGGCGACTGGGGCTGCAAACTCCTCTAGCATCGGGTCCTCTATGGCGTTGTGACTAGCGGTCGTGTCCCAAGGCCACAGGGTAAGAACCAGTGGGTCAGGCACAAGAAGGCACCTCTTATTAGATCAAATCAAATGTGTCTCTTGTTAGTGTAAGCGCAATCAAGCCCTAATTATGGGTTTTGGTGATAACTACCACGTAATTAGAGAACTAATGAGATTTATCGAGATGACAAGCAGGAGAATCATAAGAGAGGATGTTATACAGAACGGAGGAGCCCCCAATTACAAAAGATGACGGCATCATGCTTGAAAGGAGGTTTATTTCATTTATATTTTGAAACTAAGTATAGGAAAAGCCATACTATAAAGGGGGACACAATGCTTAAGTCAACATGTGCAACCAAGTGCTCAATCCTACACAAAAGTATCCTTAAAGTTTAGCCAAGACAGCCAGCTCAAAACCTTCCTACACCTTTGCTGTGTGGCTCAGTACGGCAGTGCCGCACCAGAGGCATAGCTATGCCGCAGAGCGGCACTGCCGCGACTTATCTGACCGTTGGGACCAGGGGAGGTATTATACATCTTCCCTTCCCTCACAACGGTCTTCTTCTTTGCCTCTTCATTCAGACCGACACAGTTCTGCTGATGCTGAGTGCTTACTCCCTCTCCTCCATTGGTGCCCTAGAGCTCTCAAGCTTAACCCTTTGATTTTTCCATTAATCCTTGAGACAAAAAGGTCCCAAACTCGGTTAGAGAGCAGATCCACTATTTCCCCAACTCTAAAGAGCACTTGGTACACGTTTTGGCTGGCGGTTGTGGTTGTTACTCTTAGAGCTTGACTCCTAGCCGGCTAGAGCGTCGCCTGTGGAGCTTGACAACTTATGTGGCAGCCTCGGAAGGTTTATAACCATCTCTTGAAGCTAGTAAACTCACCCCTTATCTCAAGAGTTAAGTCTCTTGACTTGAGAACGAGGAAGGGTTGCAAAACCCTAAACATTGGTGGCTAACCTCAACGTGGACTAAGGCAAGTCTTAGTGGCGAGCTGAACCACGGGATAAATCATCGTGTCACCGTGTGCTTGATTTACTTCACTTGCATTTCATATTGTGTTGAGGTGGTATCTAGGGTTTATTGTCGATCTACTTGAGTGTGACATTACTACCACTTCTAGCTGTCGATCTGTGATCTTTGTACCTGCAGGAATCTCAATAATTTCTTCGATCTAAGTTTTCATACATAGTTTTTAAACTGTGCTTCGAAGTTGTCTGCGGGTGTAGCAGTGCCGCTGTCCTAGCTCGACAGTGCCCTAAGCGACAGTGCCGCGGGCTCAGGGCGGCAGTGCCGAGGGTCAAATTTGATAATTGTTTAAGTTTTGTTTTAATAGGCCTATTCACCCCCTCTAGTCTAACCAGAGATCCTACAGTTAGTTTCCTTTTTCATATTCAATCGTCTCTAATATTGTTGTTTCCTTTTTATATTCAATCATTTCTTATTAATTTCCTTTTGGAAGGGATTTTCTTTTGCCATGGCCAAACTATCTAGAAACTAGTATGAATGAGGAAATTCTTGAGTATAGATATTTTGTTAATAAAAAATTGTGTAATGTGCCACATGGCACAATCCTAAAGGTCATCTAACACTACAAAAGGGTATCCTTTGTACCAAAGAATTATACCACCACATTTGAATGACCAATGCAAGTATAAGGCATTTTTCAAATAACATAGATAGAAACCATGAAAATTAGGTGTAGGGAACATTTATGACAAATAGCTAAATTGAAGGTATCACACAACACAACAATCCAATGTGAAAACAAAGATAACATATGTATCATCTGAGAATTATATATAGGTCTTATTAAAAAATGACCCGTAGATGAGTTATTCCTCATTGTTGCCATTCGTTAGATATTAGAAGCATAAGCGACCTGTGCGCATTAAGATCACTTAGGGGCGCTTCACAATGAAGTAGAGGGTGTAGTGCTAGTGCCACCAGCCCGGATAGAAAGAGTACGAATACGCCCGCTGTCTCGCACACTACGTATCTCGCCTCATCGGTCGACTCACCACCACAACAACCCAGCTGTCTCACGACACTCCTACCACGTCATCTGCTTCCTCATCATCGCTGATTGCTGCTCCCGTCACACCGACGACCAATTTGGCTGGCGATGTTCCTGCCACCATGCCCTCTGCTCCCTCGGCACCACTGCTCCTGCTGCATCGACGACCAAGCCGACTAGTGATGCTCCTACCACTACGCCCAAGTCGGCTCACTACACTCATCCCACCGTGAGCTCTATTGTTGTTGCCTTGCATGGGCGACTGCTGCTACCTCAGTAAAGCCCATTAGTAGCTATGAAGCCATCAACCCCTACTGCTTTCTTGTCGGCACCGCTGATCAACCATGCTCCTCTAGCTCCGCTGATCACCCACGCTCCTCTAGGTCCTAGTGTGGCTAGATTTTAGCAGAGGATTATGAAGGCTTTGCACCCTGGTGCTCCTCAGCTTACAAACACGCCTAGGGTGACTGGTACAACAAGCATAGTGACACCAGCAACAAGAGCAGTGACACGAGAAGCACCTTCTATTCCTCTTGCGACTACCATTGGAATCATTGAGATGCTTTTCAATATGAATTATGGCCACCTGACATATTCTGGATATTCTGGTGTGGTTCTTATAAGAGTTTAAGCTGGGCTCAATGAGATTACATCTCGTTGGGTGGCAGTCTTAAAGATTCTCTATCTCATTCTGATGAAACAAAAAATAGTCCATCACTTCGCTAGGCTAGGCGACATAGAGAGGAGAACATGGATAGAGAGGTTACTCACTCAAACAAGCACAATGCTTTCTTCAACTCTTTCCTGAGGCGTTGGAGAGCGTTCGCCTCTTGGGCGTTGGAGGCTTCCACCTTTGAGATGCGCTTGTACAGATGCATCTCGGCGTCGGTGAGAGCGCTCGCAGGATGAGGCAGGGTGGATAACTCATGGCGATGGGCAAGAGGAACTGAGTTTGTCTACGCGAGCAACCATGACAATAGACGCAATAGGACATTAAAACAATAGTCTGACCAAACGGACTTAGTCTTCTAGATGAGCAGCTCAAGCACAACACATAGCATCGTCCAGTGTGTTGGACAACCCTTCTCAACACTATACAAACTCTCCTTTGCTCTTTTTTACCGTTTCCAAATTTTCTAGTCCTTTCACGCACTTGAGTATCACCTCTGGTCCAATGCCCCTAAACATTTTCTCCAAATAATCCCTATCGACTTGGTCCCCCTCAAGTACTCCACCGTCATTGCCACTAGCTTCGTCCCCCACACATTCTCGACCATCATTGACACCAACTTTGTCCTCATCAGCCCGACCACCACAACCACCGCCACCACAACCTTGTTCATGGGCACTCAACACTTCTACATCAAGCTCAACTATAAAATTATCAATGTATAAGTTTGGTCTTCTTCTTCTTCCATATTTTCTTCTCGAGGCTCGACGACGTTAAAGGGTGTTTCACCATGGTGGACCCAAACTGTGTAGTGCTTCACAAAACCTCGCACAATCAAGTGTGATCTAATGATAGTCACATCACTCCATACGAGAACGTTCTTGCAATCGCTACGAGGACAAAGAATTTTGATTTTGTTCTTTGTCTCCATAGATGCTTCTCTATTGTATCGACTTCTTATCAAAAACCAAGTTCCTATACTATCTTTTCCTACAACAATCAATGAGAAACAAAAAAAACAAAAAGACTAAGTTATAAAAGATTCATTAATAATCTAGAAAAATACAATTAGTATATAACAATACATAATTATGAAAGGGGTCATTCTTATTAAAAATACACATCACTACGGGAAACACGTGATTTGCTGAGTGCAAAAATCTTTGCCGAGTGCCAAATTTCAGGCACTCGGCAAAGACCTGCTTTGCCGAGCGCCGCACTCGGCAAAATATGGCACTCGGCAAAGACCTACACTCGGCAAAGGCTATCTTTGCCGAGTGCCTGGCACTCGGCAAAGGCAGACACTCGGTAAAGATAGGTAGGGGCCTAACGGCATCTAGCAGCGTCCTCTTTGTCGAGTGCCCCCCGTTTGGCACTCGACAAATAATTTATTTTGCCGAGTGCCAAAACTTGGCACTCGGCAAAATATTTTTTTTTGGTTTTTTGCCACCAATTTTTTTTGAAGCTTTAGTACACTACCACAAACAACATGTTTAAATTTGGGACATTTTCATTGCCTTTTGGCATATTTCTATAGTTTATTTTGTTTTGTTGAATTTTTCCAGAAAATGTAAGTTTGAACTGCAGGTGCATCGAATAATGGATTACATTCATTTAAAAAATGTTATCCTTGTTTCTTAGTGTAAATTTAGGCTAAATCTAGGAACTGTCTCCAAATTTTGATCAACATGCTCACGGGGCAACGCCGCCAACTTGCGTGGGAGTGGTTTTTTAATTGTATAAAATGCGAACGAATTCCGAAAATCATGAAACTTGTCGAGTTGTCACCGTATCGTATGCGTATGCCGTGGAAAAATTTTGAAAAAAGTTTTGAGCACGTTGTCATGTACGATGCTCACAAACCAGGACATCTCCACATGCGTATGCAGTTCAAACTTACATTTTCTGGAAAAATTCAACAAAACAAAATAAACTATAGAAATATGCCAAAAGGCAATGAAAATGTCCCAAATTTAAACATATTGTTTGTAGTAGTGTACTAAAGCTTCAAAAAAAATTGGTGGCAAAAAACCAAAAAAAAATTATTTTGCCGAGTGCCTAGGATTGGCACTCGGCAAAGTAATAACTTTGCCAAGTGCCGCCCAGCTGACACTCGGCAAAGAGCTACTGATTTTTTTTTAAAACTTCGCCGAGTGCTAGATCACGACACTCGGCGAAGAAAATTGACTTTGCCGAGTGCCGCTGAAAGCTCTAGTTTGGTATTGGGTAATTGATGAAACCCTAAGTGCTAACCTAGTTTATCTAAGTGATTATGAGATAGGTAGCACAACTCCAAGTGATGAAGCAATGATGAAGATCATGACGATGATGATGGCTTGGTGATGATCAAATGCTTAATACTTGGAAAAGAAGAAAGAGAAAAACAAAAGGCTCAAGGCAAAGGTATAAATGATAGGAGCCATTTTGTTTTTGTGATCAAGACACTTAGTGAGTGTGATCACATTTAGGATTGATAGCCATACTATTAAGAGGGGTAAAACTCATATTGAAATACGGTTATCAAAGTGCCACTAGATGCTCTAACTCATTGCATATGCATTTAGGATCTAGTGGAATGCTAACACCCTTGAAAATGTTTATGAAAATATGCTAACACATGTGCACAAGGTGATACACTTGGTGGTTGGTACATTTGAGTAAGGGTGAAGGAGATAGAAATGAAAGAGAGTCAGTCGCGCTATTTTTGCAGTGACCGAACGCTGATCTCGTGTGGACCGGCATGTCCGGTCAGGCAAGGCAGTGAAGACCTGGCGTCGATCATGTGACCGGATGCTGAGTCTCTGTCTGATCGGACGCTGGAAGGCAGCGTCCGGTCATGATGACGTGGCTGCACAGTGACTAGGGTAATGCACCGGATGCTGGGCTGTGTCTGGTCGAGGTGGACCAGACGCGTCCGGTCGTGAAAAACCACCTCGGAGAGCTTACTGTAAACGACCGAACGCTGAGGCTCCAGCGTCTGGTCAGTTTTGTCGGAGCGTCCGGTTAGTTAATAGCCATTGAGATCTGGCGGCTCAGGTTTAACTCAGAATGACACGTGGCTTACTTCGAGCGACCGGACACTGGATCCAGCGTCCGGTCAACTGGACCAGAGCGTCTGGTCAACCCTATTAGTACCCAATGAAGGGGTACAACGGCTCTATTTTATGGGGGCTTCTATTTAAGCCCCATGGCCAGCTCAAGCTCACTCTCTTGCACATTTTCATTGACATAGCAACCTTGTGAGCTTAGCCGAAGTACTCCCACTCATCTCCATCATTGATCCATCATCATTGTGAGATTGGGAGAGAATCCAAGTGCATTGCTTGAGTGATTGCATCTAGAGGCACTTGGCATTCGTGTTGCGCTGTGGATTTCACTTGTTTCTCTTGGTGGTTGCCACCACCTAGATGGTTGGAGCAGCGGTGGAGGATTGGCATGAGTTGGTGATTGTTCGTGGCCATCTCTGGTGATTGTAACGGGAGTTGTACCTTCTCCGGCGGAGTGCTGAAAGGTAACTCTAGTAAATTGCTTGTGTCATTGAGTTACCTCACTTGTGGGTCGGTTCTTGTGGTGTCCTATCATGTGGACGAGGTTTGTGAAACACCTCTTAGCCACCGAACCACCAAGTGTTGGTCGACACAACGGGGACATAGCGTGTTGGCAAGCACGTGAACCTCGGGAGAAAATTGATTGTCTCTTGTCTTTGGCATTCTCCTGGTGATTGGCTATATATTCATCTTGTGATTGGTTCATCCCCTACACGACGGTATAATCACCCTACTCACTTATTTACATTCTTGCAAACTAGTTGATACAAGCTCTTTAGTGTAATTAGAATTGAGAGCTTGCTTTATTATTTACATTCATCTAGTTGAGCTCTTTAGAGTAGCAAGATTGAGAGCTCTTAGTGAGTAGTTACATAGCAAGTTTGTGTGCCTAAGTAATCATTGCAACTAGAATTGTTGGATAGGTGGCTTGCAACCCTTGTAGAGCTAGAGCAAGTTTGCATTACGCTATTTGTCATACTAATCAAATTGCTCTAGTTGATTTGTAGATTTTTAAATAGGCTATTCACCCCCCCCTCTAGCCATATTAGGACCTTTCAAGTGGTATCGGAGCCATGGTCACCGTGTGATTAAAGGCTTAACAACCTCGGTGTCAAATTATGGCTCAAGTTGTGTTCAACCATGTGGGGGGCAAAACACCTTTCTTTGATGGCACAAGCTATGGTTATTGGAAGAGAAAGATAATGGTGTATCTTGGTTCAATCAATGATCAAGTATGGGATGTAACCGAGAATGATTATGATATCATTGATCCCGACAATCCCACCAACCAAGATACATCCAACAAGCAATGCAATACAATGGCTCTCAACACCTTATACAATGCCATTGATCCAAAGGTGTTTGAGCAAATCAAGGATTGTGAAAGAGCAAATGAAGTGTGGGGGAGATTGGAGGAAACATATGAGGGCACACCAGCGGTGAAGAGTGCCAAGTTGTATATTCTCAAGGACAAGTTGACAAGCTTCAAGATGAAGGAAGATGAGAGCATTTCAGAGATGTTCCATCGATTACAAGTGATTGTCAATGACTTGAAGGCTTTGAGAGAGAAGATCAAGGATGATGATGTCTCTCATTGATTCTTGATGTGCCTACCTCCAAGGTTTGAGATGTTGAGATTGCTTATCATAAGAGGAGGATTAAAGGATATCACCCCTAACCAAGTACTAGGTGATGTCATGACACAAGAGACAAACTGTGTGGAAAGGGAAGGGGATGACAAGGATGATAAGAAGGAAGAAGAAGACAAGAGGAAGAAAAGCATAGCATTCAAGGCTAGTTCATCATCATACAAAAACAAGGGCAAGTCCAAGAAAGATTCATGTGATGATGAGGATCTAAGTGATATTGATGATGAGGCTATGGCTCTCTTTGTGCGCAAGATGGGTAAGTTTATGAAGAAGAAGGGCTATGGAGCAAGAAAGAGAAGAGATCACACAAAGAGCAAAGAATATGTGAGAAGATGCTACAATTGCAAGAGCCCCAATCATGTTGTAGCAAATTGTCCTTACAATAGTGACAATGATAAAGATGAGAAGAACAAACACAAGAAGGACAAGAAAGAAAAGAAGGAGAAGAAGGAGAAGAGAATGACCTTTCAAAAGAAGAAGAAGGGTGGAGGCTATGTGGTCACATGGGATAGTGATGGCTCATCGGATAGTGATGACTCTAGTGATGATGGCAAGAAGTCTATCAAGAGAGCACTAGCAAGCATCGCCATCAACAACAAGCCCTCCATCTTCGACACTCCATCAACATGCCTCATGGCAAAGCCTAGCAAGGTAAAATATGATGTGAGTGATGATGAATATGAAAGTGATGCTTGTAGGAGTGATGATGATGATGAGTACTCAATGGAGGAGCTTATGGACATGTGCAAGCAAGTGCATACTTGCTTTGAGATGAAGAGAAAATAATGCAAAGAATTGAACAAGAAAGTCAAATTTCTTGAACAATCCTTTGATGAGCTCAATGCCACTCATGAGGGGCTAATGGATGCCCATGAGAAGCTTGGCAAAGCTCAATCTAAGCTTGAAAAGGCTCACTCCTCTCTCATTGAGCAAGTTAAGAAGGAGGAAGCCAAGAAGGAGAAAGTGATAGTAACATGTGATGTGGGACTAACATGTGATCTTATTGATGAATCTTTTTATGAACCCATTATTGTTGCTCCTACTAACACTTCTGATAGCACAACCATTACCACTCCACCTATGGATACATCACTAATGGTGGAAAATGAAACCCTCAAGAAGGAGGTGAATGAGCTCACTCGTGCCTTAGGCAATGCCTATGGTGGAGATGCCCGCTTGCTAAAATGCTTGGGTAGCCAAAGGTTTTCTCTCAACAAAGAGGGATTAGGCTATACTCCCAAGAAAGGCAAGGCGGCCTTTGTCACTCCCAAAGCTAGCTTTATGAAGGGCAATGGTCGGTTTTGCAATAGATGCAAGCAAGTTGGGCATGTAGAGCAATATTGCAAGATTAACAAGAACAAGCTACCTAATGTATCCTCAATCAAATTTGATTCTTGTTACATACTTTTTAAGGGTGCCAATGGTGTGAAGGCTAAGTTCATTGGTACACCAATTGTGAGCCCAAAGAAGAAGGCCATTTGGGTACCAAAGACCTTGGTAATTAACCTTCAAGGACCCAAGCAAGTTTGGGTACCTAAAAAGAATTGATCTTTTTTTGTAGGTCAATTATAAAGCTGGAGGAAGGCATTGGGTGCTTGATAGTGGGTGCACACAACACATGACCGGTGATCCAAGAATGTTCAACTCAATCAATAAAAGCAAGAGCAATGGGATTGATAGTATCACATTTGGTGACAATAGAAAAGGCAAGGTCAAAGGGCTTGGTAAGATTGCAATATCCAATGACTTGAGCATTTTCAATGTGCTACTAGTAGAGAGCTTGAACTTCAATCTATTGTCGATAGCTCAATTGTGTGATCTTGGTTTCAAGTGTATATTTGGTGTGGATGATGTAGAGATCATAAGTGTAGATGGCTCCAACTTGATATTCAAAGGATTTAGATATGAGAATCTATACTTAGTTGATTTCAATGCTAGAGAAGCTCAATTGTCAACATGTTTGATCACTAAGTCTAGCATGGGTTGGTTATGGCATAGAAGGCTTGGTCATATTGGAATGAAACAATTGAACAAGTTGATTAAGCATGACCTAGTTAGAGGCTTGAAAGATGTCACATTTGAAAAGGATAAGCTATGTAGTGCATGTCAAGCCGGAAAACAAGTTGGTAACACGCATCCTAAAAAGAGCACGATGAGCACATCTAAGGCATTTGAGTTGATGCACATGGACTTGTTTGGACCAACCACATACACTAGCATTGGTGGAAACAAATATGGATTTGTGATTGTGGATGATTTCACTAGATATACATGGGTGTTCTTTCTAGTTGATAAGAGTGATGTGTTTGCAACTTTCAAATCATTTGTTAAAGGCATTCATAATGAACTTGAAACGACTATCAAGAAAGTTAGAAGTGACAATGGTAGTAAATTCAAGAACACTAGAATTGATGAGTTATGTGATGAATTTGGAATTAGACATCAATTCTCGACCAAGTATACTCCTCAATCAAATGGCTTAGTTGAAAGGAAGAATATAACTTTGATTGATATGGCAAGATCAATGTTGAGTGAGTACAATGTGAGTCATTCATTTTGGGCCGAAGCAATCAACACGGCTTGCTATTATAGCAACCGACTCTATTGTCACCCCATGATGGAGAAGATACCTTATGAGCTTTTGAATGGAAGAAAGCCTAACATAGCATACTTTCAGGTTTTTGGTTGCAAATGCTACATATTGAAGAAAGGCACTAGATTGAGCAAGTTTGAGAAGAAATGTGATGAAGGCTTCTTGCTTGGTTACTCCACTACTAGCAAGGCTTATAGAGTTTGGAATTTGGCTAGTGGTACTCTTGAGGAGGTTCATGATGTGGAGTTTGATGAAACAAGGAAGATGAGAACCTAGATGATGTAAAAGGCACTCAATTGATCAAGGCAATAAGAAACATGGACATTGGTGAGATAAGGCCTAGAGAGGTGATTGATGTTGAAGATGACAAGAATCAAGTGCTCTCTAACTCAAATGTGCAAGCTAGTAGTTCTCATGATCAAATCCAAGCAAGCACTAGTGATGGCAATATGCAAGATCAACAAATGGCTAGTTCATCATCTCAACCAAGTGATCAATCAAATGCAAGCAATCAAGTGCAAGTGCTTCAACCAACCAATGTTACAAGAGATCATCCTTTGGACACTATCATTGGTGATATTTCAAGAGGTGTGCAAACTAGATCAAGATTGGCTTCATTTTATGAGCATTTCTCATTTGTGTCATCCATTGAGCCTAAGAAGATAGATGAAGCTTTGAATGATGTTGATTGGGTCAATGCTATGCATGAAGAGCTAAACACCTTCATAAGAAACCAAGTATGGGAGTTAGTTAAGAGGCCTAAGGGTCATAATATGATTGGAACCAAGTGGGTCTTTCAGAACAAGCAAGATCAAGATGGGATAGTGATAAGGAACAAAGCAAGATTAGTGGCTCAAGGTTACACTCAAGTTGAAGGTCTTAACTTTGGAGAAACATATGCCCTAGTTGCAAGATTGGAAGCAATTAGGATCTTGCTAGCCTATGCTTGTGCCCACAACATCAAGTTATACCAAATGGATGTAAAGAGTGCATTTCTCAATGGGTACATCAATGAGCTTATGTATGTTGAGCAACCTCCTGGTTTTGAAGATGAAAAGAAGCCCAACCATGTTTACAAGTTGAGAAAGACTTTGTATGGATTAAAACAAGCACCAAGAGCATGGTATGAAAGATTGAGGGATTTCCTACTCTCTAAGGGATTCTAGATGGGAAAGGTTGACACCACTCTCTTCACCAAGAAGCTTGGAAATGACTTTTTGTGATGCAAATCTATATTGATGATATCATCTTTGGGTCAACAAATCAAGAATTTTGTGAGGAGTTTGGCAAGATGATGGCAAGTGAGTTTGAGATGTCCATGATTGGAGAGCTTAGCTACTTCCTTGGTCTTCAAATCAAGCAAATGAAGAATGGCACATTTGTAAGTCAAGGCAAGTATATCAAGGACATGCTCAAGAAGTTTGGAATGGATGATGCTAAAGCTATTAGTACACCAATAGGGACAAGTGGAAGCTTGGATAGTGATGCTAGTGGCAATATGGTGGATCAAAAGATGTATCGGTCTATGATTGGAAGCCTACTCTATGTGACCGCATCAAGGCCGGATGTGATGTTTAGTGTATGTATGTGTGCTAGAGTTCAAGCCTCACCAAGAGAAAGTCATTTGAAGGCAACTAAAAGAATATTGAGGTACTTGAAGTATACACAAAATGTTGGATTGTGGTATCCCAAAGGAGCAAGATTTGAGTTGATTGGATATTCGGACTCCGATTATGCGGGATGCAAAGTTGAGAGAAAGAGCACATCGGACACATGTCAACTATTGGGAAGATCACTTGTATCTTGGTCATCAAAGAAGCAAAATAGTGTAGCACTTTCAACCGCCGAAGCGGAGTATATTTCGGCCGGTAGTTGTTGTGCTCAATTACTTTAGATGAAAGCTACTTTGAGTGACTTTGGAATTAGATTCAAGCAAGTGCCATTGCTATGTGACAATGAGAGTGCCGTTAAGCTCACCAATAACCCGGTTCAACACTCAAGAACAAAGCATATAGATGTCCATCATCACTTCATAAGAGATCACCAACAAAAAGGGGACATTTGCATAGAGAGTGTGGGCACCGAAGATCAACTTGCCGACATATTCACCAAGCCACTTGATGAGAAGAGGTTTTGCAAGCTAAAGAATGAATTGAACATACTTGACTTCTCCAATATGTGTTGATGCACCCCCACTATATGACATGCCTCTCCTTCGAGCCAAGTAAGATAAAGTTGATTGACATATCATTCATCCATTGCTAAGGACTTGTTTAGTGCATCTAGTCATTCCTATCATGTCCTAGGCTCATTCATGAAAATCAAATGAATTTGATGCTTGTATGGTACCACTATTGCTTGTATGTTTGAAATGATCTAGTGGTAGCATATGACATGTTTGTGGGCTTATAAACCTAGTGTTTGATTTAGAAAATGAGCTATAAGTGTTTAACTCAACATGGTACAAGATAACCCTTATTTGGAGGTGTGAAGAAGCTTATCCTTGGATCAAACCGAGTTAAATATCTTTTGCAAGTAATCTAGATTGAACCAAATTGGGAAAATGATCCCCATTTTACATGGTTTCACCCCAACCTATCTATAATTTGAGCTCACCTTTTGTGCTAATTGTTGACAAAGGGGGAGAGAAACAAAGATATGAGTGATAGGGGAGTATTTTATTTAACATAGGGGGAGAGATATGATAAAGGAAAGGGATCAATTAAAATTAAATTTTTTTGAGCACACAAGTAAGGGAAGCAAGCTCATGAACTTGTATGTTGCATTTGAATGGGCATTTCACATATTTGCTTGCATGGCACAAGTCTTTAATTTCAATATCCATGCTTGTGTGGTGTATGCTAGTTGTAGGTTTGAATGGTGAAATGAAAAACTAGCATGCATAGGCTAAAGTAACTAGACCTATGTTCGTTCTATGGAAACTAGACCCTTGCTTGTAATATTGATCTCATGGGGTATTCTAGTTTTTGTGTATGTCTAGTTACTAATGATGCTAAGGATGGTATATTGGTGCACTCCGATTGGTATCACGCTTCAAAAGGTCCATCCCTTATACCTTAGCATCATTTGGTAGAAATGGACTCCTATATTTCCTATCTAAGCATATGTGCAAGCTACAATCCAAACTCTTAGCACAAATGTAGGGGGACCAATTGCTACCATTTGGGATTCATGAAACTTGTCCATATCCTTTACACATGGTAAATATGCTTGGGCAAGCAACATGGATTCAAATGAACTTTAATTTATATCTTTGTATAAGGGTTGTCATCAATTACCAAAAAGGGGGAGATTGAAAGCTCTAGTTTGGTTTTGGGTAATTGATGAAACCCTAAGTGCTAACCTAGTTTATCTAAGTGATTATGAGATAGGTAGCACAACTCCAAGTGATGAAGCAATGACGAAGATCATGACGATGATGATGGCTTTGTGATGATCAAATGCTTAATACTTGGAAAAGAAGAAAGAGAAAAACAAAAGGCTCAAGGCAAAGGTATAAATGATAGGAGCCATTTTGTTTTTGTGATCAAGACACTTAGTGAGTGTGATCACATTTAGGATCGATAGCCGTACTATTAAGAGGGGTGAAACTCATATTGAAATACGATTATCAAAGTGCCACTAGATGCTCTAACTCATTGCATATGCATTTAGGATCTAGTGGAATGCTAACACCCTTGAAAATGTTTATGAAAATATGCTAACATATGTGCACAAGGTGATACACTTGGTGGTTGGTACATTTGAGCAAGGGTGAAGGAGATAGAAATGAAAGAGAGTCAGTCGCGCTGTTTTTGCAGTGACCGGACGCTGGTCTCGTGTGGACCGGCGCATCCGGTCAGGCAAGGCAGTGAAGACCTGGCGTCGGTCATGTGACCGGACGCTGAGTCTTTGTCTGACCAGACGCTGGAAGGCAGCATCCGGTCATGATGACATGGCTGCACAGTGACTAGGGTAATGCACCAGACGCTGGGCTGTGTCCGATCGAGGTGGACCGGACGCGTCCGGTCATGAAAAACCACCTCAGGGAGCTTACTGTAAATGACCGGATGCTGAGGCTCCAGCGTCCGGTCAGTTTTGTCGGAGCATCCGGTCAGTTAATAGTCGTTGAGATCTGGTGGCTCAGGTTTAACTCAGAATGACACGTGGCTTACATCGGGCGACCGGACGTTGGATCCAGCGTTCGATCAACTGGACCGGAGCGTCTGGTCAACCCGATCAGTACCCAGTGAAGGGGTACAATAGCTCTATTTCATGGGGGCTTCTATTTAAGCCCCATGGCCGGCTCAAGCTCACTCTCTTGCACATTTTTATTGACATAGCAACCTTGTGAGCTTAGCCGAAGTACTCCCACTCATCTCCATCATTGATCCATCATCATTGTGAGATTGGGAGAGAATCCAAGTGCATTGCTTGAGTGATTGCATCTAGAGGCACTTGGCATTCGTGTTGCGCTGTGGATTTCGCTTGTTTCTCTTGGTGGTTGCCACCACCTAGACGGTTGGAGCAGCGGTGGAGGATTGGCACAAGTTGGTGATTGTTCGTGGCCATCTCCGGTGATTGTAAGGGGAGTTATACCTTCCCCGGTGGAGTGCTGAAAGGTAACTCTAGTAAATTGCTCGTGTCATTGAGTTACCTCACTTGTGGGTCGGTTCTTGCAGTGTCCTATCATGTGGACGAGGTTTGTGAAACACCTCTTAGCCGCTGAACCACCAAGTGTTGGTCGACACAACGGGGACGTAGCATGTTGGCAAGCACATGAACCTCGGGAGAAAATCGATTGTCTCTTGTCTTTGGCATTCTCCCGGTGATTGGCTATATATTCATCCTATGATTGGTTCATCCCCTACACTGCGGTATAATCACCCTACTCACTTATTTATATTCTTGCAAACTAGTTGATACAAGCTCTTTAGTGTAATTAGAATTGAGAGCTTGCTTTATTATTTACATTCATCTAGTTGAGCTCTTTAGAGTAGCAAGATTGAGAGCTCTTAGTGAGTAGTTACATAGCAAGTTTGTGTGCCTAAGTAATCATTGCAACTAGAATTGTTGGATAGGTGGCTTGCAACCCTTGTAGAGCTAGAGCAAGTTTGCATTACGCTATTTGTCATACTAATCAAATTGCTCTAGTTGATTTGTAGATTTTTAAATAGGCTATTTACCCCCCCCCCCCTCTAGCCATATTAGGACCTTTTAGCCGCCGATCTGGCACTCGGCAAAGCCACCCTTATCCCTTCACCCGTGCCTGGCTGGCACACTCTCTCTCTTTCTCTCATTTCTCTCTCCCTCTCACCTCTCTCTCCCTCAGCCGCCGCCGCCGCACATCGCCAGCCCACGCCTCCGCCCCGGCCATCGTGCCTCCCCGCGCGGGCCCCCGTGGCACCCATCCCCATCTGCCTCCCCGCGCCGGCGCCTCGCACGGCGGCCTGCACGGCCGTCCCTATCCACCTCCCTGCGCTGGGTCCTTGCGCAGCTGCCCCCACCTAGCCTCCACCGCCCGTGCCGACCCCCTTGGCGGCCACCTTCCCCGCCTATGCGCCCCCCTCGGCGGCCACCTCCCCCGCCGGTGGCCACTATAGAAGAGAGGAGGAGGAGGCAGGGGAGAAGAGAGGAGAAGGGGAGAAGAGAGGAGGAGGGGAGAAGAGAGGAGGAGAAGGAGAAAGTGAGGAGAAGGAAGGTGCCGGCCTAGGCCCGTCGACCCTCACGCCGCTGCGGTCGTCCCCGCCGTCTTCGCCGACCCTCGTTGTTGCCATTCTCGTCGCGAAGGTATGCCCTACACCTGTAGTAGTTAGTAGTAGTACTTAGTAGTGTTAGTAGTAGTTAGTAAGTAGTAGTAGTTAGTAGTTAGTAGTGTTAGTAGTAAGTAGTGATAGTAGTAGTGTTAGTAGTAGTAGTGTTAGTGTTAGTAGTTGTTGTAGTGGTAGTAGTACTTGTTGTTGTACTACTTCGATACTTTCATCTGCATGGAAAGAGAACTAAAGTACATGGCTCGTCTTGGTATATATATGTTTGTTGGCCTTCGTGCCTATGTTTGGTATATATGTGGTTGTTGGCCATTGCGCTTATGTTTCTTGCAGGTTTTGGAAACCTCCCCGTGCAGGGGAGGTGCTGCCAAAATTTTTAATGGATTCTAACCTATTGCCTTTTTATGTAGGAGAAGGACCCATGGGAGGGACTCGGCGACCCCGATCATCTTCATCGGTGCTGCTGGTCTGCCTGCACCGCATCGCCTCGCCACTACAGCGACACACCACTGCCCCGCTAGCTTGACTCCACCACCACCCTAGGTATAACTCCCTCCTCCTTTGCATGCATGTTTTATATGGTCACATAGCCTAGTTAGGCGTCTTCCGTTCAAAAGAGATACGGTTGGAGGTATGCAGATCTTTGCATATCTACGACCGTATCTTTTTCGGATTGTCCACGTATTTTGGACAGCCCACGAATGCATAGATGAGGTTAGTTTTCATGGTTCGCTCTGGTTCGAGACAGACTTTTAGCATCACCTCCCTGTTGTTCTCTAGATACACACTCTCCCTTACAGGACGTGTATTAGGAGAATAGCGGGGAGGTGCTGCCGAAATTCTGCCTCGGATAGGAGCGAAGCATTGAAACTGACCTCATCTACGCATCCACGGGTGGGATTAGGACCTATCCTCACCTATTAGATGGTAGGAATGCCGTGCAGATGCAATTGCTGGTTATATTACTCACTTACATATGTATATGCTAGAGGATGGAGACCCATGATTGGATGTACATGGGCCACGCAAGTATGACCCCAGAATGGATGACTAAGACTAATGCTTTCTTGGAGCATTCATTTGGAGAGGCTACTAGAGGGTCAAGTCGGATGTCGTGTCCCTACAGCAAATGTGACAACCATGTAAGAAAGAATAGGAAGAACGTGGGGGAAGATCTTTGCAAGTATGGATTCACGCCAAACTATACCTGCTAGATCCACCATGGTGAAGCCGATCGTATTAGAGAGGAGGTGGTGAGACCACGCCTCGAGGCTTTTGTTGGAGATGCTGAGGTAGCAGACTGGATGGATGACTTTCAGGAGGCATGGTTCGGTGAAGGATTAGAGGATGAGCCAGAGGAATCCGCAAAGGCGTACTACGATATGCTGTCTTCGGCACAGAAGCCCCTTCACGAAAAGACAATGGTTTCGCAACTAGATGCCATTGGACGCCTAATGACATTCAAGTCGCAGTGTAGCATGAGTCGAGACAACTTCGATGGTATGTTGGCAGTTGTTGGATCCCTGCTTCCGGAGGGTCACATTCTGCCAAAGAACTTGTATGAGTCACAGAAACTTCTTCGTGCCCTTAAGATGCCGTATGAGCACACCCATGCTTGTCCGAATGGTTGCGTCCTATTTAGGAAAGATCACGAGAAAGCAACGCACTGTCCAAAGTGCAAATCCTCTAGGTATCTGGAGGTCGACACTAGTGATGGCAAGAAGGAATAGCTTGGTATCCCCACGAAGGTCCTACGGTACCTTCCTATCATACCGAGGATCCAACGGTTGTACATGATAGAGGAGTCCACGAAACAGATGACATGGCACAAACATGGCAAAAGATACAATGCTGACAAGATGGTACACCCATCGGATGGCGATGCATGGACCCATTTCGATGGCATACATCATGGTAAAGCTGAGGAGGCTCGGAATGTACGTGTAGCACTGGCAATAGATGGGTTCAACCCCTATGGATTGCTGGCGGCCCCGTACACTTGTTGGCCCGTGTTTGTGATCCCCCTTAATCTCCCCCCTACGTCATGTTTCAACCCAAGAACGTATTCTTGTCACTGATAATTCCTGGACACCCGGGGAACAAGATGGGTTTGTTCATGGAGCCTCTCATCGATGAATTGATCCTTGCTTGGGAAAAGGGGGTACTGACATACGACCGAGCTACAAAGAAGAACTTCACAATGCATATGTGGTACCACTACTCCCTGCATGACTTCCTAGCGTATGGCATATTCTGGGCGTGGTGTGTTCACGGGAAGTTCCCATGCCCAATATGCAAGACAGCTGTGAGGTTCACTTGGCTGAAGAGGGGTGGCAAGTTTTCTTCGTTTGACCAACATCGTTAATTCCTCCCTCTTGACCATCCATTCAGACAAGACATCAAGAACTTCAAGAAAGGGGTTCAAGTCACTGACCCTACACCTCAGATGATGACTGGTGCTGAGGTCCGTGCTGAGATAGAGGCTCTCAAAGATGATAAAGAGAAAGGTGGTTTTATTGGATATGGTGAGGAACACCAGTGGACTCATAAATCGGGCTAGACTAGGCTCCCCTATTTCAATGACCATCTTCTTCCACACAACATTGATGTAATGCATACAGAAAAGAATATCGTCGAGGCGCTTTTTGCAACACTCATGGACATTCCTGATAAGTCAAAGGATAACATTAAGGCTAGACTAGAACTGGCAATGATGTGCGATAGGCCAAAGCAAGTGATGAAGCCTCCCGTGCCCAGCAAGAAAAGGAGAAGGACTCCGGTCGATTTCGTCTTGAAAAAGGACCAAAGGAAGGAAGTACTACAGTGGATCCATACTTCAATGTTCCCTGATGGGCATACGGCGAATTTGAGTAGGGGAGTAAACTTGTCCACTATGCGAGTCTTAGGGATGAAGAGTCATGACTACCACATATGGATTTAGCGGCTCCTTCCTACGATGACCTAGGGATACGTCCCTGAGCATGTGTGGCATGTGCTGGCAGAGTTGAGCTATTTCTTCCACCAGCTTTGTGCCAAGGAGTTATCTCGGGACATGATTGATGACTTGGAGAAAGTGGCACCTGTGTTGCTCTGCAAGTTGGAGAAGATCTTCCCACCCGGCTTCTTCCTGGCGATGCAGCATCTGATTTTGCACCTACCGTACGAGGCATGAATGGGGGGCCCGTGTAGGCCTATTGGTGCTATACAATTGAGAGATGTCTAAAGATTCTTCGAAAAAAGTGTAGAAATAAAGCCAAAATTGAGGCTTCTGTGGCAGAGGCATTCATTCTAGAGGAGGTGTCAAACTTCACAACAGCATACTATAAGGATGGCCTTCCCAGCATGCACAATCGTCCCCCTCGTTACAACACGGACGAGAGTTCATCAAACCTCAGCCTTTTCAAAGGGCAACTCGGAAAGGCAAGCGCATTGGGCACCAAGACCTTGCGGCATGATGAGTGGCGCACTATCATGCTGTATGTGTTGTTAAACCTTGACGAAGTGAAGCCTTATGTGCAGTAAGTTCTCGATGAGCTTGTTACATACGCCCTTGTCACTATCCTCCATCTATCCAACCCCCTTATCTCTTGTTTTTTCAGGGAATTTTTGAATAAATACTGGAGAGGGAATAGGGCTCCTTCCCCTCAAGAAGAAGATAGTCTTCTCAAAGATGGTGTGCCTGATTTCATATCCTGGTTCGATACGAAGGTACCATCCAATTTACCTCGTTCAATCTTTAACATCCCACTTTGCTCCTACAAGCGAGTAATGTAACGATCTATCCGACCTCACCTTGCAGGCCCGCAAGGATACGAAAATGGATGCTGAGTTGAAAGGGCTCACCAAAGGCTTCGCCTACAAGGTCAAGTCATTCATCGTTTATGATGTGAATGGCTATCGCTTTCACACAAGAAACTATGAGCGGAGTCGGCCCAATCAGAAAACCATGAATACCGGAGTTCGTACGCCCGACACCGATGAGCGTGACTACTACGGCATAGTAGAAGAAATATACGAGCTCAATTTTGAGTGTCACAAATCTCCAAATCCAGTCGTATTCAAATGCCATTGGTTTGATCCTAATGTCACGAGAACAGCCCCTGAGATTGGACAAGTCGAAATTCGACATGATTCTGTCTATCAAGGAGAGGATGTCTATATTGTGGCTTAACAAGCCACACAAGTTTATTATCTCCCATGGGTGTGCCAAAAAGACCCCAATCTTATCGATTGGTACCTTGTGCAGTTGGTATCACCGCACGGTAAACTGCATGTCCCAAACGATAAGGATTACAACTTTGACCCAAACACATGGGAGTTCTATCAACCAGAGGGGCTAGAAGGGAGGTTTGACATAGACATGTTTTTGCTAATGGGCATGGAAGTAGACAATGACATTGATCAGGACGATGGAGATGAGGACAATGAAGAAGAGGTGCAAAATGCTAAGGACTTACAAATGCTTGAGCGATTACAGTTAGGCGATGACAATGATGACAACGATGGAGATGAGCCCGATTTACTCGACAATATTGATAGTGATGATGACACCTATGATCCAGCCACTGCCGATCGTGAAGAATATTTCTAATTCATGTAATACTATATTATTATTATTATTATTATTATTATTGCAATTATGTTTTGTTCATTTTGCATCTCTTTATAAGTACTTGTAATTTAACTGTGCTCATTGGTTTACTCTTTGAAATTGCAGGCACTCGACAAAATGCTGGGCGGAAGGCAGGCCCATCGGGGGGTCAACTCCCTCTACATGAGGGAGCTCTCACCACCTCATGCTGAGGAGGACCCCTTGCTGGAGCCATCGATGAGGAGGACAAGGAGCGGCCGCCCCCGTGGCTGTCCGAGGACAAGGGTGCAGGCGGCTGCCACCCCGTTGGTGGACGAGGACAACCAGGCGGTGGGCCTGCACATAGGAGGGGGTGGCACTTCCTCTGACTCATCGGACCAAGGGGAGGCGGCGATAGCGACAGCAGGGGGTTCCACTTGCACTGCCTCTGGCTCTACCTCATCGGGAGTCTACTTGCGTGGACCCTCGCAGCTCTCGGCGTGGCCGAGCCCACTTCACCGACGCCCGGTGATTCGACCCAGCGGCGACAAGTAAGTATTATTTCACTACTATTTCATATGACATGTTGAAAATCGAACTAGAGACTAACAATTCTTCTTAATGACTCTTGCAACAACTGGGAAGTTGTGTCCGGAACGGGCCGACACATCAATGGCACCGTGGGCCTTCTGATTCGGTAGCACTACCCTGGCATGGTCACCTACGCCTCGGTGACTTCACCGCCCTGGACGTGGGACCACTTCTATGCCGCCGAGGACAGCGAGTTCGGCACCGTTGCGGCGCGGATCAAGGCCGAGTTCTAGGTGAGTCTTCATCGCACTAAATTGGTCAATACTACACATTCATTGGTCATTCTTGAAATAATGAAATGATACATGATGTCTGTATGCAGGACTTCTTCAGGTGCGACGAAGGGTTTGAGGACCGGTGAAAGCTCTAGTTTGGTTTTGGTTAATTGATGAAACCCTAAGTGCTAACCTAGTTTATCAAGATGATCATAAGATAGGTAGCACTACTCCAAGTGATGAAGCAATGGTGAAGATCATGACAATGGTGATGGCATGGTGATGATAAAATGCTTAAACTTGGAAAAGAAGAAAGAGAAAAACAAAAGGCTCAAGGCAAAGGTATAAATGATAGGAGCCATTTTGTTTTTGTGATCAAGACACTTAGTGAGTGTGATCACATTTAGGATCGATAGCCGTACTAATAAGAGGGGTGAAACTCGTATCGAAATGCGGTTATCAAAGTGCCACTAGATGCTCTAACTCATTGCATATGCATTTGGGATCTAGTGAAGTGCTAACACCCTTGAAAATGTTTGTGAAAATATGCTAACACATGTGCACAAGGTGATACACTTGGTGGTTGGCACATTTGATCAAGGGTGGTGAAGTTTGGGAGCAAGAGTAAGGAACTCCACTGGCGGAGTGTCCGCCCGTAGAGTGCGGATAGTCCAACGGTGCCACCGGTGCCCTAGACAGAAAAATTGGAGGTCACTGTAAGTGACCAGACGCTAGCCTCGGTTGGACCAGCATGTCCGGTCAGTGACAGCAAAGGGTGCGCGTTTCGGTCTTATGACCGGACGCTGGATCACTTAGTGACCGGACGCTGGCAGGGTGCGTCCGGTCAGTGCTGACGTACACTGACGTGAGGCACACAGAGGAGATGTTGAGTGACCGGGCGCTAGGTGCGTCCGGTCGAGAATTTTCATGTTTGGATGCTTACTAGAAATGACCGGACGCTGAGGTCCAACGTCCGGTCACTTTCTAACTGACGCGTCCGGTCATCACTTGACCGTTGAAATCGGGCGATCGGCGTTTGAAGCAGTTGACACGTGGCGCACATCGCACGACCAGACGCTAAGGTCCAGTGTCCGGTCAATATGACTGGAGCGTCCGGTCAGCCCATGTTGTGCCCAGTGAAGGGGTACAATGGCTCTATTTCATGGGGGGCTTCTATTTAAGCCCCATGGCCGGTTCAAGCTCACTCTCTTGGCCATTTTTGTTGACATAGCAACCTTGTGAGCATAACCAAACACCTCCCACTCATCTCCATCATTGATCCATCATCTTTGTGAGATTGGGAGAGAATCCAAGTGCATTGCTTGAGTGATTGCATCTAGAGGCACTTGGTATTCGTGTTGCGCTGCGGATTTCGCTTGTTACTCTTGGTGGTTGCCACCACCTAGATAGCTCGGTGCAGCGGTGGAGGATCGGCATGAGTTGGTGATTGTTCGTGGCCGTCTTCGGTGATTGTGAGGGGAGTTGTACCTTCCCCGACGGAGCGCCGAAAGGTAACTCTAGTAAATTTCTCGTGTCATTGAGTTACCTCACTTGTGGGTAGGTTCTTGCGGTGTCCAATCGTGTGAACGAGGTTTGTGAAACACCTCTTAGCCACCGAACCACCAAGTGTTGGTCGACACAACGGGGACGTAGCATGTTGGCAAGCACGTGAACCTCGGGAGAAAAATCAGTTGTCTCTTGTCATTTGCATTCTCCCGATGATTGGCTTAATCTTCATCTTGTGATTGGTTCATCCCCTACATGGTGGTATAATCACCCTACTCACTTATTTGCATTCTTGTAAACTAGTTGATACAAGCTCTTTAGTGTAATTAGAATTGAGAGCTTACTTTATTATTTACATTCATCTAGTTGAGCTCTTTAGAGTAGCAAGATTGAGAGCTCTTAGTGAGCAGTTACATAGCAAGTTTGGGTGCCTAAGTAATCATTGCAACTAGAATTGTTGGATAGGTGGCTTGCAACCCTTGTAGAGCTAGAGCAAGTTTGCATTACGCTAATTGTCATACTAATCAAATTGCTCTAGTTGATTTGTAGATTTTGAAATAGGCTATTCACCCCCCCCCCCTCTAGCCATATTAGGACCTTTCAACCGGGCGGTGCGAGTGCAGGACAAGATCTATAGGTCCTGACTCTCGAGCCTGTACCACGAGACGCAACTCTAGTGCATCATCAACTACAGCGCCGACGTCCTTGGTCAGGTGGTGAGGAAGGTCGATGCCAGGACCAAGACGCTCACCAAGGAGTAGTACCTCTTAGTAAGTACGAAACATTAATACTGACTCCTTCCATGAAGAATAGGTAGGCTTCATTTCATCTTCTGACATATCAATAACTTGATGGCATGCAGTAATGTCCTGATTGGTGCGCCAGGCACCGCCTCTGCTGGGAGGCCATTGTGGACAGGTGGCTCTCAGAGGAGTGGGCGGAGAAGCACAACATCCGTCGGGACTGCCGCCTGTAGATGGGTGGGGCGCCACACCACCAAGGCAACCGGAGCCTCAGCGCGTATGCCTAGACATGGGTAATCTTCTTTGTGTTTTCATCTTTATTTATTTATTCTAACGCTCAATTCTCATTACTTGTAATCATCTTTGTGTTTTCCTCGTAGTCCTAGGTGCACCAAGGCCAGGAATGCAACGAGTTCATGGCGTACGCCCTGGCACACAAGGGCAAGGCGACGGCTCCGGAAGTCACCTACAACCCGGCGGACGGGCCTAAGGCGTACACTAATGCGAGCGTCCACAGCAAGCTTAGCGAGTACACCTCGGTGGCCTGCGAGTGCCATGGGGAGGACTTTGATCTGGCCACCCAGCCCCTAGACACAGACCTCCTGATGAGGCTAGGAGGAGGGAAGCAGCACGGTCGGTACTGGATGATGGACAACACAGTCGACTCCGCCTCTGTTCCCATCCTCACCGAGATTCGAGCAAGGAGCACGAGCTCCTCCCTCCCCATACGCTCTCGGTAGCAGAGCTCACAGCAGTAGATGGTGGAACTTCAGGTTAGTACTGTTTTATTCGCCATTCATTGCTTTTACACATCTACCTTGCCTTTGCATTGTTTAAACATTGCGGGTGGAATGTTGTAGGTCGACTTGCGGAGGTTGGAGGCCTAGCAGGCGGCCCAGACGAAGGCCCATCAGCTGGAGATGGAGGCTGTACAAGCCTAGAGGGCGGCCGAGGCACAGAGGCTGCAGGACATGTTCAGCTTCATGGCGAGCCTTCAGGCCTTGCCAGGTGTGGTCATGCCCCAGTCACTGCTCGCTCCAGTTGTGGCTCCTCCTCCTGCTGTAGGGACTCCAATGAGTATATATGGTTGTTTATTCCTTTAGCTTGTGCGGCCCTCCTGTAGATACTCATGAATTCGCTTCTCCTTTGTGCAGCCACAGTCGGCGGGTTTGAACCCGACTCCTCAAGGTGGCCCTTCTCCATAGGCCGGGTGGCCAACTGGCCATCCTCAAGGTGGCAGTTCACACTCCGGGTGGGGAGGCTGGCAGTAGGTACCGTTTATTTATTTCTTTTCATGTTGCATAGACTTGTGTTAGACTTAGCCTTATGTTGGACTACTACTAGAGACATATATATATTGCGATGGATATTGTCATGGATGATGCGAATGTATGTGATGGATTATGGACAATGGATTTGTATATGATGTATTATGGATGGTGGATGTGTATGTGATGGGTTATGGATGTGTATGTGATGGAATATGGATGTGTATGTGATATATCCTGTGCTGTGTGTTGATATATATGTGATTTCTTTGTTTGTGCTGATGGAAAGCAAAAAACCAAAAAAATAGCATTTTTTTCCTCTTTGCCGAGTGCCACACTCGGCAAAGAGGGCTTTGCCGAGTGCCGTGACCATGGCACTCGGGAAAGCTGGGAAGCAGAGACCCAATTTCCCAGCTTTGTCGAGTGCCAGAGCCATGACACTCGGCAAAGATTTTTTTTTAAAAAGAAAAAATTTCTTTGCCGAGTACAAAAGTATGGCACTCGGCAAAGAATTTTCAAAAAAAAAGAAAAAATTCTTTGCCGAGTGCCGCTGAGGTGGCACTCGGCAAAGAGGCCATCAGAGTTGACGTCGGATTTTTTTTGCCGAGTGCTGACGTGACACTCGACAAAGGCTTTACCGAGTGCCCGATATGTGGCACTCGGCAAAGAAACCTTTGCCGACTGCTCTTTGCCGAGTGCGGCACTCGGCAAAGCCTTTGTCGAGTGCAATAGGGGCTTTGCCGAGTGCCCTAAGCAGCAAAGAGCACGTCTGCAGTAGTGCATATAAGTACTACATATTCTTCATGCAAGAGATTAAACACATCCTAGTTAACAAACTAGTGGACCACTAAACTAGTATTTTTTTAATTTTGTTAATTGAAATAAATGAGTTTAAATAAAATAATTAGCACAAATTAATATTTCACCCGTTATTGTTCATGCATGTAAACTTAATCCATCATACTAAATAAAAAAGAATACGAATGTTGAAACTTTTAAAAAAAACTAATCTCAAACCCTAGTTCCAGATCTAGATCTAGATGCAAAACTAATCTCTCCCTAAAAACTGTTAAATGGGCCACTAAAACAAACACATGGCCGTTAAATTATGGTAGAATCTTGTTCCGCCCCTACAAATATGGGCAATGTTATGGTACAAATTTTACCTACAAGGGTGGGTGTTTGTCCGCCCCTACAAATATGGGCAATGCTATGGTACAAATTTTACCTACAAGGATGTAAGATCTCAAATCAATCAGAGCCATTGATTTTTCACATGTTATGATAAATTAAAAAATCCAGGAAAACAAGATAGAAAAAGAGAAGAAAATTCTCCGGATCTTGTAATCTTGGGATAACATGGAAGAGGGCTGGCCTTCCTTTGTATACATGCATGATGATTCAAAAAATATGTTAGGCACATGAGAAAGATAAGCAACCAACGGGAGTTCAAAATAAACATACTTATGAAATTAAAAAAAAGTTGTCAGCTAAGTCGATCTAACACGCTAGCTAACACAGGTAACACATGAGGTATACGTACGTGCATGAAAAAATCGATCAATTGCGTTTAAAGTTTGTAAACTAACATAGGAGGTAACGTAGTACATGCATAAAAAATCAATTACATTCAAAGTTTGTAAACCAACGGGTGGAACACGGACATGCATAAAAAAAAAGTTGCTGACACGACACTAGCTAACATAAAGGCGTTACATGCCAAAAAAAACCCTAACATGCTAGTTAAATACATCACGTCCAAAGTTTGCAAACTAAAAAGATTCACTATATCCTACAAATCATGCATGCATCAATTAGATCTAAAAAAATTATATCTAAAACTTTCTTAATTTATCATACTTTACAAAATAAAAATAAAATAAATACATATTTCATCTATTACCTCATAGGAGATAATAGAGGATCGTAGCTATCTGATCTATTTAAATGAATGATTCACAGTTATTTGATGGTACCACAAATATTATATCTTCAAAGGCAGCTCCTAAGAGCCGCATCTGTCAAAAAGTGGTCGTTGCTACAAATTTTTTCCTGTAATAGTGAACCGATGGATCTAACTGTCACTTGCCACGTTGACATCAGCGATCTGTAGGTTGTTGCTGTGTAAGTGTCAGGGGTCCAAATAGCACAGCTAACGGCAAATGAAACTGACACTTACGTCCATCAGATATATACACTACTAGAGAATAGACTTTAGAATGATGTCCTAATTTAGCATTAGCATTGGTATTTTTTTTTTGCCTCCAGGACTAAAGGTTCCTTTAGTCCCGATCGGTAATACCAACCGGGACTAAAGACTACTACCCAACAGTCGTCCGCGGTGCAGGGATCTTTAGTCCCGGTTGGTAATACCAGCCGGGACTAAAACTTTTAGTCCCGGTTTGGGTGATGCCCCGGGAATAAAGATTAACCTTTAGTCCCGGTTTGACCCCCTAACCGGGACTAATTATCCTGGCTTATAGACCAGCTTATTTCTTCCTCCCCGAGCCCGAGCCATTCCATTCAAACTCACTGCCTCTGTTCTTCAGCTTGCTGTTGTTCTTGCTCTCTCCCCCTCCATTGGTGTTGCTCTTCGATTTTGGAGGTAACAAACTTAATCCTCTTATGTTTTATCAGTAGCTTATCTTATTTTGCGATGTAGATGCATGTGTAATACTTTATATGTTGGACTTTATTATGATTTTATGTTATTTTTAGCTCAAAATCACATGATGATTTGCATATATGTTTGGATAAACAAAAGTTAAATTAGTTCATCAAAACCACTTGATAGTTTAGTATTGCTAGTATATGTAGTACATTTCATGGTTTAGTTAGATAAATAAATATTTTTATTTTTTAATATATTACTTTAGAAATGAGAAATTTACAATAGTTTGTAAAAATAAGTATAGAAAGTAACTTGATATGGTGGATTTGATTTTGATTTCTATGTCATTTTTAGCTCAAAATCACATGATGATTTACAATAGTAAAATCACTTGATAGTTTGGTATTTTTCTATTATACATAGTACATATTTTATGGTTTAGTTAGATAAATAAATAATTTTAGTTTTGTTTAAATATATTATTTTATAAAATGTGAAATTTACACTAGTTTGCAAAAATAAGTATAGAAAGTAGATGACAACTGGTACCGGATCCTCGGCCTCTCGTTCGGTTGTGAAATGACTGAGGCCAGAACTACCTCTCATTATCTGCGGCAAGTGTAAGCAGAAGATTGTGATGGAGTACCGAGTCAAGAGACAGGGACCCAACAAGGGTCGTGTTTTCTACAAGTGCTCGGATCGTGATGTGAGTTTCTTACGCATTTGATTATTATGGCTAATTGACCTGCTTTTCTTGAATATTTTTGACTAAATATTTTTTGGCTTTAATTTCAGTGGGAGGGCAATGGATGCGATGGTTGGTACTGGGAGGAAGATTATGCTACATACGTGTAGAATTCGGGTGCGCTTGAGGTAGCGGCTGCTGATGATGAGGCAGTAAGCCAGCAGGAGAAGCTTATTGATATTCAACAGACGAATGATTTGTCTATTTTAGTTGCGTACGGTCACAAAATAATTATGTCACTGAAGTGCATTGTAGTTTTAGTTTGTTTAGTAATAGTTGGGATTGCTTACGTTGTAGCCAGGCTTAGTTAATTAATCAACCGTGTGTGTGTCATCTATGTTGTATAATAAAATACTTAATTATGTTCAAGGTTTTCATAATTTGTCGTGTAATACAGATTATGTCACGCTATTGGATGTACAATGCCGATCGCCGCTCCCAATACTTTATTGAGGGCGTGCACTATTTTTTAGGTGTGGCCAAGGCAAATAAGCAAGATGGTTTCATGTGCTGTCCATGTGCCCTATGTAGGAATTTAAAGGAATATTCAAGCTCAATGAGTCTTTATTCACATTTGCTTAAGTCAGGTTTCATGTCAAACTATATATGTTGGACTAAGCATGGAGAAAGCAGAGTCATGATGAAAGAAGGTGAAGGAGAAGATTTAGACATTGATGACATTATTGCTCAGTATGGTGCCTTTGATGATACTACAATGGGGGGAGATGAAGAAGAGGTAGCGGCAGAAGATGATCTCGGTGATGCTCTTGGCGATGCCATTCATGATGCACAACAAGAATGCGAAAGTGAAAAAGAGAAAGTTAAGTTCGAGCGTATGCTTGAGGATCATAGGAAGTTGCTATACTCAACAGCCGAAGAGGGGCAAAAAAAGTTGGGTACAACACTGGAATTGCTATAGTGAAAGACAAAGAATGGTGTATCCGACAAGGCATTTGGGAATTTATTGAACCTCATAAAGAAGATGCTTCCGAAGCCAAATGAATTGCCCACCACTACGTACGAAGCAAAAAAGGTTGTCTACCCTTTGGGATTAAAAATCCAGAAGATACATGCATGTCCTAATGACTGCATCCTCTACCATGGCAATGAATACGAGAATTTGGATGAATGCCCGGTATGTAAAGCAGTGTGGTATAAGATCAGGCACGATGACCCTGGTGATGTCGAGGGTGAACAACGTCCTAGATAGAAAATCCCTACCAAGGTTATGTGGTATGCTCCTATAATACCACGCTTAAAACGTTTGTTCAGAAATAAAGACCATGCAAAGTTGTTGTGGTGGCATAAAGAAGACCATAAGGTAGACAATATGCTGAGACACCCAGCCGATGGGTCCCAGTGGAGAGCGATAGACAGGGAATTTCCAGAGTTTGCAAATAAGGCTAGAAACTTAAGGTTCGCCTTAAGTACAGATGGTATGAATCCTTTTGGGGAGTAGAGCACTAGTCATAGCACTTAGCCAGTTACTCTATGTATCTACAACCTTCCTCTATGGTTATGCATGAAGCGGAAGTTTATTATGATGCCGATCCTCATCCAAGGTCCAAGGCAACCTAGCAACGACATTAATGTCTATCTGAAGCCATTAGTTGAAGAACTTCTAGTTTTATAGAACAAACCAGGTGTACGTGTCTAGGATAAGTACAAACAAGAACACTTTGACCTACAAGCAATGTTGTTCGTAACAATCAATGATTGGCCTGCTTTAAGTAATCTTTCAGGTCAGACAAACAAAGGATATAATGCATGCACACATTGGTTTGATGACCTTGACAATATATATTTGAAAAGATGTCGAAAGGTCATGTACCTTGGCCATCGTCGATTCCTTCCTTTAAATCACCAAGTAAGAAAGAAAGGGAAGCATTTTAAAGGTAAGCCAGACCACCAAAAGAAGCCTCATAACCAATCCGGGGAAGATGTACTCGCAATGGTCAAAGATGTGAAAGTAGTATTTGGAAAGGGACAAGGCAGCGAATCTATTCCCAAAGATGCTAAGGGACACGCACCCATGTAGAAGAAGAAGTCCATCTTTTGGGAGCTACCCTATTGGCAAGTCCTAGAGGTCCGCAACGCAATCGACGTGATGCACCTAACAAAGAATCTTTGTGTAAACCTATTATGATTCATGGGTGTGTACGGGAAGCCAAAGGATTCACTTGAAGCACGCCAGGACTTGCAGGGCATGAAAGAACAAGACAACCTTCATTCAGAGAAGATAGATGATGGACGTCATTACTTAAGTCCTGCTAGCTACACGCTTAGCAAAGAAGAGAGGGACAGCATGTTCGAATGTCTAAGCAGCATCAAGGTCTCATCGGAATTCTCCTCCAATATAAAGGGTATAATAAATGTGCCAGAGAAGAAATTCCTAAACTTAAAGTCCCACGACTACCACATGCTTATGACGCAATTGCTTCCAGTTGCTTTAAGAGGAATTCTACCTCCACATGTACGTCTAGCCACCGTGAAGCTATATGCATTCCTCAATGCAATTTCTCAGAAGGCAATCAATCTAGTGGAACTAGCTACTCTATAGAATGATATGGTTTAATGTCTTGACAGCTTTGAGTTGGTGTTCCCTCCATCCTTCTTTAATATCATGACACACCTCCTAGTTCATTTGGTGAAGGAGATTAGTATTCTTGGACCTGTGTTCTTACATAACATTTTCCCCTTCGAGAGGTTTATGGGAGTCTTGAAGAAATATGTGAAAGTCCATTCTAAGCAAGCATTGCCCAGGGCTATGGAATAGAGGAGGTCATTGAGTTCTGTGTTGACTTTATTCCTGACCTTGCCCCGATTGGCGTTCCCGAATCGTGACACGATGGGAGACTCCGTGGTAAAGGAACTTTAGGGAAGAAAATATATATTAGCATGGAAGACGATTATTTCAATAAAGCACACCACACAGTTCTTCAGAACTCATCATTGGTGCATCCGTACATCGAGATACATAAGAAGTTCTTACGATCCAAGTTTCCAGGGAAGACTGAAGCTTGGATTAGGCGTCAGTACATGGAAAGTTTCAGTGGTTGGTTGCGAAAAGAATATCAAGGTGATGACAATATTGATGAGCAACTATATTTGTTGGCTAGGCAACCATCGTGGCATATCCTCACGTACCAAGGGTATGAGATAAATGGGAATACATTTTACATAGTTGCCCAAGATAAAAGGAGCATCAATCAAAATAGTGGTGTTCGCATAGATGGCATAGATCCAAATGGGAATATACAAACATATTATGGCCGCATATAAGAGATATGGAAACTAGACTACGCACCTAATTTTAAAGTCCCTTTGTTCCGGTGCCAATGGGTGAAGCTGACCGGAGGAGTGGTAACAGTCGACAAAGAGTATGGAATGACAACAGCGGACCTCAACAATATTGGGTACAAAGATGAACCATTCGTCCTTGCTGCCGATGTGAGTCAGGTGTTCTATGTGAAAGACATGTCTACAAAATCAAAGAGAGGAAAAAACGAAGACATCAACTCAATGATCAATGAGCCAAAGCGCCACATAGTTCTTTCTGGGAAAATAAATATAGTGAGAATTGAAGACAAGTCAGACATGTTAGAAGATTATGAAAGAAATGTCCGAATTCCACCCTTCATAGTGAAGAAAGATCCAAGCATCATGTTAAATGATGAAGACACTCCATGGTTACGATAAGATCATAACCAAGGGTCATACGTCAAGAAGAAATTCACTGTTGTGCCCGCATGATACAACGATGCATGTTTAATATATTATATTTTAGAGATAGATATTATGTAATATGTTATGACTTCACATTGTAATATGTTTAATATATGTTTCAAATTTCATAAGTGTGTGACATAGTTTTAGAAAGTCTATATGAGATTTAAGAATTTATGACTAGTGTTTGATAAAACTTTCTCAAATGGAAAAATAAGCTATGTAACAATTGTAGATCTTGCTGAGATGATCAAACTTGGTATTCAGAGTTTTTTCATCTGAGGTCATTTAGTGTCTCATTTGAGCAAGTTTGACCAAGTCAATCTGGTCAAATGAAAAAATAACACTTTGACTCTAGTATTATTAACTCTAAATGACTTCAAATTGAAAAGTTTTGAATACCAAGTTTGTTAAACTCATCAAGATCTACAATTGTTGTTTTGGTCAACTTTCCATTTGAAAAAGTTTGGATGGTTTAAATTTGTGATTTTTAAATTTTGAAGCCTACAAACTAGTTTTCGAAACCCTAGATTGTCTTAAATTGAAAAGTTTTGAATACCAAGTTTGTTCAGCTCATCAAGATATACAATACTTATATAGGCCATTTTTTCATTTGAGAAAGTTTGAATAAAATGTAGTTCAAATTTCACAAGTGTGTGACATAGTTTTAGAAAGTCTATATGAGATTCAAGAATTTGTGACTAGTGTTTAATAAAACTTTCTCAAATGGGAAAATGAGCTATGTAACAATTGTAGATATTGCTGAGATGATCAAACTTGGTATTCAGATATTTTTCATCTGAGGTCATAGTGTCTCATTTGAGCAAGTTTGACCAAGTCAAATTTGGTCAAATGAAAAAACAACACTTTGACTCTAGTATTATGAACTCTAAATGACTTCAAATTGAAAAGTTTTGAATACCAAGTTTGTTAAAATCATCAATATCTACAATTGTTGTTTTGGTCAACTTTCCATTTGAGAAAGTTTGGATGGTTCAAATTTATGATTTTTAAATTTCAATGTCTACAAACTAGTTTTCGGAACCCTAGATTGTCTCAAATTGAAAAGTTTTGAATACCAAGTTTGTTCATCTCATCAAGATCTACAATCCTTATATAGGCCGTTTTTTCATTTGATAAAGTTTAAATAAAATATAGTTCAAATTTCACAAGTGTGTGACAGTTTTAGAAAGTCTATGAGATTCAAGAATTTGTGACTAGTGTTTGATAAAACTTTCTCAAATGGGAAAATGAACTATGTAACAATTGTAGATCTTGCTCAGATGATCAAATTTGGTATTCAGAGATTTTTCATCTGAGGTCATTTAGTGTCTCATTTGAGCAAGTTTGACCAAGTCAAATTTGGTCAAATGAAAAAATAACACTTTGACTCTAGTATTATGAACTCTAAATGACTTCAAATTGAAAAGTTTTGAATACAAAGTTTGTTAAACTCATCAATATATACAATTGTAGTTTTGGTCAACTTTCCATTTGAGATAGTTTGGACGGTTCAAATTTGTGATTTTTAAATTTTGACACCTACAAACTAGTTTTCGGAACCCTAGATTGTCTCAAATTGAAAAGTTTTCAGTACCAAGTTTGTTCAGATCATCAAGATATACAATTTTTGTTTTGGTCAACTTTCCATTTGAGATAGTTTGGATGGTTCAAATTTGTGATTTTTAAATTTCGACGCCTACAAACTAGTTTTCGGAACTGTAGATTGTCTCAAATTGAAAAGTTTCGAATACCAAGTTTGTTCATCTCATCAAGATATACAATTGTTGTT
Organism: Miscanthus floridulus; assembly: GCF_019320115.1. Lineage (NCBI taxonomy): Eukaryota > Viridiplantae > Streptophyta > Magnoliopsida > Poales > Poaceae > Miscanthus > Miscanthus floridulus. The sequence continues at coordinate 25,333,100 of NC_089582.1, read as the reverse complement.
TTGGTCAACTTTCCATTTGAGAAAGTTTAGATGGTTCAAATTTGTTATTTTTAAATTTCGACACCTACAAAATAGTTTTCGGAACCCTAGATTGTCTCAAATTGAAAAGTTTTGAATATTAAGTTTGTTCACCTCATCAAGATCTACAATCCTTATATAGGCCATTTTTTCATTTGAAAAAGTTGTAGAACAAAAATACTATATTTTCTTTATTTTTATAGGTTCAACAAAAATTTTCTGTCATTTTGGTAAAAAAACCGAGAAAAAATTGAAACATTGACGTTACAATAATGTGATAATAAATTTCCTATCGAATAATATTAGTTTTATTAATTTTAAGTTACAAATATATTTTTGCATTAACAAAATACTTAGTATTAGTAACATTTATATTCTATATTCATAAAAGAAATTAAAAACTTTAGGTTACAAAATTTTCCTATTTACAATAAATAATTAGTTAATCAATAGTATTTTTTAAAATAAATATTTCAAAGTATTGAAGTTGCTATAGAATTAATTGATTAACCTAGTATTAAACAAGGAGAACAAAATCAAAATCCCAGGCCTTTCCAATTACTCTGGCGGGCTGCCAAAATTTTCAGGCCTTCAGTCCCGGCCCAGGACAGAAACCGGGACTAAAGGGTGGGCGGAATTGCCCGCCCAAAAATACCTTTAGTCCCGGCTTGTAACACCAACCGGAACTAAAGCTCCTTTAGTCCCGGCTGGTAAGCCGAGCCGGGACTAAAGGGTTGGACCTTTAGTCCCGGTTCGGCTTACCAGCCGAGACTAAAGGAGCTTTAGTCTCGGTTGGTGTTACCAGCCGGGACTAAAGGGTCCCGGCCTATATATATCGAATGGTTCCTGTTCTGTTTATCTTCTACTTTTCGATCTACACGTGATCTCGTCTCTGCCGCGCCCGGCCGTCGAGCTTCATCTCTGCCGCGCCGCCGTCGTCGTCTACGCCCGCCCAGCCTCGTCGTCGAGCTCGTCTCCGCCGTACGTCATCCTCGCGCGAGGTGCTCAGCTCGGCCCCATGGCCGGCCAGCACACCCTGCCTGGCCCGCCATCCGCCCCAGCTGCTCTCAGCCATATTTTTTTTACAAAGTTTCTAGTTTTTTTAGATTGTTTTATATATATATGTTAGATTAAAATGTATGTTAAATTTAATTACTAGTTTATTTAGATAGTTTTTAGATAGTTTTTAGATAGTTTTTGATATATATGTTAGATTAAATGTATTAAAATTTAATTAGTAGTTTATTCTTAGTTTTTTAGTTAGTTTTTTAGATAGTTTTTGATATATGTTAATTAGATTTAAATGTATTAAAATTTAATTAGTACTTTATTTAGATAGTTTTTTAGATAGTTTTTAGATAGTTTTTTATTATAGTTTTTGATATATTTAGTAATTATTATTCTATCTCTCTATATATATGTGTTAGATTTAATTTTGATTTAGTAATTCTATCTATCTATATATGTTAGGTTTAATTAGATTTAGTAATTAATTCTATCTAGATATATGTGTGTTATTTTATTTAATTGGATTTAGTAATAATATTCTATCTCTCTCTATATATGTTAGATTTAATTTTGTTTTAGTAATTGACACATGCATATTTTATTAGTAATTCTATCTCTATATCACATGCATATTTTATTTTAGTAATTCTATCTATATATCACTTGGATATTTTATTAGTAATTCTATCTATATCACATGCATATCTAGAGAGAGATTCTATATGTATACACATGTACTTAATTATTTCTATGTGTATATATACATGTACTTATTTCCATGTGTTGAGAGAGAGAGAAAATTGTATCTAGAGAGACATTCTATGTGTTATCATATGCATATCTAGAGATATATACATATGCACTTATTTCTATGTGTTGAGAGAGAGAGAAAATTGTATCATTCTATGTGTATATGTACATGTACTTATTTCCATGTTTTTGGATCGAAAGTGTTTTTTAATTCGATTTCAAAGCCTATACCTTATTATTGTTTATCCTTATGAAATATTATGTGTTATTATATTTAATTGGATTTAGTAATTCTATATGTGTTATCACATGTACTTATGTTATGTGCCATAGTAATTCTATCTATGTGTTATCTTGAAGATACAAATGACTGCTCCGGATGATAACTTGAATGATGACATAATGGCGGATATTATCAACGCCGGCACCAATGCGGATGTAGATGACACGAGTCAGTACTTTGCTGATTATGAGGATATCCTGAATATCCCGGTGGTTGAAGATCAACAAATTGTCGCGCAAGAAAATACTGGCGAGGTATATTTGATTATCTATCATCTCTTATAGATGCATGCGTACGTATATTTGTTGTTAATCGTTGTGTTTCTACTCATGTAGCCGGTCTCTGGATCTACATCAACCACCGGTAAGAGTAGGAAAGTCCGAGGGCCAAAAAAGCCATTAGAGGGCCATTTCATAATATCAGAATTCAACACCGACACCGGCAAACCATTGGGACCACATGCTCAGACATATGTCAATCAATGTGGGTTCATTGTAAGGGATAGGATCCCAGTTAGTGCTCATGAATGGAAGTAGAAGATATCCGCTTCTAATGTTAGTTTTGTATCTGATCATGACAAGAACCTAGCTTGGAGAGATATCACTCAGCATTTCACATTACAAGCAGATGATGCTTTGAAGGAGCTAGTGAGGGATTGTACAATGAAGAAGATGGCAACATTATTCCAGAGTTGGAAGAAGACATTGTATAAAAAGTGTATCTTGAAGAATGATACGCCGAATTTCAATGCTAAGGCGTTTGTCAAGTTGGAGTCCCATTGGGATGACTTCGTACAATACAAGACATCTCAAGAGAGTGAGGAACGTGTGATGAGGAATCAACAGAATGCCCGACAAAAGCAATACCATCATTACATGGGATCAGGTGGTTATAGGAGTGCTATTTCCAAGTGGCAGAACCTAGAAGCAGAGATTACTGCCATGGGAATCATACCTGAAACAATATAGAAGAACTGGCCTCAACGCGCGAAGAATTAGTTCTACGCTCATGGGGGAAGCCTAGACCCAGACACTGGCAAGCTAATTTTCGGCCAAAAAATTGAGAGAGCAACATAGAGACTAGCTCGTGCTAGGAAAGAAACTGATAGTGGTGTTTTCAAGCCCAACAGAGAGAAGGATGAATTGACATATGCCCTAGAGAATCCCGAACACCGTGGTCGAACAAGAGGCTATGGGGCGGTTCCGTGGCTACAAGCATTCCCAGTAGACAAGGATATCTACAGAAGCCACCAGAGAAAGAAGGATGAGAAGGCAGACCGAATCTGTGTATTGGAGCAATTTGTTAATGAGTCACGACAAGCATTGCTTGAATCACGTGAACGAGAAAAATTTCTTGAGGCAAGAATGCAGGAGGAGATCAAGAGGCAAGTGCAGCTAGCAATGAGTCAAATGCAATCGCAATCAATGCCGAGAGTCACCATTAGCCCCGTTGGTCAGATGAAAAGCAGTTGTGCTTCCACGGAGCTGCCAGTTATTCAAGATGACGCTGGGTTGCGCTTCCCTGTTGATGACATTACTGAGCCTCTAACAACATGTGAGCTGCACATTCCAGATGGTAATAATGCATCAATCATGGTGGCTATCGGGGTTGTATCTCCAATAGACCGAACGAAGACACCAAGAATCCATGGGTCAGTTATTCAACCTGGATATGCTAGCGTCTCGGTCGATAGAGTGCTCAAAGGTTACAGCAATGTTCCTCTTGACATTGAAGGCGGTGATGGAGAGAAGACACTAGGAGAAGCAGAGAAGACATTTATTCAATGGCGCAAACGCTTTATCATCATTCCTGGGGCACCACCGCTTCTCCTACCTCACCCTAGGTACGAATGAAAGTGAATGAAATATTATTTTCCATTAATTTTATATTGGCTTCAAAAATAATTGACTCATAACTTGTTTTTGTAGCAGGGTCTCCCCCCAGCCTAGCCCAATCATTCATTCCCCATCTCATCACAGCGTCACGGGGGGCGAGATGACTTCATCCCCACGACGATCTCCAACTCCTACATCGGCCCCATCGCCTCCACAATGATCTCCAACTCCTACACCGGCCCCACCGCCTCCACAACGATCTCCAACGCCTCCACGCCGGTCTCCAACACCGCCCCCATCCCCTCCATAGCAACGCACTACAGAGACGTCTAAGGTCCCGACGGCAAAGAAGACCCCGAAAAAAAGAGTTATTTCTTAAGAAATACTTTCTGAAAAGACTGATGAGCAAATAGCAGCTAAAGAAGACAAAAAAGTGAAAGATTTTTTTATAGATATCCAAAAGTAGGGACAAGCGAAGCTTACGGAGAAGCCATACTTTTACATACCACGAGATCTGCTGAGGCAGAAGGTCGAAGCTCACAAGAAAAAGATGCTTAAACTTCAGAAGCCTCCACCACTATCAGACTATGACCGCTCCCTCGTGAAGTCACATGATGCAGATAAGAAAAGGAAAAGAGCATCAAGGAAGGATGTCCCACAGCTCGGACAACAGAAGCAATCAATGCAAAATCTTATTGTTGCTAATGAATATGGTTCCAACATAGAAGTCTATCAACCAGACAACTCTGGAGAAGTGTCGGTTCAAGACCTTAATGTTTTTTTGAACTAACTAGTTTAACCTTGGATCAATTGATGGGCAAAGCTTCAATCCAGAACTGAAAGTTGATACCTGGAAGACTTATAAATTTAGCAAAAGTATGTACAACCCTGTGGCTCTGAATGAATTGGGTACGCAAATGTACTTGCTCAACAATTGGTACATGCAGGCGTGTGGCAGGGGTGAGGAGTGGATCTTTGTCAGATTTAGAGACCATCATTACTTTCGTGGCGATGACATCTTACATATTAGTTTCGAAGAATTGCATCAACTATACCACATGGACGCTCTGGACAAATCAATCATTAGCTCATTTTGTTTGTAAGTGATTCATACTTTTATTTAATAAACTCACTTCCATGCGTACGTGTATATAATTATCCTCATATGTAACTTATATTTATATACAAATTCTAGATGTCAGAGCTCCAAAGAATACAAGACACCAGTGTTGGCTTCATTGATCCTTATATCGGATTCAAAAACGATATTATTGTCAAGGAGCAGTGGGTATCTGAAGCACAGAAGAATATCATGAGGTTCTTCGTGAAGCAGGACGACAAGACAACAATACTTTTCCCGTACAACTTTGAGTAAGTATTAATAATAATGTAGTCTACACATTTTATGTAATATCAATACAACTTATATGCATGTACGTGTGTGTATAAACCAATGCAGGTTTCACTGGATACTTATTGTCATTGAGTTAAACTCAAGTCGGTTAGTAATCTTGGACTCGTTGAGAAAAGAGCGGGCACTATACCAAGATATGATAGACATTATCCAGGGATAATTTCGATCTCTCGCGCACAACTATTATTGAATAGACTTTGCTATAATTTATTAACGATCGTACATTATTGGTCGCACATGGTTTGGAAAGAGTTTATTCGGTAACACCGCAAGGATTGCAAGGCACCACTTAATGTAGTTGAAATACCAGTAAGTTGTACTATATATACTCCCCCACGTGTTTAATTACTATATCGTACTTTAATTTACGTGTGAGATGATGAAAATAATCTTCTTGTATAGTAGTGTTTGCGGCAGCAACCAGGTAATAACTTATGTGGATACTACGTTTGTGAATTTATCACTGCACACATAAAAAGAACTCCTGAAGATGTCCTCAGAGTACGTATATATCAATTTTTTATTTATTTTTAAATGAATATATATATATATATATATATATATATTAATACTTTTCCTTTTATTTCAAATGCAAGACTGAATGGTTGAAACAAAGGGTCATGCAAAAAGATCATCTGAAAGCAGTTCAAGAGTCAATAGCAGGATTTCTTCTAGAAAAAGTGCTAAATCCCAACGGCGAGTTCTACTTTGATCCTAAGGAATAAATGATGTAAATTAAATGTTTATTGATATCGTTATTTTCGAGAACAAGATTATGAAAGTGTTGTATATATACATATATATATCTAATATATATAGTTTTATACTTTATTCGAATATAATAATGCTCGAGATGAGAATTAGATGTAATTATATGCATGCGTGTATTTATCTTAGCAGCGTAGAATACGTACATAAAAACATATTATATATTAAACAAATATGTGTAACTGAACTGAAAACAAATTAAACAAAAAAAAGAAAAAGGAAAGGAACATTTAGTCTCGGTTGGGGTTACCAACCGGGACTAAAGGGTGCGGCCACGTTTGCTCGGCTGGAGGGCCTTTAGTCCCAGTTGGTAACACCAACCGGGACTAAAGATCCCTCTTTAGTTCCGGCTCGATGACCTGGGACTGAAAGTTCCACCTTTAGTCTCGGGATCGTTGTTCCGGCGTGGTAACCAGGACTAAAGGTCGTTACCGCCCAGAACAACAAAACCATCCTATAGTAGTGATATGCTGCACGTACGATTTCAATCGGCCACCCGGCTGAAGCTGCATGCAGTGTCCAAGTCAGTGTAGGCATGCTACGCTGTGGGCTGCGTAGCTCGATATATCGTCGATCGGCCCAAAGTTCCAAAACTAGCCGTTAATACTCCGAGTCAACATCGAACTGTATCCAAGGTGCCCTGAAGACGACCCTGACGTGGATGTCTTGGCTCAGCTAGCCGCAACAGGTAGGCAGCACGCACGCACTGGGCCTCTGGTGGCATCGGTCGTCTCTGCCGCTCCAGATAGATGGTCTGATCAAATCATATCCCGGCAGAAGAACATGCCCATGCCTCCGTTGTGTCACCCGTGGAATGAAACTGATCGAGCTGATGCTTTCTCTGATCTTGTCATGCCTGGGATGCATCATGGGGTTTTCTCATACACGTTTCCTAGGAGGCTGTTCTGGCTGAAGGTTGGTCGAGTGTAATAAGTGCATAACGGTCAAAAGAGAAGGGAAGAATAATATATAGGTCTAGCTCAAAAATGACCGTTTTGAGATCTGTCGAAATTTGCGATGATCTTAGTCGGAACTTTCGACAGTTAGGATTTTCGTATAGGCAACAATATGGACAGGTCAACAGGGTTGCCCACACAAGAGCTGTCATAACTTCCGACGGTCGGAAGTTTAAGACCAACTGCTGACAGCCTTGCAGGCTGTACTGTGCACACGAGTTCATTAGAACTTTCGACTCAGCTTCTAATAGCTAAAGGACAGGCAGCTAAGGATAAGGTGAGAGTTTCAAAGCCTAGGCGGGACTTTCAACTGTCGGAACTTCTGGTGGCCACCGGAACTTCTGACGACAAACACTCATGAACTAGCCCCTAAGTGTCAGTGCAGTGAAAGAGTGTCTCTCAGTAGATTTTAGTTAGGTACTTGAGCACTCTATCTTCTTCAGACTACTTAGAATTGCATCCTCTTTATAGTACGACAAAACCTAAACTCAAATTCAAAAGTAATACTAAACTGCTTGAGTTTGGTCACCTTTCGTGCTTTAGAAATTGAGCGGTGTCATTTCATTTTAAGTGATCCTTTAATTCTTTCAAGGGACTAAAAGTTGTAATATCACTTAGACAATTTCATTAGTCCCTAATTTGGATGTCATCATTAATACACCAAAAACCACAACAGGGGGCAAATGCACTTACAACTCTCTCTTTTTGGTAATTGATGACAACCAATTTAAGTTTGCATATATTTGAAAGAATTTAAAGCTTTTGAGGCCCAAAATTTACAAGGAGCTCCCCCTTAATATATGCTATGGATTTGAATTCCAAACATGCCCTTTAATCATCATTTGCATATACTAGATAAAAGAAGCTGCCCCTAAATTTTGCAATTCGTGGGGGTGCCTAACAAGTGTGTAAACATATATATAAAAGAGTGATACAACATGACATGGCATTCACATAAACAAAAGAAAAAGATGATGGCCAAGATCAAAGGATATACAACACAAACAAACATATGGCCATCACGAGAAAACACAACCATCATCACATGAAGCAAGTAGACAACACATAAGCTAGATAATTAGGATTAGAAGCTAAAAGCTCACCTACAATCAACCATCACACACATGTGACCGTGTCCATCACATGCCACCACACGACATAATGTTCATTACATACCACCAAGTTAGGATAAAGGTCTTGCCACCAACTAGGTCCAACTAAGATAGATATATATTAGCAAAAGCCAACTAACATATTACAAAAGCATGATCAAGCCTAACACTTCCCGTTTGGCATCAAGTGCCAAAAAAAGGGTAGGCCGCGTGAGAGAACAACTGCTCCTCGCAGTCCTCGTCGCCATCATCACCATCATTAGAGTCATCGTCGTCGTCCTCGTCGGTGACTGCAGTAGCTTGAGCATAGGGAGCTTTCCTCTTGCCATGAGGATCCGAAGATGGTCCCGCCTCAGCAACCTGTGTAGTAGCCATAGCTCTTCATCATAAAGCTCAAAAGGGTCGCGAAGCTATTCGAAAGGAGAGGGCAGATCGTCCTCAATGCCCAACTTCTGCTCTATCTTGTACATTCACTCCAGAATCTTCTGTTCACGCTTGGCACTAGAGCAGCAGGCGCCAAAAAGATGCTGCGAGACAAATTTGACCTTATTTCCGAGACCACGACGCTCATTGGAGGATGGAGAAGGAGGCTCAACACTAGCAGCATGACACGACCATATGAGTCACAAGCTAAGCGGTGAGTTTGGACTTAAACAAGATATGTCAAGTGGTGATCCTGTACTCCAATTAAAAAAAACTTGCAAGTGGTGACAAAGGTGTTGAGTTCAAATCTTCCAAAATAGGACCCAACTTAAACTTTAAGAACAAAAGCAAAACTCTTGTGCTTAATGTTGATCTTTTCAACAATATGCATGAGTAATGTTAATCATGTCTCTTTCATGTGCATCACATAAGCATAAGCATAACCTTAAGTTGATGCATTTGTTTGACCATGTGATGCTTTGATTTCTATGCAACCTTTTGTGGTGATGTTTGGTATGTAACCTAGTGTTGCTTGATCACCTAAACAACCTAGAACAACTTAGAATCAGAAATGAAGTAGGGTTCATGTTGCTGAACTACCCTAAAATGCTTCTAAAGGTTGGATCAATAGTTAGCACCTTTTTCACGTTCCTGCTTTGACCAATGTAGAACTTTAGTTTCTAAGTTTGACCTTTAATGAAAGTTGTAGTTTTGTTTGTGTGCTTTCAATTTTTTTTTTTTACCAAAGCCTAAATTGGCTTCTAAAATAGCTAAACAAGGCCACCAAAATACACCCAGAGCACTGTTTTTACCCCTTAAAAATCTGGGCAAGTCCCCTTTGACTGAAACTCCATTTCAGTTTGTGTGTACCCTTCTTTGGCGCCCTGGATATCACAAACCAGGCTGCACCAGTCATGATCCTATAAGAAAACTTGAGATCTCGCGTAGTTCTGCGTTCCTGACCTTTTTCCTTGAGTTTTCGTTACTCGGATCGGGTGTTAGAGAGGAGAGAAAATGCGAGTTTCAGTCGGTCGCCGCCTCGCCGGCCGTTTGAATCGGCTGACCAGTGACCACGCGTGACCGACCGGGAGCAGAAGCCGCGCGCCGCGTGGCCCTCGTGCAGTCGTGCTTGCTCGCATGCCCGCCACCTCGCCTCTACGAACAGGAAAAAACGGAGCCCAACGCTCTCCTTTCTCCCGGCGCCCCCTCTCTGCTCTACCCCTCTCGCACTCGCTCGCTCTTCCTCCCGCTCGGCGCTCACAGGCGCGGACGTACTCCATTGCCGGCGACCAAAGCACCACCACAGCCGCTCCCTGCTCCACTGACCTCGCCGCCAGCTCCTACATATACGCGCGCACGGGCCGCCTCCGCATCCCGCTCTCTAGGCCACTGCAGCAGCTAGCGCCGCCGCCGGCACAGCTCCATGGCCGCCGCGGACTCCTTCCGTCTGGGCCGAGGCCACCTGGGTTGCGGCCTGACACAGAAGACCTGGGGTGTGTGTTGCTGGCTAACAGTACCATTTGCTGCTCTGCAGGTTCGATGTGCTTGTCTTTACTTTGTTTTCTGCTTGATATAAGGCTATAAGCTGACAGATATGATAGTGTTTCTTACTGTTTTCAGTATTGCAGCTCAATATGCAACCTGGTGGTATTTGCTAATTAGTCTTGTCAGGAATAAATAATCATGGTAGCAACTTTTGATGTTTCAATTAGTCAACTTACATTGGACAGAGGATAGAATCATGGACACTGACTTTTGATGTTTGAATCAACTTTTACTACTAGGTGCTGATTGCTAACATGCCCTTTGCCTGCAGCTGCTGCTTATCTGAATACTCTGGGCTGTGTGCTTATCTGATAACTATTTTAAACACCTTGCAGGATGACACATTGGGATAAAAATTGACATAAACATCGTTAGCCTGGGATTATTTATGTGTGCCCCTTTACAATTCAGATTTGGTTTTTTTAGCTGATGGTCAGAAACAGTTGCATTCTTTAAAGGAAACAAGGATTGTAATTTGCTGCAATCCTTTATATGAATTCAATCCAGCGCTGGTAATTTCCTCTTAGTTTCTGTCTACATAACATTTATAGTTCCAACTGACATTGGGTTGTATTTTTTTCTGAACCTAAATCATGTATTTCTGTCTTCTTGTCACTCTTTACTTGCTTTCTGCTATTACTTATTTGCCTTCTTATTTCTGCAGACCATTTCTTGCTAATGAACTCTGAACTTTTGTCCCTGCAGCCTTTTGGTAGCAATGGCACACGAGAGCTGGAAACAAGAGTCTGAGGAGACCGGAGAGGCCCCAATTCTGTGCATAAACAATTGTGGCTTCTTCGGCAGCTGCATGACAAACAATATGTGCTCGAAGTGCTATAAGGACTTCATCAAGCTAGACGATGCGCCCGCCGCCGCCACTGCCAAAGCCATAGTAGACAACAAGCAAGCAGAAGCAGCAGCACAGGAGCAGCCCCCAAAGCCGCCGAGCAATCGGTGCCTGACTGGCTTCCAGTGCCGCTGCGGCGGGACCTTCTGCTCCATGCACCGCTACACAGACTCCTGTTAGCCCACAGGATCACCGGCTTAGGTGAGTCGACCACTCACCAATTTTGTTGAGCACCCACTAGCGTCGCCGAGCACTCACTAGCTATGCCGACCACGAACCAGCGTTGTCCGACCACACACACTATGGCTAGAGGTAGAAGAAGAGGGAGAACAGAGCATACACACACAGTATAAGCACCAGCGTTGGCCAAAGCCCTGTATAAGAGATGACAAATCTAAACTCTCTTTGTTTGAGTTGTAGTGGCAAACTATATATACAACTCTATCCATTTAGTCCCAGTACAGCTGCCCTACTGCAACAGTGACTAGATAACACATCATGACTGACTTTTGCGCCTGTCCCTACATGTGGCTACAGTACGGCAGGTGAGCTCTTCGGCGCCTGCCTCTACAGTGGCTACAGTACTACAGCAGGGAGTCTTTTCGACGCCGCCTTCCCTTGCTGTGTGTTCCACAAGGAAGCAGTAGATTATCTAACAATTCTTCTCCTAATCCTACTGCTATCCCTTGTACCTCTTCCATGCCGATCATCTCCTTCAGCCTCGTGAGTCGAAGACGTTCGAGCGGCTTGGTGAGGACGTCCGTGAGTTGCCGACCAGTTTCGACGAACTCGATGATAATTTGTCCTCCATCGACACAGTCCCTGAGGAAGTGGAACTTCGCGTCGATGTGTTTGCTTCGGTCGTGCAGATCCGGATTCTTCGCGAGGGCGATGGCGGACTGATTGTCCACCATCAGTGCCGGTGGGTGAGCTTCCGCATCGGTCAGCTCGCCTAGCAGCCGGCGAAGCCACACAACTTGGCATGCCGTTGTTGTAACACCTCAGTGTTATGGTTGCATTAAAACACTTGCATCACATGAGCATGTGCATCATCATCTCATTCATAAGAATCATACCATGATGAATGTAATCATTTCATGTGTGTTTCTGTTTGAATTGCTTAGTTTTATGCTAGCAATTATGTGTACTCATGTGTGGTCTATGCTAATGTGTGTCAAATGTCCTCTTACACAGCTTAGCTACACTTAGAATATCATTAGGAACAATGTTCATGTTGACCATATTGCCTAATTATGCTTCCAAGTAATAGTTTGACTTGTGTTGACCTCTAGAGCTCTTTTGTTTGACTGTTTAAAAAGTACAGTTTAGAGTGTTTGCATGGCTATGCACCCTTAAGCAAAGTTGTAGGAAATTTTATAAGAAACAAAAGTTATTTTATGACCATCTCATGAAAATATGCAGAACATGCTCAAAAAGGGTCCACAAGTTAGTTTTGGGGGCTATTTGGAGACTTAGAAATTTTCTAAGTCTGAGAACTGATTTTCAGTTTCAAGTATCAATGTTTGGAGCCTTATATCTCCCTAACCAGGCTGAACCAGCTCGAGATCCAATTTGCAAAGCTGTAGTCCTCACTTAGATCTCCAACTTTGTCAACTACACCATGAGTTAGATCATCATGGTTTAGGAGATATGGAGCGAGGAACTTGCTTTGTCAGTCGGCACTGATGAACACTGAATCGGAAATTCAGATCGGCACAGTGGTCGACCGGTGGCAGGCCGCTGCCATCGTGTGGCCACCACATGCCATGGCTGGCCTGGCACCGCTGCCCGCTGTCGATCGCAAGAGGCCACGTCCGTCTGTCCTCCCACTCGCTCTCATTCACTCTCTCCCTCTCGCGCGTGTCTGAGGCACCGAGAAAGCGGAGCCGCCGCCGTCGCCAATGCTCCGCCGAGCCGTGCACCCTCACCGTCATGTCATTGCTCACTCCAGCTAGCCCACAACTCCACCATAGTCTCCTTTAGCTCATCCACATCGCCGTTGAGCCGGAGAGTCAAGGTAGAGGCCGCATTTCTTCCTCCCCACGGTGGAGCGCCATTGCCGCCGAGAGTTCCGTCGAGCTCTCGCGCGCTCGCCGCCGCGTCTCACCTCGCTCCATCTCGCCCATAGCCCTGCATTAAGCTCCTCTATCACGTCGTCATCTCCGCATAGCCGCCCGACCTCGGGTGTGGCCGCATTGTTGTTCCCGCCACCGTCCGGACCTCGCCGGAGTTGGAGCTCACCGTGGCCGACCACCACCGGAGCCCTCTCACTCCCTTTTCTACCCTCCATCAGTTTCCCCACGAGCCATAGAAGCTCGTACCAAGCTTAGCCATGCCCTACATGGCCAGACCTCACTGGAGCACCGTCGGATTCCCTCCGTCGTTCGCCATGCACGCCGCCGTCCTAGCTAGAGCTCGGTAGCGGTTGAGGGGAGGGCACAGTTAGGTGCGTATCGTCGAGGCAAGCATGCCGGTACCCTTGTCCTCATCGGAGTCCTCACCGTCAGTGAGCAAGCGTGGGTCAACCGCCGCTCCTCTGCTCTGCTCCCTCTGGCCGGTGGGACCGTTGACCCCGCGGGTCCCGCGCGTCGATCAAATTGGGTTTTGATGCTGTAGATTTTGATGTTGTTTTGTAAAATTCATAACTAGAGTTTGGTAGATCCAAATTGAGTGGTTTCAATTTTGTTAGGATCTTGATGAAGTGTAGTATTTAGTAAAAATATAACATGAGCACTTGTAGTAAGGTTTCTGGAAGAATTAAATTATAACTTGAAATATGTTTTTAAATGGATGCAAACTTGCTTAACTCATATCTAGAGTTCCTATGATCCAAAAATTATGAAATTTGGAGGGTGATCTCCTCTCGATTAGTAGAAGATCTGGTAAAAATTTTAGAGTCAGTGCATGAATAGTTTTTGACTTATTAATTTCTCTTTTATCATTAGATGATCCTTGTGTGAATTTTAATAATTAATCTATGAATCCAATGACCATGAAATTTATTGGAGGTTGTCCTGGTTCCTTTAGGATGCTAAGAAAAATATGAAATCTGTTGTTTGACACTTTTCAATAGGGTTTCTAATTTAGGCCAAAATCAGCCTCGCTGCCGTGTTATTTTTGTGTAGGATGTTTCTATTGGTAGCTTTGGGTGAAAATTTTAAAATAGCCTACTTGCAGAATGTAGTACCTGCTGTAATTTTTGTAGATTAAATGGTGTATTTTTCATATATGTTTATTATTCCACTTAAATAATTAGATAAATTAAGAAATGCATTAAAAGAAATGAATTGGTGGTGAACACCTTACTTTCTGGTGTTCTTTTGATATGTGTGATGAGTTAGTAAAGTTGGGTTTGTCTATTTATATGTTTGCAACATAAGTTAATAATTATTTTCTTGCATTATGTCTTTCTGGATAGTTCTGGGAACTTTACAAAGTTCACCATGATAATTTTGTTTTCTAGGAATCATGTGAATACCAAAGTTGTAGTTAACTTACTAAACTATTCTGTGTTAAAATTTGGTGGCATTTGGCCAAGTAGTTTAGGAGATATGACTGTTCTCAGTTTGAGTCCAGTTTTGCTTGCTCTCTGTCTTGTTTAGACCTGATTATGTGTTTATGTAAATTCGACCTAGTAAAGGTTGGAATCATGCCTTAAGGTCTGAAAATGAATTGTAGGCAATTTCATAAGCTTTCCAAATTGTCTTGTTATCTATCATTTTGATTTGTAGATATCCAGTTATGATCAGTTTACTGTACCACTGTATAGTCCATGTTTTGCTGAAATATGAATGTTTGTGTGTATGCTTTGTTGCAATGTTCTTGTTGATTGTTTAGGTGCTAGCCTAACTTCAGAACATGCTTAGGTGCAGGTGCTAGGTCCTTAACTAAAGATGATCAATTGTACATTATGTTGTATAAACTTGGTAAGTTAAAGTGATTTGAATAGAGCTTAACTTAGAATATGCGGACTGCAGTAAGCATGTGCATTCCTCGAGCATCCCTAACTTCGTTCATGGGCATCCATTATATTTATCTTGCGCATACATGCAATAGGTGTGTCGGAGGGAGTGATGCTTCTGGAGTTTGAGGGAGCGAGCCATGAGGAGGAGTCCAAGGTTCGGGCAATCGACGAAATAGCCATAGAGGAGGAGTTGCCCGAGTGCCCTGACCACCGCCCATCCTCTTTCCTGACAGGCAAGCCCCGGAGCATTCTAAGTCTCCCATGTTTTTACAAATATCTTGAGTATCTTTTATTATTGATGATGCATTAAGTATAGGAATTGGTTGGAACCAATTGTTGCATTACATATCTATCCTTGTCCAGATATCGCACTTGAATCCTATTTAAGTTCAGGAACGAGTTAAATGCTTAGCCATGCTTAGTGCGGTAGAAGTTGGGTGATTTCCTGTCACCTACGAGCTTTAGGATGAGGTGGATCATGGTTGGCTATATTTGCTATCGTGGAAAAGAACCATGTTAATAATGAATTAAGATCGGGCGGAGTCTTGTGTAGGGTTGGACATAGTGACTCCGTCTGTGTCATTTAAGGACCGATACGCTGTATGTCCTCATGTCATGTTGAACGTAGCCTAACACTTAGCTGACCGAATAAGTCATTCCGACTGCGAAGCCTAGTAGCTCGACTCAGGCCAGGATTACGAGTAGTTGGTTGCAATCTAGATGGCAGTAAGGATATGCGGAGAGCCATTGGCGTAAGCCCAAGGGCGGGTTAAGTCACCGAGCACTCATAGCAGAGTGGTTCTCTGATTTTGCGGCACCCGCGACTCCTGAATTGTACCAAAGGTGACTTGTTTGTGACCCTAACGGGGGAAGCAAGGTTTGTGTTAGGAATACCCCTCCAGCTGGATAGGAATCGATTCGAAATCGCCGTCTCTCCCGGATAGTGAGAACTTGACTGAGCAGCGACAACGTAGATTCACTTAATTTAACGATATGGTTAAATGGATGATGATGATAATGTTGCCATAGTTTATACCTGCTATGATTAATAATGTTTGCATCTTAATCAAGTGATTGCTTAGTACAGGTGCAAATATAGATGACAGGTTAATGGCTTAAAGTCACTGCTAGCTCAGGTTAAAAGTTGATCATTATTACTTATGCTTTTCCGCAAAAAGGAAGTGTCAGCCCGATCCACTGAATTAAGCTATGCATGATCCTTGGTGTCATTTATTTTGTTTTCCGACGGGTAAGTCTAGCTGAGTATAGTCTCGTACTAAGGGTTTATTCCCTCTTGTTGCAGATGACCTTCTCTATCAGTGCTTCTGTAAGGATTGTCTCCACCCAGCGAGTGATGAAGACTAGATCACGACCTACAACTTTGCTTAAGGGTGCACAACCATGCAAACACTCTAAACTGTACTTTTTAAACAATCAAACAAAAGAGCTCTAGAGGTCAACACAAGTCAAACTATTACTTGAAAGCATAATTAGGCAATATGGTCAACATGAACATTGTTCCTAATGACATTCTAAGTGTAGCTAAGCTATGTAAGAGGACATTTGACATGCATTAGCATAGACCACACATGAGCACATACAAATGCTAGCATAAAACTAAGCAATTCAAACAGAAAGGCATCCATGATATTTATCTTGCGCATACATGCAATAGGTGTGCCGGAGGGAGTGACGCTTCTAGAGTTCGAGGGAGCGAGCCAGGAGAAGGAGCCCGAGGTTTAGGCAACCGACGAAGCAGCCGCCGAGGAGGAGTTGCTCGAGTGCCCTGACCACCGCCCATCCTCTTTCCTAAAAGGTAAGCCGATGCATTAAGTATAGGAATTGGTTGGAACCAATTGTTGCATTATATATCTATCCTTGTCCAGATATCGCACTTGAATTCAATTTAAGTCCAAGAACGAGTTAAATGCTTAGCCATGCTTAGTGCGGTAGAAGTCGGGTGATTTCCTGTCACCTGCGAGCTTTAGGATGAGGTGGATCACGGTTGGCTATATTTGCTATCATGGAAAAGAACCATGTTAATAATGAATTAAGACCGGGTGGAGTCTTGTGTAGGGTTGGACATAGTGACTCCATCTGTGTCATTTAAGGACTGATACGCTATATGTCCTCATGTCATGTTAAACGCAGCCTAACACTTAGCTGGCTGGATAAGTCGTTTTGACCGCGAAGCCTAGTAGCTCGACTCATTGGGGAATGCACATGCTTACTGCAGTCCGCATATTCTAAATTAAGCTCTATTCAAATCACTTTAACTTACCAAGTTTATATAACCTAATATATAATTGCTCATCTTCAGTTAAGGACCTAGCACCTACACCTAAGCATGTTCTCAAGTTAGGCTAGCACCTAAACAATCAACAAGAACATTGCAACAAAGCATACACACAAACATTCGTATTTCAGCAAAACAAGGACTATATAGCGGTACAGTAAACTGATCATAACTAGAGATCTACAAATCGAAATGATAGGCAACAAGACAATTTGGAAAGTTTATGAAATTGCCTACAATTCATTTTCAGACCTCAAGGCATGATTCCAACCTTTACTAGGTCGAATTTACATAAACACATAATCAGGTCTAAATAAGACAGAGAGCAAGCAAAACTGGACTCAAACTGAGAACAGTCATATCTCCTAAATTACTTGGCCAAATGCCACCAAATTTTAACACAGGCTAGTTTAGTAAGTTAACTACAACTTTGGTATTCACATGATTCCCATAAAACCAAATTATCATGGTAAACTTTGTAAAGTTCCTAGAACTATCCAGAAAGACATAATGCAAGAAAATAATTATTAACTTATGTTGCAAACATATAAATGGACAAAACAAACTTTACTAACTCATCACACATATCAAAAGAACACCAGAAAGTAAGGTGTTCACCACCAATTCATTTCTTTTAATGCATTTCTTAATTTATCTAATTATTTAAGAGGAATAATAAACATATATGAAAACTACACCATTTAATCTATAAAAATTACAGTAGGTACTACATGCTCCAACTAGGCTATTGTAAAAATTTCACTCAAAGCTACCAATAGAAACATCCTACACAAAAATAACAAGGTAGCGACTCTGATTTTGGCCTAAATTAGAAACCCTATTGAAAAGTGTCAAACAATAGATTTCATATTTTTCTTAGCATCCTAAAGGAACCAGGATAACCTCCAATAAATTTCATGGTCATTGGATTCTTAGATTAATTATTAAAATTCACACAAAAATCATCTAATGATAAAAGGGAAATTAATAACTCAAAAACTATTCATGTACTAACTCTGAAATTTTTACCAGAGCTTCTACTAATCAAAAACAGATCACCCTCCAAATTTCATAATTTTTAGATCACAGGAACTCTAGATATGAGTTAAGCAAGTTTCCATCCATTTAAAAATACATTTCAAGTTACAATTTAAATCTTCCAGAAACCTTACTACAAGTGCTCATGTTATATTTTTACTAAATTCTACACATCACCAAGATCCTAACAAAATTGGAACCACCAAATTTGGATCTACCAAACTCCAGTTATGAATTTTACAAAACAGCATCAAAATCTGCATTTAAATCACCAAAAACCTAAATATGGGTCACCGACGCGCGGGACCCGCGGGGTCAACGGTCTCACCGGCCAGAGGGAGCAGAGCAGAGGAGCGGCGGTTGACCCGCGCTTGCTCACCGGCGGTGAGGACTCCGGTAAGGACAAGGGTACCGGCGTGCTCGCCTCGACGAGACGCACCTAACTTGCCCTCCTCTCAACCGCTACCGAGCTCTAGCTAGGACAGCGAGGTGCATGACGTACGGCGGAGGGAATCTAACGGTGCTCCGGTGAGGTCCATCCATGTAGGGCATGGCTAAGTTTGGTACGAGCTTCTAGGGCTCACGGGGAAACTGATGGAGGGTAGAAAAGGGAGTGAGAGGGCTCCGGTAGTGGTCGGCCACGGTGAGCTCCAACTCCGGCGTGGTCCAGACGGCGGCGGGAACGACAATGCGGCCACACCCGAGGTCAGGCGGCTACGCGGAGATGATGACATGATAGAGGAGCTCAATGTAGGGCTATGGGCGAGATGGAGCAAGGTGAGACGTGGTGGTGAGCGCGCGAGAGCTCAATGGAACTCTCGATGGCAATGGCGCTCCACCGCGGGGAAGAAGAAATGCGGCCTCTACCTTGACTCTCTGGCTCAACGGCGATGTGGAGGAGCTAAAGGAGACTATAGTGGAGTTGTGGGCTAGCTAGAGCAAGCAACGACATGATGGCGAGGGTGCACGGCTCGGCGGAGCAATGGCGACGACAGCGGCTCTGCTTTCTCGGTGCCTCAGACGCGCACGAGAGGTAGAGAGTGAATGAGAGCGAGTTGGAGGATAGACGAACGCGGCCTCTTGCGGTCGACAGCGGGCAGTGGGGCCAGGCTAGCCATGGCACGTGGTGGCCATGCGGTGGCAGCGGCCTACGGCTAGTCGGCCACTGTGTCGATCTTAATTTCCGATTCAGTGTTCATCGGTGCCGACTGACAAAGCAAGTTTCTCGCTCCATATCTCCTAAACCGTGAGGATCTAGCTCATGGCGTAGTTGAAAAACTTGGAGATCTTAGTGAGTACTACAGCTTTGCAAATTGGAGCTCGAGCTGGTTCGGCCTGGTTAGGGAGATACAAGGCTCCAAACATCGATACTTGAAACTGAAAATCAGTTCTCAGACTTAGAAAATTTCTAAGTCTCCAAATAGCCCCCAAAACTAACTTGTGGACCCTTTTTGAGCATGTTCTGCACATTTTCATGAGATTGTCATAAAATAACTTTTGTTTCTTATAAAATTTCCTACAACTATGCTTAAGGGTGCATAGCCATGCAAACACTCTAAGCTATACTTTTTAAATAGTCAAACAAAAGAGCTCTACCTTCCTGCATAAGAACACCTCCTAAACCTGTGCCTGATGCATCACAAAATACATCAAAAGGTTTCTCAATATCCGGTTGTGCCAAAACTAGAGCCAAAGTTAGAAGGGTTCGTAGGGTGTGAAAAGCCGCATCACACTCAGAAGTCCAGACAAACCTCGTGTCTTTTTGCAGCAACCAAGTCATAGGCTTGGCTATTTTAGAGAAATCCAGGATGAAGCGATGATAATAGCCAGCCAATCCTAGAAAACTCCAAACCTCATGCACCGAGATTGGAGCCTTCCAGTCCAACACTTCTTGCACCTTGGTGGGATCCACCATAATTCCACCATCGGACAACACATGCCCGAGAAAAGGTACCTCACGAAGCCAGAATTCACACTTGCTAAACTTTACATAAAGCTTGTGTTCACACAACCTAGTGAGAATCACACGCAAATGTTCGGCGTGATCTTCTTCATTCTCAGAATAGACCAAGATATCATCTATAAAAACCACCACAAATTTGTCCAACTCAGGCATAAACACCGAATTCATCAAATACATGAAGTGTGCGGGGGCATTGGTCAATCCAAAAGACATAACAAGATACTCATAAAGACCATATCTTATAGAGAAGGTAGTTTTTGGAATATCCTCAGGTCAAATTTTGATTTGATGATAACCAGATCTTAAATCAATCTTAGAAAAAGATTTTTGCTTTAGACAACTGATCAAATAAAATATCTATGCGTGGCAGAGGGTACTTATTCTTGATTGTGACTGCATTCAAAGGCCTATAATCTACATACATGCGCAGTGATTGATCCTTCTTCTTCACAAAGATAGTCAGACACCCCCACAAAGACGAACTAGGATGGATAAGGCCTTTCTTTAGAAGTTCATTCAACTAGGTCTTTAGTTCGGCTAGTTCGTTGGGAGGCATTCTATAAGGTCTTCTAGCTATGGGCGCTGTACCAGGAAGCAACTCTATCTTGAACTCCACGTCCTGATCCAGGGGCAATCCTAGCAAATCATCGAGAAAAACATCCAGAAAATCACACACAACAGGGATATCTGCCATAACCTTTGCTTGCACCGCATTTGCCGCACAAGAAAGATTAATGTCCCTAGGTAGCTGCACTAGAAAACCTTCTTAGTTACTAGGATCTTTGAGCATGACTACTCTAGTCGATGTATCAATAAGCACCCCATGACTTCTCATCTAGTTCATTCCCAATATCACATCGATACCCAGCCCCGGTAAAACTACTAGATCAACCTGATAACTTCGTCCCTCTATTTCAAGTTGCACGTCCCTGACTACGAGCTTGGTTGGGATAGTACAACTGGAGCCCTAATACAATAACCCTCACCCTCTACAGTGTATGTTTTCTGTTTAAACTTAGATGCAAATGCGGGGCTCATAAAATAATGGGAAGCACCCAAATTAAATTATATAACTACAGGGTGTTGATCAACCAAAAACTTACCAGCAGTGACTACCTCTCCTAAAGGAATATCAATAATATTAGTGCAGTTCACCTGCCCCTAGCGGCCACCTTGGTTGTTATTCTTCTTAGGATAAGGACACTTCCTTGCCCAGTGACCTAGCTTATTGTAGTTCCAGCATGGCATGTTGCTTGGAGGAACATTGGAGCTACCTTGACTAGTAGTGCCCTTTGGAAGAGCAACTGTAAAAGCCTTACGAAATCCAGTCTTGTCTGGATTCTTCTTCTGCAGTGGGCGAAACTTAGCAGCTGATGCTGGAGGACGGAATGGAGCCCTAGATGTGACTAGAGCCTTGGACTGTGAGGCACCCGCCTCATAGGCTCTTTTGCGATTCTTCGAAGCAGTATATATAGCATTGTTGTTCTCTTGAGATAAAGCATCACTAACAAACTCATTAAAATGAGCACACTTACAATTTCCTATAGTCTTCATCAATTTGGGGCTAAGTCCTCGCTTGAAACTAGCTATCTTCTTAGCATCAGTGTCAACAAACTCAGTAGCATACCTTGCAAGGTTATTAAAGGCCTGTAGGTATTCATTCAAGCTTTTGTTCCCCTATGTTAGCTTCATAAATTCAGTGTGCTTGATTGCCATGAGACCAAGAGAAATATAATTTCCACTGAAAGCAGACTTGAACTAATCCCAAGTGATTTGGGCATTAGTGGGCATAGTGGACCGATGATGACTCCACCAAATACCAGTTGGCCCATGCAGTTAGTGAGATGCATACTCAGTCTTCAGCACCTCTGTCAAGCGAAGCAGCTAGAATTTTTGCTCAAGAGTGTTCAGCCACTCATCAGCTTGGAGGGGCTCCTCAGCCTCCTTGAAGATCGGTGGTTTAGTGTCAAGGAAGTCTTTGAAGTCACTATACTGATTTGGTTCAGGTCCTTGGCGTGCACCACGACCATCACGATTTGCAATCATGCGGAGAACCTCAGCCATAGCGCTCTATCCTTCAACAAGAATTGCCATCAATTCCACTGGTGTGGGTGGTGGTGGCGGTGGGAGATCATCATCATCACCAGCCGCACCAGTGGAACGAGTGTGAGGCATCTACAATAATATGCAACCAGCAATTATTGGTGATGTTAGCACATTGGAGAGGAACAGTGTAATTATGCCAAACTAAATTTGCTAGAGAGAGTGTAAATTTCAAGCAATAAAATAGAGGCAATAATTCATTCTCCAATCACCACATCATCAATTAGATTACTAGCACCATATGCAGTACATTCCAACATGACAAGTTTTAAAATTCACCAACTAAGATAAGCATCCCGAAGGGAGCGGATTAAGGTACATTACGTGCCAAGTTTGAATTAAAAGGTACATCCAACATCTACCATAGTACTTGGTCCATTACACAAATGGTTGCAAAAGCTTAAACTAGTGAGACTTGCTAGCTAACTACTCATTGAAGTGGTCACTGTCCACATCAGAGACGCCCTGGACTTCTTCAGGATCTTCCTCTTCCTCTTCATTTGCAGGTTTAGCTGCATTGACATCTATCTACATGTCCTCTTCTTCTTCATCGGCCTTAATCACTTGAGGTCCACCCACATTAGGATACCTTGAATGGGCTAAGGAATAGGAAACAGGCAGTTGTTCAGTTGATGGTACTCAACCTAAAGCTCCTCTAGCTGCTCTTGGAGTGCATTCTCCCTATGAAAAGTATTGTGGTTAGCCATGATCCATCCTTGACGCCTAATCTCAGCTGCCTCATGACCATCATCCCGCTCCTGAGTCAACTGCACTATCTGTGCCTGAAGCATCTCCTTCTCGTGGGCCAGCTACATCATCTGATCCTACTTATGGTCCCTCTCACGAACAGCCCGCATGAACTGCTGCCTACAAACATTCATAGTATCCTTCAACCGACCCATTTCATGCTGAGCTTCTTGTAACTTCTTGCCATTCTTGCGAGCACGCTTCTTGGCCTTGTGTTGAGCATCTGAAGCCTCTCTAAGTGCTACTAGGATGGTAGAATTGCTCCCATCTCTTGACTAATAGATCTTTAGAACAACCATCCTATCCTTATCCAATGATGACAGTTCTAAAGATCTATCAATCAAGAGATGGGAGCAATTCTACCATCCTAGCAGCACTTAGAGAGGCTTTAGATGCTCAACGCAAGGCCAAGAAGCATGCTTGCAAGAATGGCAAGAAGTTGCAAGAAGCTCAGCATGAAATGGGTCAGTTGAAGGATACTGTGAACGTTCGCAGGCAGCAGTTCGTGCGGGCTGTTCATGAGAGAGACCACAAGTAGGATCAGATGATGCAGCTGGCCCGTGAGAAGGAGACGCTTCAGGCATAGATAGTGCAGTTGACTTAGGAGCGGGATGATGCTCGTGAGGCAGCTGAGATTAGGCATCAGGGATGGATCATGGCTAACCACAATGCTTTTCATAGGGAGAATGCACTCCACGAGCAGCTAGAGGAGCTTCAGGTTGAGTACCATCAACTGAACAACTGCCTGTTTCCTATTCCTCAGCCCATTCCAAAGTATCCTAATGTGGGTGGACCTCAAGTGATTAAGGCCGATGAAGAAGAAGAGGACATGCAGATAGATGTCAATGCAGCTGAACCTGCAAATGAAGAGGAAGAGGAAGAGGAAGATCATGAAGAAGTCCAGGACATCTCCGATGTGTACAGTGACCACTTCGATGAGTAGTTAGCTAGCAAGTCTCACTAGTTTAAGCTTTTGTAGCCATTTGTGTAATGGACCAAGTAATGTGGTAGATGTTGGATGTACCTTTTAATTTGAACTTGGCATGTAATGTACCTTATCTGCTCCCTTCGGGATGCATATCTTAGTTGGTGAATTTTAAAACTTGTCATGTTGGAATGCACTGCGTATGACGCTAGTAATCTAATTGATGATGTGGTGATTAGAGAATGAATTATTGCCTCTATTTTATTGCATGAATTTTACACTCTCTCTAGTAAATTCAGTTTGGCATAATTACATTGTTGCTCTCCAATGTGCTAACATCACCAATAATTGCTGGTTGCGCATTGTTGCAGATGCCTCGCAGTCGTTCCACTGGTGCGGCTGGTGATGATGATGATCTCCCACCGCCACCGCCACCCACACTAGTGGAATTGATGGCAATTCTTATTGAAGGACAGCGCGCTATGGCTGAGGCTCTCCGCACGATTGCAAATCATGATGGTCGTGGTGCACGCCAAGGACCTGAACCAAATCAGTATAGCAACTTTAAAGATTTTCTTGACACTAAACCACCGATCTTCAAGGAGGCTAAGGAGCCCCTCCAAGCTGATGAGTGGTTGAACACTCTTGAGCAGAAATTCTGGCTGCTTTGCTTGACAAAGGTGCTGAAGACTGAGTATGCATCTCACCAACTGCTTGGGCTAGCTGGTATTTGGTGGAGTCATCATCGGTCCACTATGCCCGCTAATGCCCAAATCACTTGGGATCAGTTCAAGTCTGCTTTCAGGGGAAATAAATTCCTCCTAGTCTCATGGCAATCAAGCACACTGAATTTATGAAGCTAACACAGGGGAACAAAAGCTTAAATGAATACCTACAGGCCTTTAATAACCTTGCAAGGTATGCTACTGAGTTTGTTGACACTGATGCTAAGAAGATAGCTAGTTTCAAGCGGGGACTTAGCCCCAAATTGATGAAGACCATGGGAAATTGTAAGTGTGCTCATTTTAATGAGTTTGTTAGTGATGCTTTATCTTAAGAGAACAACAATGCTATATATATTGCTTCAAAGAATCGCAAGAGAGCCTATGAGGTGGGTGCCTCACAGTCCAAGGCTCCAGTCACATCTAGGGCTCCATTTCATCCTCCGGCATCAGCTGCTAAGTTTTACCCACCGCAGAAGAAGAATCTAGGCAAGACTGGATTTCGCAAGGCTTTTACAGTTGCTCTTCCAAAGGGCACTACTAGTCAAGGTAGCTCCAATGTTCCTCCAAGCAACATGTCATGCTAGAACTACAACAAGCCAGGTCACTGGGCAAGGAAGTGTCCTTATGCTAAGAAGAATAACAACCAAGGTGGCCGCTAGGGTAAGGTGAACTACACTAATATTGCTGATATTCCTTCAGGAGAGGTAGTCACTGCTGGTAAGTTTCTGGTTGATCAACACCTTGCAGTTGTACAATTTGATTTGGGTGCTTCCCATTCTTTTATGAGCCTCGCATTTGCATCTAAGTTTAAACAGAAAACATACACTATAGAGGGTGAGGGTTATTGTATTAGGGCTGCCAGTTGTACTATCCCAACCAAGCTCGTAGTCGGGGACGTGCAACTTGAGATAGAGGGATGAAGTTATCAG
The DNA here is from genome assembly GCF_019320115.1 of Miscanthus floridulus. Lineage (NCBI taxonomy): Eukaryota > Viridiplantae > Streptophyta > Magnoliopsida > Poales > Poaceae > Miscanthus > Miscanthus floridulus. The sequence goes on along the minus strand of NC_089582.1, from coordinate 25,307,451 downwards.
GTTGATCTGGTAGTTTTACCGAGGCTGGGTATCGATGTGATATTGGGAATGAACTGGATGAGCAGTCATGGGGTGCTTATTGATACATCGACTAGAGTAGTCATGCTCAAAGATCCTAGTAATCGAGAAGGTTTTCTAGTGCAGCTAGCCAGGGACATCAATCTTTCTTGTGCGGTAAATGCGGTGCAAGCAAAGGTTATGGCAGATATCCCTATAGTGTGTGATTTTCTGGATGATTTGCTAGGATTGCCCCCGGATCGGGACGTGGAGTTCAAGATAGAGTTGCTTCTTGGTACAGCGCCCATAGCTAGAAGACCTTATAGAATGCCTCCTAACGAACTAGCTGAACTGAAGACCTAGTTGAATGAACTTCTAAAGAAAGGCCTTATCCATCCTAGTTCGTCTTTGTGGGGGTGTCCAGCTATCTTTGTGAAGAAGAAGGATCGATCACTGTGCATGTGTGTAGATTATAGGCCTTTGAATGCAGTCACAATCAAGAATAAGTACCCTCTGCCACGCTAGATATTTTATTTGATCAGTTGTCTAAAGCAAAAATCTTTTTCAAGATTGATTTGAGATCTGGTTATCATCAAATCAAAATTTGGCCTGAGGATATTCCAAAAACTGCCTTCTCTACAAGATACGGTCTTTATGAGTATCTTGTTATGTCTTTTGGATTGACCAATGCCCCCGCACACTTCATATATTTGATGAATTTGGTGTTTATGCCTGAGTTGGACAAATTTATGGTGGTATTTATAGATGATATCTTGGTCTATTCTAAGAATGAAGAAGATCACGCCAAACATTTGCGAGTTGTTCTCACTAGGTTGCGTGAACACAAGCTTTATGCAAAGTTCAGCAAGTGTGAATTCTGGCTTCGTGAGGTACCTTTTCTTGGGCATGTGTTGTCCGATGGTGAAATTATGGTGGATCCCACCAAGGTGCAAGAAGTGTTGGACTGGAAGGCTCCAATCTCGGTGCACGAGGTTCGGAGTTTTTTAGGATTGGCTGGCTATTATCGTCGCTTCATCCTGGATTTCTCTAAAATAGCCAAGCCTATGACTCGATTGCTGCAAAAAGACATGAGGTTTGTCTGGACTTCTGAGTGTGATGCGGCTTTTCACACCCTGCAAACCCTTCTAACTTTGGCTCTAGTTTTGGCACAATCAGATATTGAGAAACCTTTTGATGTGTTTTGTGATGCATTAGGCACAGATTTAGGAGGTGTTCTTATGCAGGAAGGTTGAGTCATTGCTTATACCTCTCGCCAACTTCAAAAGCATGAGGTGAACTATCCGATGCATGACTTAGAACTCGCTGCAGTTGTTCATGCTCTGAAGGCCTAGAGACATTATTTGCTTAGCAATGTATGCCACATCTACACTAATCATAAAAGTCTTAAGTACATCTTCACTCAATCGGAGTTGAATATGCGTCAGAGAAGATGGCTTGAGTTGATCAAGGATTATAACCTCCTAGTGCACTATCATCCTAGTAAGGCGAACGTCGTTGCGGATGCCTTGAGCAGGAAATCGCATTACCACTCTTTGATTGAAAGTGACTGCCATTTGTCATAGCTCCTGCATCCTGCAGTCCTTCACAACATCACTGTCAGTTGTACTCTATAGAGTCGAATTATGGAGCTACAGAAGACAGATCTAGGTGTATTCCACATCAAGCGCAAGATGAAAGAGCAAGAAACCAAGCATTTTTGGGTAGATGAGAATGACGTGTTATGATTCAAGGATAGGTTGGTGGTTCTGAAGGATAGAGAGCTTAGAAATCAAATCATATCCGAAGCACATTCCTCTAAATTATCTATTCATCCTAGTAGTAACAAAATGCATCATGATTTGAAGCCTCGCTTTTGGTGGACCAAGATGAAGAAAGAGATAGCCGCTTATGTGGCTAGGTGTGACACTTTCTGTCGAGTCAAAGTTGTGCACATGAAAGCTGGATTGCTTCAGCCACTCTCTATTCTAGGTTGGAAATGGGAGGATATAAGTATGGATTTTATTGTTGGACTCCCTACTACTCAGAGGAATTTGAACTCTATTTGGGTGATTGTAGACCGTCTGACCAAGTCTGCACACTTCATTCCTATTTGCGTATATTTTCATCCAACTGACTATGCTAAGTTGTACTTCAATCAGATAGTTTGACTTTATGGGGTACCTCGTACTATTGTCTCTGATAGAGGACCATAGTTCACTGCTCGCTTTTGGGAGCACTTACACGGATTATTGGGAACTAAGTAAGAAGCTCTGCCTATCATCCGCAAACCAATGGGCAAACTGAGCGAGTGAATCAAATCTTAAAAGATATGTTGAGAGCGTGTGTCATCTCGTCTAAGAGTTCATGAGAAAAGTGGTTGCCCCTAGCTGAATTCTCTTATAATAATAGTTATCAAGAGAGTACAAGATGGCACCGTTTGAAGCTTTGTACGGCCGAAAGTGTAGAACCCCGTTGAATTGGGTTGAAGCCGGTGAAAGGAGATATTATGGAATTAATTTTGTTCAAGAAGTCGAAGAACAAGTCCATACTATTCAAACCCATATGGCCATAGCTCAAGCTAGGCAGAAAAGTTATGTTGATCATCGTAGAAAACCTATCGAGTTCGAAGTTGGAGACTTCGTTTGTCTGAAAGTCTCACCCATGAAGAGTGTCCAACGCTTTGGTGTGAAGCGAAAGCTTGCGCCGAGATATGTCGGTCTATTTCAAATCATTGGACAAAGTGGTAAGGTAGCATACAAGATCCAATTACCTCCTGAGATGAGTGCTATCTTCAACGTCTTTCACGTATCCAATTATGCTTTGGTGTGATGATTTATTAGATATGCCATGCTCTTCACATATAGATGCTTGTTCTACTTCTATATTTTATGAGACTAACCTTTTGAAGAAGAACAATGAGCTCAATGAACAAGTGAAGAAATTGAGTAACAAGCTAGAGAGGTGCTACAACTCAAAAGTCACCTTTGAGCACATGTTGAAGACTCAAACAAACTATGGTGACAAGTGTGGCCTTGGCTTAAGAAGAAGATGACAAAGGGCGAAATGAAGAGAGAAAGAAAGATGAAGAAGCTACAACAAAGAAAGCTCTTTCATACCATGTGCTACCGGTATCATGAAGTGGGACACTTTGCATGTGGTTGCCCTAACATCAAGAAGCTCAAGAAGATAAAAGAAGAGAGGCTCAAGCATGTGAAGTGCTTCAAGTGCCGCACTTGGGGTCATCTTACCTTAATATGCCTAACCAAGCAATTGGTGAAGAAACTAGAAGAGCCTCAACCAAAACCACATGTTGAGCAAGAAAAGACACCCTAAGTTCAAATCAAGATCAACCATAAAGATGGTGGTGATTTGATGATAAAGAAGAAGAAAACAAGAAGGGGAGGAAAGGCAAGGCATCCAATGCAAACTCTAGATGCCAAGATGATGAGCAAGAATGAAGATGAGAAGAAAGATTTTGCTCACATCAAGTGCTTCAAGTGTGGAAGTATGGGACACTTTGCCTCTAAGTGTTCTACTAAGCTTGAGAAGAAGGCTCAAACAATCCATGAGAGGTAAGGCAATGAGAAGCACCACATGAGCAAGGAAGAGAAGGCTAAATCAAAGAGAAAGTGCTACTCATGCCGGAAAAGAGGACACATGGCACATTCATGTCCCCTAGGTAATATTTCTAAGCCTATTTCAATTATTGATAATAATGTGCTTAGAAAGGATGGTAATGGTACCTCTATGGTTACTATTGCAAAATATCCCGCTATTCATACTAAGGCTATGCCTAAGTATGTTGCTCCTAACTTGAGAGAACCCAAACTAGTTTGGGTACCATCAAAAAGTGAATGATTGTTTGTAGGTACCATCAGCATTGGAGACTTAATTTAATTGATCTCACACTGTTCATCATATGTTGAATCAAGTTATGAAGCTTAGTGCGCATCCAAACCCAATGCCAAGTGAAAGTTGAGTGAAGTCCAAGTGCTATCAACATACAAGTGCTATAATTCAAGTTGTTGGTGATTCATTGGATATATTTGATGACTTATAAATAATTGAGTTGAAGCTTGCTAGTTGGATGATCATGAGCTAGCTAAGGTATATCTCTTGTTGATCATTTCTTTTAGGTGTATATGAGTTGATTGAATTGGATAAATATGCAATGTTGCTTGCTATAAAATGATTAAATGGATAATTGCTTAGTAATCAAGTTTGGATTGATTTGTATTGAATAAGTTCATAAGATGACATTTAGTAAGTGGATTGAATGGATTTATGTCTTGTGAAAGTATTCAAACAAGTGAGTTTTAAGTTTGATTCATATTTGATAAAGTATAGCTCAAGTGATTGAAATCTGTCCTATATTGAAAATCTAAGCTAGCTGTGATCTTAGCCATGTTTGAGTAATCAAAACTTATTGGATTGACATAAAAATTGGTGTACATGCTCTAGACTTATGATATAAGGTGCTGTACAAATTTCATGAGAATTGGATAAGAGATGCTTCAGTTTTGGAGTGAATCTTGTCAGCTATAGTGCAATAGTTTTTAGCATGTAGTAGTGGTGGAAGAATTGAAATCTGGTAGCAATCTAGAAGTCAAATGAATCTCAAATTTTTACAGATACTAGATAACTTAGTAATACGCACCTCCACCAAATTTTGTGGTATTTGGATTTATACTTTGGGAAATATGCTTATTCCTTTGAATGGTACAAAATCTATCAGAAAAGTGACAAATATTGGATTGATCTAGAGTCACTTTGATTGAAAGGTCCTTAAGTTAGAAATATGTTTACAAGTGTTTGAGGTACCTAAGTTTGGTTTTGAGATGATGTTTAAGCATGACAAGCAAAGAGTACAAGGCCATTTAATTGTAAAGTGTATTTTGCACACTTTTGGTACTCAAGATGAAGATCAAGATCAAACTCAAGTTGAAGATGAAGTTTAAGTTCTAGATATGATTAGAGATAATTTGGTAGAAAGAAAAGGACTTAAACAAGTAGAAAGAAAAGGACTTAAAGTAAGAATCAAGGTTACTTATCAAGTTAAGTCCATCACTTGGATTAATCAATCAAGTTATTTCAGGTGAGTGTCAAGAATGGTTCTTGGAGAGAGGTCACTTCTCCCTAGTATAGGGGCTTGCCACCTATGAGTAGGTAAACCAAGTGTGGTACTTGGAAGGCTAACATGGAAGTGGTGATTCGAGAAACATTTGAGATGCTTAGTTGAAGCAATCAAAAGGATTGATCAAGAAAAGCAAGCAACACCCAAAAAGAGAGTTAATCGTGATATTTTAAGTGGTATTCTCACATTGATGCTCTCATGCAAGCATTGATCAAAAGATGAAGCAAGCCAACCACAACAACAAAGTACACTTGATCATAAGTGGTATTCATTTCACATAGGTGAAGAATGGAATTCAAAATAGTATCTATTAATCTTCACCAAGCTTATAATCGAACTTCACATTGCTATTGGAGTAATGAATTGGAATATATGTGACTATCCTCTACTCCTACATAGCAAAGGTATCATTGTAATGTGCATGATCATTTTATCCCTTACTAGTATGCGGTTAGTGCATATAGTACATGCTTCATAGGATCATGCATAACAAATGAAATATTTAAATTCATAGCCTACCACTATTGTTTGAATGATTACTTGATCTAGTGGTTAGTATATGAATTTGTTCATGAGCTAGTGAACCCAAGTACTTGACTCAATTTGGATTGCTAACAAGTGACAAGTACAACATTAGCAAGATAACCCTTGCAAGAGGTGTGAAGAAGCTTGTCATTGGTTCAAACCAGACTTAAAAGCTTAGGCAAATCATTTTAGTTCAAGTCAACCATAGAAGCTCATGATAGTGATAAGAGTACAAGCACAAGACAATAATGTAAATGGATATCTAGTTTGTTTATTTCAAGTGGTATCTAGACTCAAGTATTTCATCAAGAATTCATAAGTGATGTCTAGATCAACTCATAAGTGATATCCTATAAGTGGTACTCATAAAGATAACAAAGGTTCAAGAAATAGTTTTTATTGATAAATCCAACAAGTGGTTCCATATAAGAAAATTCTTTTAAGTGATATCATATCTACACATGGTATTAATCATGCAAGACGATGGTTCCACAAGTGATCCTCAACTTTAAGTGATCATCAAATGAAGAATGCATCCTTCACCTATAAGTGTATCAAATAGATGACCCATGCTATCAAATAGGGGGAGGTGTCCCACAAATTGATCTCAAGAAGCCCTACACAAGATACAAGTGGTACAAGTTACAAGTGGTATCTACAAGTGGTGTCATTCCAACAATCAAGTGATGTTCACCAAAAATGCAAGATTCAAGCCTCAATCATCTACCCCAAACGTATACCTTTGCATCAATGAGAAGCTCACCTTTTATGGAAATTGGTGACAAAGGGGGAGAAATTGTACAAAGATATGAAAGCTTTGAGATTAAGATTGTACAATGGGGAGAGATAAGATATGAAAGATTTGGGAGAGATTGAAACAAAGAATTAGAGGTTGGACATGGACATGGATAAAGAGGGAGCAACATTGATGAAAAAAGATGGATCAAAATTCTTGGACAAGAGAAGCACACAAGTAGGGGGAGCAAGCTCATGAACTTTGATTAATTGCATTTGATATGTGCATATTTATGTGGTTGCTTGTATTGCATAAGCTTTCAAATTCAATATGCATGCTTGTGTGGTGTATGCTAGTTGTAGAATTTGTTCAATGATTTGATAACTAGCATGCATAGGATGATAGCTAGACACTTGGTATGCTTTTCAAGTAATGCTAGTACCTTGCTTTTAATGTTGATCTCACGAGGTATCTAGTACTTTTATTTCTAAGTGATATCTAGCTAACCATGGTGCTAAGGATGAATTTAAAGGTGCAACTCCGATTGGTACATGCTTCAAAGGTTTATTCTATACACCTTAGCGTCATTTAGTAGTAATTATTCTTCCACAATTTTAATCTATGCATATGTGCGAACTTCAAATCAAACACTCTAGCACATATGTAAGGGGAGCTAATACTACCATTTCAGGTTTGGAGTACTTGTCTAAAATCATTTTCATATGGTAAAATTGCTTGGCCAAGCAACATGAATCCAAAAGAGCTTAAATTCCATATCTTTGTAGAGTTGTCATCAATTACCAAAAAGGGGGAGATTGAAAGGTCCTTGTGTGGTTTTGGTAATTAAGTGACAACCCTAGGTGGACTAATTATGCTTATGTGAGATACATAGATGATTAGTCCACAGGTACATGTATGTGAGCAACATATGTCATGAAGGTGAAAATAGCTTGGAGATGTTGCAAAGCTCACAAATGTGATGATGAAAAAGCTCATTGTACATGAGACATGACATTGAGACATGTGATCAAGGTAGAGAAGATCAAGACAAGACTTGGCTTGATGGACCGGTTGCAAACGTGAAGGGCAAGTCGGAGGCTTTGAAGCGATGGACCGCATGGCGGTGAAAATTGAGCAAGACTTGGCGCCGATGGACGAAGGCAACGATGAAAAGCAAGTGAAGTCAAGATCGATGAACCAATATGATCACGTGATGATATAAAGTGGATCATATCATTGTTGATTATGTTGGTGCATGTGTTGCATCAACATTGGAAGAGATGGAATGGAATGCGCAAAGCAAAGGTATAACCTAGGGCATTTCATTTCACCGGTCATAGGTGTGTAGATAAGTTTATGACCGGGTTTAGGATAGATGGTCGTACTATCAAGAGGGGCAAACTTGTTTGCATATCGGTCATCTAAGTGCCACTCGAGTGATCTAACTTTGCATCATCGCTAGGATTGAGTGGCGTGGCAAGTTGAGTGGCTAATCCTTTGAAAAATGATTGTGAAAATGCTAACACACACATGGTGATGTACACTTGGTGGTGTTGGCACATTTACAAGGGAGATGAAGTTGGAGTTGATGTGGATCAACTCGATGATGAAATGGAGGTGAGAAAGGTCCCACAGAGTGGATCGGACTCTGGTCACGCAGTGATCGGACGCTGGGTTCCAGCGTCCGGTCAGTAGTGGTAGTCAGCGGCAGGCGTCGGTCATTGACCGGACGCTGGCGCTGGAAGTGACCGGACGCTAGCCATGTGCGTCCGGTCAGGGTGACGTGTGGTGACGCAGACAAAGCAGAGAAGCTAGAAGTGACCGGACGTTGGTGCTACGTCCGATTGTGATCGACCGGACGCAACCGGTCATGTCTGGTACCTTACTGGAAACGACCGGATGCTAGGGTTGCTGCGTCCGGTCAGTTCAAGCTGTAGCGTCTGGTCGATAGATGACCGTTGAGATCGGGTGAACAACGTTTGAAGAAGGGGACATGTGGCGTGCATCGCACTACCGGACGCTGTGGTCCAGCGTCCGATCGATTGGACCGGAGCGTCCGGTCGTCCCGACTTTTCTCCAGTGAAGGGGTAACGGCTCTATTTGTTCGTGGAGTTATAAATAGAAGCCATGGTCGTCCTTGGGCAACAAGCTGAGCACACTAGAGCCTTGGTGGCTTGTGTAGTAGTGCTTTGGAGCCCTCCATTTCACATATGCTTGATAGTGATAATCCGATTGTGTGAGAGAGTGATTCTAGTGCGATTGCATCGTGAGGTTGCATCGAGTGGCACTAGGTGATCGAGTTGCAAGCCGGTGGTGCTTGTTAATCTTGGAGGTTGCCACCTCCTAAATGGCTTGGTGGTGGTCTCCGTCGAAGCCCGCAAGAAGCTTGTGCGGTGCTCCGGAGAAGAGCTTTGTGAGGGGCATTGTGCTCGCCCCGCGGGAGCCGCGAAGAGCAACTCTAGTAAAGCATGTCATTGAGCTACCCTCACTTTTGGGGTAGGTTCTTGCGGTGCCCGACGTGCGGGTTTGGCGGGTGATGCCAATTAGCCGCCGAACCACCAAGTGAGCGGTCGACACAACGGGGACTGAAGTGTTGGCAAGCACGTGAACCTCGGGAGAAAAATAACCGTGTCAACCTTGTTCTTCCTGTTAGTTTGCATCCTCGTTACACAAGCTTGTAATTACTTTCATATACATTGTGTTTGTGTAGTTGCTCTTGTAATTAGTTAGCTTGTGTAGCTTACTAGTTACCTTCTTGCTTGTGTAGCGTAGAAGTAGCTCCCTTACGTGGCTAATTTGGTTTGTGTAACCTTGTTAGTCACATTGTTTAGTTTGCGTAGCTAAATAATTATGCTCTCTAATTTGGCATTAGTTGCATTGTTATTTAGCATTGCTAGTAAGCTTAGGTAGCTTTATGCTTGTGCTTACTAGTTTATGTAGGAGCTCCCTTGTTGCTTAAAGTACTCGTGGCATATGTTTATGTGACCTTGCTTCTAGAATTTGTTAGACAAGCTCTAGCTGGTCTGACACCTTTGTTGCTTAATTAGTATTTTTTGGAAGGTGCTAGTGAACATAGATGGAGGGGTGTAGTCTTGGCTAGACCGATAGTTTTAATTCCGCACTTGTTTCGGTTAGCCAACGCGATTAAGTTTTAGAAACGACTATTCACCCCCCTCTAGTCACCATCTCGACCCTACATGTAGCTCTATCCTAAATTCCTAATCGAGAAGTCATCCATATCTTCATCACTTGTTTAAACTCTAGTCACAACATTATGGTACATGTATTTAATGAGTCCAACGTACTTCCTTGGGACTTTATGTTTGTCCAAAGTCCACCAGATGTTACGTGCCCCATCCGCTATTTCAAACATTCAGAAACAAACAGTAACACTGATTACAGAGGGCCTCAGAGATCTTGGTGGTTCGTGATCATCAGGCGGGGCTCCTGCCCCATCAAGAGTAGCAAATATTTTGATCACATCACCGGCCCCGAGCCCCCAACGGATTATCACCCACAGGTAACAGGAAAAAAGCAGAAGAAAAAAACAAAGTGTCATCTAAGAACAAGTCAATGGCAGCGGCATCACGGTGTCACGACCCTACCAACGGAGGAGTTGATCAAGACGAAAACACTGATGCTGAGACCGGAATTAAGGAGAAGCGGCCCAGAAGAGATGCAAGGCCCAACCCGCGGTATCACGGCCCAGAGTGGGTGGCCCAGGAGAAGAGAGCCGTGTAGAATCGACCGATCGTGAACGTTAACTAGGGGGGAGAGAAAGGGGATCGAGAGAACGGAGTGGACGGAGGCGGCCAGCTGTGCCGGAGGCGGCGGTGACGAGCAATCGCTCGGTGTAATAGTTAGCAAATTTCACACTAAATCCACTCTGTTCATGGTAAACTAGATGATGGAGAAGTGATATCGTGACACACGGGTCAGAAGTAGCTGGTTAAGATCTCATCTTTCGCGTAGAAATCAATGGGAATCCGATTGATTTTCTTCGTCATCCTCGCCATCAACAGAAAAAAGAAAAACGAAAAAGAAGCAAAGTCTCTTCCAAGAATAAGCCAATGGCAGCGGCATCGCGAGTCAGAAGTAGCTGGTTAAGATCTCATCTTTCGCGTAGAAATCAATGGGAATCCGATTGATTTTCTTCGTCATCCTCGCCATTGCCATCGCAAGCCAAGCCACATATTGAAGACCAATCAAATCAAACATCAAACAAAAAAAAACAGAAGAAATTTGCCTGCTTTGTCACCGGCGAACCCTGGGAAAAGGCAGGACAGCCGGAGCTTAAAAAGCAGGCGGGAAGAGCGAGGAAAGCGCCCTCCCCTTGGGTTCATTCTCGCCTAAGGATAGATTGCCCGCCGCACCGGATGCAGCGACGGACAATTGCAATGTTAGGCAAACCAAACCAAACCAAAAGCAAACGAAACAAGCAGCGGCGCAAACAAAGCAAGCCAAGGAAAACAGCGCTGATCAAGAGCTGGCGATTCGAGGAGGGGGCGGCGCAGCGAGAAGGCGAGGAACACTAGTCTGCCAGAGAGCGCGCAGCGGCGGCGGCCGGAGCTGAGGAGTGATCGAGTGAAGGGGTCTCCCAGCCTCGTGTATTTGTAGGCGTCGCAGCCGTCGTGTAGGGTTTAGGTCTGGGCTCGCTTGCAACGGGCCGACGGCCCATGGCCCATGGGGCAAATGCTGTGCGGCCTATGCACAAGTTGGAGTGTTTGTCTGTTTGGAGATCTTTGGTTTCCAGGTAAAATTTCAGGTTCCCCTAAAAAAAGTAAAAATTCAGATTTCGTTATAAGAGAGTGCAAATTCAGAATCATAATCATGTCTTAAAAATCGCTGACTTCGAATCCTCCTGCTGAATGGTCAAAGCAAAGATTGAGTGTTACTGTGATGGAAAGATGGCCAGTTTACCCCCTTTCAGGTTCTAGTTCGCGTTCGATGTTATAAGTGTGATATATATGGAAACAAGAAAATTCCGCACAATCTATATGGTGTTGATTGCTCCGTAGGTAACTTCAGAACAGATTAATCCTTCCGGGCAGGTCCGGTTGCAGGACATGTCCGGACGCAGCTCTCGGTCCTAGCCCGCACATACGCAAGATTCGCTCGCACAGGCGGGGACCGCCCTGCGCCTCTCCGTTCCCCGCGTCGCTAATGTCGCTCCTTTCCCGTGCCACTCCTTTCCCGAGCCGTGCCCGCTTCGCTTCCTGCGCACACGCGGGCCCACCCACGTCTGCTCCGTTTCATGCGCGGGAGTCCATGTGCCCGCCTGTGGATGGGCGCCACAAATGCATCACGGTGACACGTCGCCGCTCCAGCAGTTGCAGTAGGGCACCTGAGGCAGGTGGGTCTCATTTGCAACATGTGCAACACCAGATCTATTTTGTAACATTCAGATAAAACACTTACACTATATGTCCGAAACAGCCGAAACACTCAAAACAAACGTCTGAAACACTTTCAAGACACCTGAATAATACTTGAAAAGCCATTGCAAACATATGCAACATATACATATATTTCTACAGCAACCAGATGAAACACTTACAACATACGTATGAAACACTTGAACACTACGCTTGCAACATGCATTTTATGCAACATCTAGCTCTACTTCTGTAACATCCAGATGAAAACACTTGAAACATACGTTTGAAACACTCGAAACATATGCTTACAACATGAAACATATATACACTCGCGACATGCGTATATAGCCATTGCAACATATGCAACATCCAGATGAAACACTTGAAAACATATGTTTGAAACATTTGAAAACATATGTTTGAAACACTTGAAACAAGACATCACCGGTGGACAGGGCCTACCTGATGGGGAACTGCGATAGGCAGCAAGCGGCGCTCGGGTGTAGTGGAGAGGGAGGATGGCGATAGGCGGTCAGCTGGGCGCTGTGGAGAACACCCCGACGGAGTTTGTGATGTTGCAGTACATGATATTATTATGTTGCACGAGATCATCTTTGATGACGTCGTAGGGAAACTCAATGTTTGCAGAGGAGATTGAACTTGAGGACGGTGATGGTGGTGCAACGGAGGACAGGAGCGCGGCAAGGGATGAGGGGCATTGCGGGGGACGAGGTGTGGCGTCGCGCTGCGTGCTCTTGTTGCGGACTGAAACGTGCGCGGAGGAAGATGCGCTGACGGTTTAGCTCTTCGAATCGGACATCTGAAAAGTGCGTCCGAACGCAGCTAGGGGACGAACATCCGGGCGCTAGCAGCGCTGTAATCCTTTTGCGCAAAGAGGGACAAAGGGGAAAATCCAATTCTGAACAGATGAGTTAAATTATTCACATGTTAACCCTAGGAAGTAAACAAGCATCTACTCCGGTCCAAACAAAAACATGTTTTGAATCGTAAAAAAAATGCACAGAATCAATCAACCGTAAACCGTTGATCTTCTTCCCGGCAAGCAAGTGCACACAACCACTGCTACCACAGCACCAAGAGCTGCAGCAACGCCAGCACCAGCGCGGCCGCTCCAGCGCTCCGGCCGCCGAGCGACGCCATGGCCATGGCCGCAGCCGCCCCCGTCTGGATCTGTATGGTGAAGTTGCATGTCGCCGTGGACGGGTCGGTCTCCGTGGGCAGCGCGAGGCCCTGGAAGTCGCAGGCCTCGTCCTTCTGGTTCTGCACCTGGTAGTACGCGTTGAACGCGTACGACGCGTTGCCGGCGACGTCCATGCCGTTGCACGTGGAGCCGAAGCCCAGCGGCGTGCAATCAGCGAACGTGCAGGCGTAGTCTATGTTAGCACCAAGCTTCCCGAGGTCTTTCGCGTTGGGGTTCAGCGCGCACCACGTCCTGGGGAGGTACTTCACCCCCTTCGCCGGCACCAGCATCGTGTTCCGGCCCTGGCCTGTCAGGTCCATCGCGAACTTGGGCTGCCCGTCGTACCGGAGCACGCCCCAGTGGCGCTCGAAGCTCCCCGGCGCCACGCTCTTGGCGTCCTCGTCGACGAGCCCGAACAGGTACACCTCCGTGTACTGGTTCGGCCGCGCCGGCGTGCCGGTGTTCGCCGCCAGCCGCTTCAGGAGCCCCGCGTAGAACCGCTGCGCGTAGGAGGCCTTGGCGTGCTTGTCGCCGTCCGTGGGCCACCCGACCTCGCCCACGACCACGGGCAGGTCCCCGTGGCCCACGGCCGCGAGCGCCGCCACCAGTGTGTCGAAGTTGGCGTCGAACACGTTGGTGTACAGCACGCCGTTGTCGTTCACCGGCGTCGCGCCGCCGTCGAAGAAGGCGTAGTCTAGAGGGAAGTTGTCGTTCAGGTACAGGCTCAGGAACGGGTAGATGTTCACGGTGAAGGGCGCGCCGTTCTTGGCTAGGAACTTGACGATGTCCGTCATAAGGCCGGCGATGTCGGTCCGGAACCGCCCCGCTGATGGCACCTGGTTGTTCTTCGGGGAGTTGTACACGTCGGCGTTCAGCGGGACGGTGGCTTTGATCCGGTCGCCGATGCCGGCGTCGTTCAGCGCGTTCTGGATGTTCTCCAGCGCGGGGAACGTGACGTTGATGAAGGAGCCGTTGTACGACTCCAGGAACGGCTCGTTGCCGACGGCCACGTACCTGCAACATCAGTGGATGGATCACAACAAGCTTCTTAGTTAGCTCTGACATCTCTCATCAGCAGGTGCCCACGGCAATTGCCAAAGCTTGTAGCATGAAGGAAGAAATGTGCTCTGTGGTCTTAATTTGATAGAAATGCGCAGCTTAAAACACATCATCCGTGGTTTGCAATGCAATACTACTAAAGATCAAAAAATGCTAAAACGAGCTTAATTCTTGGTTCCAAGCACTACTAGCATTAGTTCAGAGCTTAAGATCATCACAAGGAAAAAGTTATAGAGGAAATGAGAAGTGGATAATTTTGGTAGACTTCGTTTGGCAGTTGCGAAACAGTAAATCTGACCTCACCACCTTGACAAAAAAAAAACAGTTCTAGAAGACAAGAGCATCACCAGAAAACTCTATAGAGGAAATGAGAAGTGGGCATTGGGGCATGAGTGGCTTCTCCGTCGGATCAGCAGGCAGCACTCACTGCCAGTGCCACTGGTTGTGGTCAGGTTAGGTAGTTGGTGCGCCTGCTGATGGAGGACTAGACAAGCCAGTTGCAGGGTGTAAAGGACGACGATAGGTTGGATTGGAGAACTAAAGTTCAATCAGTGCATAGCAATTTTGTTGCACTGTTTCTAAGCAATATCCTCAAATCTCCAATTACGTGTTCAATGTTTTACAACAAAACCCTCCAAAAAACTAAAAGTAATCAATCAATCTGTAGGATCCACTAACTTCGCAAGAGATTGAAAGGGATGTGCGTGTTTGTGTGTTTTCATATTATGTGTTCCCAATATGTGGCCTTAAGAAATCAATGGACTCACCAAACCAAGTTTGACCATGCTTGGTAGTTGGTAACTTGGAACTTAGGTGGTGTTTGGTGCCCTCCTAAATTTTAGTCGCTGTTCCATCGAATGTTTGGACACATGTATGGAATATTAAATATAGACTAATTACGAAACTAATTGTATAGTTTGTGACTAATTTGCAAGACGAATCTTTTAAGCCTAATTAGGACATGATTTGACAATGTGGTGCTACATTAAACATATGCTAATGATGGATTAATTAGTCTTAAAAAATTCGTTTCGCGGAGTACTGATGGATTATGTAATTTATTTTTTTATTAGTATCCGAACACCCCATGCAATATTCTCCCGACACACCTCTCAGTGACCGGATCCAATCACCACCTTACTACTACTAGCACTCATCTGGACCGTGTTCAAACTGTTGGATTAATTCAATATATAGCTTACCCACTGATATTCAACCAAACAATGAAATGAAAATGACAATCATCTTGGAATTGCCCATGTTCCAACACAACACATGCCACAATCAACAGCCTGTTCGGCAGGCCGTAAACGATTGTGGATTATTTACTGCTGGCTGATTTGGTGTGAGAGAAAAAAACTATTCCAGCTTATAATTCACGATCATATACGAGCAAGCAAACATGCTGCAAATTGACCGAGTCATGCACCATGTTCGCTGGATGGTGCTGGTGCTGGTTTAGGCTAACTGGTGCTGATTTTCTGTGAGAGAAAAACACTGTTGACTGGTTGAATAAGCCTAGCTAAAACCAACGAGCGAACAGGTCATGATTGACCATGCTCTGCACAATTGCCCCGCCACCTACCTTACCGACAAACTGTTATTCAAATAAACCACCCTCTGACATTATCCAATATCCATGCTTGATCAAAAACTGCCCACAGAAAACAAGCAATTTCCCACGTTCCAGACGTATCCTAGACGACGAGTTGATCAAAGGAAGATATGGAGGTATACTTGGTAGTTGGTACACCGGACCGTCAGTGAGCCACCGGATTATTTTATCTAATATAATAATGCCAATCAAACTGATAGCATTATTAGCCAGACTTATGTACACTATGTTCGCTGGATGATTTCTGCCAGACTCAGGCCAGTCCAGAAACCAACCCGCCAACACGCCGATAGCATTATCCGTGTCCGAAAACGACTCATGGAGAGAAATGTGATGCCTTGCACGGCCAACTGAGGCCACTTTTGAAATGTGGATTTTTTTTTCTGTATCATGCGTTTTTCATGTAAAATGAGCTAATTCAAATGAAATTCCTACTGCACATTTACTGAAAATTCTGTGTTCCTATGGGTCCCCGAATTTGCCAACCACCTCTCCACCGACCGCTGTCCCCAGTCCCCACCATCCGACCAACCTCATCCAAAAAAATCTTCCTTGATGGTCTGGCGATGCTCTTCAGATTTGCAAGACGGTAGCTCGAGGCCAAAGGACACATGAATTTCGAAGCATATCGCTATCCGATTATCTACTGCAGATGATTTGGCGGGAGGGGATACATCATAATTTTGCGCCCACGAGCAGAGCAATTCGGAACACGTCACCATCGCAAGAGGTCACAACCAGTGCAGCAGATGCGGCGATGCCATGGCTAGAACAACCAATGCAGATAAAGAATGACAGCCATGGCGCGCGGCGGCGGCGGCGGCGGCGGCGGCGCGTGAGATATATATATATATAGGGAGGAAGAAGGGAAGGGACTGCTGACTGACTTGATGGTGACGCCGCCGTCGAAGTCGTAGCGCCTGACGTTACGCTTGACCCAGTCCTTGGCCTTTCCCGCGTCGTCGGCGAGGTCTGCGAGCATGTTGTTGGGGATGGCGACCATGACCTCGATGCCGGTGCCGGCGAGCGCGCTCATGGCGGCCGGGTCGGTGTCGAACAGCTTCACCTTCTTGATGCCGTTGTCCTGGAGCACCTGCACCACGGCCTTGGGCGGCAGCGGGTGCGTCGCCTGCGTGCCCCAGTTCATCCCCAGCGCTGTCGCCGACCCGGCTGCCCAGCACAGCACCGCGAGCGCCGCCGCCGCCGCGATGAGCCTCGCCGCCATCATCAGGCCGCAATGCGAGCCGCGCTGCTGCCGCCCTTCGAGCTGGCGAGAGCCAATCGGGGGATTTCCGGCCCACACAGTAACTTGCCAAGAGAGAACGCTGGAATTTTGGGTCGGAGCTCCGAGAAGAAGTGGTGGGAGGAAGGGAAGCTGCTGGAACCGCGGGCCGGTGAGGCGTCGCGGATCGGGCTGGCCACAGACCGGCTCAGAAGAGGTCGCTATGCTCCACGTCGCGGCCGGTGGCGGCCAAGAGCAGCAGAGACGACGGCGACGGAGTTGGGGTCGATAGAGCGCGGAGCAAAGGTTCAAACTTTTTGAATCCAGCGACAGCGAGCAGAGGACGCCGGTGCACGAGAATCGAGGAGGGAGGAAGGACGGAGAGGCAGACCGGCAGGCAGCGAGTGACACGAGCTGGCGGCCAGAGCTCTTCGGCTCCCTCCCCCTCTGCACTCTGGCAAGCTTTATCGAGCAGAGGCACGGGAGTGGACGACTGGGGCGTGGCGTTGGAGCGGTGGAAGGCTGGGAAGGAAGGAAGGGCGTTCCGGTCATTTGTGTGGAGCGTGCGCGTGAATTTTTCTTTTTGGTGGGGGATAGATGACGTGCCACTCGTGCTGCTGACGCGGTGTCTTTTTGTTCCGGATAAAGTTGAATTTTCGGGTGCCTTTTTTTTTCTGGAGGAATTTTCAGGAACCGTACTACCTTCAACGCGTTCAACTACGGCGGGGAGTTATATAGACCACCTTCAACGCGTAGAGTAGCTCTTGCCTCCACCTCTGCATCGTTGTCGGAGCTGGTGTTAGCCACGTTGGTGAGATGGGAGCCAGAGAGAAGAAAGTGGAGGGCATCGTACGATTGTGTGTCTTACACCTCCGGAGAAAAATGAGTCGGTTCTAGAATTTGGTGGGTGATTTTGAGGCTATTTTGTTCCCCGCCTCCACATGCCAAGCTACATGTACGATCGCCACAACAAATTTGTCTCCTGCTTAAATTTCGACGTCACAAATTTGTCTCCTGCTTAAATTTTGACGTCACAATATGTCCGCCGCACCTACGTTGTGGCAAATGAAGGCTGGCGCCGAGTATGTCCCTTTTGTATCCTATGCAGACATGCAGTATGCACCAAGTCGCCACTACGGGTGCTCTTAAGATCGATGATGACAATACAATAGACCGTGGGAATTGATTACATGCATGGAGCTCGATCGGTGGATGGAGAAAATGATTGCCCATGCGACGGACGCTTGACAGTCAAGCGAGCTAGACTGAGAGGACATGTTCTACAAGAGTGGCGATAAAATCGCACACGAATATCTTTTGCATACAAATACTTGTAGCACCATCATAGTGGCCCCAATCGTCGTTGTTTATGCGGAAAATTTGTGTGCCCACGACGGTCATTTGGAAAATCACCTAACGCCAGTACGCCAACATTGTCTAGCAGATACTCATTCTCACCAGCATTCACAGAAACCATGCGCATCCTAAGAGTCGATGTCACATTTATTTATCGTTTTGGTTTTTCTACGCTTGGAACTCACGTTTATTCTAAGAGTCGATGTCACATTTATTTATCGTTTTGTTTTTTCTACGCTTGGAACTCACGTTTATTTATTTATTTATTTATTTTATTATTATTATTATTATTATTATTATTATTATTATTATTATTATTATTATTATTATTATTATTATTATTATTATTATTATTCAACGTTTGAAAGTCACGTTACTTTATCATTTTGATTTTTCTATGTTTCAACTTTGAACCGGCAGTGGGATAGGCTCGTGAAAAGTAAAGGTGTGGCCATGACCAAGCATTTTCACAACCATAGACAAGTACTTCCATTTGTTCCACTAAGTTTGTAGTTCTAGTTTTATGCTAAAGCCAAATATTTGTATATCTTTATTAACCATCGGTTTGTATTGATTCATATATATATTCTAACAACATGTGACTTATATTATGAAAAAATAATCTCGTGGTAAATCTTAGAACATAATGCTTAGATGTGTTTAACTTACGAATTTCTAGAATATAGAAGCGTTTGGCTTTGAATGACACTAAAACACATCAATCTTTAGATGGGTGAAATGTATTGGAAGGCATATTGCCCTCCTTCGTGTAGAGGAACGGGTAGGCTACGATAGCTATAACAATTTATTTCTACTGCGTTCATCCAAGGAAAATTGGAGCAAGGCTGGGGGGCATGGATCGTTAACACTTGACGACGCAACGGGAGAATAGTTCTAGTCCGGTCCAACGTCATACGCGTCGATACAGTGAAAGTATGTGTACTTCCTCATGCACCAGCAATAGCAACACGTTCGCCCGTCTTGTCCATTCGCCGCGCGTTCATAGCCAATTAACACCGTTCAAACTTATCACAAACGGTTCTAAAAAGCCCCTCACAAACGCTTTTCGGTCTTGGCAGTAAACTGTCGTTGGTGATGACATTCTCATCACAGGTGGTTTGCAACCGACGATGATACGAGCTTATCACAGTCAGTTCGTATTACCAGCCGACGGTGATTTGAATTTTTAAAAATCTCAAAAATGGGCCAAAAAAATTGTTTCAATTATTGAAAGCCTATCCCACCAGCTCCAGCTTCATGGTACTGTACTACGCAATGGTGATTGGATTCGAACCCGAGACCTAAGACTTTTGCTCTTAGCTCCTTTAACCACTCTCCTCTAACCACTTCATCCATAAGTCACTTTTGTCTATATAGTGTATTCATTCCTCTAGTATTCACTTTTCATGATTTAAAATGAATATTTATGACCCTAATCGGCTTCAAATAAAAAAGTCATAAACTACAAATTTGTTGTTCTAATCAAGATCTACAACTTTGATTTTTGTTGTTTTGCCATCTGAGGTCGTTTGATAAATTTGAATTTCAAAACATCAAAACTTTAGCCAGACTTTTGGGACCTCAAATGATTTCAAATGAAAAACTCATCAACTATAAAGTTGTTGTTCTCATCAAGATCTACAACTTTGCTTTTGATCAATTTTCCATCCATGGTTTTTTGAAAAATTTGCTTTTTTAAAATTTTAAATCTTCATATACAAATTTAAGACTATAAATGATTTCTAATAAAATAGTTGTCAACTACATCAAGATCTACAGCTTTGGTTTTGGTCATTTTTCCATCTAAGGTCATTTGTACAATTATTTTTTTTCTCCAAATTTAAGCGCTTCAAAAAGAATTCCGGGACCGCAAATGGTTTCAAATCAAAAAGTCGTCAACTACAAAGTTACAGATCTCATCGAGATCTACAACTTTGATATAAAGTTTGTTTCCATCCAACTTTATTTGAAAAGGTTATGAATTTTATTGTACTGCAGCACGGTTATCACCGCCGTATCTTACAACAAGCTGGCGGTGAAAACCGTCTTCACTGCTGGTTCATATGGCGAGGCGACAATGATGAGGAGCACATCATCAGCGTTGGTTGGTGGTGCAAACCGGTTGTGATGATGGAATATCACGTCGGTTGGTAAGACGAAGCGACAGTGATAGTTATCAACCACGACGTTCTTACGAACCAGCGGTGATGCTCTCATCACCAATGGTTCGTATTACGAACGGTTGGTGATAAGCATCACTAACGTTTTAATGATACCGACGGTGATAGAGGCATTGGTGATAGATCAATCTGTAGTAGTGAGAAACAACCTATCCACAGTATCCACGCGTGCGGAAATACAACGCGGGGTGCTAGCACCTGGTGCATGTCCTATAGAGAGAGGGGTTTTGGCTTATACTTGGAAGGACCAACTCATGGGGTGTTGATATATATTTATATAGCGAGGAGAACTCTTTATCTCTACACCAAGTAGCAGTGTAGTGTACTAATAGAGATCTTCCCCGTTCCACCTCCACCCATGAACATTAAACATTCAAATTTTCCCCTTATCAAAATCCCATTAGTTACTAATAGACAATTATCATGTTTTATCCCACTTATAAATCCAATTCATAATGGGTATGATGCCTCTTACCCCACCAGCACACACATCTCCCTACGACACAATTGTGTGGCTAAATGGAAACATATACATAGAGATGAGATGAGGCAGAGCTTGGGAAGAAAATTAAAGGCATTAGGGTTTTCCTAAATGCTAAACGGTAAAAAGTCGCTTTGCCCGAATAATGGGCTAAACGACAGGTGATCGACTGTTTAGCGTTTATGATAACACTGTGTAAAAGTCAAATATGCTAGAAAGTGTACATATTTATGCATGTAAAAAAAATAAGTATTATGCCAAAATATTTTTTTGGAAGAAAATTAAATTCTACTCCACCTCATTTACTTACGATGTCAATTAGTTGGGTGCCAAACGTGGAAGTTATGATTCTCTTATTGACTAAATGGTTGGTAAATGGCCATTCAACTCATTTAATCATGTTTAACTCGAGTATGTCTAGACCGTTTAGACGGTTTTTAGTAGTTTAAATAGGTTTAAACGGTTTAATAGTTTAATTCACCGTTTAGGGCATATTGCCCTCCTTTGTTTACGGTTTAAACTCTGTTTAGCCATTTAGGCGAACAGCGGGCATGTGTGACAAGAAACAAATACATATAAAGGATATATATGTGTGTGTGCGCGCGCGCGAATGAAGTCATAAATATGGGCAGATCCAGCGTGATGCTATATGGGGGCTCAAGCCCCCCTACACGCTATAGCTCCATACACAATATTATTGCCTCTAAAGCAAGACCACCCCAGCTCTGTTCTTCGAGTTTTTCTTGTTCTAATTCCGAACATGTACTTAGATGCCCCTTTAGATCGATCTATTGCTTTGTCTTGTTGGGAGCCTTTCTCCCTTGTTTGTATAAGCTGTTCCAATTGTAAATATACCACGCTTCTTATAAAAAAAACATAGAGGGAGGAGAGAGAAAAAGAGGGAAGAAAAAAGAAAAGTAAGAAAAAAAGAGGGGGCTAGAGGAAGCAGAAGGGAGATGAGCTCCTCATTCCTGATAAGATCCATTTTTGTGTTTGTTCCTGGTCACAACTCACAAATGCCTTTATGTTTTGACAATAGCACTATCCATCGATCATCACCCATGTGTTACTTCTGTGTATGTATTCCTTTAGGTGTTTAAGTGGTGTAAGATAGTGTGTCTCGGCCATCGACATTCGTACAGTCACCAAGTACCTCTATCCATGCTTAAGAATAGATGTTGTCTTATCCCTTTCTATAGTCCAATCTCCTACGCTTGATCCAGTGCAAGCCGACATAAACAAACTTATCATGGATGATCTTACTAGCTACTTCCTTCGTTCCAATTTATAAGCCGCTTTGATTTTTCTAGATACTATACTTTTTATCATGTATTTAGACATATCATATATCTAAGTGCATAGTAAAAGCTATATATTAAAAAAAACTTAAACACCCTATAATTTAGGACATAGGGTGGTATTACAATTTTTTTCCAACTCAATATATAGGTGCCCGGACATGCTCACATGCATCAAGTGCTATTGCAATTGGCAATCCTATCTTTGTTCCATTGTGCCTTCAAGAGCAAATTTAACTTCCATAGTAGTATTGTATTGCGGTAACAAAAAAGCCAGACAACTCAACTTAAGAATGTTTCAAACCGAGATATTCATCCTGCAATTACATTACAATGGCAACCGAGACAACGCCAATGGTGCCACCCAAAAAAGTTGGCACATGTATTGCTTATGGCAAGCGAACGCTAGACCAGTTGGTCTGTGCGCTTTGCACCCTGTCGGTCAGAGTTCGAACCCCCTCGAGGGTGGATTTATTGGCCGGAGGAAGCGCAGTTTATTTGCACGTTGAAAAAAATTCCCTCATCTGCCCCACGCCAAAGCACAGGTCTAAGGCGAGTCCAGTCTCACGGGAGCTACGGTGCCGCTGTGTATGGGTGGGGCAGAGGTTTGAGGGTTTTTTTGACCTACGTGAAAAGATCTTCTTCTTAAGCACAATGCCCGGGGCTGTCTTACCCTCGTGGGTCGGTTTTTTTGTATTGCTTATATGCTTTACAATGAATTGGTGGAAAAGGAATGAAAGAAGATGAGATGAGAACCATGAGATTGACTTTATGGACGAAAGGGGGTTTGCCCCTTAGAAGGGAGAGAGTGCTGCAGCTAACATGGCCATAATTGGATTGCAACTGGCCTTCTATAGTGTTGGCTTGGAGTAGTGCTCTAAATGAACCGATAATATTTTGCACACTATAATTATCGATGCCCCAGGCAGAAAAACTAAGAGCGATGAACGTACGAGGCCGATGCCCACTTTCTAAACAAATAAAAAAAATATGAACGTTCTTCATCTCCTACCATTTCTTAAGCCACCAATTCTTTAGTTGTTTATTTGTTTCACTTGTACCATGGGACCTAGTAGCCTAGAGTGACGCCATTCTCCGTAATAGATTATTATTTATTTCTAGCACCATAGTGTTTGGTTGCTGTAAGAACTTAGTCAACCAACTTCTTAATCACTTGACCCACTTGTCATAGATTCCACTTTTGTCCCTAACTTTGCCTAACGATAAATAGTGGATTTTCTTATATCACAAAAAAATGTGGCAAAATTTGCTCTAAAATGTGGCAAACCGTAGTCGTCAGCAACCAAACGTGCTCTAAGATGGTTTTTTTTTTTTTGGGTTGCATGCGTCGCGACATAGCGCTAGAGGGCCATCCAACGACCCCACTCTTGTCCTTGCACACGTGGAACTTACCGTGACGCCTCCCACGTGGAACCCGTGTGGACCGTGCCTCTGATCTCAAATTTTTCCCCCGTTCTCATCCTCTGCTGCGAGCCTGCGAACGATGGGCCATCATCAGCACTCAGCACTCACCAGACAGACACCACTGTCCGCTGGCATGGGCATGGTACGTACGCGCTGGCCGGCCGGCAACTGGAGGTGGTACACGCGCCCGTGACGTTGACGGCTGTGCTCGAGAGCGAGGTTGTGCTGATCGCCAGACCCACGACGGTTACCGCTCATTAAACATCAGAAGAATCTGCATTGTCAAGTCTCAAAGAGGTAGTACTCCTACCTAGTAGTAGTATTATTATTCACGATAGTGTCAGCTGTTGGATTGATCTCTACTAGTTGGTCTAACGGTTAATTGGGTCTTTGATCCGCTTTGGGACGCTCAGCTATTCTCCTGGCTGATGGGCCCTCGTCGCGCAACGCTATAAAGAGAAAAGTGGAGACCAGGGCGCAATGTACAAGCATGATCATGCCTCGATCATGTGGATGAGACAAAAGGTCCAAGACCTACGAGCCAAATGGACGGTGGTAAAAAAAACTCGCGACCATGAAGGAAGAGGTCGAGAAAACGCTTTCTTGCGTCAAGCCGATGCATCATCAACGAGACCACATGGCCCCGCTTGGGTCATAGACCCCGATGAGCTGCACGCTGACACGGCAAGGTTCAGCGATCACGTATCACTATGACAGGACAGGACGAGGTGCAACGTCCAACTACCGTCCTGAATGCATGTTGACGG
The DNA here is from genome assembly GCF_019320115.1 of Miscanthus floridulus. Taxonomy (NCBI): domain Eukaryota; kingdom Viridiplantae; phylum Streptophyta; class Magnoliopsida; order Poales; family Poaceae; genus Miscanthus; species Miscanthus floridulus. The sequence continues at coordinate 25,283,077 of NC_089582.1, read as the reverse complement.
TAGTTAACGGCCATTATAAAATGTCAATGAAACATGTATAAGGGCATAAATATGATCACCAACACAGGTCTAGGGGTTTAAACTAACAAATTTCACGAGTTTTGGTGAATTTGTATTTTCTACAGGGTTTATTCAGAAAACCGTCAAGTTAGACCTACATGTCAGAATTAATTGCACTTATCCGCAGCGAAACAGACACCAGAAGGTTCTAGAAGACTCGAGAGGACTCCACACCGAGGTGGAGCCCGAGTGGCTGCTAGGTGGGACCGGTCGGCCCCACCTGTAGGCCGCCCGGTCCCTAGGGCTCACATGTTAGTCCCCATCGCAATGTCGGTTCTCCACCGCCTCCTAGATTGCATCTATGCCGTTTATTCAAGTCGGTTTGATCCGAGGGCTCAGGATTGATGCTCCGGCCTATATAACCAGCCCCTGCCCCCTCTCTCCAGAACACGCTGCCATAAGTCAAGATCAGACCAGAAATTAGGGTTTCCAGAGAGAAGAAAATAGAGCTCCAATTCTTTAAAGTTCTAGTATAGGCTGCTAGCAAGGTTCAAGTAGAGTGTGGGCTATTGCTCAGGATTTTAGATCCGCCATTTAGAGACTGGTATAGCCATTGTATCTCTTTATTTATGACTTTGTGCTACTTCAATATTATGTTGCTATTTATTATGTTCCAAGTTTGCTCTAGTTATATGCTCGATATAGTTGTGATTGATGATGAGTTTATGCATATGTTCACAAAGTGCTTAGCTCAAGATGCGCATTGGTTAAGTGGTAGACATTATGTAAGCATGGTGCTTAGATATTGTTTACCTGCGGATGCATTCTGCACTCTAGGTCATGTGGTAGATCGTGGATGTGATACTCCCGTTGAGTCCTTTGTAGTCCACTCCCCGTTTATAGAGTAAGTAGAACACGGTTGTGAAGGGAGACAAGCTCTGTTCTTGATCTTCCTTAGTAATATTCCTTATGCATAGATCCAGAGTTAATTATGCTATAGATGAGAGTGTATATACTTGGGTGTATAAAAGACTTAGTAAATAAGGAATGACTTAGGAATCTTTTGCTTTTACTGAATCTCCTGTCTAGCCATACTACATTTTATGAGTCTATATTTTTATCTCTAAAATTATTATCAATGCTTCACACTTATCATTTATTTATCCTTTGACTTACCCCTACCATAGCATGAGAGTGGTTTTATCATAAGTATACATATTTGTCAATATCTCTATGTCAACAATCCCATAGCTCCTTCCTGTGGATAAAATATAAATAACGATACTCGGTATACTTCCGGGTGACATGCTATAATGGTATATTATCTGTGCGCTTACGAATACTTTACTTTAACATATATAATTTTCTCTAAGTTTATAAGTGTCATTAATAATTACCAACCACGCATTCCTGGCATCATGCTAGGGATGACAACTTAGTAAAGAGTGATGCTAAGAAATGTCAACAATACACCAAGCCCGCAAGGGGTCAAGCAATGAAGCTCGAGTGGGCCACGATCGCGAGCCCATGTTCCATACAAGCACGCACCTCAGTGCTTTCATGATCACTTCGTGATCGCAAAAACGCTCGGGGGCTACTGCTGGGGTTATGACCTTGGGGTGTCTCAAGGTGTCGATTAGTTGGCAGGCCACACGGCCCGCAACTCATCGGGTTAATAATGGCCCGAACAATTGAGGCCTAGCTAGGGTGAGCACGCCAAACCAATGCCTAGGCCAGGGTCAGCCATGACCCCTTCACGACCCCTAGGGCAGGACGGGGAGAGATCGAGCACGGCTCAGTATGTCTGCTCTAACAAGAGCAGGCGCGCCGCACTGACCTCACAAGGACCGAGGTGACAGCAGTCACCTCGATCCGATCAGACGCCATCCCTGTGCCACGCCGCACCAACGAGACAGCACCACACAACGGTAGCAACGGGTACAAAACCCACCGTTGGAATACGGACTGACAGGACATGCGTACGATCCTACCCACTATGGGATGGATCCATGACAAGGGTCTCAACCTAGAGACCTTCCCGACTTGCGGAGAGCCCCGACCCCAACGATAGGGGTCGTGGCCCTCAGCCTCATGAAGTGACCAGGCGAACGACGACTAAGGGCGGCTATCTACTACGGGTACGATGCCCGAGGAATCTCGAGACAACAGCGAAGACCATGACGGATGCCGCATTGCATACGACAGCTGACGAACCATCACCATGGCTACAGTGTTGCCACGACCAGCACAGTAGCACCACGTCAGACCCTACCGCGACGTGGCCACAAGACCATGACGATAGCCACGCCCGGACGAGCATTAAAAGACAGCGTAGCTTGCAAGCCAAGTTAGCTAGGACCTCCCTCAGGCTCTTGACCCTTCGGTCGGGGGAACCTCCTTTTTGTAACGAGCCCTGGCCCCGAACTCTGTATAAGGGCAGCTAGGGCTCCCATCTATGGACATCTTCACATTCTTCATCCCCTACTATTCCATCCATAGTAGTAGGGCTCCTGGGGCTTCTCTTCGGGCTGCCCCTCATCAAGCATAGGTTCTACCACCTCTTTCATCATTCTTGCACCCTCATTGTAAGAACTTCAGAGCATTCAAGCGAGGAACACGCACTCGATCTTCTCTGAGACTGGACGTAGGGCTCCGGCCTGAACCAGTATAAATCCTCGTGTTTATTGAATGCTACCATCGTCTTCCTAGAGCAGCGCGGCAATCGTATAAATTTACTAGTCCGGTTTACGAAACACCGATAGAGTGCCACACAATGGAGTGTCCAAAGAAGAGTAATGGGTAGACTTGGATGTGGAGGCATCTTGAAGATGGTTCTATCAAAGACAAGTTAGCATTGCGGCTGATTCAATGGCTGAAAAGTATAGGTGGATAGTGTATCTAATCTAAAATCGTACCATAATAGATTAAATATCGTAAAGTATTGGCCTATGTGTATCCATTGCCAATGCCATCTCTATTGCTAAGTAGCAATTAGCATGTCGAAAAAACCGAGCAATAGAATGAGAGGAGAGGTGATAGAGCAAGAAAGTCATTGTTCGATTCTAGTATAAAGGCTGAAATTCAGATGTGAAAATGGGCTATGCCGGTATGGCCATCACATTTTTTTTTTTTTTTGCAAAAAGCCCGTCACTGTGTTTACATCACATCAACTTCAATAGTCTTTTTGTCTATGTATTTTTTAAGTTACAATTGCTCTGCAAAGGAGTTACGATAGTGTATCCAAACAGTGCACCTATCTATATGTTCAGAAATAACGAAAAACCCTGCCCTAAATTCGAACGGTGGCGTCCCAAAACCCCAGCAGCAGCAGGCAAACGCCAGACGGCAAAATCTTGACAAAACCCCACACGGCGGAAGGGCAAAAGAGAGCGAGAAAGTGATAAGGTTCGTGGGCGCGTCGTCACCCTCTCGTCTCCCGCCCCGTTCCCGTTCCACGCCGTCGCGCCTCCTCCTCCTCCCACATCCACCTCGAGATGCTCGCGTGCCCCGCCGCGCTCCACCTCCTCCTCCCGGCGCCGCCGCCGCCGCATCACCTCCACCACCACCACGTCGCCTTCCCCGCGCCGCCGCTCCACGCCTCGCTCCCGTGCTCGCGCCGCGCGCGGAGGAGGGCGCCCTGTCCAAGGCATGGAGTCGCCAGGGCCTCCGCCACAGTGGCGGAGGAGGCCAGCGGTTCCGGACCGGCCAAGTTGTCCGTGAGGATCCCCGTCGGCGACCGCGAGGTGAGCCGCCGATGAGCTATCACTGTTTTTTCTTCCTCAGCTGTGAACCGTGGCGCGGCGCTCTGTTCACACGTCGCGAATTTTGCTTGCCGCTCCGTAGCGTGAGGCGTCCGCGCTGTTGCCTCGTAGCGTGTTCCTGCACAGTGCATTGCTGCGCACGATTTGTGCTTGTGTGTAGTTGCTGGATTCTCACGTGCAATTCCGAGTGTGGTTTCAATAGCGAAGAACACGCATTGTGCTTGGCTGTTCTGCTCATGGCATTTTCCTAAGCACATTGAAGTTATTATACTCTTCATCTGTCGGGTTTTGGTTGATTGATGGCACAGCGCGTGCATTCATGAAATGGAGTAATGTAGTGTTTTATTTTTTTTGTATTTCAGATATTGGTCGAAACAGGCCACATTGGGAGGCAAGCGAGTGCTTCTGTAATGGTCACTGATGGCGAAACGGTAAGTCGTCAGAATCTAGTGTCCACTTAATACCTGTTGTTAAGAAATTGTACATTCGCGCGTGATGGTCCATTTAATCTGTCAGTAGGTGTTATAATATTCTCAGACTGTCTCCTTAGAGCACACCATTTGCACATTTCAGTTGTTATTTGTTTTGTTTTGAGGGAATACTTACAGTTGTTATTTCGAAATTTAAATAGGGCTTTGTAGTTATACTGTAAGTGCATTTCATTCTGTCAAAACATCAGAATCTGCATGCTTGTTACTTTCACACAATCTAGGCTGCAGTGATTTGCCACTGTTCTGATTTATGTGCTCTTCATGTGCATGTCAATCAAATTTGACATGACTTGACCATGATTCTTCTTCTGTTCTTCCTGTTGGATACCATAACATGAATGGCTTTCTAGAGGACAGCGTATTGCCTATTGCAAGCACAATTTTGGCCTTTCACCAAATTCAACTCAAGGCTGCGCACAATTTTGGCCTTTTACCAATTTCAACTCAAGGCTGCTGTTCGGATTTTGTTTCTCTCATCACCGTTGTCCAGTTTAATTGATGAGGATAGAAGCATCTTGAATGCAATTGATTTCGTTATTTCAATTTCAGTACCTTTTATGTCTAACTGTAACTTCAAAATGTGCTGGCAGATTCTCTACTGTTCTGTCTGTCTGGCGGATACTCCAAATGACCCTGCTGACTTTTTCCCTTTATCGGTTCACTATCAAGAGCGCCTTTCAGCTGCTGGAAGAACTAGGTACAGAAACCTAAAACTGTTCTCGCCACCTTTGTCAGTGTCCACGACTCCATTCTCAGTTTGATTGTGTAATCTATGAAACCTTATTCTATGTTTTTACTGATTCCAGTGGTGGTTTCTTCAAACGAGAAGGCAAGACAAAAGACCATGAGGTTCACTATAGGAGCTTCGACTTTTGTTCAACTATTATGTTTGTTGGGTGCTTAGATTTTCTTTCCTACATCCTTCGCAGGTTTTGGTTTGCAGATTGATAGACAGGCCCCTACGACCTACTATGCCTAAGGGGTTCTACTATGAAACTCAAATTCTATCCTGGGTAATCTTTAGAAGTTAACTTGCATTCATGTTGCCTCTGGGAGTTTGGTCGTATGTTCTAGCTTTTTCTTGCAACGTGTGTTAAAGTTATATGAGTAGCTCATCATCAGTTACATATGTTCCCATTTTATTGTAAACCCGTCCTAGTATTCTCTAAATAGCAGAAACTTACCCGTCTTAGTATTCTCTAAGTAGCAGAAGCTTACTTTAGTAATCTCATAATACTACAAGGGTGATATTGATAGTGTGATATTTTTCTCATCAGCGGACAATTTATGTATAACATCATGTAACTTGGATTCTGGATTCATAACTTGGCAGTCCCAATCACAGTTCAACCTCTAAAGCTGAGATACTTGCTATTTGAAATTTGTTAGGAAAAGCAGAAAATTCAACCATAACATCAACCAATGTTTTCAAGTCGTCTAGTCGAACCTAGTCGCCATGGGACCGACCAGGCGACTAATCGCGATTAGTCATCGACCAGGCCGATTAGTCGAGCCTAGTCGACCCTGGTTGTCCATATAGTCGTCCATGTATATCAGGACATATACCTACTATATATATACCTATATATACTATATAGGAGTTGTTTTCTTCTCTTTTCTGCCATGTCCAGAGGTCCATATTCCTGTCCCAAACTCCATTTCTTTGCTGACTTGCTGCTGGAAGCCTGGAATACCAAAGAAGACCATAATTAGCAACACTAATGTAGTCTTGATCTTGATATAGCTGAACAGCAGCACTGCTGCAGTAGCGAATAACTAACATTTAGCAGACCATAGCAGCCACACAGCCAGCATATTACATAACCAAACTAGTTCATTACAGAAAGCTAAAGTGTTCAACACAAAGTCACAAACATTGACATTCAATAGTCCAACAAAAGTAGGCAACTAGCCATCTAATCAAGCAAATCATCATGCAAATGGAATCCATCTCCAGTTCCAGTTGGTGCAGAAACTTCATCCTCCTCCATTGCTGTTGCTGAATCAGATTCATGCTGATCTTGGTCTTCATCGTCATCTTCATCAATATCTTGAGTCACTGTCTTCCTTGGACGCTTCCTGTTCCTAGCATAAGTCTGCGTCTGCCTCACAGGGGCAGCAACAGCAGCACGAGCAGCAGCAGCCCTGGGCATGTTCCGTCCCTCTAGACCCTGAGTTGCACCAATAGCTTCATCCACAAGAGCCCAAGTCATAGCATTGTCACCACCTTTCTGAACTGGTTCACAATTTTCATTGACCCATTCATTTTCCCAATGAAATTCATCAAGCAAGAGTGGATTGCTTCTCTTTCCTTTGGAACCCAGCTCTCTAATTTTTAAAAATCTGTTTTCCATCTTCCGGTTGTAGCTGACATATACCAACTTATTTAACCTTTGGTGCTCTAACCAGTTTCTCTTTTTTGTATGGACCTACACAAAATACAATGCAGAATCACATACCAATACTGCAAACTGCAAGGCTAGTGTTCTTATTTTGAAACTGACATGATGTATATTGTATAATTCTTACCAGCAATCTTCATAGATGGCTGCAAGATGTTCTATACAGGGCCTTTTCATAGAAGCTATTGCCAGCAAAATTGTTTCGTTCCCTCATCAAGAGATTTATGTTCTGCACCTGTTAATAATTCACTTTGGCAACAAACAAAAGAAATATGAATGCCCACCTAGCAAAAAATGCCATGGTTGGCCACTTTTTCTCTCGACATCTTTGTGGCTGATGGGCCAGATTTGAAGATCATATTTTGTTATTCTACCTTTTTCTTTGGTTTTTGTTTCTTGATGACCCCCATCAATTACTCCATATGATGAGATAACCTTGACTATTATAGGTCTTCAGTTATGATGGCATTCACTCCCCGGACTGCTTGGCTATCACAGCTGCTGGTATAGCCGTGTAGGTTTAATAAAAAATATTTCAATATGATGTATTTTTTTTGCGAGATTACATTCTTTATCTCAAAGATACTCTTATTATCTAATTTTCACTACAGGGCCCTCTCTGAAATTCCAAATAAACAAACAATTGCTGGAGTAAGAATTGGCCTGATTAATGACCAGTTTGTTGTTAACCCAACTACTGAACAGATGGAGAATTCAGAGTTAGATTTGATGATGGCTGGGACTGATAGTGCCATTTTGATGATTGAGGTTAGTGTGAAGCTTTGCTTGCATACATGCTTGAATGCTTCACCATATTCCCAGAATTTTTTTCAGATGTTAAAACAAATCTGTGCATATAATTCTTGCATTTGGCAACATATACTTAAGTCCTCAATTTTTTTTAGTGGTATGTTTTAAGTTTGCTTTACATTGTTACTCTGCCCTTTATATTTTATTGTAAAACAGTTATGCTTTAGGCTCATGTGCTAAACCAAGTTGCCAGTCCTTAAATTAGCTCACTTATCTTGATTACTTTCATAGGACTCATAAATCTTATAGTTGAGGTTATCTTTTGATTCCTGACTAGTCTTTGGTAGGGTTACTGTGATTTTCTGACTGAGGAGAAGCTGCTTGAAGCTGTGGAAGCTGGGCAGGTGAGCTTATAAGATTATCAATAAGATACACTTTTAGATAGAATATATTGCTCCATAATGTACTCAAGCTTTTGAGCAAATAATAGATTTATTTGTTTCCCCATTTTGTTTATCATTGCTTTCTAGTTTCTCTTAACCATGGAGCTGAGTTCTTTATAATTTGTAACTTTCTGAGCTGTTATATTACCTCTCTTACTACTCACTACTCAGTACAAGTAAGCCAAAAATGTATATGTTTTTCCCCCATTTTTGTTTCCAGAACCTGCAAGATCCAGAGCTTGTGTCATTTATAGACCTCCCTTTAGAAGACATATTATCTGCTTCCGTTCTTACATAAATGCTAGCTCTGTACATCTGAACTTCTGAAACAAAACTTCTGTCCTGGTCTATCCCTTTTTTGTGATTCTGACGTAATATAGAAATCAGGTGGCAATTAGAGAAATCTGCAAAGCAATTGATGTTCTCGTCCAGAGCTGTGGGAAGAAGAAAATGGTCGATGCTATCAGCCTACCGCCTCCTGAACTCTACAGGCATGTTGAAGTATGAACATACTACAGCTCCCTATTTTACCAAATACAATCTTTTAACTTTATATAGTACCTAATATGCTTGTTTGAAGGCTAAACAATACCTGAACTGGCTGACTAGAATGCTGTTTCCTGTCCTCTCGTTTTCCTTAGTTCTTATATGCTTATCGTAATATCGTTTTCATTTGCTTAATGTGCTTGTTCAGTAGCCACTTGGGTAGTCACAGTCTTGTCAATCATATAAAAGATTTATTGAATCCTGCTGATCATTTCCTTATTTAATCATCGATTGTAACTTCTTCACTTTTGTAACTTTTAAATTCAAAATATATGCTGGTAGTTATACAATATCCTTTTCCCTTTCAAGCATGCATTTGCCTGTTGCCATTACCCCCGGTTGCTGATTTCAGCTGTTAATGTTGTTCAGGATATTTCTGGAGATGAGTTGGTGAAGGCATTACAAATAAAAGGAAAGATTCCCAGAAGAAAAGCTCTTTCAGCATTGGAGGACAAAGTTATAAGTATACTTTCTGAACAGGGTTGTGTTTCCAAAGATGGCTCATCTGGAGTCACTGAAAGTTTGGCTGATATTGTTGAGGATGAGGATGAGGATGAGTATGAAATTATAGTTGATGGAGAAGTAGATGAAGGTGATGTTCACATCAAGCCGGTTTCAAGGAAGCCCCCTCCTCAGGTGATGGTTATTGTATTGTAGTTGATGACGATGTGGTGATTTTTATGCTTTTATAAAAGATCGGATATATTATCTTATAGGCTTTATAGCTAGGTCTGTGCTTTTGTCTTGTAAAATTTCTTTTCCTTCACTTTTCTAAGATTTCTTGACAAGTAGACCTCGCCACCCACCCCCCCACCCCCACCCCCACCCCATTTTTCTGCTTTGCTTGACAGTTTTATTCTACCACCTTGCTTATTAAGCAGTTAACATTTTATACTGATTTCCAAGTATTTTTCTTCTATATAGCTATTTGCAGAAGTTGATGTCAAGCTAGTCTTCAAGGAAGTTTCATCTAAATATTTACGAAGGTGCATTGTAGAGGTATTGATTGCACTTGTCACCTAAAGGTTTTTTTCCCTTGCTTATGTGATCAATAGCAGGATGCTTCCTTCTTTCTATTGTGTCAACTTGCTAGTTTTTTTTTTCCTGCTATAAAACTGGTTAGAGATCTAGCTTTCATGCCCATACTTGACTTCTGAATTGCACTGTTGTGGTCATTGCAGTCTTGATAATATCTATCTTGAGTTATCATGGATTTTCAGTGTCTGCATTTATTCAGCATACATATTTGGTTACGCCTGTGTAAAAACAATCAAAGATCATATGTACTTTCTAGTTCTTACTACAAAGGATCTGAGTTTCTTCCTATATGCGCATTGTGTTTTCAAAGGTCCCTTTGAACTCTTTCTGTAGAATGTAACATTGTAGCCCAGCAACAGGAAGCCAGTGTGACAGGTATTAACTCCCACTGGTCATCCAAAAGAAGAGTGAAAACAAATATGTAGTTGCCAATTTAGGAGAAAATTCTGCTACGCCGAAACATGTTATTAATGAAACAAATAGGGACAGTTCAGAATAGGGGTCCTCTCACAATGTAGCCTTGTGTATGTGTGCCAATGCCTGCCATACATGGCTTTGTTCTTCTATTGTGACTCTGATTATTGAATTTCCTAGTGAGCCACACATTCTGTTTGGTAATCATGGTTCCTTGGGACTTTTATGTGATTTAATATGGAAATTTTTGTATGGAATATCAACACCTCAAATTTCAGGGAGGAAAGCGAAGTGATGGACGGAGTCCTTGGGAACTTCGACCCATTAATTCTCAATGTGGTTTACTTCCAAGAGCTCATGGTAGTGCTCTGTTCACGAGGGGAGAAACACAGGTGAGGTAATACACCTCATTTGAGATTCTGTTGTATCTGTCGTTTCTGATTGTCATAGTATGACATGTCTTATAGTTTTATTTGTCATATGCTGCTGTTAGTATCTTGCTGATCTGTTCAGTACCTGATGATGTTTACAGAAATTTATGTGCACATTCTATTTATATCCATCCCACCTTTATTTGTAAGAATCCTGCTTTATTACTTTAAACATTAACTCTTACAAAACTTAATTTGATGTATTTTGTTGTGGAGTTCATTTCTAAATAATACATAGCACAACCATTACCTGTATTTTTAAAACATTATTACTTTCTGCTGGTTTATTTATAGTTTGTTTCAGCTAGAGTCAAATGCATATTAGGTTTGCTATCTTATTATTTTGTTTTCACTTCTTTCTTTTGTCCGACCATACAGTCACTGGCTGTGGTCACTTTAGGTGGCTATCAGATGGCACAACGAATTGACAACCTTGTTGATACAGAGGATTCAAAAAGCTTCTATCTTCAGGTAAGTGAAACACCTTTGCTGATTGAACGATCCATCACAATGCTAGGTCAATTCCTAGTTTCCTACTTACTATGTTTCTTGTGCATCATGCTTATTTAGATTGTTCTATTCATTGCGAAATCTTATCCTTTTTTTTTGGGGGGGGGGGGGGGGGGGGGGAATCTTCAGATCCATATTTCTGAACAAACTATGTGAAAATAGAATGGTGGGTAGCACGTATTGCCCCCTTTTAAGATTTGTTATGTAAAGGGAGACATGTGGTATGTACAGTTGACAGGATTATATCCTGCTTTATTGCTGTGACGATTTTCACTGATGGCATTGAATCTGAGCTAATTCATTGTAGATTGCAAGTAAACATGAGTTGTGAAGATGCCATCTTATATTTAAATGTCTTTTTTTGTGTGTGTGTGTGTGTGGGGGGGGGGGGGGGGGGGATGTTATGTTTTGTATTTTAGTTGTGTCATTGAGATTTTATTGTTGATCAGGGTGTACATGAGTATCTACCCAAGCTCTGTTCTGTCCTCTGAGTACCACTTTGTGATGTTCTTTTTGAAGGCTGTATGCGTACTATTTTCATTGCTAACCTGTGAAGTGGTCCAAAATAGTTTTCCATTCTAGCTTGGAGTTTTGTTATCAACACAGGTAGACTGCAAGATTACCCTGCATTGTTAACTAATTTCTGTGACATTCTGCAGTACTCATTTCCTCCATCATGTGTTGGCGAAGTTGGTCGAATTGGAGCACCTAGCCGGAGAGAGATTGGACATGGGATGCTTGCAGAAAGGGCACTGGAGCCAATTTTACCTCCGGAAGAGGATTTTCCGTACACTATTCGTGTCGAGAGTACTATCACTGAAAGTAATGGTTCGTCCAGGTAATACTATTCTTGTGCTGAACATTTTTTTTTGTTTGCTAGCTTGTATAAGTTTGTTTGTCTTTCTTGCAATGGTTCTTTCAATTTGCTGAACTATTTGTTGACACAGCCTTTTATTTTATGTTTGTTGCCTCCTGGGGAGTTCAGTTTAGACATTTGCTAGTAGGTCAGGTGCAAAAATTAACATTCCTGCGTTTGGTGACCCAAAATAAACGTCCTTAGTCCAGCGGTACTTGAACTTATACTCAATATTTCTGATACAGTTAGCAATCGACCATTTCTCTGGGTTCGTACAGACTACAGTAGAGAATTAAGCGTTTGTAATCAAAGAAGATATAGAGCAAAGAATGAGAGCATTCATGAAGGGGCTGCTACATTGCTTTGAGAAGGGGGTTCCTTACTGGTTTTGGCCACTAGAGGGTGTGTACTTGCTGCTTGTATATAAACACCTCTTTTCCTATCTTAATTGAAAGGCAGAGCTCCTGCTATTTCTTTCAAAAAAAAAAAGATTTAAGCGTTTGATTACTCCTCAATTGCTAATACTTTTTCTGTGATATGTCACCAGCATGGCTTCTGTTTGTGGAGGTTGTTTAGCACTTCAAGATGCTGGGGTTCCTATAAAGTTTCCTGTTGCTGGAATTGCAATGGGCCTGGTCCTTGATACACAGGAATTTGGTGGAGATGGTAGCCCGCTTATACTTTCTGATATTACTGGAGCTGAAGATGCCTCTGGTGACATGGATTTGAAGGTGTGACTTGTATTTCATTCTGCATTTGGTACTTGGAACTGCATTAGCAAGGTTAGTATATGTTGTTCTGCTGAAAGCTCGGTTTTCTCATCTGTAAGCTCTTGTTGCAGATTGCTGGTAATGAAAGTGGCATATCTGCATTTCAGATGGACATTAAGGTTGTAATGACTATATAAGTTTGGAAGTATCTGTTATGTATTTTTGCTATTAGGAGGCTTTGCTACAATGGTTAAATCTGTCTGGTTCTTGCATTGTGGCAGGTAGTCGGGATAACTCTACCTGTGATGGAGCAAGCACTCCTTCAAGCTAGGGACGGGAGACAGTATATTCTGAGTAAGCCTGTGCTAAATTAGCTATTTCCATGTACATGCTAATTTCCTTACCCCAGCTATCTACAAACTTTTGATATACTCCCTCCGTTCCAAATTATAAGACGTTTTGGCTTTTCTAAATACATTGCTTTTACTATGTATCTAGACATTGTGTATATCTAAGTGCATAGCAAAAACTAAAACGTCTTATAATTTGGAATTGAGGAGTACATCACAATCAAGCTTTAAGTTAAAATAAAAAGGAAGGAATATAAAAACATAACAACTGCTGGAATTCTGTTCTGCGCTCATTTTCAAACCCTTTCAGCATTGTATGAAAAAAAATACTTTGGCCTAATACTTGTTTGCCATTAGTAATGCTGCATCCAGTGTTTGGCATTAGTATAGAAAATGCAAAAAAAAGGATGTCGACTTATGCATAGCTGCTTTCTTTTGTGCTGGTAAATCATGTTTGTTCTGGCACCGATTCTCATGAAGGTCCCTAAATTTGTGGGTGCTAATGTCACCTCTGAAAGATTATGTCACAAGATGGTCGGAACTTTCCTTAATATTAAAGTTCTCCTTGGATGGTCAACACTAATAACTTTCTCCTGTCTATTGTACAGAATGCTCTTATGCTGAAACTGTCATTTTGTGCATGTTTTTATTCCATCACGCCACCCCCCCCCCCCCCCCCCCCCCCCCCCATCTGATCTGGTGTTACATTTTGCTTCTCTTCAGATGAAATGTCGAAATCTTCACCTCCACCATCAAAAGAACTATCTCCATATGCTCCCTTAATTCATGTTATGAAGGTTGGTACTTTGTTCATGATGTGTATATGCTATATATGTTTTCTTCCAACTATATCTTTCTAACATGTTTTATTACAATGGTCTTCAAGGTCAAACCTAACAAGGTGAATTTAATAATTGGTTCTGGTGGAAAGACAATAAAAAGCATAATTGAGGAGACTGGAGTAGATGCTATTGATACTGGAGACGATGGCACGGTACGGAGAACTTGGTGATACTTGCCATTTAGCCTTACTAAAGTACTGTTGACAAATGCCTTTTGCAGGTAAAAATTACTGCAAGAGACCTATCAAGCTTAGAGAAGTCAAAAACTATAATAGCTAACCTTACCATGGTTCCAAAAGTTGGAGAAATATACAGGTATCAACTTTTATCCCCTTGGATGTTTTGTATTCTTCTCAAAGTATATTATCTCTTCTTTCTTGTTTAATTAATTACCCTGCTTGCTTTCTTGTAACCAATCTTTTGGGTTTCTAATCAATACCCTTTTCTTGGGAACTCATTTTAACAGGAATTGTGAGATCAAGTCAATAGCTCCATATGGCGCTTTTGTTGAAATTGCTCCAGGGCGTGAGGTGAGCAGATATTAAAATTTACTTTAGTTTCACATATTCTTCACCTGTATATAATTCAGAGAAGGGAAGCACTTCTTAGTGGCAAAATCGCATGTCCTTGTTGGGCTTCGGTGCAATAGAAAAGGAAGTTCTCATGAAAAACACCTTCCAGTTTAATTTTGATATTATTTTCAGCCATAACCCATTGCTTGTAACTCAATATGCAGGGTTTATGTCATATCAGTGAGTTAAGTTCGGGCTGGTTGGCCAAGGCTGAGGATGTGAGAAAATGTCATGAATTTGTTTCATTTGCTTAGATTTATACCCCTTGTTTAAGTAATTCAATCCACTGCATTTGTTGCAGGCTTTTAAAGTCGGAGATCGCATAGACGTCAAGCTTATTGAGGTTGGTAGCTATTTTTAAGTTCAACATGCGTCTGTGCTCAAGGCGTTTATAGTGCAAAACTGCTATTTCTATAATTCCCACCTCCAGAAATGCCATCCATCAAGTTCTCCAACCACATGATATGATGCCTTTCTCTGAATTCTGTTTCCTTGATCGTCTGAGCTAGATAAATGATAAGGGTCAACTTCGGCTAAGTTCTCGAGCTTTGCTTCCTGATGCGGATTCAGAATCCAGCAGCGGTTCAACAAAAGAAAAGGCGCCGCAAAAAGATGATGCCATCAAGATGACATCAAGGACACCCAGGCGCAAGAGACAGTCTGAGCCGTCTGGAGCTGAAAATGCCACAACAAGGACTCTTGAGAAAAGTGCCGCTGCTCCAGCTGGTTCAAAGGGTAGTGAAGCTGCGAAGTAGGAAGACGACGTCAACTTGGTGCCTTAATCAGACGATTGTTTCACTTGACTAGCCAAGCTAAAGGGATACGCACATAACTGACTATATGATGGTCATAGGGCATGACAAAGAGTTCAGACATGAGGCACAACTGTCTAACCGGATTATAATGAAGAAGAATTGATTGATCGACATCGATGTTAGACAGGTAGCGTGCCTGCCAGATGCGGTACAGGAAGCGTGCGCCCATCCGGCAGTAACCGTGCCCAAGACTGGATCGTCGCCCTGATTAGCGGAATGGATCAGCGTAACAACTATGGAAACTTGATTGTAATCTCCAGGATAGTTTACCTTTGTGCTGTATCTTTGTACTACTACATATTCTTGCCATTCTGGCGTGATGAGCCAAATATTCTACGCTTTCATTGTATCACGAGACGGTTTACACCTGTGACATCTCATCCACAATGGTTAACAAGCTTTCTCCCAGGTTTCGGAACACGGAGCCATCGTTGTCTCGATCTTTCTTTTTACAAGATTATATTCTGCTGTCACTTTAAATTTTGATGAGACAGCGTCCATGATGGTTCCTCCCTCTCTGTCCGACCTTGATTTTCTTACCACCGTGGACACTGTCGAGATGTCAAAAGACAAAACCAGGTTCCTACAATCTTTAGTCACGTGTATGCCTTCACGCATGCTAAACTAGTTTATTATTCTTGTGTTTGATTTATTTGTTCGAACATGTCACCATGTGCCTCTGACGTCGAGCGTAATATGCAGCGTCAGCGAAGAAATCTCAGTGAAAGCGCGATACGCAAGATAGCAGCGTCAGCGAAGAAACCCCACACATGTTCGAGAGGGATCTAGTCAGGACACGTGACGACTATGGGGTGCCATAGCCGGCTTAACTGCTCCTGTGTGTCACAATTCATTGAAACAACTAAGAACGAGCAACATGATAGGGCTTGAGGCTATAAAGGACATTATATAAGAGTAGAATAGTAGGTTGATATGTCGATTGTGTGTTGCTGTTGTTAATCTGCTATCATCCTTTATAGGACAGTTGGTCTTTTTGGATTAGAGCTCAAACTTTGACTTTACCTTTCTATTTCCTTCCAGTTGAGATAACTCGTGGCGTCTCCTTGTCTTGCACCGGACGTGCTAGTGCCCAGACATCCATTTAGAAGCGCTTAGAAAGGACGTTGGTCCACGCATGTCAACCTAGCTTTTATTTTAGCTTTTACAATCATTACTACAAAATTGTTATCACAAGCGGTTTGTAACCCCTTATAGAGTCGATGGCGATAGTAAAGTAAACCGATGATTTTTTCCAAGAACCTCATAACAAAGATCTTCAAGAGGCTAGAAATGAGGGTTTTTGGTGAGAGGAACTTGAGAGATGAGAGTTGGGCTTCAAGTCATAATATGACCAAGTTCCAAGGACTGAAAACCACACATGAAACGTGCCAAAATCTCAACCAAATCAGGTGATAAAAAATCCCTAAAACATAGCTCTCAAAATAGAGAAAAAGATAAAATTTAGATCATGAAAGAGGAAACAATTGAGCCACAAAGTTGATCATTGGATTACTCGAGGATGTATGGTTACAAAGTCACTCCTAACACTAATCAAAGCTCAGATGGCAAAAAGGTCAAGAATAAGAGCATTTCTCTCTCTCCTCTCCATAACCCTAAGCAAAGCTATCAACCACGCAAATGAGAGCCAAATCTCCAAGTTGTGTCCCTCACAACCAGCCATCCTCCAAATACCCCTAGGGGTAGAACCACCTAACTTTTTCTTCATTCATTGATCCAATGAACCCGGTGCCTTGTCAATTTCGCTTCTTCTCAACGCAAGCTTTGAGTTACCACCACATGTTCTCTGACTTCTCACCCCGGTTTTGAGGCCCAAACCGGTCAAATCCATCGCCAATGGTTGTGGCCCAAACTGGTTAAATCCGTTGTTGGTGGTTTTGAGGCCCAAAGCACCAAACCGTCCATCGAAGATTTTGAGGACCAAATCGGCAAACGCTCATGCAAACCTCGCTATGCGTGACTCACCGATGTCGTCACATCTCTAACCTCCATGTCCGTAGCCCAACGGTCCACGAAGCGTTCGCAACACTTCGTCTTTACTTGTCCAACCTTAGCCTTGACTCTTGTCAATGCTTTCATCACCCATGACCAATGTAAACTCTTGCTCTTCCATGCACCCAATGCGAGTCGTCCATGGTCCGTCCTCGGCCTCTTGGTCCTCGATCCAAGCCTTCTTGTCCACCCTTCACCGCTTTCGATCCACCACAAACTCCTCAATAATTGACCTTCTCCATCGTCTATCGACCACCTCGCTACGCCAACACCTCTACATTCACAAACCAAGGGACACGTTGCACAACACACTCAACACAACACGTTAAAAAAAAAAAATCGACACAACATAACATGATACATCCAATTAGCTATTAGCATAAACAAGCACATGTGAACTATGAACTCAACCAAAAAAGTTTGAAGCCTCTCAACCCTTGCGTCAATCATTCATCATAGGATGAGACCAAGTCATTTCTTAACTTCTCTCAGTATGCGCGAGTGTCCAACACGATGGCAGAGCAGAGGTTGGCATCCCAGGCCGAGCAAATGCCACTGGAGGCGCCAGCGGCCGGGCGAAGGCTAAAGGTGTTCAGACGGGATGTGAGGAAGGAAGAGGTTTTGACACCAGAACATTCAGTGAGCTTTTTTTCTTGGGGGCAGGTGGAGATGAGATCAGACAGAATGTCACAGCGCTTATCCGGTTCATTATTGAGACCACGCACATTCCAAAAGAGAAGGGAGAAGGAGCGATAGTTCATCAACAACAAGGCACCACAGGAAAACTGGACGAACTTAACATAGTTGACGGCACGACGAAGGAGGTGTACAGAGAACACAGGCCACCTCTAACCCGGGCACTAAAGGTTCGAGAAGAAAGAAAACAGTCTGGCACGAGCAACAGTGCCAAGGGGTACAACAATGGCGCATGCAGGCACCAGACGGAACACACACAAGGAGGGTGAGAGGCTGCAGGCGCAGGCAGCATGACCCAAACATGGAGACTGCAAATCTTTCACTCGATCACACAGTATATTAAGGCACAAGTCTGCACACACTGAAATAAATAAATAAGTGATACCACGCCATGGGCTTGAAAGAAGATTTCATGAAAGATATCCGAGTTCTTCTGAATACTGGGCAAGATTGCAAGCAACATAGGTCATATCAGGTTGGACTTGCCCATGCAGCAGATCTCGCATGCTTGATCTTTTTATAGAGTTTGTTGTCCTCAGCTTCGATTTGTGCAACAATGTCTGGCATGTCAAACAATACCGCGATTTTGAGTTCTTGTGAGTACTTGAGGCCTTGGATTGTTTTCATGTTGGGGCATCCAAAAATCTCCAAGGTCACAAGTTTAGGCAGTGCAGACTCCTCCATAACTAATTCCTCCAACACTTCGAGGTTACGAAGCTTGAGCTTTGTAAGTCTCGCAAATCCTTGTCCCCCGAGCAACAGCTTGGGCTCAGAAAACGACTTGCCCAGTAATTCCAGCTCATTTAGGTACTGATATTTTGACAAAAAAGTGTCGAGCAGCTTCTGTGACATGCAAGATGACTTGAGGACAATCCTTGAAGCCGTTATGGGATGACGAGAATCAGAAGAAGATTGTGACAGAATCTTTCCATCTAACTCCAGGTACTGCAGTGGCCGATATCTGGACGAAGATAACAGTGGAATGCAGTCACCTTGTATCTTCAACTGATGAAGTTCTCTTTTTTCCTCGAGTGCCTTAGCCAGCGGCCCCACATTGGAAGCTGTTGCACCCACCACCGTTAAAGAGAAAAGTTTCGACATTTTATTTAGTGGGCAGTTCTGCTGCGTCCACTCTGAAGACAGTATCACTCCCTGCAGAGTTTGAAGCTCGGTGGAGGCTGCTGACACTGGCAGTGAGATCTTTTGGGCGAGCACGTGCTTTAGCTTATCGATCTTCCAAAATTCAGTCGCAATCTTGTTAACTTCATTATCTGTTACATCCAGTGTCTCCAAATTCAGCAACTTGGCCACTGATTGTGGGAGATCCTTTAAGCAGCAGCTGCGGAGGCCAAGGTACCTCAGGTGAACCATATCGCCTATACTGTCCGGTAACTTGACAAGTTGAACTCCGTGTAGGTCGACAACTCGAAGGAACTTGGACTGACATAGGAATCGCAGCCTGCTCTGCTGAAGGCCTTGCTTCTTCAAGAGAAAACTCTGCTTCATACCTTTGGTAGTCTCGGCCTGGCTATGTGATGCATTATGAGCGACGTCGTCAACGGAGTCCTCCGCAAAATCACCCACCAAAGTTCGTAGCTTCGGAAAAGCGGTTTCCATACGCACAAGTCTGTCATCATAGTTGCGGACAGAAAGGCGACGAACGGTTGAGGCGTCATATATGTTAAACCTGCTGTGAGATTCCATGAAGCCGGTCTCATGTGCTATGTGATTTGCAAAGCTGTGTACACTTCGATGGATGCACACTTTGGTATCAGCATCCACTCTTTGCACAAGGCCCAGTGAGACCAAAACACGGACACACCTGTCCAGTACCAGCTTCTCCGTTAGGGCATCTCTGATTTCCGAGTCAGGAATCCCCTCGGCACACCACAGCCTGTGCAGTTTCTTCAAGTCAAGATGTACATTCGGAGGCATGGAAGCAAAGTATAAGAAACATAGCTTGAGGATTGTAGGCATGGTCACATAGCTCAGTGTCAGAATCCGCTTGATTAGCCTCATACCCTCATAGGATTTCAGCTGCTCAAACACATCGTTCCACTGCTTTTCATGGTCCTTGAAGTATAGGAGTCCTCCAAGCAACACAATACCGAGAGGAAGGCCTCTTGAGATGCTGTAAATTTTATCATCAAAATCTTTCTTATTTCTCTTATAAACGTCACTGCAACGGCCAGAAAACATCCTGTCAACAAATTCTTCGCAGTGAGTTGGTTTAAGGCACTTGATTTCCACCAGTAAATAGTCAGGAATGAGCTGCTCGATTTCCTCTCTTAGAAGCTGTGTGGTTACCACTACCCTGCTACCATTGGCGCCATCCGGTAGCTCCCTTAATACCTCCATCAGCTCGTCCTTATCGTCCATTCCATCCAACACCACTAGCAGTTTCATTTTATCCAGCACCTGCTTCACGTCTTCTCTTCTCGGAAAGTCACACTCACAGTGTGTTTGCTCCTGAGCCTGTTCCCAAATTCGATCCAAATACCTATCCACCCTTGATTTTGGTGGCAAGCAAGCCCAAGCGCAAACATCAAAATGTCTCTGTACATCCCAGTCCTGGAGGACTGCTCTTGCTGCAGCTGTCTTACCGATGCCACTTTCCCCCAAAACTATAGTTGCCCGCTTGCCCTCGTTGTTGAGAAGCTCACTGGTTATGTCCTTGATGTAGTCATCGAAGCCGATAACATCTTCAATGCGTCTGGATCATATAATAGCAACAATATGTGAGAAAACCTAATGTGTTCGTGTTAGGTTTGCATTCCTAGTTTCCTACTGTCAAGCATCGTAATAAAATTTTAAACTTTTCAGGATTCAAAAATAAGAAATTTTACAGCACTTGGAAAAATGACAGCCATTCATCCGGCAAGATCTAAAAAAGGGGCGTACCCA
Source organism: Miscanthus floridulus (assembly GCF_019320115.1). Lineage (NCBI taxonomy): Eukaryota > Viridiplantae > Streptophyta > Magnoliopsida > Poales > Poaceae > Miscanthus > Miscanthus floridulus. The sequence goes on along the minus strand of NC_089582.1, from coordinate 25,262,536 downwards.
GTGCAGAGAGCTCCCGCTCTGGAAAAGGGTGTCAGTGGCAAGCCTTACCCTCGCCTGTGCTATGCGAGGAGACCGCGACTCGAACCCGGGATCTTCCTGTCACAGACGGTAAGACTCTACTGCTTGCACCAGGTCGGCAAGATCTAATAAAGGACGTACCCGGTGCAGAGAGCTCCCGCTCTGTGCGGGGTCTAGGAAAGGGTGTCAGTGGCCAGCCTTACCCTCGCCTGTGCAATGCGAGAGGACCGCAACTCGAACCCGGGACCTTCCGGTCACAGGCGGTAAGACTCTACCGCTTGCACCAGGCCCGCTCTAATGGTAAAAAAAAAAGAAAGAACCAACGAAAGGAACTTAAGTTGTGGATCGAAACCATAAATTAGTGTACCAGGAACTGGTTACAAATTTATTTTAAAGGACATAAATGTACCTGCACACATGGTTTATCTAAATCCACCGAACCGAAACAATGCAAGCTCGACCTACTGGATTCAGTGGCGATGGAATCGTTGTCTTCTCGGCTGCGGCGACGGCCGTCAATCCCCTCCTTGCCGGCACACCTTCCACTCATTTCTCGGCTGGATGCACAGTGCTGAGTGACCGGATTGTGCCATTGTGGGCGCTGGTTAGCCTGGTCCCTGGTCTGCCAGTCCCTTCTCATCAGGGGTGGCGACCACGCGTCCAGCGGCGAGCTCCGAACAGAAGTGACAGCGACCTCGGTCAGGTGGGCGCGTCCAGCGGCGACCTTTATTACCAGATGTGTGAAGACGACTTTGAGTAGGAGGGGTCTGTGGCTGCGACCTGCGAGCAGGCAAGCGGCGGCGGCGGCGGCGGGGCAAAAGCGCGAGGGGGCAGATGGCGTGTTTAGAAGAAAACGACTATGGCCCTGTTCACCACTACTTCAGGTGGATGAAAATGGCCAAATTGACTGAAATCGCAGGTGGAGGGCAATTTTCTGACAGGTAATTTTTCCCATCTTGCAATTTCGTATTTGAATGGAACATGTATTTTATAGCAAGGATGTTTTTTCTCTTTATTCTTCCCTCGACTTCTTAGTATGTGTGATCCTTTAATCTTGTTAGAAATTTTTTATGATGCAACCATGAATAGAAATATTGCTCACATGCCATAATTGATCATTATGGAAATTGATTTTGCACATATGAGGATAAGCAACATTGATATATTCTTCCTGGTTATTACTACCTGGAAGACATCCTCATGTAGGAGTGAAGGATGTATCAATTATGTTTTGTATTTTGGCTAGAGATTTTCCCTAGGTAGCTATTCAAAATTAAAATGCTGATAACCCATAGTTTTCCATTGTTGTACCACATTCATATAGCAATATAATCCAAATGCCACTGAAACTTTCGGCTTGCATTGGCCTTGCTGATTTCTAATAACCATTTTATCCATGCTGAAGTTCATATGTGACTGATTTCTGATGTTCTCTTCTTAGCTATGGACTGGAGTATTTATGTTGATGTGGATGTGAGAATGTGCTCAAATACTCTGTTTGGTGGCGCTCTGTCTCTGGTTCCACCAACAGATTCGGCACCGGAGACGTAGGACAAGCACTTCTGCGCGTTCGGAGGAGCTGGAACCCTTCTCACATGCGGATGTGAAGCCACGATTTGCTGCTCCGGTGAAGAAGCGTGCGGACGTGAAGTCATGCCAAAAACACACTAAGTCACTACTACGTTGCCGTGATAAATGTTTGAAGAGGAACATATAGGCGAAATAGAATTATAAACTCGACTCAACAATAGAATCACGATTTTGATAATTATGCTTATTTTTTATATGATATATGTTGACTTCTCCAAAGTTTCATTGTTATTATTATTGTTTGATTAGGAAGATTTTTTTGATAGGCACGTGCGTGTCGCACGTGCATGTCTACTAGTTTGTATAAAAAATCAGTTCATCTATTAGTCCTCCTATTTGGATGCACTAGAGCTAATTTAGGCTAATTTTTAGCTAGCTAGTAATTAGCTCTTGAATCAAACAGGACCTAATTAATTGCATCATCAACAGCGGACAATAATTACCTAGCGAGAGCACAGTAACAAACCTCTTAAAAAATACATGAAGAATATAGTGACAAAATAACAGATTTTCAATATCAAGCTCGGGTGTTGACTTCTACAGTTCTACTAGTTAGTGTTGATAGCAAGAAAACGATCACAGGGAATTGCGGTTGAGTTTGTAAATTGAATACAAGAAAAAAATAATCAAATTTGGATCATTATGGCCGAAATTAAGCAAACCCTAGAAAAACCGGCTTGAGGGAAAAGCTAGATAAAATGTAATGTACCTTAGTTGTTGGACTGCAAGAGTTCCCATGGTTGGTTTGTCAAAGCCTTCGATATTGTTTGCCTGCGTGGGTTGCATGTCGAACAAACTATCTCCCTTCTTGAGCTCCTCCAGGCGGACGAGAAGCTCTTGGATCTGTCCACGCAAGGCATATCGAAGAGGTACCTCCGACAAGGGGAAGCAGGGAACGCATGAGCATCCTCCTTCCCGGGACTCCAACCCAGGTCTCGAGTAGTACACGCCCTGGAAGTACTCGTCGACGATGTCCTCGGCCTTGAACACAGCGCCACGGATTGGTTTCATCTGCACACTCACCAGTTCGTCGTGCTTGGTGACGTTCCCCTCATCCATCTTTTGGATCCAAGCCATCCAAATCTCAAGTGCGGACCGGAGATCCTCCACTTGCCTGCCTACATCCTGCAGGCTCTGGTACTCCCCCACAGCAAACCGCCCGATCTCGCCGATCTTGTTCAGCACCGTCAGGATGGTGGTGTCCATCCTCCCTACCTCTCGGCCCTCCAAATTTCTTGGCCGTCGAAGCTGGCAACCCAGAGCGGATGCAGTCTTATTATCGAGAAAATTGGAATTTTGCCCTCGTGCCAGGGGCTTCGCCCAAATACAAGTTCGTGGGTTTCATTGAAATGTCCTTATGAAATGAGTCAACATGTTATAATACCATTTTGAGATTTAAATCCACTTTTAATATTTTTCACCCAAAATTTTAGCATGAACTGACCATTTTGCCCCTGAGCCGGGCTCGCTCGTCATCAGGGCCCACGGCCACGCGCAGCGTAGGGAGGCCGCCGCGCTCGGGGCCCGCTGCAGCGTCGCCACCTCGGGAGAGAGAGGGAGAGGAAGAGAGGAAGGGGAGGCGACGGGAGCGAGAGAACGAGAGGGGGAGAGATGAGACGGCAAGTGTCAATGAGCTCATGGGCAAAATGGTCAGTTTAAGCTAAAATTTTGGGTGAAAAATATTAAAAGTAGACTTAAATCTCAAAATGACATTATAACGTGTTGGACTCATTTCATAAGGGGTATTTCAATGAAACCCACAAACTTGATGGCATTTGGGCGAAGCCCACCTACCCTGAGACAAAATTCTAATTTTCTCCTTATCAAGGCCCAAGCCAACTCGAAGAAGATGGCTATTCAAAATAAAGTATACTCCCAGTCCTAGACTAGAAGGAATCTTTCGCCTCAAAGCTTTCACTATCAAACGAAAGCAAGCTCACCCTGTGCGCGTTGACCATTTCAAGAAAAAAATAATAAATGAAAAACGCTCATGTGACACTATAAAAAAAAGGTTCATAGTAATAGCTTAATTTTTTTTAGGGGCGGCTAGGGATGGAGCCGCCCCTATAGTGGGTGTGTTCGGGACCCACAAGATCAGCCGTCTCTATAAATGGGTTGATTTGTAGGGGCGGCTCACTCACCAGCCGTCCTCGGTGTTGCGATTTGTAGGAGCGGCTAGTGATTGAGCCGCCCCTACAAATGCCCCACGTATAAAAACCTGTAGCCACTTCTTTCTCCTCGGGTCACTCACATAAAGAAACAATATTTACTAATAATTTGTCACATGAAGAAGTGACCAAAATAAAAGTTGTAGATAATGATGAGTTCAACAACTTTTATGTTCACGACTATTGTAGTTGAAATCATTTAAGGTTTCAAAATCTTATTTGAAGTTGGTATTTATTGAAATTCAAAATTTGAACTGTCCAAATTTGATCAAATGAAAAGATGATCAAAATAAAAGTTGTAAATCTTGACGAGTTATACAACTTTTATATTCATCACTTTTACGGCTGAAATTATTTAGTGGTTGAAAATCAGGTTTTAAGTTGTTATTTTCTAAAATTCAAAATTTGAATTGTCCAAAAGTAGTGATAAAGATAGATGACGAGACTAAAATGATAGAGCATGGTTTTAGAAAATTTTAGGAAAAAATCCATCTCATTTGGAGTTAGTATAAGGGATAAAAACTAGTTACAAGTTTCAGCAATAAATTAAAAAGAGAAATCACACTTGTTCATCATTGATCATCATGAACAGTTGTGATTTTTCTTTTTAATCTCTGGATAAATTTTTAACTAGTCTTTCTCCCTTGTACTCACTCCAAATGTGATGATTTTTTTCCTAAAATTTTCTAAAATCATGACTTATCGAGTTACTGTGTTGATTTGGTCATTCTTTTCGTTTGATAAAGTTTGAGCAATTCAAATTTTTAAATTTAAAAAAATAACAAGTTCTAACTAGATTTTAAAATACCAAATAATTTCAGTTGAAAAAGTGATGAATACTAGAGATATATAACTCATCAAGATCTACAACTTTTATTTTGATTATTTCTCCATCTAATAAAGTGATAGTCAACATTATTTACAAATCAACACATCTCTCGTATAGTTCATGAAACTATGAGTGATATGTGAATTTAAGAACAATATTTACTAATACTTTGTCACATGAAGAAGTGATCAAAATAAAAATTGTAGATAGTGATGAGTTCAACAACTTTTATGTGCACGACTTTTGTAGTTGAATTCATTTAAGGTTTCAAAATTTTATTTGAAGTTGGCATTTATTGAAATTCAAAATTTGAACTGTCCAAATTTGGTCAAATGAAAAGATGACCAAAATAAAAGTTGGATATCTTAACGAGTTATACAACTTTTATATTCATCACTTTTACAGCTGAAATCATTTAGTGGTTGAAAATCAGGTTTGAAGTTGTCATTTTCTGAAATTTAAAATTTGAATTGTCCAAAATTAGTGATAAAGATAGATGACCACACTAAAATGATAGAGCATGATTTTAGAAAATTTTAAGAAAAAAACCATCACGTTTGGAGTTAGTATGAGGAAGAAAAATTAGTTACAAGTTTTAGCTACAGATTAAAAAGTGAAATCACACTTGTTCATCATTGATCATCATGAACAGTTGTGATTTTTCTTTTTAATCTCTGGGTAAAATTTGTAACTAGTCTTTCTCCCTCATACTAACTCTAAATGTGATTATTTTTTTTCTAAAATTTTATAAAATCATGCCCTATTAAGTTACTGTGTTGATTTGGTCATTCTTTTCGTTTGACAAAGTTTGAGCAATTCAAATTTTCAAATTTAAAAAAATGACAAGTTTTAACAAGATTTTGAAATACCAAATGATTTTTGCTGAAAAATTGATGAATACCAAAGTTGTATAACTCATCAATATCTACACCTTTTATTTGGTCATTTCTTCATTTGACAAAGTGACAGTAAACATTGTTCACAAATCAACATGTCTCTTGTATTGTTTATGAAACTAGGCGTGATATGTGGATTTGTGAACAATATTTACAAATACTTTGTTAAATGAAGAAATGATCAAAATAAAAGTTGTAGATAGTGATGAGTTCAACAACTTTTATGTTCATGACTTTTCTAGTGGAAATCATTTAAGGTTTCAAAATCTTGTTTAAAGTTGTCATTTATTAAAATTCAAAATTTGAACTGTTCAAATTTAGTCAAATGAAAAGATGACCAAAATAAAAGTTGTATATAGTGATGTGTTCAACAACTTTTAAGTTCATGACTTTCTTATTTGAAATCATTTAAGGTTTCAAAATCTTGTTTGAAGTTGCCATTTATTGAAATTCAAAATTTGAACTTTTCAAATTTTGTCAAGTGAAAAGATGATCTAAATATAAGTTGTACATCTTAATGAGTTCTACAACTTTGATGTTTTCAATATTTTCATTTTAGATCATTTTTTGTCTTAAAATTCAATTCGAAGTTCACAAATTCAAATTTTAAAATTTTTAAATATATTTTTTTCTTTTACAAAAATAAAATTTATCATTATGTCTATATATATATAAGCAAGTAATTTTTTATGTGTATGGGAAAATATAGCAAATTATTTTTATTACATTTATATATTTATATATACATTTACACATTTATAAAAAATATGCAGAAGTAATATTTAAAAATATGCGAAAATATTTGTATGGACGGCTGAATCAGAAACCGCCCCTACAAATGCATTTGTAGGGGCGGTTGGTCTTTAGAGCCATCCCTACAAATGACTCTGGGTATATATTCTAGAGCCCGCGCATGGCCAAAATCTCACTAAGTATTGGGCGTCTTCTTCCTCGCGGACGCTGTCAGGCTGCCCCAAATTCTCCCCGCCACCCCCGCCGCCGCCACCATCTCCGTGGCCTACCGCCGCCTTCCTCCCATAACCGCCTCCGTCCCCTAGGCCTCCTCCGTGCCCCAAACGCCGCCTTTCCCCAGGCCGCCACAACGGCTAGGGTTTGCGAGAGCTCGCACGGTCGGCCGGCCTGCCGCCGCTCGGTCTTAGACCTTGACCTCTAACCTCACCGGCCCGTGCACGTGCTTTGACGACCTCGCCGGGGCTAGGGTTTGTGCTCCCTCGGCCCGACCATGTGCTCTGGCTGCCATCCCCGCCACCGCCGCGGATCCCTCTCCGACCTAGAGCTCCGTCCTCGCCGCCCCGCGTGCACGCTCTGACGACCTGGCGGGGGCTATAGTTTGTGCTCCCTGGCCTAGCTGTGCGCTTTGGCTCTGCCACCGGCGCTCCCTCACCGACCTCTATATCCAACAACGTCGCCAGTCCGCGTGACCTCTCCTAGCGCTCCCTCGGTGACCTCGACCTCCCCCGGTGCTCCCTCTCCGACCTCGACCTTTGACTGCCGCCATACCCCTTGGTATGCTCCAACCCTTCCTCCCTCCCTCTCACTCATCTCTATTTTTCTTTCTTTCTCCTATCTGCTCATGAGATGAATAAATGTTTGTGAATGAGAACTGTTGATTCAAAATTTACTGCCTTGGGTATTTTGTCGCTGTTTTTTGGACCCCGTATGTCATTACAGGTTGAATAGACCAGTTAGAAAAAATAAGCTCTATATTATTGTTCTTCTAATAAATCCTATTTCAAATGGTTGCAGTAACTATTATCTACTATGTATGGATTTTTAGTGATTTTGGGATAGGAGTGGCCATGCTCAGAAAGATTTAGTTTGATGAGCAAAAGGCATAGTTCGAAAGATTCTTGTAGCCTGAGAATTTGATCTGGACAAATGTATTGTAAGGAATTGCAGATTTTATAGAATTAGCCACTCTCTCATACAATTCAGACCAACAAGGTAAATTTAAGCAGGGAACATAAATACTCTGATCATAGGCAAAAGGTTCGGTTGATTGTAGAAGCCAATCACAAGAGGATGGAGATAGTACAAGAACTCAATTAATAGAAAGGCAGCATTTATTTCTGCAGGTTGATGTGCAGGTTGATAACAGTCCATTATACTGTGAGTTATGTGAGTCTTATTGATGTGCAGGTTGATAGCAGTCCATTATCTTACCATTTGTAGTGTTGCAACTAGCTGGTGCTTAGAGCCTCCCAGTGCTAGCTTTCAACTTTTCTGTGGGTAGTAAAACAAGCACCGGCAAATTCATGTGGCCCTTGCTAGTAAAACATGCACTTCCACCAAATCGTGTTGTGGCAAGCTACTCAAATGTTATTGACATTACTTTTTGATAGATTTTATTTTTTGATGCTAGCATTACAAGAAAAGGGTGATATATCACATATATATTTCAGAGCATAGACTCAAGCAATATGCTAGAATCACTAATCGGCTAATACTCAGTAGTATGCATAGCAAATGCACCAGCAATATGCTGGAATCATTTAATAGGAATGCACAGTAGGACTTGGTCATTGACAGATAGGTGCCAGGGAAGCTTTTTTTAGTTGCTGATGAGCACAACTTTTGCTTTTTAGTATACAGTAATTAAACACAACAGAAATGTCTTTGCTAAGCTGCTTTAGTTGCTAGTTGAGGCTATCATCTTACTGGCTGTTCGTTTTTGTTCCTTTCAGATAAGTCCATTCATATTCAGTTGTTTCTTCATAAGTTTTCTTAGTGTAAACATTTAATTTAGTAGGATTTGGGCATTCACAGATAAGTGCCAATGATGTTTTTTTAGATGCTGAGCATGTCTTTTGCTAATTTGATTTAAGGCGACTAAAATTAGTATACGATTATAATCATAACAGAAACTGCATGTCTTTGTTTCTAAATAAGGCTAACATCTTACTTGTTCATTTTTTGCTCCATTCAGATTATTTTTTTTTTCACCAGTTTTCTCACTGTAAACATTTAATTTGGTAGGACTTGGGCAATAACAGATAGGTGCTAATGATGTTCTTTTAGATGCTGAGCACATTTTGTGCCAATTGGATTTAAGATGACTAAAAAATTAGTAAACAATCATTAACAATAACATAAACTGCATATCTTTGCTAAGCTGCTTTAGTTGCTAAATGAGGGTATCATCTTAGTGTGTGTTCATTTTTGTTCCATTGATATAAGTCCATTCAGATTCAGTTGTTTTTTTGTCACTGTAAACATTTAATTTAGTAGGACTTTGGCACTGATAGATAAGTGCTAGGGATGCTTTTTTAGATGCTGAGCACATCTTTTGCTAATTGGAAAGCATGCAACTAAAAAAGTAGTCATAAATAATAGAACCATTGTCATTTAGTTTTCTTACTTGAACTTCTCATCCATACGTGAACCTATTTCGAGTCATGATGCAAGCAAATGTCATTCAGTTTTGGGTCTTTTATGTTTTGATTGTACAATTGTATTGATTGCATAGCTTGCTGAACGTTGCAGCATTGCCTGCAAATATGCCCGTGTGAATTGGAAACTCTTGGCAGCTAAGAATACAGTTTACGTTAAAATGTGACATTTGCTTGCATCATGACTGGAAATAGGTGGGAAAGCATTACCGGACAAACATCTAATCTGGGTTAGTTACACATGCTTTTTAAGTAGTAGCGACAAGTTGCAGTTCAAACAAATAGTGTGTTTCACTTTCAAGATCATTTATGTTTCTATGGATTGACTTATTTCTGCTCCTTGTATTATATGTATCCTCTTGATTTTCTTGGCTGCATTCATTTAGCCTCAATAACAATAGTTTGGATGTATTGTATTAGTACACAACGCTCCAGTGAGTTGTGTTCTACTTAATCCATCCCAAATTGTAAGACGTTTGACTTTTTTGACACCAAGTTTGACCACTCGTCTTATTCAAAAATTTGTGTAAAATATCACTTCTTTCGTCATGGTTTGGTTTATTAATAAAAATTCTTCAAGAATGACTTAAATTTGACTATATTTGCACAAATTTTTTGAATAAGACGAATGGTCAAACTTGGGGCCAAAAAAGTCAAACGTCTTACAATTTGGGATGGAGGGAGTATTTGTTTGTTTTTTATTTGGCAGTATAATACTGTAATCTCTATGGTCATAGGCGGGAACTGTTCTTTATGGCTAGCACTACCAGATTTTCCTGTTAGTATGACAGTGACTTTTTTGGGTCTTGTATGTTTGATTGTGCAATTGTATTGACTGCATAGCTTGCCCAATCCTCGCAGCATTTCCTGCAAATATGCCATGTGAATTGGAAATTTTAGGCAACAAAAAAGGGGGTTTATATTAAAATGTGATGTATTCTCTTACATCACAACTAGAAATTGGCGAGATAGCATTACTGGACATGCCTTTTTAAGTAGTTATGGCAAGTTACAGTCCAAACAAATCATGTGCTCCACTTTCTAAGAATCTAAGTCATTTATGACTGTATGGATTGACTTATTTCTAGTTCTGGTATATCTGTGACCTAGTGTATCTTGGCTGGATTCATTTAGACATAAAAATAGTCCCCACCTTTGAATTTGTTGTATTAATACAGGGTCCAGTGAGTCGTGTATGTTTGATTGTGCAATTGCTTGACTGCATGGGTAGTCGACTGATGCATCATTGCGTGGAAATATACCATGTGAATTGCAAAGTCTAGGCAACAAACAATACAATTACATCAAAATGTCAAGTGCCCGCTTGCATCATGACTGGAAATTGGCAGGAAAGTATTACAGGACCAAAATTTAATCTATGTTAGTCATACACTACTAGGGAAGTGCTCATCAATGACGCTCCCCTTTCGTCACGGAAGACTCCAAAATCATCACCAAAGTTCTTCGATGACGAACTTGTGACGAAAACAGATTCGTCATGGAATGAGCGTCATTGATCAACAACTTTGATGAAATGTCTTGTTTCGTCACTGAATGGATATCATTCAATGACGAAGAGTTTTCGTCACTGATGTACCTAGGTTTTCGTCATAACATGCTGCTCCGTCAGGTTACCAAACGGCGCTTGCCACGCTGGCAGCTGACGTGTCTTGCGCACGTGGCACGTCCACGTGGCAGGTGACGTGGCCAGCTGACGTGGTAGCTGACTTGTCCAGTGACGTGGTGGGTCCACATGGCGCTTTTTTGGGCCACATGGCACGCTATGATTAGTCCACGTGGCTTCCTGTGAGTGGTTTACATTTTCATCACAGAACCCAGAATCTTCGTCACAGATTAAAATTACGATAAGGTGACAGAAAACAAAATTTTCGTCACTGATCACATTGCAATAACATCACAGAACCCAGAATTTTCATCACAGATGCACATGCTACTTTTTTTATAAAATGCAAATAATATTAAAATGACCAAATGCTTCCATAACTTAATAGATCCAGCAATCCAGTCACCATACAACTGACTCAACACTAATAAACTCAGTTCATATATAACTAACTTGACATCACATTCCAGGTTCTAGATTGATCTCAGTTCACATTATCACAACTAATAATATAAAGTTACCAAGCACCAGCAACATAGGTTTTAGACTAAACAAAATCAGCCAGCAACACAGACCCCTTGCCAAGCACCAGCAGCAGCAACACAGAGCCCTTGGTAGCACAGACCAGCGGCAACGGTTCATCTCGAAGAATTCAGGGACAAGATACGCTTGAGCAGCGCATTGTTCTCCTCCATTGCCTTTTGGTTTGCCTCTGCCAGCTTCTTCATATCCTCCATCTCCCTTTGTGTCCTCTCCATCTTTTCCTCAGCTTCTTCAGTTCTCTTCTTGAGCTCATCGATTTCTTCTTGTACAGCAGCCTTAGCTTCAGCTGCTAGTTGTTCCCGAAGCTCTTCTTTTGATGCTGCTGAGTTGGAGGATGCCACTGGTTTGATGCCAACATTCTTTAGGAAACTGTTTGAGCTGTTCTTGGAGAGCGCTTGTGACACAACCTGCACACTGGATACTACTGTCTCTCCTTCAGCAACAGGTGCTGCCCTCAAAGCTTCCATGTTGGACTGAAACAACAATGAGCCATCATTAGTTCATACTTATTGAATTAAAGTGAGGTGCAAATATCACACAAGATGTATTTTATTTGCAGATTGTTATCAGCTTGTTATCAGCAAAATGGAATCTTATTTGCAGTCAAGTAAGGTAAATTAAAATGTTCAGTTCATGTTTGGGGTCAGCATTTGAGGTGAGCAGGCAGGTAGAGTAGAAAGATAGATATGCACAGTGATAATTGCATATTCAGTTCATGTTTCAGGTCAGCATTAAACAGTGATAATTGCATATTCAGTTCATGTTTCAGGTCAGCATTAAACGGATGACAACATAATATGCACAGTGATACTTGCATATTGTAGAAAGACTGAACCAAGATGGCAGAGTAGAAAGATAGATACATATAATGAAGGAACAGCTTAATTAGATATAGCAATGTACAGAAGAAACAATTTATACTTTAATGAGCAATGGTTGGGGCAAAGAGATAGAAATTTCATGTTCTTAGTATTTTTTCTCTCATTCAGTGAACATCAGCACTTGAGCAAAATTACAGGGGACTTAATGGTTCACATATCAACCTCCCAAATAACAGATTTCCATTTATTATTGATCTTCTCAACCACAGTAAATAAGAGAAGGCAGATAAATTTCACAGCAGTCTATATAATTGAGAGAAGAAGAATCCTGAATCAATCACAAATCATTTTAATGTATCCATGTCAGACTTTCAGGACAGCATAGCAAAAGTGTAGAACACATACGCCAAACATGATGCATTTTAATAATGGACATGCTATCCAATTAATGGACAAAATGGCGCACCGAAACAGATGTCGGGACTTACCAATGCTTCTCTTGCTGGTTCACTTAGACCATGTTTGGAGCTGGTATGGCATGTCTCAAAGGCCTCCACCACATCAAGTTCTTCATCTTGCGCTGTGCTGGGCTCTGCATTGTTCCTCCCATGCTTCTGTTTCATAGAGATTCAATTACAGCAAAGTTTTGTCAGTCTTATGATACAAAGTCAGTGCTATGTCGAGAATCAGTTACTTACATATGCATGCAAGTGTGCCACATAGCTGCGAGAGCCGGTAGTCTGATGATACTTGACTTTACCGCGATTAGTCTTGTTCTTTTCACTTGTTTCCTAAAGGAGAATGACATGTGAGATGAGATCATAGGTTAAAAATGATAAGATCCACTGGAAACTGACTGAGAAAGAATATACCCATACCATGTTCTTTGGATGAGACCACTTTGCAACTAGTTCCCTCCACTGTTCATCAGTCATGCATTCAACTGGAGAAGTTGTCCTAATCTCATTTGCACTTACACCATTGAAGTATTTCTTCTTGAGCCGATAACGCCTTTGTCGCACCCCAGAGCGCAGCATATCGGTGCAAGCATCCTCTATTGGCTTGTCGTTAGTGTTAATGGCCAAGCGCCCCTAGTCATTTGACAATTCCATATTTAGTTAGTCAATTCAGGTTAAGCAGATATACAAGTTTACCATAAAAACAGTAATGCACTTACAGAGAGCTTTCCCACAAAATTGTTGTAATGTTCATCGTCGTTCTTGTATAATTTCCAATGAGGTAGGACAGGAACCTTATCCCGAATGATGACACCAGCCTCAGATGCAAACTTGGCTGCTTGAATAGGTTCATGAGGCCTTCTTTTTCCTTCAGCAACAGCTATGGGCATTCTCCTTCCCATAGCTTTTGTCATCCTGTCTAGCTGTGTTCCCTTGGTGGGTGGCCTGGGTCTCCTTGGGGCTCTCAGTGCAGGAGCTACAACATATAATTTGCATTTAAATGCTTTAGTTTCATTGAAATCAGCAAAAAAGATGACCTATTTCAATGACAAAGAAAAAATAACTTGCCTTCAGTGCCTTCCTCTCCAGCTACATTGTCTTCATCAAGTGTCATGTCTTGAAAACCAGCTCCACCGTCTTCCTCTGCAGCTGTAATGTCCTGACCACCAGCTCCACTGTCTTCCTGTGCACCTGTAGAAGACCTTTGTGGTATTTCATCATGACCATATGTATGATCATCTTCAATCTGCCCATCTCTCGCTGAAAGTTGAAGCCTTTTTGATGATCTGAATAGGGCCCTAGGGGGTTGCACCTGTGAACCTTCTGGTGCCCTCACTCTCTTACTAACCCTAACTCCCGGCGCCATGTTGGGACCTGTCTTCTTCTTCTTTGAAGCGAGGACTTTCCGTCTAGGCCCTGAAGGAGACTGTGGAAAAAAATAAAGTAAGTCATGTGCATTAATAATCAAGAGCATATATTAAAGAACAGGTATGAAAGAAAGAATATGTATCTAAAAAGCAAGGGCATACATTAAAGAACAGATTAAAAACATTAAAATGCGATGCAAATATTCCCCATCTAGTAATTTGAAGATAGAAGAAGCACCTTAGTGGGTTGTGGCTGCGCATCAGATTCAGTTTCATCATCATCACTATCTCCTTGATCATCATTTTCAAGGAGATACTCCGATGTATCCAAATCTTCACTACTTGTTTTCTTGTTTGCTGAGGTTTTCCCCTTCTTTGTAGTAGATTGAGGAAAAGAATTACTAAGTTCACTAGATATTGTTAGGATTCCGAACGCTTCAAACACCTTCTGATTCGCCACCACTTGTTCATCCCGCCTTCTCTCATATTCAGTTTTTTGAGGTTCTTAAAAGAACAAGCAGATTGTGTCTATTAGAGAATAAAAAGGAGTAGTAATAATAGATGCTAGATAGAGAAGAGGTAGGAGCTAGTAGTGCTTGCGGAAGAGCTAAGGGATAAGAGGTGGTAGGTTATAGGCAACAAGTAAAAGGTAACAGCTAGGAGCTGATAAATGATAATGATCAGGAACTGAAATATGAAACATGCAGTATAGGCATATGGCTAGAAAAAATTCAGAGCTACCAAAGTGAACTGAAACATTCAGTATGTACACAAATTGGCTCAATGTGTTGATGTGCTTAATTCAAATTCATGGCTAATATTTCTGAGACAGTACACTAACCAGCAAGAAATAAGTTTGTTCTAATCTACTAAATGATTCAGCGGGCATAGATCATAATATCTTTTATTTTCTCTCAAATATTAAACAAGTATGCCTGCACATTGCCTCTCTAACTACTGATTCTATCATTCTGTTCAGGTATGCCTACACAAGTATACCTATCAGGAACTCTGCAACAAGTATGCCTACACAAGTATAGTTGGGCAACCAGTATGCAATTATATATTTTTAGTGATAGCTAAGAATTTGATTTCCTAAAACATAAATGCCAAGATAAATCTGAAATAAGCTTAATAAGTCTAGTGCTAAGGCCACCCTATGCAGCTGCATATGACTAAATGAGTTCCCACAATTGTTGTAGTATAATGCAAAGAACAGTCCATAAATAAAGAAGGATAATTAAATGTGTTGATTTATCAACTGAACTTGCTAATAGACAAATGATTCATGAGCAAATATCAATAGCAGAAGCTTAGATCCTATTATTCAGTGAAATACTTGGAGAAAACGTTTCTTTATGGACTTCATACCAGTTGGCAGCATTAGTAGTTAACTGTTCTGTAACTAGTTAAAACTATTGCATTCTCTACTAAATTAGAGCTATGCAAGGATAAAGATATGCAGGTGAGAAGGAAGGTAGTCCATCACAAATTAGAGCTATGTAAGCCTAGCTTTTGTCTCCATTGAACTGGTTGGTGTAAATTTCTAATGGAACAGTACAATATGTCCTACCCTGAGCTCAACTTCTAGCAGCACAAACACACAACTACACAAGCATGTCGGCTAATTTTATAAGCATGTCAATGAAGTCCAGAATCTAACATGGGATTACTTCCAATAACATGTAGCTGACATTGGTATTTTGACAGTAAGCACATCTTTAATTACTTGCGATATAGCCTAGCAGGCAGCACATCATTCAACAAACATTCTACAATAATAAAGCAGTAACAGACATCGAACAATCATTCATAAAAAGCTGAAGAACGCAGACTAGTAATTGCACAGATGACTCGCTTACCTTGTTCTTGTTCTGCAGGTCTCTTCCTACCTTGACCCCTTGTTGCCACCATTGCCACCAGGTGCTCGTCGGCGGTGGTCGTCAAAGGGGAACAAGACCCGGTGCGGTGAACCCAACTCGACGGGGAAGCAGATCCAGTGCGGCGATGACACACAATTCGGCGGTGGTTAGGGTTAGGTTGGGCCGAGAAAGAGGTGGAAGGGGCGAGATAGGTCCATGGGGCGATGAGAGAGAGGGGGATGTCGGGGATGACGGAACTCGTGGGGGACCGAGCTGCTCGGCGGCGGCGGTTGTGTTCCGGCGGTCCGGCTAGGGTTTGGAGAAATAGGGAGGAAGAGAGGACGAGTGGCCGAGGGGTGAGGTGACGAGGGAGAGGGGGATGTCGGTGACGACGCAGCTCGCGGGCGACGAGGCAGCTCGGCGGCGGTGGCTGTGTTCCGGCGGTGCGGCTAGGGATTGGAGAAATGGGTGGGTGGGGAGGGGTGGGGGGATGAGGGGGAAAAGAGGACGAATGGCCGAGGGGTGATGAGGGAGTGGGGAAATGGCGGCTTTTTGGTGGCTTTTTTCGGTATGACACGGGGAAATTCTTTTGGCGCGTCCGAGGGTAGGCAATTTTATTTTGGTTTTTCCAACTTTTTTGTGTTTATTATTATTTTATTTTTCTATGTACATTTTGTTGCCAGAGTTTTAGTTATTATATTATTGCTTAATGATCATGACATAAAAGTTTCAAATGTGTTTTGGCAAAGTGGTACTATACATCATGTACAAGCATGAACAACTCTCACTTAGTTATTAGGTTATATGTTAGACATGTATGCCTTTGCGAGGATGTGCATGACCACTTTCTCAAAATTAGTTGAAACTTTTTTGCCAACATCATACACCAAAGTGGGGTGTCTATGCAAGTTTTTTGAATTTTTTAGCTATCTTAGCATGTTTTAACAATTATGCTTCACTAGTCCAACAAAAAATTACAATAATAGGAAAACTTGGTCAGAAAATCGCACAGATGCACAAAACATCATAGTTTGGCTCCATAAACATCCCATAAAAATTTCAAATGATTACGACAAGGTGGTAGTATACATCTTGTACAAGCATGAACAACTCTCACTTAGCGACAAGGCCATATGTGAGACATGTATCCCCTTGTGAGGATGTTCATGACCACTTTCTCAGAATTAGTTGAAACTTTTTTTTCATTATTGTACACCAAATTGAGGTGTCCATGCAAGATTGTAGAATTTTTTAGCTAGTTTAAGGTATTTTAACAATTATGCTTCATTAATCCAACAAATAATGATAGAAATAGGCAAACTTGGTCAAAAAATTGCATAGATGCACACAACATCATAGTTTGGCTCCATAAACTTTCCATAAAAATTTCAAATGATTTCGACAAGGTGGTAGTATACATCTTGTACAAGCATGAACAACTCTCACTTAGCGACAAGGCCATATGTGAGACATGTATCCCCTTGTGAGGATGTTCATGACCACTTCCTCAGAATTAGTTGAAACTTTTTTTTCATTATTGTACACCAAATTGAGGTGTCCATGCAAGTTTGTAGAATTTTGTTAGCTAATTTAAGGTATTTTAACAGTTATGCTTCACTAATCCAACAAATAATGACAGAAATAGGCAAACTTGGTCAGAAAATTGCATAGATGCACACAACATCATAGTTTGGCTCCATAAACATCCCATAAAAATTTCAAATGATTTCGACAAGGTGGTAGTATACATCTTGTACAAGCATGAACATGGCTCACTGGTGCAATGATATATGTGAGAAGCAATATTAGTGCATGCCCATTTTTCTCAAAATCATTTCAAACTTTGTTTTTAGTAGAAGCAATATTAGACTAATTAAACATCTACGAAAAAATGGACCATAGAGAAAAAAATAAAACAAAAAATGTTGGCAAATAAAACAAAAAAATGTTGGCAAATAAAAAATTGGCTCCAACAGGGTTCGAACCTAGGAGCTCGGGGTGAATCTCAAAGAGCCTTACCGTTGCGCTACTCAAGTATGTTCGGTTGTACTCGAGCACACTTTTACTTAAACCAAATTCAGTTAACGTTCTTTTCCATACCCCCTCCATCCCCGTGTTCTTTCCTCAATCCCCTCATTCCGTCTCGTGCTCCCCAGCCACAACCTCCGTCCAATCCCCTCAATCCGCCATGAGCTCCCGACGTCACGGTTCGGCAGCGCGCCCCGCGGCCGCTGTCCGACAAGATGCAGCCCCGAGAGTCCCCCGAGGCCGCCGCGGCGCGCGCCGTCCGGGAGGAGCTCGGCGCCCGCGCCCGTGCCCGGATCCACGTCGAGGTGGTCGATGGCGTGCCCGAGGACGGGGAGTTGGAGACCGAGGAGACCGGCAAGGACGACGGGGGCGCCGGCGCCGGCGCCATCACCGTGGATTGTGTGGTATATAATCCTCCAGGTTTATAACCTTGTTGGATTTTGTGGTTGGATGATGTGATTTAAGGTACCCAGATAGGATTCTTAGATGTGATTCAGAGTTGGACCAGCAACCACGAAAAATTAGTTAATTTGCTATCAGTTCCAATTAGTTCATTTAGAGTTGGACCAGCAACCTTGTTGATTGAGTTTACTGCTGAGCACCTAGGAGCTAGGATCCACGATCTAGATTTGATGCTGATAACCTGCGCATGCATGTGATGCTCCTATTGTTAAGAAACCACCTATGCTTCCTTATACCATTTGGATGCGGTTCAGTGCTGCATGTTGTTCGAGCTGTTTTGAAACTATTAATATGCTGTGAACTTTAATATTTATGGTTCTAAGATAAACTAGAAAGTTTATGCTAATGAAAACAGCTGTATCTAGTACATCTTGAATCAGCTGCAGTTATCTCTGTCTCTGACTGCAGGTCAAGAACAGCCACCATGAGTGCTACCAGTACCAGGAGGGGTTTAAGAGTTGCTATTGCTACAAGGTGATCCCCAAGGACAAGTCAATTGTGGCCAGCCGCTTTATGCATGACAGGTATTCGGTCAGCGACTCCCCGGAGGCTCCACTGGTGGTGGCCACGCCCATGAAGGTCACCTCCTTCAGCATATCAAGCAGGCACTAGCTCCGTGCTACTGCTGCTCCTCTCAGCCATTGTTGATTGCCTCCCATGTGGGGTGTAACTCATAGATGAATCTGTTTTCGTTTTATTTTCTTGGTAGACTTTTAACGGTTAAGCTTGGTGACTACCTCGTCATGGTTTGTTTGAGGACCAAATCTGAATTGTAAATTATAGCTGTGAAATATGTAAATAGAGTTCCCACTGTTGTAAATTATGTAGATTGTAACTGATCGATAGAATTGAGTTCCCAGTCCAAATGTGAATGTATCTGAGTTTGATCATGAATCTAAATGTGAGCCCAAATCTGAATGTGTGTTTGAGTTTGAATCTAAGTTTGAATCTGAATTTGAATGTGTTACAATGTGCTCGACTAAGCTGTAACGCAGCACATGTTTGGTTGCAAGGAACAGACTAAGCTCTGTACCATCCTAGAAGCATGTTGGCAAGCATGTTCTGAATAGTCAGTGCATATGTAAATGAAAATAGAGAAGGCAAAAAAAGAATAGGTCCATACTAGAATTTAGGATAATCATGTTGCAATAACAGATCCTGAATGGTTGAAAAAACATTCTGTTGCCAACAAAATAAATACAAAAATGTTGGGAAAACCAAAACAATAGTGGGACATGTCACTGGTCCATACTAGAAATAAAAACAGTACGTCAAGGTCCATACTAGAGATCATCATCTTCATCGTCTAGGGACATGTAACCATTGTTCTCATTGCCACCATCACTACAGTACTGCTCTATTGTCTCATCTTCCTCCTCATCCTCACTATCTTCATGAATAATAGGTTGCTTCTTGCTTTTTATAAGGTGTTCTAAATTTCCTTCAGTTATAGTGCCTTCTCCACCTTGAATATTCTGCATGACCTCATTTTCAGCACCTGCTTGCACTACATGTTCAGTATCAGAACCATACTCATCCTGATGCACATCATGACTGTCCTTATCTTTTTCAGACACATCATAAATATTCCTATGTTCAAATTTCTGCACAACTCGCCAATCTTTACCTAAAGATGTGTCTTGCAGGTAAAATATCTTTTTTGATTGAGTCGCTAAGATGAAAGGATCAGTCTTGTACCATAATGACTGCACATTGATGGATTTGAAATGTCCGTCATCTCGAAGGCCTCTCGTCTTGCCTTCTAGATTGAACCAATCACATCGAAATAGGACCACCGTCCGACGGACTTGCAGATTCGAGTTATATTCCAACTCAATTACCTCTTTAAGGACTCCATAAAAATCTACGTCTTTCCCATTATGTGAACCTTCAGTCAGTACACCACTATTTTGTGTCAGAAGGAACTTCTCATGATCCACAGTGCTATACCACACTCCATTGACCTTGCAAGCTGCACAAGTCTTAACTCGCAGATCTGGGCCACATGACAGTGCCCACAGTCCTTCGCTAACCGATTCTGGATTCTCCTTGCGTTTGTTCGCAATCTGTTGCAACAAAAGTAATCAGTTCAGCAAAGACATATGGATATGAATTCATGTACTGAACCTACAAACACAATGTGTAGTTACTTACATGGCACTTAAACCACTTTGCAAATCCTTTTTCAACCATTCTATCAACATCACATGCACCTTGCTCCTCTAGATCGGCCCTGTACAAGCTGCAGGGCAAAGTTTAGTCATAAGAATATTTTAAAATTAAAAAAAAAACTTAAACCGAAACATCTAAATGATACTTACTCCACATATTCCTCAACTTCGGCACAATTATTTAGCACATACCAGACTAACTTATTCAGGACAACATCATCAATGTACTGCCTCCTATCAGATCCAACAAGAGTAACACCATGCTTAAAAACAGAGATGTCATCAAGCAATGGCACCTCTCCAGCACTACCATCATCACGATTAAATCTAGTGTCAATATCCTCCATATACCTAGAACAAAAAGTCAAGGTGTCACTTGCCATATATGCGTTAGCAATTGATCCTTCCGGCCTACCCCTGTTGCTTACAAAATTCTTCAAAGTGCCTAGCCGCCTTTCTATTGGGTACATCCATCCGTACTGAACAGGTCCTCTAAGCAGTGCCTCATCAGGAAGATGGACGGCCAAGTGCACCATGACATCAAAGAAGGCAGGTGGAAAGATTTTCTCAAGCTTGCATAGGATCAATGGAATTTCTTGTTTCAGCCGTTTGACAACATCAATCCGTAGATTTCTACTGCATAGTTCCCTGAAGAAGGTCCCGATCTCTGCAACTGCTTCATATACATCCTTCCTCACCAGTCCTCTTAGGCCAGCAGGTATGATTCTTTGTAGGAGTATGTGGCAAGAATGTGTTTTCAGCTTTCCCTGGATCTTCGAACCATCTGCAGTTATGTATCTTGCTAGGTTAGCTGCATATCCATCAGGAAACTTGATACCTTTGAGAAACTTGCAGAACGCGATTTTCTGATCCTTCCCCAAGACATACGGAGCAGGTGGAGCAATGACTGAGTTGCCATGCTGCTGCAAGTGAAATTCAGGTCTTATGCCCATATCATACAAATCTAGCCTAGCATTAGTTGTGTCCTTGGTCTTGCCCTGTACATTGAGTAATGTGCCAAGAATGTTTTCACATATGTTTTTCTCTATGTGCATCACATCGAGATTATGTGGAAGCTTTAGATGTTGCCAGTATGGCAATCTCCACAACCCAACTTTGTGGCTATAAATCCTTGGACCCTCATTGCGCTTCCTTTTATTCCCAGTAATGTCAGGATGCTTCCCTGGCCTAACATCTTTCACCTTCTCTAGCTCCTCTAGGACCTCCTCCAAAGTGAACTTGCCTGGCTCATCTTTGTTTTCACGCTTACCATCGAAAGCCAAGCTTCTCCGCCATGCATGTCCCTGAAAAAGGTAACGACGGTGTCCAATGTAACATATCTTATTCCTTATTGCCCGAGACAACGGATCCTTGTCGCAATGAATACATGCATAATAACCTTTTGTTGTTCGCCCTGATAACGTGCTCAGCGCTGGATAATCATGTATACACCACAGCACGGCAGCGCGAAGGTCAAACTTCTTACCAGTACATGCATCGAAGGTGCGGACACCCTTCCATAGATCGATCAGGTCTTCAATTAGGGGCTCAAGGAACACATCAAAATCCTTTCCTGGAGACTTTGGACCTGGGATGAGTAATGCCATAAAGCAGTTTGCTGGATTCACGCATTCCCATGGTGGGAGATTCAGGGGTGTCAGAAGCACTGGCCACATACTGTACTGGGTACTCATGTTGCCAAATGGATTGAATCCATCGGTAGCTAAGGCAAGCCTTAGGTTCCTCGGGTCGGATGCAAAGGTTTTTTCTCTCCTGTCGAAATCCTTCCATGCTTCCCCATCAGCTGGATGGCTCATTACATTGTTGACTGGCGTCCTCTTTTTCTGGTGCCATTGTGTTTCCTCAGAAGTTCGCTTTGAAGCAAAAATTCTTTTCAACCTTGGCAAAAGTGGAAAATGCCTCAATACCTTGTGTGGAACCCTCTTGGTCCCAGATTCATCTTGCCATCTAGATGCCTTGCATACTGGACACACATTGTCTTTAGCATACCTCTTTCGAAACAACACACAATTGTTCGGGCACACATGGATGTTTTCACAGCCAAGACCCAATTCTCTAAGATATTTCTTGGCCTCATCATATGATTTTGGCAACTCACTCTGAGGGTATCCTTCTGACAACAACTTGATCATCGCGGAAAATGCTGTATTCCCAATTCGATAACGAGACTTGATATACAACATCCTCACCAGAAAAGAGAATTTTGAGTGCCTAGATCCTGGGCTAAGTGACTTCTTCGCATCCTCAAGGACTCTTGCAAACATTGGTTGTTGTCCCTCTGCCTCTGCCGCAGCATACAGCTCTCCTATCATCTCTGGTACTCCATGATCCTCATCATAGTCATCATCGGCCACATCCACATGTATCCCAAAGTCATGATCCCTTCCTTCGACCTGCTGCTCCAAATTCTCAACCACTTCAGTATCCGCCGACTCCCCATGATGAATCCACCTGGTGTACGTAGCTGACATTCCATAAATGTGTATATGGTCACTTGCATCATGCTGAGACTGCATTTTTTGATTTAGACATCTGCTGCACGGGCAAAGTATCTGGCTGTCTTTGGGGTATCTTTCACTAACAAATTGCATGAACTCTTCAACTCCTTTCACATATGCAGGTGTGAATGGTGCCCCAAAAATCCAGCTTCTATCCATCTGTTTTGACAGTACAATAAACCTTGTACTCAATCCTTAAATTCCAGTAATAAATTCAACAAAATTTAAAACATATCAAAGACATGCTTATATTTAGAAAAAAATTGAATACAAATCAAACCTTGTACTTGGCGATCCTCTGCTCACGCGCCACGCGTAGCTCTGCTCTCCGACGGTGCTGCTCTGCCCCACGCGTGCCGCCGCTGCCCCGGCGCCGATCTGCAGCTGCTCACCGATGCTGCTGTTATGTCCTAAGCGCGCCGCCGCTGCCCGGCGCCGCTCTGCTCGCCAGCACGGCGCTGATAAGTCGCCGGGGATGCCTCGACGCTGGGTATAGGACCACGGATGCCCTCGCGATTGGCCGCCAGGGACGTATACGCGATCGGCCGCCAGGTACGACATCCTCGCGATCAGCCATGATGCATGTGTACGGGCCCATTAAACCAATCCATAAAAAAAACAAAGTATCACATAATGACTAGATAAAAGGAAAACATGTATGCTGTAGACATGAATGGCTGTGCGTTCCGGTGGTAAGACACCTACCTGTTAACCGTGAGGTTCCAGGTTCGAACCCTGTTGTGGCCTCCTTTTTTTGCGCAAATAAAAAGGAGGGGAATGCTGCTGGTCGAGCTGGGCCATGGGCCAGCAGCACCACGTGTTCGCCGCCGTGTACCGCTGGTGGGACCGCACGCCATGTCATCGACATTTACTCAGCACAAAAGGAAAAAATGTATCTTACAATCTTAAAAGCGCGTGTGTTCCAGTGGTAAGGCTAATACCTGTTCACTAGGGAGGTCGCGGGTTCGAACTCAGGGAGGAGCAATTTTTTTGCAAAAAAAAATAAAGGGAGGGGCAGGCAGCTGGTTGACCTCAACCATGGGCCCGGGCGCCACGTGTTCACCGGCACGCCCAGCTGGTGGGACCGCATCGCCATGTCATCGAGGTTGGGACCCGAAGGTGGGTCCGCATAGCCACGTCCTCGAAGTGGGACCCGACGGTGGGACCACGACGCCATGTCCTCGAGGTGCAACAAGAGCCAAACAATCAATGACGATTTAGTTTTTGTTATTGTATGACGATCTTTTCCTTTTCGTCATTATTCTTATTGCCAAACCTCCGTCACTTGTGACTGATGACGAACCAGCAAATTTCGTCATAGAATGCTAGCATTCTGTGATGAATTTGGTAATCGTCACGAGGGAATCGTCATTGATTAGCACATTTCTAGTAGTGATACATGCTTTCTAAGTATCAACGGCAACTTGCGATTCATTTTCTAGATCATTTATGGTTGTAAGGATTTACTTATTTCTATTAGCGGTATATGAGTACCCTCCTGATCATTTTGTCTGCATTTATTTAGCCATAAAGAATAGTTCCCGCCTTTGACATGTCTGTAACAAATCCATATCTGTGTCAGAACGAGGATGCGTTGGACTGTCAAATTTGTTCTTTATATTTATATGGTTTGGTTGTCAGGTTGTCACATTACTGTGCTCGGAACACATTTCATATCGCAGTATTTTTTAGTTAAGTTTCTGGTTCAGTATAGTTATCAGTTTAGTTTTTAGTTAATTCTAGTTTTATTTGATTTAACTTTTTGAGATTGAGTTCATGTTTCAGAGTACCTAGACTTTAGTTTCAGTTTCAGTTACTTATGAGTTCAATTTTTAGTTTACTCTACTTTTATTTTAGTTAAGTTTTTTCAGTTAGAGTTGAGGTTTCAGAGTATCTAGACTTAGTTTCAGGTTCATTACCGTTATTAGTTCAGATTTTAATTAACTCTAATTGTTTTGGTTAAGTTTTTAAGTTGCAGTTCAGTTTGTTTTATTATGTCATCTTAATTGTATATTCAGTATAAGTGTTGTATTTTCTCTCAATCTACCGTATAAGTTTTTTAAAAGTAGCTTCAGTATATATATTCAGTAGAAGTTTCTCTCAATCTAATTTCAGTATATATTTTGCACCTGCAGTTTCTAGATTCTCTGTACTCTACTATTCTTCTCTCTATGTTTGTTAACAGTGAGCATATATATGTTTGTTAAGCTGTTGTTTGGTGGATCTGCAGGGGTCTTCCAACCATGTGGCAGCAATCAGTTGTTGCTCTATGTTTGCTAAGCAGCTATTGCTTTTTTTTGCCAAATCTCCCCTCTCCTCTCCTTTGTTTTGCCGATGATGAAATTGTCCAAGTCCATACATTATATGGAATATGAGCTGATGATCAAGAACTTGTGAGGAACTTGGCATCATTAGCAGCCGCCCCTACATTACCTTCTCCTCTCTTCTCTGTTATGATGCCTTGATGCTCCAAGTTCATGATCAAAAGATGATTGATATGTTTCTGATGCCTCTACTACTGCTACTACTCGTTTTTTGATACATTGTTGTTTTATAGGACTACTTTGGTTTATAGACCTTTTTGATTTCTTATACCTTCTCACGTACCTAAAGCACACTTTCTTGCATCTATTAGAACAAAGTGCAAAATAATATCACGGACACCAGACAGTGTAGTCCGATGCCCCGAGCATGATGAGCAGCCAACCTAGGAGTAAGCACTAGAGGACCAACTTACTCAGGAGCAGTTCGATAATGAGTTAGAAAAGGATCTAGAAGTGATGCTTACTCAGAAGCAGTATGACGAGGAGGAAGGAGGAGTAGAAGGAAGAGCAGGAGAGGCTGCTGAAGGCGAAGAAGAAGAGGATGATTATGATGAGGACTCAGAAGAGGGATATGTAAGTCCCAAGGATCCTTTCCCACATGAAGCCAGAAGGAGGCCAATGGAGGAAGATTTGGACAAGGATTTTGACCCGAACGAGGAGGTAGGGATAAAGCCGTAGCTTGTAAATTTTGCTAAATCTTTGGCTGTGTTACCTCTGCTAACACTTTGACCTGTCGTATATACAGGTCCCTCCTGAAACTTAGAAAAGACGATGTCGACGTCTGCGACATCTCGCCGGACAAGACAGAGTAGAGGAAAGGAGAGCAGAGGCAACAGCCACAGAGACGGACATTGAGGCCTCTGCTCCACAACCTCAATACAAACCATGAACACGACTACCAAGCCAAAGAGGAAACAAGGGGATAGAAAAGCAAACCAATATCCAGATAAGGCATGCTATGTGATAACGAAGGTCGGACCAGTAGGGGAGATCCTTGAGCCGAAGGAATTAAGAGGATGATTCCGTAATGCGATCGATGCCCTAGTAAGAGATAAATTAAACCCAGCAATCCCTAACTGGAAAGAGGTACCAGAGAAGAAAAAAGATGAACTATGGGATAAGTAGTTGAAGCTCAATTTTAGATTTCCGGAGGGTAAGCATGAACTGGTAAAAAAATGCTTTCAAGATCATGGGAGAGTCATTCTGACGTTGGAGGTCGGAGCTCAACAAGAAGTATATCCAAAAGGAGTTAACTCCGTTCAACGAGTTTGGCAACATAACTCCTAGTCAATGGGAGGAGCTCGTGGCTCAGAAGACTTCACCAGAGGCATTGGAGCTCAGTGCTCGTAACACCGAGCTGGCGAAGAGGAACAAACACCACCATCATCTAGGCCCTGGTGGCTACTATGCCAAGGAAGAGCAGTTTAGGAAGATGGACGAAGAGGCCACAACTTCTGGGAATATCGATGTAAAGAATTTGAAGGTACGCTCAAGGAATTGGATATATGCGAGGAGTACAGAATCATCCGGTGGTAATCTTAAGTTTGATAAGCCGGAGGCCCAAGAGGCAGTATCAAGGATACTAAAATATGCTGAAGACAAGGAGAAGGGCTCATTCAATCCTTCTAGAGAGAGGGACGAGCTTAGCCTTGGCTTGGGAAACAACGAGCACACATGTCGCACTAGGGGGCTAGGGAAAAGAATGACCTAGAAGCATGGATTCAAAGAGGATAGGCACATTTACAAGAAACATGGCAGAGACTAGGAGGCTAATCTTGAGCTCCAAGTGAAGGCTCTAGTTGTGAAGGCACCAGAGGAGCAAGGACTGTCTACGAAGCCACGAACATTAATGACGCCGCCGGGAGAACTGGCATTTGTTGGCAGCCCTCTGAAAGTTTCTAGCAGCCAAGGTTCCACTACAGCCACAACCCCCATCGATCTCATACAGGAACCAACTAGTTGCACCTTGGTATTTCTTAGTGGCCGGCAGAACATTGTGATGGAGGTGGCAACTGGTGTGGCACATCCCCCGGTGGCTTACACCACAATAATAAGATACCACCGGACTACACTAGAGTTGAGGTGTATACCGTGAAGCCTGAGTTCATGCAGTGGAGGATAGACTACGCAACTCCTGAGGGGCTGGTGTTACTCAGAGACGTAATGGGGCAGTTCATCCTCTAGCACAAACGGGACATTATATTGACTGATTTTTTGCTGCCTCCCCCTCTCTCAAATTTGGAGCAAGTTGTCGAGGACGGGGAGATATTTTCACCGTCTCATGACCACCATATTCCTGAGATGCTATATTCTTCCCTGCCTCCTAGCGAGCATGTGCCTGATAAGCCACAACCTTCTCCAGCTCGTACCGAGCAAGTGCATGATGAGATGCCACAGTCTTCTCAACAAGCGCAGCCGATACATGAACAACGAGTGCCTCCTGAAGAAGGTGATGTACAAGAAGATGAGGATGTGCCTGAATGGGAACTTTGAAAGAAGCATCCAATCACCATAAGGCCAATTTATGTTTTGATGAAAGACGTCTCATCGGTGCACAAGTGGTATGCCCATGACCAGTTCAAGCCTGAGAACCAAGTTAAAAAAGTCCCATCACGGGCTTCTGAGGAGGCCGTCACTAGCAAACTCCAACAAATAGCAAAGCAGTATCCAAATGTTGATGCCATCAAATGGTCAAAGGATTGCCCGAAAATATATGAAAGAGGCAAGCCCTTCCTACCAAACCGGGACATCCAGCTCCTACCACTTGGAATGAGAAGGTTCCATGATTGGTACTTGCGTATTCTCCTAACGAGCATAGACCTCGTACAAGCATGCTTCCCCACCGGCACATTTGGAAGCCTAGCCAGGAAAATTATCTTTGACTTCAATGACATGCAGACATGCTTTCACCTCGGAGCAATGGAAATGAATCTAATTCGCACGTGGTGCCTGTAAGTCCTTGTCCTCCCGATATGATATGAAGGTAATCTTTGAATTTTGTTATAACTAACCCACACCGTGATTTGTAGAATGCAAGTGCACATTATAAAACAAATGCCAAGTGTAAAAGCCGAGTATATAGACCCTCAAGCTATAGCACAAACAAATTTTAATTACCCTAGACAGTGGAAACTGGATGACAAAGATCTAGCTGCTGGAAAGACCCTTCGGGAGAAAGAGGACATCCGTGCGAAGAAACTAAGGCAAGAGTCCCTTAAGGTTTCGGCATACATTGCCCTGGCTTTTAAAAATCTCCAACAACACTCTACTATATGGCTACCATACAACTTTGAGTAAGTTCAACTCTATACTTAAAGCTTTGTTTGATATATTTTATTCGATGCAAAAGAGCTTATCTAGTTCTATGATTAAATTCATGTAGCAACCACTGGATTTGTATAGGCGTCGATGTTGGGAGGAGCATGGCATGAGTCTTTGATTCAATAGATAGGGACCCAGTGACATACAAAGACTTCATATCGATTCTCAAGACATATACATATCGACAATCCTCATTAGCTTATATGTTTGTATACATACTTATAACGTTCACTTTTGGATACTAACAAGTCATATTTGCTAAAATAATTCAAACAGGGCATTTAGGTTCTATGTTAATAAACATCAAGGAAGGCATGATCCAGTAAGGAAGGAAAGGCTAGCTATAAAAACACTATATGCGATAAGTGTAACTTACTTTAGTACTCCATTACATGGCTGTCAAAAGCATTACTTAACATTTCCATATGCAAAACATACAGTGCCCCAAGCAGAAGCCTGGGAGTGTACATTGTGGATACTATGTATGTTCTATGATGAGTAACATCGGTGCCTACAGGAGACATCCCTTAAGGGTAAGTTTGAACCTCTTCACCCGTAGTATAAAAACTTCGCACATGGTGTGAAATACTAAACCGAAACTTGTTCTCTTATAGTGGAAAGAAGAAAAAGAAATGAAAAGAGACCCATATAAGGATGACCAACTCTTAGAGATCGTCGGCGACTTTTGCAACTTCATATTGGACCAGATTGTACACGTCAAAGGCACCTACCACGACCGAGATTCTGAATTAGGTAGAAATCCTCAGTACCAACACCTTCGTGAGACTGAAAGGCTAGCTCTAGGCTGTTGATAACAATGTGTATGGAATTTGACATTGATCTTACCTTGTGGGACGGTTTGGACTTGTGGAACGAATTAGACTTGTGAATTATATCTATTTAATGATGGATTGTATATATTCTTGTGAATTGGACTTGTAATGGTAGTTTATATAATGCTCTTGTGCTTGTGGTCAGATTTGAATTATATATGTTCTGGTTAAATTTGAATTATATATGCATATATATATATATGTTCTGGTCGAATTTGAATTGTAAATTTGAATATTTTTGGTGGAAAAATGTACTGTAGGGGCGGTTCTAGACTGAACCGCCCCTACAAACAGGTATTATAGGGGCGGTTGGTACTACGGCCACCCCTACAAATCGATTTGTAGGGGCGGTCTAGGAACTGCCCCTACAAATGCATGATTTGTAGAGATGGTATGGTAGGGACGGCTGGCCGAGCCGCCTCTACAAACCATCGCTAGCCGCCCCTACAAATGCTTATTGTAGTAGTGTGAGGCATCAAACAAAGGAATCTCATCACCCCAAAGTTGTTAGAGGGTTAGTGGCAGAAAATAGTTTAAAATGATGGGCAAAGGAACCTTACTTTAATATATGTTCGACAGTAGCGATATACTAGCTAAGCGAGCCTAGAGGATTTGGTAGTCTCAACCTAAAAACTGTGGATAGAGTGGTTTAGATCAAAACCCGAGGAGAATCTTGAGGCGACACAGTGTCATCAACTTGCATTAAGATGAAGCGACTTTATAAAGGACCCATGGCCCGTTCGATGCTTTGAAGATCATAGACTATTTTTGTGGCTGATGGTCAAGTGGTTTATGTCTAAATGTAGGGACATTTTTGGAATAAAGGAATGCGTTGGTCTTCATGTCTAAATATAGAGGCATTCTTATTGATAAGGGAAGTGGATGCTATAAGGCCTTCTGCAGTGTGTAGCGAAAGTGACACTCAGAATATAAAGAGAAGGTTTAGGCACCACTCTGCATCTACTGATGCCCATGCTAAAACAAGTGGGAGCCCCGGTGCCATCTACGTTAAAAAGGTTTTTTAACGCCGGAGTCCTGATTGCCACTCACCGCGAAACAAAGAACAAGCGGCAGCTTTGCTTTTTTAATATATCGTGTGGGCCTGCCAGTGATGCTACATTACTGGCACACTAGCCTTCCAGGAGTGATGCCAAAATCTTGTCCATGGGGTCCGATTACTTTAAGGCATCACTCCATGCTGTGTAGGGCATAAGGTCCACAGTGTGATTGGAGTGATGCCTAGAGAGAACATCATCAGGGCATCACTCCTAACGTTGTGGCACATGAGGCTCACTTACAGGGATGTCAAGAAAATTAAGAGCGGCGCCACTTCAAGCGTCGTTCCCCAAAAGATAAAGAACCATTTTTTTTCTTGCTCATCTGAACTGCCGCCGCCAAAAATCATGCGAGATGGACCAACAGCTAGAGAAGTCATTGTGGAGATCATCCTTAGCCAGCAACATGTTGGCACCGGTGTTGTCCAATAGCCATAGTAGTTGTCGGGGATGAAGGTGGCATTAGATCTGGCCTCGGCCTGCGCCTCCTCCGGTGCTCTCCGCCACCAATCCTCCTCCTCCGATGACTTCCCCCTTGGTGCTCTCCACCGATCGAAACTTGCCTAAGGGTTGGAAGGTGGTGGGGAATTGTTGGTGGTCCTTAACTCCTATTTCTAACTGCCAATTCTCACATAAAATCTGCACAAATGGTCACCAAACTTAGAAATAGAACTTAAAACTAATCATTTCCATAAGTTTTTGTGATTATTTATTTGCAAGAGGACATGTCAGGATTACATAGGAAAAGAGCCTAAAGTATACAAGAAATTCAATATTGTAGACATCCGATATGAGCCAAAGGGGAGATAGCCCACTTACCAGCAGAATCAGGGCCCGAAGAAATGGAGAACAAGGCCAAATTCCAACCAAACCATCTCAACTTCATAGAACACCACCATGGGCCAAGTCAAGAAGCCCAAAGGAGCTCGCTCACCAAAAATAGGTGTGTTTGGGCTCAGTGGCGGTGCGGCCACACCACTGGTGCGGCCGCACCCCAATCGGCCCCTTTTGGCCCCATTTTTGGCAGGTAGCTTCCTACCGACGTTCCAATAACGGCTATGTTGGTGCCTGGCCAGGTTCAACGTATCTTGAGGTCTGTTTGCACTTTCCATGAGGGGATGAGGCATTATTCAAAGAGCCCCCTCCTCTCCACCTATAAAAGGAGGCTCCCCTCTCCTCATTTCAACAACACACAAGATAAGAAAGAGCAAAGCAAGAGCAAGAGCATCTCCACTCCATGGGCCTAGGCCCTAGCTAGCTCTAGCAACTTAGTAGGGAGAGATGTGAGGGAGAGTTTGGGGAAGAAGTGCCGAGCTTGTCGATAACCTCCCCCCACTTGTACCTCGACGAACACCGGCTTTGTACCTCAACGGGTATCTTAGTAAGTGTTCGTGGTTTCTTTGGTCATAAAAATCTTTTGATTAGTTAATCTATACTCATATTTTCTTGTGGGTTCATCGTCCGTCCCCATGGTGGATGCTCTAGTAGAGGGCCCTGATAAAGACAGATAACCCTATGTGGATGCTAGAGTAGTAGTCGATAGCATAGACATGGTGTCTAGGCTAGAGGCTACCTTTGTTTGCCTCATACCCCACGGTTGA
Organism: Miscanthus floridulus; assembly: GCF_019320115.1. NCBI lineage: Eukaryota > Viridiplantae > Streptophyta > Magnoliopsida > Poales > Poaceae > Miscanthus > Miscanthus floridulus. Next base: position 25,230,636 of record NC_089582.1, on the reverse strand, counting down.
GGGGTAGACGGTAGGTGGTGACAGCTCTGTCCGTCCCTTGTAACCCCCCACATTCGGGTATGGCGTAGAGCTGGAGGCCAGCATCACTTGGCAGACCAGGTGCGATCCGGTGCCCGAAGTAAGCAAGTATAAGTAGAGTTATCCATCCTTAGACTCTAAGCCATAAGAATCCTTCTCTACCCTTATCAGCTATATTTGTGTTGTCCTTGGATGAATTAGCTAGATGAAATACCTCCATTCCCTGTGGAAATACGATACCCTAAATACTTTCGGGTGAAAGCTACAACGGTAATTTTGTACGCTTGTAGATTCTTTCTGTAAACGTTAAGAAATACCAACAAGCTTTCTGGCGCTGTTGTCGGGGAACAATTGCTGTATTTTCTTCAAACCTAGTTCATCCTCATATTTCTATCTTTTTTATAAAAAAAAACAAAATAGTTTTCTTTTACCTTTTCTATCATGAAGCCAACTTCAAATTCAAATCTGTCCGCTTCAAAGGGGGAGTTACTTGAGCCAACACCTGTTTCAAAACCAACCCATTCATCTGGCTGTGAACTCCACCCCAGTTTAAAAGCTATGGTTCAGGCACAACCCTTCTCAGGGCACGATTGTGAAAACCCTCGCCATCACCTGCTAGCATTTGAGGAAATGTGTTCATGCCTGAGCATCTCGGGCATGACACAAGAGACTCTAAAGTGGAAATTGTTTCCTTTCTCTCTCACAGGGAAGGCGAAACAATGGTACACATTTGCTATAGAAAGTATGAATGGGGACTGGGATGAACTTAAAGACAAGTTTTGTCTTACATTTTCCCCATGTCCCATATCGGCTCTCTACCAAGGGCAATCCTCGACTTTGGGCAGTGCGAGAAGGAGTCTATAGGTGCAGCCTAGGCCCAGTTTTCAACATTAATACAAGCCAGCCTAGATTTGTCTTTACCCGATGGCATGATTTTGCATCTCTTTTGTTTGGGTCTCGACATAGATGCTGACCTATGCATAGATGTGACTGCTGGAGGTTGTTTCACGCACAAACCTATAACGGAACAAGTAGAATTCCTTGAAAACTTCATAGACAGACACACTTCTTTCATCATAAGAACCAAACCCCTCTAGGCAAAAGTCATGTCGAGCGTTGAGGAGTCCTCATCGGTCGAGACCAAACACATACCATTGCTAGGTTCGACTCTTGACCCCTCACCCAAACCACGAACATCGAAGGAAAGAATAATTCATCCTTCGGAGTTCCCTATCAAATTCGAGGATTATGGCAATACCTCAAAGTTATCATGGCACAAAAAGCACACAAAGGAAGTTTCCCCTAGAGCGGAACCATCAAAGGAATGGTTAATGAAAGTGAAATATTCTTCTAAAGCAATTCAAATTCTTTCACCTTCCACGACCATGCCTTGTTCGTTAAAGGGAACAAACATATAAGTCCTGCACAACCCCACAATCAGGACTAGTATCATGTCAGAATTCCTTGCGGAAGCCTGTTTGGGTAAAATGCCGCTAGTCTCGACCAACAAACTTTTCAAAAGTCCCTTGGGACTCATCTTTGAATGTTGTTGGATCGCTACGGTCGTGCCAGTCATAATTGACAAAATCAAGGTTCTCATTGACTTCCATATCTCTGCCATCCTTGAGTTTGATATTCTCATAGGCTACCCTTTGGAAAATCTTATCTAAGAAAAATCTTCCCATGGGAGCCTTGATGAAAGTGTGGGAAAAACTACTTTTGCCACTCATACCTCTTGCCCAGTAAATCCAATGGCGAAGCAGCATCTTACCCATGACCCGTTCGAGGAGGTGAAGTTTGTATCTCCATTCATTTCACCTAAGCTTGCTTATGAAACAGAATGTATACCATCACCCTCAATCAAACCCAAGCCATGTCCCTCTGGCCATCTTGACATTGTTCTCGATAATGGTCGAGATTCAACGCTGATCTTACACGATATGTTTCTCAAGAACAATAACTTCTGTGGCATGGACATGTTGCATAGTACCCGGTGCTTCCACGAGGACCATAACCTCCTCCTTATCCTCGTTTGCAAACTTTTCAAGAGGATGGTTGCGGATGCTTTTGTTTATGACAAGTTTTGCAAATTCGTAGCAGCATTGTGGTACTAACCTTGTAGCTTGAACATTAATGCTAAATGTTTGGTGGTAAAGCTAGGAACTATACCACCATTGATAGCTGCAAGATGAAGTTCCCAAGGTCGAGTTTGTGACCATAAACAAAGCACTGACGGGAGATACCCCAGATTATCACCATAAAAAATATATACATAATAATAATGATTAAAAAACACAACTTTCCTTTTCAATAAAAGCAAGAACATGTTATCAGGAGAGTATTCACCTTCAGGTATTCTTGTTTGTTAACCCTTTCAGGTGAAGATCAAGAAGAACAGGGACATACGTTGTCTGAAAACATGAGAGCTGCATCAAACTAAAATGCCGTGATGCCCTTTGGAGATGGAACACACTCAAGAGGAGACCCCAACACTACACACTTGGTTTTTACACAAAAGTCCAAGTGTGGGGAGGATGGTGAGAACCTCGCCACATGTTCCATCCACACCAAAGGTCACCTTGGTTAAAAAGAAAAATGACGACGGCAGCTCTATCTTGCTAAAAAAAGAGAGAGAAAAGAAAATATGATATATATTTGAAAAAAGAAAAAAAGAGAGCTAAAAAAGAGAGAGAAAAAGAAAATGATATATAAAAAAGAGAGAAAGAAAAGGAGCCATAAGACGGGCGCTCCTATTCTAAACCTTTGCCACTACCACCAAGGCCCATGGTCTATGCACACTATTTGTGTGTGTGGCCTAGGCCTTCTTACTCGCCTGAGAAGGACCATGTGCGATCAAGTCACCGCTGCAGCAGTTTCAAACATCATCCACATATGCTGCCGGTAAAAACACTCAGATATGCAAAGGTAAATAAAATGTTCACTAACTCCCTTACTCATATTTGTCTCCATGAGATCATACACATTCACGCCTCTGTTGTTTATGTCATGTGCTCTAGTTTGGGTGTTCACACGTGGTACATCCATAGGCTTTTTAAATTAAGCATGGTGCTTAGGTTAAAATAGCCTTCTTTAATCAAATTTAAACATGGTGTTTAATTTTGGTTAATGAACTCGAGTAATTATTTTCGTAAACAATAGAGGTAATGCATGATGGAGATAAATCAAGGTTAGAATCACACTGCAATTTTACCTTAGCCTTGCTTGAGCATACAAAGTCTGGTGAACAAATAAAAAATAATAATAATAAATAAATAAATAAAGATAATAGATTAATAGATAATAATACTAATAATAATAAATAATAAAAAATTCTATATAATAATAATAATGAAAATTAGGCTTCCCGGTGTTCAAACCGGCAGAGCCTTTGTTATTTCCTTTGTTTTTGTTTCTTTATCAAATAAAATAGGTACAAGAATAAGTGTGGGGGAGATCTTCAGGCACAACTAACACACATTTGAAGATCTCCCACCAACACGTTGCACAACCATCAAACGATTCATCATGAAAGAAGGACAAGACAGAAAGTTCCAGAGAGGATTGGCTAAATCTCAGGTCTAGCCAAATCACATCTGAATCCTTCAACTCCCTCCTCTACAATGATGGTTTGTGCAATTATCCCCGCAACTCTCCCAAATTTTGAAATAAAAAATTGAACAAATTAAAAAATGCAATGATGCTCCATCTCCATGCTATCCTTTGATAAAATTTGCATACTCTTTATTCCTCACTAATATTCCTAAACTTGTGGACAACTTATCATAGGGACCCCATGTTATATAATTAATTGGAATATGTGATATAGTAGGATGAAAATGAACCTTGCTTTCGTATGCAAAGAACTTGAGATTTATTTTACAAATTCAAAATTCAAATAGCATGCTCCCCAATGATGTTCAAATACGTACCAAAGCCACATCTAGTGTTTAGAGCTTAAAGCCTCCAAATTTATGCTACTTATTCCTGCAGTGAGTTTTGTCAAGTCTTGTTGACCCTTGTCGAGAAAGTTATCATGTACCCAAGATCAAGATCACATACACCCACATACATAAGCTATTGCTACACTGGGAATACGCTAAAACATGCCTCCATCCATCCAAAATTCTGCTCCTATACTAGGAGTAGACAAAAAATGTTTATTAGAAAAATACTCCATGTTTTACAAGATATTGATCTCTCTCAATATGTGGTTTAAGAGACATGGGCTATGCAAAAGTATGAAAAAAAATATGGACACATGAAGGTCTAAGAAAAAAATATAGGGACACATAAAGGTCCCAAGGTATTGAAAAAAATGAGCACATGAAGGCTCATAAAAATAATTTTTTTGAAATGATAGCCATGTATCAAAATGAAAAGCTAGAGATAGATCACTCATACAAAAGGAGTATAGTATAGATTTAGAAATGTTTTATCCATACACTTGCACTTCTTGATCTAAGGGTATGACATCTTTCTCCTTAGATCCAAGCTTTGACTCAACAAAATATACAGAGTAAGTATGCCTTCATATCTTTCCCTACCCAAAGATCCTTATAAGCTTTTTAGAAGTAGGAAAGAAAAAAGGCAACACTATGATATGCCTTGGTGAGGAACCAAACACATATATGAGTGTCGGCGTGAAAACGTGGTAGCCGCGTCGAGTGGACACGCAGCAAGCCGGAATGATCTAGATATCTGCTTGGCTTCAACGCAGGACCAGTCGATCCTGCGAATTTCCAAGGGCGTGCCAGTCAATTTGACCTGCAATTGACAAGGAGAGAATATTTATCAGTAACTTAGGGTAGAACATGCTGGTTTGGCCCAGATAGTTCCAAGTGTGCAGCTTTGGGAGCAGCCAGACGGGAAAATCGACTAAATTGCCGATACGAGAAGAAATCGACTGTTAAGGACTGTAACGCTCGCATGTCATGATTGATTTTATAGTAACGAATACAATGCACCTAGTTTTAATGATCCTTTCCCTTAAGCTATTAACATGTATGCGTCAAAGATACATCACTGGCAAAATTAGATTTGATCAATACGTGGTGTAGAGCCAATGAATCCGGTGAAAAGGGATATGCCACGCAAACAATCGGCTGTTTGATATAAACAGATCTACGAACCATCTAGATCTAATCTATTAATATCAACAGTGAGGTTCGACCGGATCGATGCAGCTATGATGATGATGATAGTCTAGAACTAGAAAATCTATAGAACTGACCATACTTCAATAGGTTCATGATAGCGTGCCATATCTGTGAAAGCACAGGCGGATTGGCTAAAATAGCCAATTCAGGTAGAAAAGGGATTACAACATGTGAACAATTGACTATTTAATATGGACAGATCTACAAATTCATCAAATCTAACTTGTTATCCTTAACAGTGAGGTTCGACCGGATCGTTGGCAGCAATGATAAACATAACATATCAAATCTTTAAAATAAATAGATCTATTCACATCTAACAGAATCATGAAGACACACTATAAGCGTTAAAGTAATGGCAATCGACTCTTTAGCCGATGCAGGCATAGTAAACATCCAAGGTCACGTCTGGTTGAAAGCAAATCTACCAACTAGCATACTCTGATTTAAAGTGCTATCAGTGGGGATCGACCGGATCGTTACAGCCATAATAGCAAGCTATAGACCAGATTCAACTAGCTAGTAAACCTTCTCAAGATCAGACATGCCTTAGCCACGTACTATGCACGATCAAGATTGAAGTAGAACGATCGATAAAACATAATCCATCGTTTAAAGTAATAACCATCGCAATGTGACAAAATAAGCGATGGACTAAAAGGATGTGAGGCCGATCTAGATTGATCTCGATTGGGTAAGTTGATATTGCTGAAACTAATGACAACAAGAACATCAGCAAGATTGGTAACTTAATGAATCTATCCAAAGGATGCCACCCTTAGGTAGGGCCGATAACTTGACCTTAATCTAATTCGAGCAGTGGAGGTCGAACTTAACCGATGTAGCCAAACTTGAACTAGATAAGGATCGATAACTAACTTATACTAGAGCTCGTAAGAGGTCGGCTGGATCGATGCAGCCTTACAAACAAAGGTATAAGCCATGACGGTACTTACAGACAAGCCGGAGGTCGACCAAATCGATGCAACCCTACTTGTTGAAGAACTCGCTGAGATCTACAGTACTCCTACTCCTAAGGGTTGGCGTGAAGCCAAAAAGAAAGTAATTGGTATTGATTGATTGGATTCCTTTTTGCAATAGCTGGGGTCCAATATTTATACCCAGAACCTAAGCATGAATCCTACTCAAATACGACTTATTACAATCTTTGGAATAAATGAAACATTCCTAACTTAAGATAACTTGGACCCTAATCTTTCCTTTTTTGTAGAGTCCGACATATTTTCCCCGATGCCAACCATAGCTCATTGACGTCATCTGCTGATGTCATCCAAAGAGAGCCGATCCTAGTACCGCGTCCGAATCAGCTGATATCGATCCTTATACAATCGATTCCTTGATGACACAATCTTGGAAGCTTCGAGTTCTCGCGTTCTTCTTCCCAAATTTTGGTGTAAATACATGCCCCCCAATTTTGGGATAAAAATGATTTTATTCCAAAATTTCTATTTACCTATTCACCATGTCGCAACCATTTATTCCAAAATATACGCATTTCTCCTGATATTCCTAGTCCGAATTTTATATAATACCCCAACAGTATCAATTCTGATTCACTTTGCCCATTCGCTTTCCTCTTCTTCTTCGAGCAAGCCTCAACAACCAAAGCCACTGCCACTAGAGCTCCAACCCTAGCAGTTTTCCCTCTGCTCGAGTTGTTCGTTAAATCATTCCTCAGCAACCTTTTTTTTGGATTTAGATCCATTCCAACTAAAATAGCGACCAATGACTACATCCCTGAGGTACGTCTCCAAATTTCTGCCCTTCAACTATTAGCTGCTACTCTGTATCTTTCTCTTCCTTAAGTTTATCTCATCTGGCTTTCCAGGGGATGGAAAATGAAATTCTGATCCCTTCGTCTATTGTTCCAAATGCTTATTACCTTGGACCCATGGGAGATGCTAATCCTTTGGATTTTATCAACCAAAAAACCAATCAAATTCCTTTTAGGTAGTCCTTGGTAGATCTGTTTTCTTGGAACACCAAAAATCCCTTTAGGAATTGGCCCAAAATGCCTAAGGGATGGAGAGACTGGTTCCATAGAGTGTCAGACAAAAAGGGCGGAGACTGGGAAGTTTATGATTTGAGCCAATGCCTGACCCTTTCACTGTCTAGAATGGAGAGAAATAATTCACTCCTAATTGCCGCTTCTTACTTCTAGTCCAACACCTTGAATGCTTTCATTTTTGGTCATGGCCCAATGACTATTACCTTGGCCGATGTTTATAAGTTGACTGACCTTAGAATAATAGGACCAATGCAGCCATATGAACTCTTAGGTGCTAGGTCAAAGAAATTGGTCAAAATATCGGACTGCACAGGATGGGCAAGCTACATCCAGAACCATATCAGGAATGAATCGACTGTTAGCAAAAGAGAACATGTGGCTTTTCTGAACATGTGGCTAGAAAGATTAATCTTCTGTGGGTCATCTTGTGGTCTAACTTACAATCATAAACTCATGGCAGAGCATCTAGCAGTAGGCATTGAGATTCCTCTTAGAAAGTATCTGTTGGGATCAGGTTACCATTTGATGCATCAGGTGGCCGCTCAGCTGCTGAAGAATGAAGCAGTGGACACTATCAACGGCCCTTGGTGGTTAATACAAATGTGGTTAAATTTGTATATGCATAAGATTGTAAAGCCAAATCTCTAGAATTTTAGCTTTCCCTCTTCCAACTTTGATGAGGAATACAGAGGCGAAGAAGGAAGAACCCGTCAGTGCATGACCTATGGTGAAGCTGCATCGGCCATAACAGTTGCTGTCGATATTGGCCATCTCTTCAAGAAGTTTTATAGAGGGTTTGATGCAGATATTCTAACTTGGCTATCCTATGATGAGGATGAGAACAATGAGTTGGTCTTCCCATTCAAATTCCAATTTGAATCAGGCTGCTCAGACAAAATGACAGTTGCAATCTTCAATTCCTTCATCAAACCTTGCGGTCTTCTAGCTGAATTTCATCATGGCCATGGCAAAATGTCGATAGGTTCCTTCCTTCTAGGCAACCTTCCAACCTATGAGTTTTACAACCCTTCTTTCATAGCTCGTTAGTTTGGTCTTGGTCAACTGCCCCCCGGGCTATTTTTCAAAGATATACTGAAACCGAGAGAAGGCATCAGTGAGGCATTGGAAGCTTCTAGAGTTTTTCAGTTAGGATCAGATCTTCCTTCCCTCTATCTACATGAATGGACTAGAGCCTCTTTCACTTTCCATTTATATGATCTCTGGTGGCAAGAATGGCACTCCCACCTCTTCTGCAGGCCAGTTCACCCTAGCTGTATAGCTCTGGATGAAGATTTTGCTTCTAACAGTGAGGTAACTAGCTAACTCTTTTTCTTCCATATAGATCATCTACTAAAGTCCCTCTTACAACTTATCTAATAGAACTCCCTTACAGGATGCTGAATTCAATCCCCCAATTGTGGACAAAAAAGGGCATGCCATAGAGTATTCTCCGCCATGTCCAATCTCGAGACTAGGATCAACTGCACCTCCACTGAAGAAGCTAATGAAAACCTAGGCTGCTTCTACAATTGTAACATACTAATCTTCAAAATGCAAGGCAGCCGAGGGGACAACCCAAAAAACCATTACTGGAAAAAGGCTTCACAAAACGAGACCATCATCTGCTCAAGTAAAACAATTCATCCTCTTTGCCAAAATGATATTTAATTTCTAATTTTGATTCTCTCCTCACAGTTATCAACCATCGCATCCCAATCTGCTCTAGGTGCTGAACTATTGTCCTAGGTGTTTAAATCAGCACCAACCAAGTCTTCATCTGCTGATCCTCAAAAGGGGCCAATTTTGGTTGAAACAACAGATGCTTCTAGGACAGCAGAAGATGAGAATCCTCCCACTTCACTTTCTGATGTTGCCATGGTATCTCCTCCAAACTCTTATTTTTTATTCAATTTTCACCCTTCTCTGACTATTTATTACGCCAGATACTCCCTGAGGAAACACTCACGCATGAGCAGGAGTCTGACAGTCTACCCATTGAAAATAATCCTGTTGGCATTGTCATCCAGACTGTCGAATCTCTAGTCCAGCAAACAATTGATGGTAAGAACATCATATATCTATTTTACCCTTCTACAACAAATATGAATAGAAAAATCTTCCTTTATATTTGTAGATACCAATGTTGAAAGTTCAAAGCCGATTCAACCAGATAACATTAAGTCATCAGCCATTCCTTCTCAGATAGAAGCTATCCTAGAAAAGGTACCGTATTTACTTCACCATTTATCTCATCATCAACTGATCTGATCCTTTTAACAAGATTTCCTTTGCTCATATGTAGGCACTTAGTTCTCTAGCTCTGAGCTACTCCTTCAATTTTGAAGAGTACATAGATGAAGGTGATATCAGTTCATCTGCCACCTCTCTCTAAGAGACTTTATCAGAAGAGACTAGAAATCGGCTAAGGGACATATTGCCAATGCTTGAGAAAGATATAGCCGATTTGGTTCAATATGCAGATTCAATGCGAAAAATCTTCTTAGCTATCAGGGATAATTTGACCCCGGATCTCATTGAAGCTATGACTCCTTTATACATCATTGAAGATCAAGCCCTGAAGGTGAGAAAAGCTTAGAGGAATCTATCTGACCATGAAGCTTTGATGGCCAAGAAGTATTCTAATAAACAAGAAGCCAAGGAGCTAGCGCAACTGATTGGCAATCTGAAGAATTCCTCTTCTAGAATCAAACCAGAGTTGAATCAATTGAGAGCTAGGCGTGCTGAACTTGAGAGAGAACTAGAGAGTGTGAAGGCCGCCATCAATTGCCATGAGTCCAACTTGGTTCAGATCCCCAACACCATCAAACAGAAGAAACAAGAGATGCTGACCAAGGTCAAAGAAGGCAAAGCCATCCATAGCAGCCTTGAGAACATTCCTAGTTCAGCCAAAGGAGACAAGCAACAAATTATAGAGGTTGATGCTATTCGGCTGAAACCTTTGAAGGCAATCCAGGATGCTTTGAATTTGTTATGTAACTACCTGTAATACATATATCTCATGTGAAACTAATGAGAACCATATTTCCCGCTAATCTATTGTATTTCTTGTCTTGGCTAAGGAGCCAATTTAAAAATAGCCAATTCCAGACCTCTGGCCTTAATCCAATTAAGTCTGGAAAACGGCCTTCATTAAGAAAACTCAATCTTCTATCCTCAGTTATCAACACCGCATTCTCTTCGGCATTAGTGAGGCGGCGCTTCACCTTCTATTAATTGCAGTTACTCTTCACACGTCTTGAGATATCTACCATCCCATCTCTATAGCTATAAATACCAGCCAAGGGCATTGGCTTCGAACACATCTATACTTGCAACTACCTCTGTTCTTTGCACTTCTCCACCTTCACAAACCCTGTAGTAGTTTTCTTCCTCCTCTCAGTAGATCTAACCAAAGCCCTTGGCTGGTGAGGACAATTAGGGCAAGCGCGCGGCGGAAGAGGTCCCGGAGGAGCATCTCCATCGTATGAGGTGAGATCAACATCCTCTGCTCATGGCAATGGATCTCTCTAACTTGTTTATAGGTTTGTCCTGAATGATAGCCTTCGTCCACTTCCTCCCAGGGTTGGCGAGCCCTCCAATGTTGCATCTAATGCTGCCTCCATGCTGGACTCGTCGTCGGACTCCTCCGATTCTTATAATGGTGATGACGCCCGGTGTTTCCTCCGGGAGTGGAGGACGGCCCAGGACCATTATTTTGAGGCAACTCGGGAGAACGGTCAGCTTGAGATCCGCCTTGGGGCTTCTCAAGCCACCCTCCTCACCACCGAGGAAGAGGCCAGTGCTACTCCAGTGCGGCTGGCCGAGTCTAACTCGCCATGGTGGCGGGTAAGATAAACTCCAAGAAAACTCTTCTTCTAATTTCCACTGTCTTTGCCTTGATATCTTCTTTGTTTCTGTGATCGCCAGCCTTGACCGTGTAGTTAGAGAACCTCCAGCTGGCGGCGAGTGTGGCTACAGTGGCCGTCAATGCTCGGGGCCCCTTGATCAATGCCTGCGTCCATGACGTCCTAGCCCATGTCTAGGAGATCACCCTCCATGGCGTCTATCATGGCGCATCGGTGGCACTGGCTGTGGCATAGGTTCAGACTAGGTACAAGCTCCATACCATGGAGACTGGTTTCCTAATGGATGATGGCCCCAAGGAGCATGAGGAGTTCATCGAGGACTTCGTCGATGCAGTGGAGGCCATCATGGACTTTACATCCGCTCAGGATATGATAAACAATGTCTTTGGCTAGTTTGTACTTAGGGCAAACTAATCAATGAATAAAGTCTTCTGTTTTTCTAAGATCGTATCTCAGTGTACTTTCTGCAATGTCTTGTGTATACTATAATAGTTTCTGTGTTGGTTTTTTGCACTACAGGTGATACATATCGTATTGGCTTTCCCCCCTTTTGGGGTAATTTTTTGAGCTAAAGGCGATACCCTTCTGGTACCAGCTATTAGAGCCAATGACTGAAGAAATTGGCTATCAAGTATTAATCCAAATACTAGGATAATATTCCTTCAGACATTTTCCATTGATCACTTCTTGATAGGTTGCACTAGAACTCTTCAGACCAAAGATCATTACAACCCATTCAAATAAGCCGATTGGGCCAGGGCACTTGAAAGATGTCTTCCTTAGCCATTATATTCTACATTACCGCCCATAAAACCTAATAACCTTGTGCCCGGCTGCTGCATCTACCAACATATTGGCTATCGGCATTGGATAACCATCCATGGGTGTAGCCTTGTTCAGATCTCTGAAATCGATGCAAACTCTTAACTTCCTATTTTCCTTATACACAGGAACAACACTGGATGTCCACTCTGCATATCGGCACGGTCGGATAAATTTCGCTTCTAGTAATCTTTCAGTCTCCTTTTTTATATCATCAAGAACATTTGGGTTAAATCTCCTCGGAGCTTGTTTAAACGGCCGATATCCAGGTTTAATTGGTAACTGATGTTCAATAATTGATCGATCTCGACCAGGCATCTCATAATATTCCCAAGCAAAACATTCTTTAAATTCCTTTAATAAATCTATCAACTCTTGCTTATACTCAGGATCCAACTTAGCACTTACATACGTCGGTCTAGGCCTATCTCCATGACCAATATCTATTTCCTCTAATTCATCGTCCGACGTAAAGCCATGTCCTAGTTTACCATCTGTACCATCTATTGAATTATCCATTAAAATAAACTCTCAGAGCTAATTGTTTGGATTGGCTATTGGCTTTCATCATTGATCTTAATGAAGCCTCCTTCCCATAGCTTGCCAGAAAAAACATTTGAAGTCTTCTAGTTCCCAATACATTGGTTCAGCTGTTGCTATACTCACAGAATCATCCGCATGAACCATCTCAACATCATCTCTATGCCACTGAATCAAGCATTGATGCATAGTCAATGGTACACAACAATTTGCATGAATCTAATCATGACTAAGAAGTAAACTGTATGAACCTTTTCCATCAATGACAAAGAATGTGGTGAGCAAAGTCTTACTTCCAATTGTCAATTAGACGTTTATTGCCCCCTGGTCTTAGATGCATTACCCCCAAAATCCTTAAGCATCATGTCGGTCTCAATCAAATCTCCTGGTCCCTTGCCAAGCTTGCAAAAAGTAGTATAAGGCATAAGATTAACAGAAGCACCTCCATCCACCAACATTTTGCTCATCGGCTTCCCATCAACGAAACCTTTAACATATAAGGCTTTTAAGTGCCGATGCTTGACTAGCTTATCGAATATAGCTTGCTGTATCACTATCAACTTGGCAACTATCTCCTCATACTCTGATTCATCAAAATCTAAATAGACTTCTTGGTCTGCTGCAGCTCTAAATTCTGACGGCAATAGAAAAGCCATTTGAATATTAGCCGATGGTTGACCCCTATTGGCTGTTTGTTTAGCACGCCATACTTGAGGTCTACCAGATGCCTGAGCCTGTTCTAGCTCTCTATTTCTTAGGCGTTGTACCCTTCTTTTCTGGCTTCTTATCAAACCTCCTGGACACCATTGCCCTTCCTGCCAAACATACTCTTCCTCATTAACTTCTTCATAATCAACCCAATTTTGATCAACAACTCGCTTCCCAAGCTAATCATGAACACCTCTATTTTTTAAGCGTCGATCCATATTATTATGATGATACTCATCTCGAGCATGGATAGACCGACGGTTGGCTTGAGATTGCCTAAACTCCCAATATTGCTCACTGCACTCTAGGCAATTATTTCTAGTAGGTAATTTCAAACCTTCATTACAACAATGTCTGAAGAAAGGACAATTCCAATATGATTCAGCTTGTTTTCTTTCATACCTCTCCTCTTCTTGTTGACGCTGATATTCTTTCTTTTGTAACCAACGCTGATAATCCTTTTCCTTCTGCCATTGCCATTTATTCAACAAAATTCGAGATGTGACACGCGGCCTTATTGCCCCGTTCCTTGACGTCTCTCCCTATTCATATCGGCTCTTCTATTGGTCACGGCACCTTTTAATCTCTCTATATTCATCAGCCGATATTTGCATCTTTGGATCGATGGTTCTGGTTTCTTTTGCCCTGGTCGATGTTAGGACTTTAGTCTTTCCCTTGAGCAACTTAACATCGACCATATTCTAATCTCTTGGGAAAGGATTATCATCAACTTTCATCTTCCGAGGTGCATCAAATTTAAGCTTCCCTTGCTGAATAGCCCTCTGTATATGCTGCCAAAAAATTCTGCACTCGTTAGTAGAATGAGAAGTAGCATTATTAAACTTGCAGAACTTCTTATTCTTCAACTGATCAGGAGGTAACATGACATAATTAGTGGGCAATTTGATCTATCCTCCCTCAAGCAAGAAATCGAAGAGCTTGTCTGATTTTGTGACATCGAAATCATAGCTCTCTTCAACCCCTTTTCCCCAAGGATTTGGCACCATCACTGTCTTCTTACCCCAATTCCATTCAGCCATAGCAATATCTTCTTCTTCATCGTCCTCATTGCCATCATTAACTGAATATGGATTATAAACTTTAGCAATTGCGGCATTCTTCTAGAATCAGGTATCTCTGCGCATATTCTAGAATTGGCTATTGAGTGCTGCCACCCGTTGAGCCAACTGAGCTAAATTGTCAAACTCTTGCCCAAGTAGCTTCTCTTCACGATGGCAACATTCCTTGAATGGCCAAAGCAGCTAGCTGATCATCAGTCAGATTCATTGAAAAGCACAAATTCCTGGTTTCTCAGAACCTTTGAAGAAACTCGGCGCCCGATTCATTAGTTCTCTACCCTATGGTCATGAAATCTATGATTTTCTTTTCTCCTATCCCTGTATAGAAATATGTATGAAACTTCTTCTCTAGGTCAGTCCAATTGGCAATGGAATTAACTAGCAATGATGAAAACCAAGTGAAAGCTAGTCATAATAGGGACAAGGAGAAGAAACGAACTCGATGAGCCTCTTCAATGGATGCTTTTCTCAACTATGTAAGATATCGACTGACATGTTCTATTGTGCTTGTGCTATCTTGACCAGTGAACTTAGCAAATTCCGGGATCCTATACCTTTTAGGAAGAGCAACCAAATCATACCACTCTGGATACGAATGTTTGTACAAAAAGGTCTGCCCTTTTGGTTTTAAACCGGATTGATTCTTCATCATTTCGGTTATTCTGAGCAACAACTCATCGGCATTTGAGTCTGGATTTCTCTATAACTGCTGACCCATCTGTGGATTAAAATTTCAGGTACCTTGATACCCCGGATTTGGAATCATATGAAGGGTATTGTAATATGTTCTATAATGATATCCTTGTGGAATCTCTATCTGTTGGGCCCTTTGCTAATTTGCTGCTTGAAGTCTCTAGTTGTAAATGTTAGGATCTGTATCTCTACAAATCCTTTAAACTAATGGCGCTATTTTTTGAGCTGACGGTGGTATTTGGCATGATGTGCCAAAATTAACCACTTGATTCTGAACTTGCCCCGTCGGCTGTTGCACATACTGCTATGATTATCCAGGATTATTCTGTATTTGATTAGTAGTGGTACCTTGAACTTGCTCAGATGAGCTCTGAACTACCTGGACATCCTCATTACTAGTTAGTGCTGCTTCTTGATGGCTATTACCAGCTTGATTAGTCCCCTGAATCGACGGATGTGGAATGTTATAATAAGCTGGTCCAACCTGATCAATTGGACATCCATGAAACACCTCTTTCATGGTATTGTGGAATGTGTTCAAGAAAGCTGTATTATGGTTCAACTTGGCATCATGGATAGATTTGTTTACAGCATCTACGAAGAAACGCCTATCATTAGCTTCATCTGTATCTGACTACCCATGCATCAAAACTCTTGGTAGTGTATATTTCTAAACAACTTTATTGTCACGTGTATTGGTGTAGGACAACAAACACTTGTTCTGAAATTCTTCTATAGCTTTACTGATGACATCTTTTTCCTCATCAGGTAGGTCTTCATAAGGCACCATAAGAATGCCCCTATTGTTGTGAGTTGCCATAACGATTGTGGGGTCCCACCAGGCGTGCCAGAACGCATGTCGGTGCAAAAACATGGTAGCCACGCTGGGTGGACACGCAGCAAGCCGGAACGATCTAGAGATCTGCCTGGCTTCAACACAGGACCAGTCGATCCTACGAATTCCCAAGGGCGTGCTAGTCAATTTGACCTGCAATTGATAAGGAGAGAAAGTTTATCAGTTACTTAGGGTGGAACATGCTGGTTTTGCCTAGACAGTTCCAAGTGTGCCACTTCAGGAGCAGCCAGATGGGAAAATTGACTAAATAGCCGATACGAGAAGAAATCGACTGTTAAGGACTGTAACTTTCACGGGTCATGATTTATTTTATAGTAACAAATACAATGCACCTAGTTTTAATGATCCTTCCCTTAAGCTATTAACATGTATGCGTCAAAGATACATCACAGGCAAAATTAGATTTGATCAATACATGGTGTAGAGCCAATGAATCCGGTGAAAAGGGATATGCCACGTAAACAATCGACTGTTTGATATAAACAGATCTACGAACCATCTAGATCTAATCTATTATCATCAACAGTGAGGTTCGACTGGATCAGTGCAGCTATGATGATGCTGATAGTCTAGAACTAGAAAATCTATAGAACCGACCATACTTCAACGGATTCATGAAAGCGTGCCATATTTGTGAAAGCGCAGGCGAATCGTCTAAAATAGCCGATTTAGGTAGAAAAGGGATTACAACATGTGAACAATCGACTGTTTAATATGACAAATCTATAAACTCATCAAATCTAACATGTTATCCTTAATAGTGGGGTTCGACCGGATCGATGGCAGCTATGATAAAGATAACAGACCAAACCTTTAAAATAAACAAATCTATTCACATTTAACAGAATCATGAAGACACACTATAAGCGTTAAAGTACTGGCAATCGGCTATTTAGCCGATGTAGGCATAGCAAACAGCCAAGGTCACGCCTGGTCGAAAGCAAATCTACCAACTAGCATACTCTGATTTAAAGTGCTATTAGTGGGGATCGACTAGATCGTTACAGCCATAATAGTGAGCTAAAGATTAGATTCAACTAGCTAGTAAACCTTCTCAAGATTAGACATGCCTTAGCCACATACTATGCATGATCAAGATCAAAGTAGAACGGCTGATAAAACATAATCCATCGTTTAAAGTAAGAACCATCACAATGTCACAAAATAAACGATGGACTAAAAAGATGTGAGGCCGATCTAGATTGATCTCGATTAGGTAGGTTGATATTGCTAAAACTAAGGACAACAAGAGCATCAGCAAGATTGGTAACTTAATGAATCTACCCAAAGGATGCCACCCTTAGGTAGAGCCGATAACTTGACCTTAATCTAATTCGAGCAGTGGAGGTCGAACTTAACCGATGCAGCCGTAATTGAACTAGATAAGAATCGATAACTAACTTATACTAGAGCTTGTAACAGGTCAGCCGTACCGATGCAGCCTTACAAACAAAGGTATAAGCCATGACGGTACTTACAGACAAGCCGGAGGTCGATCGGATCGATGTAGCCCTGCTTGTTGAAGACCTCGCCGAGATCTAACGTGGGCTAGGTGATCAAGAGCGTCTTGGCTCTAGCTCGAGGCCAGCTAATCATCCAGAGCGCCACGCCCTTCTAAGGGCTACGGTAGTAGGTCCTGATCCTCTCGAGCTGGCCTTCTAGGGTAGACCTTTCGTGGCCATGGATTGGGGTGGGGAGTGCACTGAGACTTGGATAGGGGCCCTCATTGGGCCCACTGCTCAGCGGCTTCTGCCCTAACTCTACGGAGTTGGTTGGTTTTTGGGGGTGCGTCGCCTGAGCGCCCGTCGATCGGGGGTCAAGTTGCTCCATCTGGGGAGCTGGCGCAGCCCTCAAGGCCATTGTGGGGGCTTCCTACCAGCTAGAGTGGTGGCTTCTAGGCATGTCCCTTTTGTTGACGTCTTGCATAGGCAGTTGATGGCGTCTGGGCCATCATGCCTGGTGGAGGAGTTATGGCATGCACCCCCTCGCCGTCCCACTTCGTTTGGGAGATGGGACATCAGGGCCACATGGAGTAGATCTGGTGGAGGAGGAGCCATGGCACTAGGTGCGTGTGGATCCAGGCCGTCGATGATAGCTGGCGGGCCTGAGGGGAGTAGGATCCCCTTAAGTCTCGCGAGGAGGCAAGCATGGAGTGGGCGGCGCGCGTGGTGGAAAGTGGAGTGGGGACTTGACTCGTTGTCAGCGGTTCCCTAACTTCGCCTTTACTGCACGGCCATCATCACGCAACGACCCTGAGGCATGCTGTGGGGATTGGAGAGGCGCCTAGATGGCTCCCTAGGGCCCCTTTAGGCCATTGATGGCTGATCGGAGGTCCTAGAGCTGCTCATAGCACACTGTCTAGGCTATAAAGGGGAGCCTTGGGGGACGTGACATCCTCAATCCATTCTTTCAGCCCCTTCTCTTCTTCCTCTCAGATCCATCTCTTTGGCGGTGATGGCAATGATGAAGTGCGACGCTTCCCTCCGGGTGAGCCTGTCTTGGTGCACTGGGCGATTTCTTCTTTGAGGGTGGAAGGACTCTAGTGCGGCTCCAGCCACAGCTCAGGATTGAGGGAGTCGTGTGGCTAGGGCCTTCTGCGGGGGCATCAGTGCTCTCCCATCGCAGCATGAATAGGTGACGACTGACCTACCCTCTTGTGCTGCTCCCGCGATGTTGTCGACGGGGACAGTGAGGGTGTGCACGCAGGAGCAACAAGGTGACGTCATCAGGCTTCTGAGCACCTGTGAGGCTTGGAGGTGCCCGAGCTCTACATTACTACTCTCAGCCCCCTGGTTGTCCATCTGAGTGCATGGCCGGGCCAGACGTTGTGCTCTCCGGAGGGCTTGGGCGGCTAAGATCGAGCCAGTCTCCAAGCTGTAGCTGGGAGATCTCTGCCTCTTCTCAGTGTGCTCCGCCCCTCCTGCGGGTGGCTCACTGAGCTTTTAGGCTCGGGGATCCCAACCTGCCCCTTTAGTCTCAATGAAGGTTGTCCCTCCAGTGGAGGTCAGGTCACTTGCATGGCCAGTCGCCGGTGGGCCTTCTCCGGCGCCTTGCCGCGGCACCGACATCTTGCATCTTCTAGCGGTTTTTGCTGCCGTATATTGTAATCGGGTCGTTCCCAAATAATGAAATGAAATTACTTTTGTCTGTAATCCCATTGCTCTTGATTCATGCTCAGAGACTTAGTCCCTCGTTGGGATGGGCTGTTACAATAATGGCCTCGGTGGCCTAGATTGCTACGCCCATGCTGCTAGTGGGTAATGATGTAGACAAGGCCCAATGTTCTGATAGGTACGATAGCGTCGATTGGTGGAGACTCAACATTCATGATCTAGGCTTTGAACCAAGACTGATTCGGACCCTCGCAACCGTTACACCACTGCTCCGTTGGTTATCAACCACACGAACGCGATTGACCTCGCCGAGAAGGCTTTCCTACAAGCGAATCGAGAACACAAGCAAGAACGGGATGAACGTAATCTAAAATTGCAAATAAATATGAAGCTTATGATAATGAGAAGGAGTTCATGTCTTTATTCGAAAGGACTAATTGCCATAGGCGAACAAGATCAAGAACTGGGGCCCTGGTTCACAGCAAACAGCCTTGGCGGCACAGTTGCAGCAAAACGACATCTGTTTCATGAGGAAATCAAGAACTAAACAAAACCCAAACCCTAAGGAGAGCGACGACTGCTATTTATAGAGTCTTGGGCATCACCCCCTGGACGCGCCCCCTAATGGGCCCAAACACGATACACGGTCCAATGGACCAAAAGACGGTGTCGCAGCACCCTGACAGATTCTGGATGCTGACTTGTTTTGACGATTCCTGTTGATTATGAAGAGATTTTGATGTGAAACCACTTGGATTGGCTTCCTTATCAAATTATCTTTCCATCCATATGTGGATCATCAAAAACGGAGTTCGGATGCGTCCTGGGTGACCAGTTTAAGGCAGACTGGTCCTAAAGGCCGAGGCAGACTCGAACTTGAGTTGCTTTGGGCCTCCACCTCGGGGCCTCGAACCGAATTAGCCTCGGACCTCCTTCTTGACTTGGACACCCTTGCTGGCCTCCTACCTCTCCATACCATGCACCAAAACATGGTCATATGTATGGATGTCATGTCCTCATCAGTAAGCGTCAAGCAGACAATGAAGGCAAGCTATCTGCTTCGACTCTGTTCATCCAGCATGGATCTATAGGTTGCAGCAGAGATTAAAAGCAAAATCAGAAGTCTCACGGACAAAGTCAGCTGGCCAAGGAAGAGTCCAGAGAAGAATTAAATTATCAGTTGAGAATTTAGTTGCCGATGAACTATCTGCTCCTCAAGACAACGAGATCCCGGCCGTTCAGGAGGAAAATTGCAATTATTATTCAACCTATCGCTTCTGTCGGCCTTAGCTTCGAGAATAAAAGAAGTTAAATAACTTGAAGATTCTCAAAGATATACTACAAGTGACTTCACGTCCGCTGCGTGTGCATGTTTGGAATATACTAGTTAAGGGATTAAGGAAAAACTACACACGGAAAGCAGCGTTGGATAACGGGATGACTCATACGTGATGTCCAATGTCTGAACCAAGCATTCGACCAATGACGACGACGAGGAAGTTGATCGGCAAGGGCTTTTGAGTTCTCTCAAGTATAAGGAAAGAAAGCAAGATGATTACAAGAGATACATCTGCATGCTTATCGTAGTTGGACACGGTTCGTCAATGAAGTGCGTCATCAGAAGCTTCCCACCTCCATCGGCTCATCATTAGTCTCATGGGTCCAAACCCTAAGGAGAGCGACAGCTGCTAATTATAGAACCCCGAATGTCACCCCCCTGGATGCGCCCCCTAATGGGCCCAAACATGATACACGGTCCAATGGACCAAAAGACAGTGTCGCAGCACCCTGGCAGATTCTGGATGCTGACTTGTTTCGATGATTCCCATTGATTCCGAAGGGATTTTGACATGAGACCACTTGCATTGGCTTCCTTATCTAATTAGCTTTCCATATATTTATAGATAATTGAAAACAGAGCCTAGACGCGCTTGTGTGACTAGTTTTATGACATACTGGTCCTGGAACCTGAGATGGGCTCGAACTTGATTTGGGCCTCCACCTTGGTGACTCGAACCGGATGAGCTTCGGGCCTCCTTCTTGGTTAGGACACCCTCCCTAATCTCCTAATCCTCTATCTCCAAGCATGGTCGTATGCATGGAGCTCATGTCCTTATCAGGTAAGTCCATGAGAACCCTGGGTTTACGGTTGTTCTGTGCCCCAGTCATGTCCCCCAGATTCGAGATCCTTGGCATCCCGACTGAGCCACTTGTATAATTCCTAAGCCCTTGTCTGTTGGTGCTCGGGGGCTCGCTGCCTCCCTCATTGGGTCACCACGAGCGGCACTAAGTTAGTTCTTAAACATCGATAGCGACGTTCTTGCCAAGGAGGTGCCCGGGATCACACCGCTGGACCAGAGTCCCCGTAGCCATGTGGCTACCTCTAGGAGAAGGAGGATCGCCTGCGGGCTTGGTAGGTGGACCTAGAGGCTGCTGAGGCAGAGCTCGAACACCAAAGGCGGAACGAGGTGAAACGGCTCCTCCGCATCGTCCTCGAGCAGCAGGCTAAGAGCTCAGCATCCCAGCACCATGCTGTGCTCTCCCGGCCGTCCCAGATGACAGCCACTCCCAACGGGGACCACTCCAACGTGCATGCCCCACAGGCATGGGGGAGCAGTGGTGACACCTCTAGCAATAGCTTCGACTGGCTATGAACTCAGGGCGCCAAGCCTCGGTAGGAGCGAAGGCATGACCTTTCTCCTTGGCGTCCCCCATGCACCACCGGATCGGCAACGACCGCGACGTCCGCGACACCATCGAAGCCAGGCGTCACACTCAGGTGCAGTACCACACCCCTAAGCAATGGGGTGGTGGCGCCACCCCGGATCACTTTGGCCCCCCAGCGTTCGAGGCAGCAATCCAGGCGTCTCCCTACCCTAGGCGTTTTTGGCCATTGACGCACATCTCCAAGTACGATAGCGAGACCAACCTGGATCATTGGCTAGAGGACTATCACCTTGCCGTGAAGGCTAGGGGTCTGACAATGACATCACCATCCAGTACCTTCTCTTGCTCCTATTGAAATTGAGCAGAGCTTGGCTCAAGCAGCTCGAGCCTGGCAGCATCCGCTACTGGGGCGATCTCCGTTTGGTCTTCATCGGCCACTTCTAGGATACGTACACTTAGCCCAGGAACTCGTGGGACCTCTGCAACTACAGGCAGAGGTCCAACGAGACCCTTCGGGAGTACATCCAGTGTTTCTCCAAGAAGCACAATGAGCTCCCCAACATCACCAACACTGACGTCATCAATGCCTTCATCTACGGCATGACCTGCGAGGAGCTTGTCCACGCGCTCAGCCTCGAGACCCCGCGCATGATGCGGGAGCTCCTGGACATCACTGCCTAGTATGCCACAGGCAAGGAGGCTATCCAGGCCAACTTCAGTGGCAAAGCGAAGGCCGCCGGTCACCTTAGTGGAGGCGACGGCGGTAATGATCCCGCCTCATCCCAGCGACACCATGACAGGAGGCACAAGGACCGGAAGCGCCGCTAGGAGGAGATGGTGGCCATGGCCAATTGTGCTGCTAGACCTTAGCCAAGCAAGCAACGCACATGCCTAGAACACTTCAAGAAGGTGCTTGAGCCCCCCTACCCATTCCACAGGGGGCAGGCAATGCACCTCCTCAAGGACTATGCTATCATGAAGGGCTACATCCATGGCACCCTTGGCCAATAGGGCAAGGCCTAGAAAGCCTACCCTAAAGGTCAGCGACCCGGTGGGAGGTGCCTAGGAGGAAGACGCTGAGTTCCCCAAGACCGAGCGCTGCCTCATGATCTTCGAGGGCTCCCACGCCTATGAATCCCGCTAGCAGCGCCGCATCACCAAACAGGAGGTGAACACCATTCACACCCTCGCCGCTCTGACATGGCTCCGATGGTCCAGATGGCCATCACCTTTGACCAGGAAGACCACCCCGATCACGTCCCTCATATGGGGCGCTACCCGCTCATGGTCAGTCCGATCGTGGGCACCACATGCCTCACCAAGGTGCCGATGAATGGGGGCAGTGGCCTCAACATACTCTATGCCAGCACCCTTGATAAGATGGGCATTCCTCAAAGCAACCTGCGCCCTAGCAAGGCGTAGTTCTATAGGATCGTGTCAGGGAAGGAAGCCGTCCCCCTCGGGCGCATCCACCTCAGCATCACCTTCGACCAACTAGACAACTTCCGCAAGGAGCCACTCACCTTTGAGGTGGTTGACTTCTCTGGTGTCTATCGTGCCCTCCTCTATCGACCGTGCTTTGCCAAGTTCATGGCCGTCCCCAACTACATCTACCTGAAGCTCAAGATGCCTGGCCCGAAGGGGGTCATCACCGTCGTGGGCAGCTTCGAGCAGGCCTACTACTACGAGCAGGACTGCATCACCCAAGGCAGATTCGAGCAAGCCTACAACTACACCTACCTGAAGCTCATCGCCCCCTGTGATCCTGATGGCTCTGGTCATGACATAGAAAGGGCATTGGCAGAGGAAGCAACCAAGGTAGTAGCAGCGCTTGACCGACCGAGCATCCGCGAGGTGGCCAGGGCTCCTGGTGGCAGCAATGGCTCGACTGGCCCCTCCATCCAGGTGCTCGGCCCCCCAAAAGGGGTTGACCTAATCGAGGTGAGTTACGACCTTTCCCCATGAGGGAAGGCCAACATCAAGCCATCTGCCAGAAGCACCGTCTCCTGAGCCATGACCCACAAGCCGACCTCCTTCGCTGGCCTACCTCTCCAACAACAAAAACCAAGCTAAGTCCCATCCTCCTGACCCTCCTGCTTCGCTTGTCTCTATAATTATCTCCTTTAACCTGAGCCACTCTAGCGGTAGCTCGGCCACACCAGAGGATCGACTAAGCTAACCACATGCTGACCTTTTTGAAGGACGACCACTATAGAAGGCCCTCAGGCAAGGTGAGGATAGGACGAACGAAGCAAGAGGACCAAGCGAGGGATCAGCAAGGCGCTAACGGAATAGCCCCGACCGCTGCGTTACAAGCTATGTCATCTTTCCCTTCTCTAGTGTCCATTCCATTTTCTTTGTAGGTACCTACCTGTCTCCTGATCCTTCATTGGACCGAGCCACTCCACCACATGATGGTCCGGGGGACCCCTAGAAGGGGCATCATAGAGGTTTCTAAGGCCGGCCCACTAGGCTTCAAGGTCGCCCGAAGCAACTAAAGGTGCGAGGGACATTCATGGTCGGGCACCAGAGGCCTTAGCCAGCCACCGCCGAGTGAAAGGCCAGTCAAACGCCAGCCAAGGGCACCCCAATCATTTCGACAATCTACTTGAGGGGCCATGCCCAAATCACACCTGCCCCGTCAAACACATGTACAAGGACTGCTCCCTCATGAAGCGCTTCTTCACCGGTGGCTCCAAGAAATGGGAGCAGAAGAAGAAGCCTAAGGCAGAAGCCGATGAAGCCGGAGAGAAGGATGACGGCTTTCCATCACTGGACGACTGCCTCATGATCTTCGGTGGGTCGAAGGCATATGGCTCAAAGCACCGACAGAAGCTCGCATGCCGAGAGGTCTACGAAGCCAAGCCCACCACGCCCACTTTCCTCAAATGGTCAGGGTCTCCCATAACCTTCGATCGATCCAACCACCCAGATAGCCTCACACACCCAGGTAGGTACCCGCTCATGGTTGACCCTATCGTCAGCACGAAGCGGCTCACCAAGGTACTGATGGACGGAGGCAGCGGCCTCAACATCTTGTACGTTGAGACGCTCGACGCTATGGGCATCGACCGGGCACGCATCTGGCCGACTGGAGTGCCCTTCCATGGCATCGTGCCTAGAAAGCAGGCCATGCCACTTGGGCAGATCGATCTGCCCATCACCTTTGAGGGTTCGTCCAACTATAGGATGGAGACCCTCACCTTCAAAGTGGTTGGGTTCCATGGAACCTACCACGCCATCCTAGGGCGACCGTGTTACCCAAAGTTCATGGCCTTCCTCAACTACACCTACCTCAAGCTCAAGATGCCGGGCCTATGTGGGGTCATCACCATCAGCACTTCTTTCTAGAGGGTCTACGAGTGCGAGGTCAAAAGCTGCGAGCTCGCTTCGGCAACCCTCGCTTCAAAGGAGCTCGCAGCCATCGGGAAGGACATCGCTGAAGGAGCACCCAAAGCAAAGCGAGCGGCCGGATCATTTGAGCCTATGGAGAACTTCAAGGAGGTCCTTGTCGACCCCAACAACTCCACTGACAAGATGGTGCGCATCGGCACCGCCCTCTCCCCCAAATAGGAAGGCACGCTCGTCGACTTCCTCCTCGTCAATAGAGACATCTTTGCGTGGAAACCCTCAGATATGCTAGGAATTCCAAGGGAAGTCATTGAGCATACCTTGAAGATCAGGCTAGGTTCCAGGCTGGTCAAACAACGCCTGCGCCGCTTCAACGAGGAAAAGCGAAGGCTCATCAGTGAGGAAATCGCTCGGCTCTTAGCAACCGGTTTCATCAAGGAAGTGTACCACCCAGAGTGGTTGTCCAATCCCATTCTGGTAAAAAAGAAAAGTGAGAAATGGAGAATGTATGTTGACTACACAAGCCTCAATAAGGCGTGCTCGAAGGATTTGTTTCCTTTGCCACGCATAGATCAGGTAGTTGACTTGACCTCGGGGTGCAAAACCCTATGCTTCCTTGATGTGTACTCCGAGTACCAATAGATCACGATGAAAGAGTCCGACCAGCTTGCGACCTCTTTCATCACCCTGTTCGGATCGTTCTGATACGTAATGATGCCACTCGGACTCAAGAACGCCGGGGCTACATACCAGCGTTGCATGACCAAATGCTTTGGAGACCTCATCGGGTGGATGAAGTCGAGGGCGGCACCCTAGAGCTTATGTGGACAACATCATAGTCAAGTCCAAGCAGACCGACCAACTCGTGGCCAACCTAGAGCAGACCTTTAGGAAGCTTCAGGAGAACACCATCAAGCTCAGCCCTGAGAAATGCGTCTTTGGGGTCCCAAGGGGCATGGTGCTTGGATTCATCGTCTCTGAGCGTGGCATCGAAGTGAACCCGGTAAAAATCTCAGCCATGAGGAAGATGGGCCCGATTTCGAACCTGAAAGGAGTTCAGAAGATTATCAGGTGCCTCACAGCACTTAGTCGCTTCATTTTGTGCCTCAGTGAACGGGGGCTCCCCCTTTACTGGCTCCTGAAGAAGACCAACTGATTCATGTGGATGCCTGAGTCTCAGGAGGCGCTTGATAGGCTCAAAGTGCTCCTAATGAAGGCCCCATTTTGGTCCCACCGGCTAAGAGAGAGCCACTCCTACTCTACATTGTAGCTTTGACTTAGGTGGTCAGCGCCACCTTGGTTGTAGAACAGGGAGAAGAGGGACACCCCCTCAAGGTACAGCGCCCCGTGTACTTCATTAGTAAAGTTGTGTCTAACTCCAAGACAAGCTACCCCCAGATCCAGAAGCTCCTATATGCCATCCTGATCACCAAGAGGAAGCTAAGCCACTACTTTGACTCACACCAGGTGACCATTGTGTCATCTTTTCCCCTCGGCGAGGTTATCTAGAACCGGGAGGCCATGAGGAGAATCATGAAATGGGTGCTCAAGCTAATGGATCAGGGCATCACATATGCCCCATGAATGGCCATCAAGTCCTAGGTACTGGCTGACTTTGTGGCCGAATGGATCGAGATCTAGATGCCACCGGTGGCCATCAATCAGGAGTACTGGATGATGTACTTCGATGGATCACTAATGAGGAAGGGCGCCGGGGTTGGGCTAGTTTTTGTTTCCCCCCTTAGGGTGCGCATGAGGTACGCAATCCACATCCACTTCCCAGTTTCAAATAATGTGGCTGAGTACGAGGCACTCGTCAATGGCTTGCGCATCGCCGTTGAGTTGGGCATCCGACAGCTTGACATTCAAGGTGACTCACAACTGGTCATCGACCAGGTCATGAAAGAGTCAAGCTGTCACAACGCCAAGATGGCTGCGTATTGCCATGAAGTTCGATAGTTGGAGGACAAGTTCGATGGCCTCGAGCTCAATCATATCCCGAGGTGGCTCATGAAGCAGTCGACATATTAGGAAAGATGACATCGAGCTGAGAGCCGGTCCCTATTGGCATCTTCGCTAGCGACCTGCACAAGCCCTTGGTCCGATACAAAGAACCAGAACAGACTGGCAATGAGCCGCCAGTTCTGGGCTCGGGAGCTGACCGACCCTCAGCTCCATCTAACCCCAAGGTCATGGAACTCGTCGAAGACCCAGTGGTGGAGCCTGACCCTCTGATCGACTAGAGAAAACCTTATCTCGATTGCCTCATCCACGATGTGCTCCCTACCGACAAGACAGAGGCCCGATGGCTCGCACATCACGCTAAGTCCTTCGTTGTCATCAAAGGAGATCTCTACAAATGCACCCACACCAGAATCCTATAGCATTGCATCCCCACCAAGTAGGGGAAGGACCTGCTAGAAGACATCAATGGAGGGGTGTCGATGTTTTGAGTAAACACCAACAAGTAAATTTGTATTATTGCGTGTCTAGACCAGATGGTGTGCTAAGAAGACACAAGGTTTATACTGGTTCAGGCAGAATGTCCCTATGTCCAGTTCATGGCTACTGCTCATGTTACTAGCACTGGAAAGTTCGTAGTAGGGGTTACAGATGTGCGAGAGAGGGACATGTCCCAAGTCTCTGATGGAAAGATCGAATGGGGACCAAGAGCTCGGTCGCTACTCAGCTATGTGTTCGAGGTTCAATGTTAGTGGTTCTACTATAATGTGGTGTGCTATGCGATGCGGTGAACCGATGCCCCTTAGTGGGATGCCCTGCTTTCCCTTTTATAGGCCAAGGGAAAGCACAGGTTACAAATGGGAGAAGATAGGAGAAGAGAGGCCAAGAAAGTCCTTCAGGGTCGCCGGCCTTTCTTTTCCTTCGTGCGAGCCCCGCTGACATGGCAAGTGGTGACAGGGATAGCCCCATGCGGGGTGCCTGTCCACTAACACTGCCATGCCCTGGTGCTTGTCAGCGGGTCGTAACGTCCCACTCCATCCCGGTGGACGGTGCGGTGATCCAGCGTGCTGGTCAGCGGCCATACAAAGAGTGGGTAGCATAGTGACCACGCGTCCATCACTATGGGTGATGTGATTCCCCTAGAATGACATGTCATGGGGATAGGTCATGCTGAGACATATTGCTCCTTGCATGATGCCAGAAGTTGGACCTTAGGTAGTACCTTCAGGCCCATAGTGGTTAGCGGTGGCGTGAGCTTCCGTTAGGAACTGTGTCCAAGGGATCGGGTGAGATGAAGCTAGCCCTCAGACATCAGGTGAGATAGAGCCAGCCCTCAGAAGTCAGGTGAGGCAAAGCCAGCCCTTAGACATTGGGCGAGGCGGAGCTGGCCCTCAGACGTCGAGCGAGGTGGAGCCAACCCTCAAACATCGGGCGAGGCGGAGCCAGCCCTTAGACATCGGGCGAGGCAGAGCCAACCATAGACGTCGAGTGAGGCAGAGCCAACCCTCGGGGGTCATACGAGGCGGAGCCAATCCTTGAGGGTCGGACGAGGTGGAGCCAATGGCCTCGGTGGTTGGACGAGGTGGAGCCCAGCAAGAGGTGTAGTCGCGCTCTTGTCTGTTCGGATGAATCGACATTGATGGTTATTAGCTCCTCTTCAGGTACCCTAGTATTGGTCCCCGACAGTAGCCCTCGAGCCCTCGGGTAATTTAGGTAAAATTGCCTGGGGGATTTTTTGACTTGCCAGTGGGTGGGCGCGAGCGCACCCGGTGGGTGTAGCCCCCGAGCCCCCAGGTGATTCGGGTAGAATCGCATGGTTTTTTTGACTTGCCAGTGGGTGTAGCCCCCAAGCCCTCTAGTGATTCAGGTAGAATCACCTGGGTTTTTTTTGACTTGCCAGTGGGTGCGCACGAGCGCACCTAGTGGGTGTAGCCCCCGAGCCTACGGAGGGGTAGAATACTCCTTCGGAGGTTTTTCCATAAGGGAGGACTCTGAGGGCCCTAGCCTTCCTTTATCGCCCATGGCATGTCCTGGGGAACGATGATTTCCTCTTGCCGAGGTCGGACCCTTCATGGGTATGGCCGTGAGATTTGGTGGTTCGTTAGCTAGATAGTTTGATTGGGTCCTAGCATCCCATTCGCGAGGATCCAACTAGGGTCAGCCTAGCTGAGACTCAATCATGGGCCGAGATGCCCATGACGCTCGTGCACCTAAGTACTGGCTGCTTGCGGGGCCCATCCCTTTCCATCCCTTATCGTAGGGGTGCTTGGAGCGGCTGTCAAACCCATTGATGGGACAACCATCGAACTCCTGGGCCCAGATAGGCCATAGAGGCATTTTTTGATCCGTATTCCTCTTATTCGTAATGAGTCCTAGTCCGCCCAGGGAGGCAAAACATCCGGTGAGCCTTCTAAAGGAAAGGATAGGGATTGCGTGCACATATCCCATGGCATGATGTTGTGGCAGATCATGGTAGGCATGGAGATCTAGGCGGATGATTGGTTTCCTCGCATCTGTCGCCCCTATAAAACTAAAGGGTTCGCCTCCAGGGTTTCATACTTTGTCTCCTTGCCTTTGCATCTGAAACCTCCACCGCCAATCGCCTAGGCTTCCCGTATCCATGTCTCAGCCGCCGTTGAGCTCACATCCACCCACCCCCATCTTCCAATGGATACGTGGTGCTGCTCTGACATCACCTTCCAGCACTTGGAGGGCCTCATCCACCGTGGTCTTCTCTGTGCACGGACCACAACCGAGGAGTGGCTACTGCCCAACAAGGAGGATGTGCTGTCGCCACTCGATGGCTACGTCGTCTCGTTCATGCACTTCCATGAGCAGGGGTTTGCTACCCCTGCTAATAGATTTCTTTAGGGGTTGCTGCACTACTACCACATTGAGTTGCAGCATCTCAATCCCAATCGAATCCAGCACATGACAGTGTTCATCGCCCTGTGTGAGGGATTCCTAGGGATCAATCCCCACTTTGATCTGTGGTGACACTTCTTCACCATCACCCTCTAGAAGAAGAGGGAGAAGAAGCAGGAGCTGAACACGCCGATGGGATGTGCCGGCATCCACCTCCGAAACAACCGGGTCACCGAGTACCTGTCGACGCGTCTATCGACTCCCAACAAGGGGTGGCATTTGCATTGGTTTTATCTCAAGAACGACGCAGCCGCCCCACTGCTGGAGTTCTCCGGGCGCCTAATCAAAGAGGCCCTAGATTCATGGAGGAAGTGGGGTGTCCCGGAGAAGGACAAGAAGAAGATCCGGGACCACCTCACCGCCCTCCGCATCCTAAAGGAGAGGGGCCTAAAGGGGTCGGGCATCATCAGGGCCTACCACACGAGGAGGGTGGCACCACTGATGAGGCGCATGCTTCCGCTATACGTGATGGCGCCCAAGGCGTCATTTGACACAGCGCATCAAGGAGGCGATGGAGCCTTTGCGGGACGACACCTGCGCTCCCCTTGATTTCGTGTACCCGGTGTCAGGGCACCCTTCGATGCGGCCGGAACCGGGCTACATCGTCTTCGTAAGTTTCCTTTCCTCATGCCTCCTCTTCAATTGATCTCCCGACCCCTTGACACTAACATTGAGATGGGGGGACCAGCCGAGGAACCTTATCCTTATGGATCACCTGGCTCCATTGCCGAGGGATCTGTCCATGTGGGTGGCGAATCATGCTGAGGCCGAGCAGCAGAGGAAGGCGAAGGAGGACGAGAGGAAGAAGAGGCAGCAGAAATTGTGGGCATGGGAGCAAGGGGAGAACACTGATAGCGACGACTATGAGGAAGATGACGATGTGGTAGTTGATGATCTAGAGCGAGGTGATGACCTAGAGAGTGAGGATATGCTGATAGGTATCCGTTCGTCTTTGCAGGGGTCAGGACCCTTCCCGTTTCATGAAGGGGAAGGCACATCTATGAGGCCGGCGGAGACAGGCCAGGCCGTTGGCCTGCCCCAAGAGCCAGCAGGGGCGGGCGGATCTACCGTTGTGCCTGAGGCGTCAGTGGAGGAGTGTGGCTCCACCGCCGTGCCCCAAGGTGCAAGGGGAGTGAGCCCCTCCGCCCAGGAGAAGGGGGAGGGCTCAAAAAGGCCCCACCTCGACAAGGCGGAGCAGGGGTCTAGGGGTTTGCCCCCTAAACGTGTCTGCCGCCCAACAGCGCCAATGTAAGTCACTAGCTCCTCTATTTTTTTTCTATTTTTCTCTATTTTCATCATGACTTATGCTTTTCTTTCTTGCATCATCTTGAGGTAGCGTAATCTTTTGGAGGTGGCGCCAAAGAAGAGCGTTGCCCTACAGGCAGGGCAGCAACCGTCGGTTGGCGTCATGCCCATTTCGGGTGGGAGCGACGCCTATGTGACTACCTCACCGGCTGGTCATGCGCCGCCCACAGTGGTGCCTGTGCCCTCAGCAGGACAAGCGAGCGATGGGGCTTAAGGGATGCCCTCGGAGGTCATTGAGCAGCCAGCGACGGAGGTGATACCGCTGCCAACGATGGCGCTGACGGAGCTACCGGCTGCGCTCGTGGCGACAACCATGGTAGACACAGTGCCGTCGGTCAAGGCCCTGCTAATGCAGGTAGAGGTGGCACCAGCTATGGCTGGTGGGACATAGCCGGATGCAACCGTGGCGGTGCCCGCGGTAGCAGCGCGACCCGCACCACCAGTGACCCAAGTGACGGGGCCCGATGCGGGCCGGACGGAGGGGGACACAGTCGAGGGGTCCCCGGATGTTGCGGTGGTGGCAGAGTGGACCGGCGAGGAATCGTCCCTAGCCCTGATGTTGGGAGGCAATAACTCACCCACGTGGGGTGAGCCCCTACTCCGGTGGATAGATCCGAAGGTGCCGACATCGACGCTCTTCACCCTTGACGATGCCACCGAGAGCATGGAGCGGGAGAGCCTCGATGTGGGGACTACGTCCATGTTGGAAGCCTTGGACCACGCCAGGGGCGCCCTACGTGAAGTCATCATTCCCACGGGCCGGGTATTTGCTTGATCTTGCCTCTCGCCCTCTTCTTTCTTCATGTTTTTTTTGTGTTTTGGCCATCATCTCCTTTCAGTCCCTTATCGCTCGCAGCCGGGAGAAATCTCGGTTCCTTCGTGAGCAGAAAGAGAACTAGGACCGCCTCATTGAAGAGGCATGGCTGCACGGGGATGTGACCGCCCAGCTCATTGCCACCCAACAGAGGGTGGCTGAGCTGACTCCACTTGCCGAGGAGGCGGACAGTCTCCGACTGTGGGAGGCCGAGGCCCGTCGGCTTGTAGACAAGGCCGAGAGGGCGTGGCAAGATGATGAGGAGGCCGCCAAAGTCAGGAGGGAGCGGGATGAGCTGCTCTAGAGGGACGCTGAGACCCGCCAGCAGATCCTCGACCTTCTAGATGAGGCTGAGAAGGAGCGGGATATAACACCCTAAAGTTTGAATTTCTAGAAATGGACCTAAAAAGATTTAATTTGGAATTTTTGTGCACATTAAATATAGGAAAATAAAAAAATTTCATTAAATTAAAATTCATCATAAGGTAGCAACATGTTTGAGCATATTTGCCATTGCATTTGATTTGTTTGGTTGAGTGGTTTTGATTGAAAATTCAAAATGGTTTAAATTGCTTTTGCAAATGAAATTAAAAATGGCTTTGAAATAAAAGAAAGGAAAATTAGAAAAAATGAAAGAATTTAAAAAGTTATTCTTGGAAAACTTACCCAAAATTTGTTCATTTATGTTTGAATTAAAAAGTGTAATTTAAATCATATTTATACTCGATTCGGTTCATATTTGAATTTGTTTTGAATTAAGAAAAGAAAAAAGGATTTGAAAAAAAAACAAAAACAAGAAAAACCTCCTCTCTCTCATTTTGGCCCGAAGGCCCACGCCACGTTCTCGGCCTGGCTTGCTGGCGGCCCAACCGCCCCTTCCTTCTTCTCCTTTCCGTTCCTCCCATGCTTGGCCTGCTGGCGGCCCAACCGCTCCGCGCCCTTCCTCCCTTCCTCCTTCTCCCATGCATCGGCCTGCTCCGCACGGCCCGCTTCGTGTCGCTCCACGCGCGGCCTAGCTCGGCACCGTGGCCCACAGCGCCCACGCCCGCACCCACACGCGCCCATCCGCTCCCTTCTCTCTCACTACGCCACTGGCCCCGCACGTCAGCGCATGAGCCCTTCCCTTTCCTTTCTTCCCTCGGCGCTCCTTTCCTTCCTTCGCCCCAGCAATGGCGCACGCCATGCACGGCAAGCCACCGGGCCACCGTACTCACTTGGCAAGCATCTAAAATCATCGTCTCCTGCTTCCCTTCCATCTACTGCAGCACCACCGGCCTATAAAGCCCTGAACCGAGCGCCTCCCTCTCCTTTTTCCCGTCCGCGCTCAAGCTCACCACCGCCGCCGGCAATCCATCCCTCCCACGCCTCAATCGCCGTCGCCGACACCTCACGGAGCTTCGCCGTGTTCCCCCACAGCCATAGGTATCACCAGTTTTACGTTTTGGTCAACCATTGCTCGGATTCACCCTCACCCGCGCTGTTGTTTCTCTCCCCAGCCGCCGTCGTCGATGACCCACCCCTTTGAGGCCTTCCAGGACGCCGTGCTCTCTTCCTCCTGACTTGCAGTGAGCTACTCATTCTCCCCATGCCCTCCGTTTATCGTATTGTGCCCTGGAGCACCGTATCAGCAAGCTCCCACCCCGCCGGCCATGGCGACGCCGTGGGATCGGCACCCTGATGCGTTACCCGCCCTCGGTTTTCACCCTAACGAGTTCGCGAGCACCTATAGATCATCCCCGTGGGTTTGGTTTCGATCAGGATGGTCTAGAACACCGTACCGACGTGTGTTGTAGCGCATGGCTCACCGTTGGCCATGGCAGGCTCGTCGGAGCCACTATGTAGCCACCGGAGGTCGACCCATACACGCCTGCGCCGTCGGATTTGTCTGGATGGCCGAGATTAAAGCGTACCGATTGATGTGTAACCGGTCCACCGTGGACCCATGGACCCGGCCCACGGTGCCATGTTAGTGCGTCCACCGCATGCGTGGCACACCGCGCCAACTAGCGGCTACCGCGTGGCGCCCGGTCAGCAGACGCGGTCAACCCGCAGTCAAGCTGTGCTAGTTTTGCAGATATGCCCCTCTGTTTTTCGGTGAATTAACCCGCAGTCCATAACAGTTCAAAATAAATACAATTTAGTCATGTTTTTATTTGTTTAGGTCCCTGTAGTTTCCAGAAATAGTACGCGCAGTCCAGTAGCCGTGTAAATTCATATTTTAATTGTTTAATTCAAAAATAAGTTCAGTTTATTTACAGAAATGCCATTGCACCTTATTTCATGCATAACTTTTGCGTTTTAAGTCTGATTTGACCTGTTCGAATTGCGTTAGGACCATATTTACGTTTTCTACATGTTTATACTACTGTTAGGCATGTTTTCAATATTTAAAATTCATGGGTAGATTTAATCTATTATTTAACTAAAGGAAAACTTATTTAAATCATAACTTATTTATTTTAACTCTGAAATAGTCCGTTCAAGTTGCATTGGATTCATAACGACATGATCTATGCCTTACTATCAATGTTTTCTATATCAAAATCTCTAGAATTTCATGGTTTAAATCCCAACTTGAATAATAATTATTTCACTAGATTTATAAATGAAATGTAATAAATTCCACTTCGATTTTTAAAACCAAATATAAGTTTGACTTAATTCAACTTAAATATTATCTCTAAAATATCATATACATGCTTTATACAATAAAATAAATAAAGCTTATGGTTTTCCGTTTTATAAGCAAAATCTTTCGGTAGATGTATCTTTTCAACCGTAGCTCCGATTATCATGCTTCCCGTGTCTGTGTGTTCGTAGCAATACGTAGATCTGTTTCAAATCCTTTTTCCACTAGTTGGAGTATTGTTCTAATATGGCTATGTATGTATGGCATGCATGTCTATTTAGATGCTTGTGTGGTGTTCTATGATCTAGTCCAGTCGGTGAACGTGGTGAGTCCAGAAGCAGTTTTTGGAAGATTTGGACTAGAAGATCTAATATGAGTTTAAGGCAAGTATAGCATGGGACCATCCTTGATACCTATTCACCTTAATCATTTAATTCATATTGCATGTGTCTACCTTGGCAACTGTAGTGATTTCCCTAGCTAATTGATATCCTGGATTCCTTGTGTCGGTGCAGAAAGTGACCAGCAAGTAAATATTTATAGTTTTGTCGTATGTTGTGATCGGAGGTGGCCTAGCACTCAATGACATAGGGTTTATACTGGTTTAGGCAATGTGCCCTACATCTAGTTTGAGTCGGTCGATGACTTTATTCCTGAGCCTAGGTGCTCAAAGTTTGCAGTGGGGTTACAAACGAGGAGGAAGATGGGGTGCACGAGAGGTCCGGTCGGCTTCAGTCGGAAGGGCCAAGAGTGACAGGAGCTCCTATATGAGCTAAGTGTTTAAGCGTGTGCTTGAGGTCTGAACCTGGTGGTTCTGTGGTTGTGAGCTAGTGAACTTGATCGATCTGGATTAACTTGTATGAACTTGAATCAACTTAGTCTCTTGGGAGAGAGCGCATCCCCTTTTATAGATGAAGTGGATGGATTTACAAGTGAGAGGAAGGAAGTACATATGCTTCTAAGCCTTGTTGCCCATGCCAGCGGGTACAGGAGGATGGTAGATGCCAACAACACTGTTGGATGTCGGTTGTATGTGGGAGGTTACGTTGTCTTGTTTCAGGTATGGCAGATATCGGCACCTGCATATACTGTTGATGCCTAGAGGCATGTGAGGAGTTTCACCATGTTCACTCGGTACGGTAAATCTCGGCGCCCACAACACTGTCGATGCCCAGAGACATGTGGGGGGCCTTACCATATGGGAGTTTAACGGCGTCCACAATACTATAGAGGGAAATGTCGGTGCCTACAATACTATTTGTGTCAGGGCGGTTGCAGAGTACTATTCCTGTAGGTGACAGGGTATGGTCCCTGGTATCACAGTTTGACTTGAGCGCCTTGCCTTGCTTTCTCTGTTCGTTCCCTAGTCCTTTCTGGGCGGGCGTCCCCGGTCGGTTGGTCCTAGTCAGCTCTGGTTGCGCCAGTCGGAGAAGAGTAGTGAGCAGGGTCTTTGCATACCCCGGTCGGAGATGTGGGGTCGGAGTCGGAGGAAGTGCTTTGCTAGGCCTTCTGGTCAAAGAGAGCGTCCGGAGGTGGCTAGAGACCCAAGTGAGCGCTCCGGTCAGAGAGGTGGGCCAGAGTCGACAAGCGGGCACTGTTCCTCCTCAGCCAGACCTTCCAGTCGGTGATTGGACCGCCGTTCTGGCCTATTGTTTTTAGACACTTGGGCCAGCCCATGAGTTGCGCGCTGTCTACTCGGGCCGAGCCTTTGTGGGGAAGCCGATCTGTGAGGGACCCTAGGTTTATGAACCCAACAGGAGCCCCCGAGCCCCTGGGTGATTCTGGCAGAATCATCCAGGGGATTTTTGTCTTGATGGCGAGTGCGCGCGAGCGCACCCGTGGGTGTAGCCCCTGAGCTCCCAGGCGGTTCAGGTAGAACCATCTGGGGTGTTTTCCATGTTGTCAGCGGGGGAGGTTTTCGTTTCATCGGTGGGTGCGCGTGAGCGCACCCGCGGGTGTAGCCCCCGAGCCCCCGGGCGGTTCGGGTAGAACCGTCTAGGGGGTGTTTGTTACCGGGCGTGTGTGCGTGTTTTTTAGTCGAGATGGAGTTGTTTAACCAAGGCATCATTATGTAGCCGAGGTAGTTAGTTGTTTTTTAGGGATCGGGTGAGACGGAGCTCGCGGATCCTGGCGTCGATGCGCGCTGTGGGATCGGGTGAGGCAGTTAGTTTTTTAAGGATTGGACGAGACAGAGCTTGCGGATCCTAGCATCGGTGCGTGCCGTTGGGATCAGGTGAGTCGGAGTCATGGATCCTGGCCTCGGTGCGTCCCGCACAACTAAGGCAGTTAGTTTGGTTAGTTTGGGATCGGGCGAGCCAGAGCTCGTAGATCCTGATGGGGTGAGTTCGGGGTCATAGACTCGGGTGTTTTGGAGCGCAGTCGGAGCGTAGCCGGATGGGGCGAGTTTGGGGTCACAGACCTAGGTGTTTTGGAGCGCAGTCGGAGCGTAGCCGGATGAGGCGAGTTCGGGGTTGCAGACCCAGGTGTTTTGGAGCGTAGTCGGAGCGTAGCCGGATGGGGCAAGTTTAGGGTCATAGACCCAGGTGTTTTGTGTCTTGAGCCCCCGAGCCCTATCGGGCCTTAGTAGGGGTCGATGTGAGTTGTGTGTGTTACCTCATCCTTGGTTCCTCACAACTGGAGCTACTGAGTTTTGTCGCTTTTCCCAATCGCTCGGGCTCGAGTGACGCACTCGGTGAGTTCATTAACGGGTATGATCAAGTGGAATCCGGGTCTGTCATTTGTGATGGGGTCGGCATAGCCCTCTTGTGACATTCCACTGCTCCTTTACTTGCAACCCGACAGATGCCTGGGTTGTTCCAGAGATTGACCCGGGTGGACTAATGGCCTCCCCTCGATGGAGATTCTATGGGCTTGACAAGAGGTTCAGGATCGAACGAGAAGGTTGAGATGACCCAATCTGCTGAACCGGGTGAGGGCTGCATGGGGCTCATCTGCATTTTTCTCC
Organism: Miscanthus floridulus; assembly: GCF_019320115.1. NCBI lineage: Eukaryota > Viridiplantae > Streptophyta > Magnoliopsida > Poales > Poaceae > Miscanthus > Miscanthus floridulus. Next base: position 25,193,138 of record NC_089582.1, on the reverse strand, counting down.
CCTGGCTCTGTTATTGCTCATGTCGAATGAGGCAACTGTCACTTCGTGACGCAACACGGAGCATTGTGATGCATTTTGCTACACGTGCGATGCTTAGTTCTCGAGCCCCTGGGCGGTTCAGGGCCTAAATCATCCGGGAGGCATGGGCGTATGGAATGAATGCGTGTATGGATGTATGAAATGATTATAAAGAAATAGAGGGGGTTGGTAGTGTTTACCTTGATGACTTGAGTAATGGGGTTTGGAGAGCTGCAGTCGGAAATGTTCGACCGGGACTCATGCTCGTCATTCGTGATGGAGTTGGCATGGCCTACATGAGGCATCCCTTTGCTCCCTACCTATCTCTCGATGTGTTTTCCTGAGCCGTTCGATCGACTTTTAGGAAGCCCGATGGTCTCTCCCGGCGGAGATCCCGTTTTGGGTTTTTCCAAGTCCCGCCTGGGGAAGCGGAGGGCCGCCTACGTGCGGTGGTGCTTTGGTTCTCGTGCCTAGCGTGCGGTAGTGGCTGGCGTGTGGTAGTGGTGGGCCATACCTAGGCCATGTCCGTCTGATCAGGAGCCATTCTATCGGGTAGGGCACGTCTCATCGGTCAGGGCACGTCTCATCTGCATTAAATGGGAAAGAGAGGGTTTTTCTCTCTACCGTTTTGCCTTTCCCGATCGGCGCACCCTCCCCTAACTGCTATACCCTTTTCCTTAAGTTGGAGGAGGGAGAAGGTTTTCGCTCATCTTTTGCCTATTCCTCATCTGTCGCCTCCTTTTCTCTTCCTTCTCGCCGAGAGTGTTCTTGAGAGCCACGGCGGTTTCCCGGAAAGAATGGGGAGAGAGCGAGGGAGAAGAGAAAAAGAAACTCACAAATCCTTTTGCGATCTCAGAGCAAAATGTTGGATTGGAGGTCATCCACCATGAGGGAGTCAGTGTTGAAGGCCCGGTCGGAAGCAGACTGGGAAGTGCTCGTGCTTCGGGGCCGGGTGATGGGGACGGAGGAGGCGAGCGCCCGGCTACATGAGCAGGTGGCCCGATAGGCAGAGGAATTCTCCACCCTTGAGGACTTCCGTGTCGGTATGTACCTTTTCTATTTTTTGTCGTGTTGGTTTTTTCCTTCAGCCTATTTCTGAGCTTGTCGCCCTTCTTTCAAAGCTGGGTGGAAGGGTGAAGACGCTGGAGCGAGACCTGGAGACAATCAAGAACACTTTCAGCTGGAACACAGAGGCGTTGGCCAAGTCCCATGAAGAGCAATGTGCTCTCGAGGGGGAACTTGACCAGATCCACAACATTGCCCAGTTCGTCGTCTCGGAGGTCTTTGGGTCAGCGCCAAGTACTAGCGCACCCGCCGTCCAGCTGGCGGAGGTCTCGGATGCGGTTCGGGACCTTATCACGAGCGGGTTGTTCTACGGATCGTCGGGGGTGTTGACTTCGGTGGTGACGCATCACCTGAACCTAGACTTCGCTACTATCTATAGTGGGTATGCTGAAGGCTTCAGCACGAAGGACATCCAATCGATCGGGGAGAGCTCGCTGTCGCACGCATGGTCGGTGGCAGAGCAAGTCTCTGCTCAGTGGGTGATGGATGTCCGCCGTGAAGACATGGCCAAAAGCATGCCTGGGGAGGACGTTGCCTAGCCTGTGGATGGCACAGAGCCTGGGTCAGAGGTGGACATCGCCCCGGCTTTGACGGAGCCAAATGTCGTGCCTCCGAGGAGTGAGCCGCCCGCGCCTTCGCCGGTCGCACCGACAGCAGATGCCGCCAAGCCGGCCCAATAGCTTGTAAAGTATAAGTAGTTTAGTGAACATAAAAAGTTTAAGTTCATGGGGGAGCCCCATGTAAAATGTTCCTGTGTGCTTAATGACTACAGTTGGTTTTGTTTTCTGTGATGGAGTCACTCCATTCGGGGAAGCTTGTTCCCTTTTGTTCCTTAGTTTTCTCTTAGCATAATTTTGTTTTTTATTCTTTCTTTCTCGTACCTACCCATTTGTTCTATAGGCTACAACCTTGGGAGCCCAGGGCATGGCCCGTGAGGCTTAGCTGCTCGTAACCGTAGGAAAAGGCGGGGTGCGATCGGTCGGAATGTTTTAAAGCAAAGCTACGTAAGGCAAATTAAAGGAACGAACTACCCTTTTGATCGGGTAGGAAGGAATTTCACCATATGATAGTAAACAAAATAGAGAGGTAGTAGTGTACCCTAGTGGAGCCCCCGAGCGCCCCGGGCTAAAGAGTGTTCGGGTCGGGGTGATTTTATAGGAGCATACGCTAAGTAAACAATGGTAAGACTACAACTTAGGGGAAGAAAAATGACATAGTTGTTCCAAGCGTTCGGAGAGAATGTCATCGTTGTTGTCCTTTAGTTGGTAGGCGTTCGGTCAGATGAAAGGGTTGAGATGGCGGCTAGAGGGAGGGTGAATAGTCTTTTCTAAAACTTAATCGCGTTGGCTAACCGAAACAAGTGTGGAATTATAACTATCGGTCTAGCCAAGACTATACCCCTCTATCTATGTTCTCTAGCACCTTTCAAAGATACTAATTAAGCAACAAAGGTGCCGGGCTAGCTAGAGCTCTCCTAACCAATTGTAGGAGCAAGGTCACACAAACCTATGCCACTAGTACTTTAAGCAACAAGGGAGCTCCTACACATGCTAGTAAGCAAAAGCACAAAGACACCTAAGCTCTCTAGCAATGCTCAATAACAAGGCAACCAATGCCAAATTAGAGAGTGCAATTACTTAGCTACACAAACTAAGCAATGTGACTAACAAGGTTACTCAAACCAAATTAGTCACGCAAGGGAGCTACTTCTATGCTACACAAGCAAGAAGGTAAATAGCAAGCTACACAAGCTAACTAATTACAAGAGCAACTACACAAGCACAATGTATATAAATAATAACAAGCTTGTGTAACGGGGATGCAAACCAATGGGAAGAACAATGTTGACACGATGATTTTTCTCCCGAGGTTCACGTGCTTGCCAACACGCTAGTCCCCATTGTGTCAACCGCTCACTTGGTGGTTCGGCGGCTAATTGGCATCACCCGCCAAGCCCGCACGTCGGGCGCCACAAGAACCTACCCCGAAGGTGAGGGTAGCTCAATGACACGCTTTACTAAAGTTGCTCTTCACGGCTCCCACGGGGATAGCACAATGCCCCTCACAAAGCACTTCTCCGGAGCGCCGCACAAGCTTCTTGCGGGCTTCCACGGAGACCACCACCAAGCCGTCTAGGAGGTGGCAACCTCCAAGAGTAACAAGCACCACCGGCTTGCAACTCGATCACCTAGTGCCACTCGATGCAACCTCATGATGCAATCGCACTAGAATCGCTCACTCACACAATCGAATGATCACTATCAAGTATGTGTGAGATGGAGGGCTCCCAAGCACTCACAAGCATGGACACTAAGTCCCCCGAGGTGTTCCACCCCAGCCATGGCCAAGGGCCACTTCTATTTATAGCCCCAAGGGCTAAACTAGCCGTTACCCCTTCACTGGGCGTTTTTTGGGCCGACCGAACGCTGCACCGGACGCACCAGTCGTGAATACTGAACGTGTCCAGTCGCTCCTAGACCACCACGTGTCCAGTTTGAATCAAACTAACCGTTGCTGCCCACTCTTCCGACTGGACGCTCACACCGGACACAGAAGCAGAAATGACCGGACATAGAGGACCTAGCAATAGTGGCATTGCTCTACCAAGTAGTCCGACCGTCCCGCACCATATAGGGCGAGTGGGATGTAAAGGATTCCCGGTGAGTCTGAGTACTAGTAAGTCCTTAGAGATGACCAAGCCAGAATGTCTTCATCAGGGTTTCCATTTTACGTGCCACCACAGCACCTCCACCCTGGGCTCCACCTCTTTGGGGTTCACACCCAAGGCCACCTCCAATTACCATTTACCCACCATAGGTATTCCATATCCAAGTGCCCAGGTAGCACCACATGGCAAGACTCGCCCCAGGCTCATCGTTATTCTAGCTCGGTCGACACAACCCTCACCCTCCACGCACCCAAGTCACACACACGCAACACTCTCCCCGTAGTCCAGACAACACCAGTTGTCACCATGCATCAATGTAGTTTAAGCGTAGTAGAAGTATTAAGCAATGAAATATAGTAGCAAGCGTGTGTCTAGCCTAATAGCAGGGTAAGCAGGGGTAAGGTTGCGTCAAGGTAAAGGCCATCAAGTAAGCATACTACCATGCAAGTCCTATCATAGTGTGATCATAACAATATGGTAAAGCACTAGCATTTCTATTTTAGCCATGCGTAATAGGTGCTACGAGATTGGGTGGGATGTGGCACCTTTAGTGTAGTCGTCTCCGTACTCCTCATGGTACTCTCGGTCCTCGTCCATCTGGTTCTCCTCCGAGTCTACAAACGATCGTATTATAGTCGCGTAAGCGACGTCTATAGAATAGCACAAAGAAGCAATGAAAATTCAAAAGAGCCAAATGCACTCAAACATGGGTTCATTGCGTAGAGCTCGATTTTAGATGGATTTTGGTCCAATTACTCCTTCTCAGGGTTTGGTTCACGTGCACCAAGTGCATGGACGTGTGTCCGGTGAGGGAAAAACTTCCTTCTCTTCCCCTATGGGGCTCCTGCCGACGGTGAGGTCACTGGCGAGCCCTCCGACCACTTCACCGATCTCTCCGACCTCTTCACCTATCTCTCCAACCACTTCTCCTACCTCTCCGACCACTCCTCCGGCCTTGGTGAATTCTCCATCCAATTCGCCGGCCTTGGCAAACTCTCCGACCACTCCACCGGCCTCAGCGAACTTCTCCATCTACTTCGCCAGTCTCGACAACTCTCCGACCACTCCACCGGCCTCGGCAAACTTCTCCGTCTACTTCGCCGGCCTCGGCAACTCTTCCAACCACTCCACCGGCCTCGGCAAACTCTCCGATCACTCCACCGGCCTTGGCGAACTTCTTCGTCTACTTCGCCGGCCTCGGCAACTCTTCCGACCACTTCACCGGTCTCGGCAAACTCTCCGATCACTCCACCGGCCTCGGCAAAACTCTCCGATCACTTCTCTGGCCTTGGCATATTCTCCGATCACTTCTCTGGCCTCGGCAAATCTCTCCATCCACTTTCCCGGCCTCTTCCGATCACTTCACCGGCCTCGGCGAACAGCGGCGTGGGTTCGTCGGCGTGCATGGATAGGGCTGCAGTGGTGGCGAGAGCCCAGTTGGAGGAGTGTGTGAGCTCCACGGTGCTTCTACGGTCATGGTGGGCATGTTGAAGGAGCTCCTGGTGCTCCTAGTGGCTCCGGCCACGGTGGTGGGGACAAAGTGGAGGTGGTGGCGCTCCGACAAGGTGCGGTGCGGCAACGCAGGGCTCCGGTGGGCTCCTTCCTCAGCTAAGGTGAGCGCGGTGCGTCTCTTGTCATGGCGGAGCCAGACGGGGTGTCAACGTCGCCTTTACCGCGACATAGAAGATGCGGTGCTCTCACCATGGTTGTGCTTTCGGCCATGGTGAACGTGATCATGCATGTATGCTCCTACTCCGATGTACAACGTCATGGCTGGGGTCCTCCTTTTGGCTGATGGCAGCGCGCACGGCGTGTTCAAGGTCTCGGTGAGTGTGGCCATGGCGGTCTCCCTAGCTAACCAGTTGGGCTAGGCTGGAGCACGAAGCTTTAGCAAGGTTTTGATTGTGGCGATGCATGTTCCATTTGGCTAGGGAGGTGGTCTCAGCGAGATGGCTCACCGTAGGGCTCGTGGCGGTAGGATGGCGGTGCGATGGCGAGGCGAGGCCATGATGAGGTGATGCAGTGCCGTGCCGAGCAGCTACGTTGCTGTAGCTGATCGGGGCAGTGCTCCTGGCTCCGGCGAGGTCCTCCCCATAGAGGCTTCCTTCTCCGCACCTCTCCTTCTCCTCTCGTCCCTCGGTTTAGTGTGCTGGTGCAAACCGCACGACGGCGGCGAGATGTGGTGAGGTGCTAGGGTTTGGGGTCCTCCTTTTATAGGCCGAGCTCCATGCTTCTCCAATGGCGGATGGCGGAACGGCTGGTGATGCGCTGAGCGCATCGAATGGCTCTCGAGCATGAGGGCAGTTGCGTGTGCACGGCGCTAAGGTGGGGGACAGGGTCATGCGATGTGCGTGACCCTAGGCCCGAGCCTACTCTGCGGTCGGCTCTCGGTCATGTGGTGGAGGGAGCGTGGGGAAGACGACGATGCTGTAGCTGGGCGGCTGATAGAGGGGGCCCATTTGTCAGCTTGTCCTGATGCGGCGACGTGCGGTGCATGATGGCTGACGGGCGGGTCCGGCTCGTCAGTGGCTTGTGCGTGCAAGCGGTAGGGTGCTGCTGGGCCGGCTTCATGGGCTACGCGCGTGAAAGGGGCAGGCGAGGCTGGGCTGGGCTGGCTGGTCCGGAAAAGGCAGGCTGGCTGAGCTGCTGCCTCCCTCTTCTTTCATTTCTCTCTTATTTGTTGCCAATTTGGTTAGGGTTTGATTTATTTAGTTAGAGTTAGTTAAACATCACATAAGGCAAGAGAATCCAAATCATAAGTGGGATTAAGGATGCATGCATGAATGTACGTGTTAGGGATTTTAAACACACATATACAACAAGTGACATGCTATGCTTTTGAGTTTGTTTAGTTGGATTCCGACTAATGCAACACTTAGGGTTAGCTCCTACAAATGTCACTCATCATCACATGGGGTTAAAACAAAAAAAAATTGTAGTTGTGATTTTTGGTGTGTGGATTTTTGGGTTGTTACAGTCCTACCCCCTTAACAGAATCTCGTCCCCAAGATTAAAGCGTAGCGTACTCTTCGAAGAGATAAGGATATTGTAGCCAAAGGTCAGACTCTTTCTCCCATGTTGCTTCTCTCTCTGTGTGGTTGCTCCATTGGATCTTGCACATAGGAATAGTTTTGCTTCGGGTCTCCTTGGTATCTCTACCTAGAATTCTGATAGGATGCTCTTTATACTCAAGAGTATCTTGAATGTCAAGTGTATCAGTTGGAACTACTTCATCGGGCACTCTCAAACACTTGCGTAGCTGTGAGACATGGAATACGGGATGTACACCCGCCAATTCCTCAGGTAGCTCAAGTTTGTAAGCGAGTTTTCCAATTCTCTTGCGTATCTTGTATGGCCCAACAAATCTAGGGGCAAGCTTGCCTTTCACATGGAATCTGACAGTTCCACGTAGCGGGGATACCTTGAGGTAGACGAAGTCTCTGACATTGAACTCAAGTTCCCTTCTTCTTTTGTCAGCATAGCTCTTGTATCGACTTTGAGCAATTCTCAAATTCTCCTTTACTTGAGCAACTCCTTCTTCGGCATCTTGAATCTTAGCAGAGTCAAAGAACGATCTTTCCCCTGGTTGAGACCACATCAAAGGTGTCTTACAAGGTCAGCCATACAGAGCTTCAAATGGCGACATCTTGATACTGGCTTGGTAGCTGTTGTTGTAAGAGAACTCTACATAGGGTAGGCATTTCTCCCAGTCAGAGCCATAATTCAGTACACTAGCGCGAAGCATGTCTTCTAAGATCTGATTTACTCGTCCTGTCTGTCCATCTGTCTATGGGTGATAAGCGGTACTGAAATCAAGTTTGGTTCCGATGGACTTGTGTAGAGCTTCCCAGAATTGGGACACAAACTGAGGACCACGATCAGATACAATACTAGAGAGGGCCCCATGCAGTCTGAGGATATGCTCAACATATAGATCTGCTAATTTTTTGGCATCGGTCTAGGTCTTAACTGGTACAAAGTGAGCAACCTTGGTCAAGCGATCAACAATCACCCAAATGGAATCATTGCCTTTCTATGAACGGGGCAATCCAACTATGAAAATTCATGGATATGCTCTCCCATTTCCACTCGGGAACGTCAAGAGGCTTTAGCAATCCTATAGGCCTTTGATGTTCAGCCTTGACTCTATTACAGGTGTCACATCATGCCACATGTCCTGCAATGTCTGTCTTCATGCCTTTCCACCAAAAGTGTTTCTTCAAGTCTTGATACATTTTTGAATTTCCAGGGTGAATACAGTACTTAGAATCATGGGCTTCAGACAGAATCTCCTCTCGTAGTGCTGGATCAGAAGGTACACAGATTCTGTCCTTGAACCAGATGGTTCCTTGTTCATCTTCATGGTGGTTGGTCTTGCAGCCTAGTTTCATCAGACTACGGAGATATTCGATCTCTTCACAATTTTTCTAAGCTTGACAGATACGATCTGTGAGATCATACCGTATGCGGAGCTCATTCAACAAGCCATGCGGTAGTATCTCAAGTTTGAAATCTTCAATCTCTTCCTTGAGCTCAGGTGGTACGGACTCTGTGATCAAAGTGTGATAGTAACTCTTGCAGCTGAGAGCATCTGCGACTACATTAGCTTTTCCCGGATGATAGTGAATTTCCAGGTCATAGTCCTTGATCAACTCTAGCCAACGGCGTTGTCTCATATTCAAATCTTCTTGAGTGAAAAAGTACTTCAAGCTCTTATGGTCGGTGTAGATATCGCACTTGTTTCCTATCAAGTAGTGCCTCCAGATCTTCAAGGCATGAACAACTGCTGCTAACTCAAGATCATGAGTAGGGTATCGATTCTCGTGTTCTTTCAACTGTCAAGAAGCATAAGCTATCACTCTTCCATCTTGCATCAGTACACAACCAAGTCCTTGACGGGATGCATCACAATAGACTATGAAACCTTTGCTGATATTAGACAATGCTAGCACAGGAGTTGTGGTAAGCTTCTGTTTCAATTCTTGGAAACTTTGTTCGCACTTGGGCGTCCATTCAAACTCCTTAGTCTTCTTCAGAAGGTTGGTCATTGGACGGGCTATCTTGGAGAAGTTCTCGATGAATCGGCGATAATATCCAGCCAATCCCAAGAAACTTCTGACTTTAGTCACATTACGGGGTTGATCCCACTCTTTTACAGCTTCAATTTTGGCTGGGTCAACTACGACACCTTCAGCTGATAGTACATGGCCTAAAAAGTCAACTTCCTATAGCCAAAACTCGCATTTGCTGAACTTTGCGTAGAGCTGATGTTGGGCTAGTTTCTCAAGCACAGTTCTCAGATGATGTTCATGTTCTTCAGCGGTGGATGAATAGACTAGGATGTCATCAACAAATACTACCATGAACTTATCCAGTTCATCCATGAAAACCTTATTCATCATGTTCATGAAGTATGTGGGAGCATTCATGAGTCCAAAGGACACCATAGTGAACTCAAACTGCCCATACCTAGTCACGAAGGCTGTCTTTAGGATGTCACTCTCTCGAATCTTCATCTGATGATAGCCAGATCTGAGATCAATCTTGGAGAAATACTTGGCACCTCGAAGCTGATCAAGCAAATCATCAATTCTTGGCAGGGGGTACTTGTTCTTGATGGTGACTGCGTTCAAGTTCCGGTAATCAATGCACATTCTCATCGAGCCATCCTTCTTCTTAACAAATAGAACAGGGGATCCCCAGGGTGAAGCACTGGGTCTGATATTTCCCTTCGAGATGAGCTCATCAAGCTATTTCTTGAGCTCGGCCAGTTCATCAACTGACATGCGATAGGGTCTCTTGGCAATGGGTCCCGTTCCCGGCAAAAGATCAATGATGAACTCTACATCACGGTCTGGTGGCGTACCCGATAATTCTTTAGGGAATACATCGGGATAGTCTCCGACCACAGGCACATCATGAATGGTCTTCACCTCTATTTGTGATTCTGAACTTGCTTTAAGGGCACATAGGATAGAGGTGGACTTTCCGGACTGGGGTTCACATCTAATAACTTGGCCTAATGGGTGGGTCACTTGGACGTATCTAAGTGAACATGATATGATACCTTGGTGAATGGTTAACCAATCCATACCTAAGATGACATCTAGGTTCGTGGAAGGTAACAGGGTTAGGTCGGCTTTAAAGATAAGACCCTCAATGGTAAGACTCACTCCCTTACAAATGTGGGTGCACTTTAGGTCTCCTAAAGGTGAGCTGGTGATGATAGGCTTTCCACGTGGGGTTACAGGTAGGTCATGCTCTCGTGCAAACTTGGATGATATGTAAGAACAAGTTGCTCCAGAGTCAAATAGAACTGATGCAGTATTGCCATTAACTAAAAACATACCGTACACAATGTCAGGGGCAGCCTGTGCTTCCTTGGCATCTAGATGGTTGAGATGTCCACGAGTAGCAGATCCCTTGAACTAAGACTTCTGAGCGGCTGAGTTCTGAGGGCACTCAGCGGCTTTGTGACCCGGTTGGCCACAAGCGAAGCAGGTGAAAGGCATACTGCCTGTAGGGGTTGGCGCGGGTGCCTTCTAGTTTCTAGTGCTTGGTGCAGAGTGGTTCTGGGCTAGGCGTTCATTCGCTGAGCGGGGACGGTTGAAACGGTCCTGAGTGTTGCGGTCCAGAGCATAATGGTCCCGGGTATAATGATCCTGAGTAGGGCGGGAGTATTTGGTGGTGTAGCCTCCTCCACCCCTACTCGATCCAGGGTTGTCATCCCTGTTGTGGCGAGAGCGTTCCCTGGATGGTGCATCTCTGCAGAACCTCTTGCGGTCACGGCCATAGAAAGACTCCTCAGGCTTACGCTTCCTCTCCCTGTACTCCTCTCTAGCTTCAGCACGGTCCTTCTCGATCTGGATGCAGCGATCCACCATAGCAAGCAGCGTGCTACTCTCAATACCGCCAAACTTCAGCTTGATGTGCGGGTTAAGTCCCTTGCGGTAATAGTATAGCTTCTCCTTCTCAGAGTTCACAACATATGAAGGTGCATAGCGTAGAAGGTTGGTGAAGCGAGTAGTGTACTCAGTCACCCTGTCCTTTCCCATCTTGATGTTGCGAAACTCCTCGGCTTTGGCCTCCATGATACCCTTGGGAATGTGATACTCAGTAAATGCTTCGGTGAACTCATCCCACAAGATGTTGGCAGGGTCCTCATGGGAATCACTGAAACTATCCCACCAGGCATGTGCTGCACCTATGAGCTAGTGTGTGGCAGCTCCAACACACTCATCGTCAGTGAATGTAGTGAGGTCAAGCTTCTTCTCCATCTCCTTGAGCCAATCATCGGCTACAAGCGGGTTAGGGTCGGTGCCATCATAGGTAGGTGGCCTTAGCTTCAAAAATCCCTCCAGCTTCCTTTGGAAGTCATTCTGCTATCCTCCCTAGCGATGGTTTGCTCCTTCTACAAGGGCTGCAAGAAGTTGGGTCTGTTGCGCCATCACTTCTGCTAGGTTCGGTGGTGGTGGTGGCGGAATGTTCTCCTCAATAGGTGGCGGGGTATTCTCCAGGTTGAAGGGTATCCCTCCACGTCCATGGCCACGGCCACGGCCACGGTTGTTGCCACCATGCCCCCATTTGGTTCGACTAGTTCGGGGGTGGGTGCACGTCCACGGTTCATTAGGCGATCAGATCGGCGGTTCGGCATCTGCAACACGGATCATAGGAATTTTAGTGTTTGTGCCTTAAGTGCTTATAATTCAGTATGATTAGATGATTTTGACAATTTGAAGAAAAACATTTATACTATCAACACTCATTACAAAGAAGCAATAAGATCCATAAGATGCAATAAGATCCAAAATATTCATTACATGGGTTTTATTACATAGCATCATCTCCAGTAGCTACACTTGAAGACTTGCGAGAATCGTACTACGCATAGTGTCTCATATTACATCTCATAAGGGGTATGTCAAGAGGTACCACATATGGAAGCCACTGACATGACTCATGACCACGCAGGGTCATCTACTCTAACTCGTATACCGCAGCTGGGATACGACTGTTCTCGATCTTGATCTCCTCGTTAGACTTGTGAAGTCGGGACACGTACTTCAAGGCTTCAGCGAGCTCCTCAGTAGGCTTGGCTCCAGGTAGGGTAGGGCAGGCATCTAGGTTGAGGCGAGTCGGGACTAACTCAAACTCCTCTATCCTAGGCTTCGTCTAGCTACGAATCTCCTTGGGTAGCTGATCCCACATACTCTTCAGCTCCCTGAGGCGCTTCTTGTCAGACTTCTGCCAAGCCTGCCAAATCCTCTCACACTTGTCCTGTAGGTACTCGTTCTGCTTGAGTGCCTCGATCAGGTGACCCTGGTTATGAATGGCCTTCTTCCTGAACTCCTCCAGCTCCTGTGTCATGGTCTTGTTCTTAGATTGGATTTTTAGCATATCAATCCCCTTGGGCCTCTCTCTATCTCCTCTACGGTTGAACTCGGCCTTCTTGTCGTCCAACTCTCTTTGCAACTCCAAGACCTTGCTATCGAGGTAGCAGTTCCTATTGCCTAGGTCGGCTGCTTTGTCTTGTAAGTCAGCGACCTCGGCTCTATGGACCTCTTCACGATGGTTGAACTCGTCCTGTAATTTGGCGAATGTCTCAAGCAGACTAGCTCACTCCTGTGCTCCCTGTGAGTCTCACTCCTGGTACTCCCACAAAAGGGCCTGGTACTGACGTCTCCTTTGCTCAAGCTGGGTCACATACCTGTCCTACTCTAGTAGGTGGATAGCTAAGATGTGAAGACATCTATCCTCCTCTACAAGGATAACTCTGCCGGCTGCGAAACTCTGCTCACTAGGGGTAAGGCTGAGGTCAAGGGCCTAGGGTAGTAGACGGAACTCTGTCGTCTTCAGGTGCTCGTAGTGGTCCCTCATCACTCTGCGAAGTGCCTTGTGTGAGATAGCTTGCAGTCCCTCCTCGACTGTGTCCTCTATAGTCAACTCGGTGAAAGCTAGGAAAGAAGGTAAGGTAGTGCTAGCTGGGAACTCGACTGAGGTGACAATCGGTCATTCGATTCCTCCTTCCTGAGCTGGCTTCCTGGTGCAGGTGACCTTGACAAGCTCATCAAGGACTCCTAATGTGATGAGAACTCGGCAGAGGGTCTGTGCAAAACCCCTGAGCTCATGTAGGTCAAAGGTAAGCTTGGCGTGGTCTAGAGGTAGCGGTCCTAGAGGTGGCCATTCAACGTTCGTTTCCATCTGCATGTTTTAAGGAAACATGTGTTAGCAGGTCAATAAATAGATAAGCCTTGCATAAAAATGAATGCAGGGTCGGTATATAACCGAAAGAAGGGCTGTTCACGTCCTATTCTATCATCCATTTCTGAGGGTTTCGTCCTATGGTCAAGTATGGCTCTGATACCAACTGAAGCAACCTGATTTCCATGAAGGGAAATCCACAGAGTTGAAGTGTAATAAGACCGTTGTAGATCATATTACCCAAATTCCAGTCGAATACCACATCCATACAACGATAATATCAGAGTACATAAAGTGTGGAATTACATAAATTATTACATTGCCGCATTGGTGGAATCCAAAAGTAGCATTCATTAAGAACAGCTTGAAGATAAGATCGCCAAACTCGAGCGTAGGCACGAACCCCTCAACCGTCATACTCCTCAGAGCTATACTCCTCAGCAGAACCTGTGTGCCAAAATTTATCAGTATGATTTGTACTGGCCACTCCCACCCTATGAGCATTGCTTTGTGGAAATTGGATGCAAGTTGGAGATAATCAAAAGGAACCTATAAGGCTGGGGTTTCCTATGTATTAGCATATCAAGTATATAATAACAGTTGATCAAGTTTTAACACCATTCCCACACCCATTCCACCCCATTTCCGTCCAGAGCCAGGTTTCGATCCTGGGATCGATATACCACCTTCTCCACATCATCATCATATCATCACCTCATCAGCACCATACCATCGCTCAGTCGACAGGCCAACTCCCTCTCGGCAATGTCTCATGGCCTGTAGCCCCTGGCTACGACCGACACTCTCTCATGGGGGAAGAAGAGAAGGATTCATCTCACTATCTAGTTTAAGCGAAACCCAGGAAAGGTCCATAACTGACAAGTCGGCATATGTATCGATCGATCAACCAAACACTTTGCAGAGGTTTTACATGCCCACAAGATTAGCCATCCTTGGAGTCTAGAATCTCCTAGGCAGAATTTCAGTCACTTGCTAGCCTAGAACAATGCCACCCTACCTCTCAGCCCTAGAACATCCCAAGTCTAGTCTGGGATGGCTGATACTGTGAGTCGTAGACAGAGCCGGGGCCCTCCGGATGTCAAGAGCCGGGTCCACAAGGCCTCCTGAAGTCTCGGAAGGGTGTGGGGGGAAACCGCGCGCCCTGTACCTCCTTACACACATTCGCCTAGCAGTAGTGGCATTGCTCTACCAAGTAGTCCGACCATCCCGCACCATATAGGGTGAGTGGGATATAAAGGATTCCCGGTGAGTCTGAGTACTAGTAAGTCCTTAGGGATGACCCAGCCAGAATGTTTTCATCAGGGTTTCCATTTTACGTGCCACCACAGCACCTCCACCCTAGGCTCCACCTCTCCGGGGTTCACACCCAAGGCCACCTCCAATTACCATTTACCCGCCACAGGTATTCCATATCCAAGTGCCTAGGTAGCACCACATGGCAAGACTCGCCCTAGGCTCGTCGTTATTCTAGCTTGGTCGACACAACCCTCACCCTCCACGCACCCAAGTCACACACACAGCACTCTCCCCATAGTCCAGACAACACCAGTTGTCACCACGCATCAATGTAGTTTAAGCGTAGTAGAAGTATTAAGCAATGAAATATAGCAGCAAGCGTGTGTCTAGCCTAATAGCAGGGTAAGCAGGGGTAAGGTTGTGTCAAGGTAAAGGTCATCAAGTAAGCATACTACCATGCAAGACCTATCATAGTGTGATCATAACAATATGGTAAAGCACTAGCATTTCTATTTTAGCCATGCGTAATAGGTGCTACGAGATTGGGTGGGATGTGGCACCTTCAGTGTAGTCAACTCCATACTCCTCATGGTACTCTCGGTCCTCGTCCATCTGGTTCTCCTCTGGGTCTACAAATGATCGTATTATAGTCGTGTAAGCGACGTCTATAGAATAGCACAAAGAAGCAATGAAAATTCAAAAGAGCCAAATGCACTCAAACATGGGTTCATTGCATAGAGCTCGATTTTAGATGGATTTTGGTCCAATTACTCCTTCTCAAGGTTCGGTTCACGTGCACCAAGTGCATGGACGTGTGTTCGGCGAGGGAAAAACCTCCTTCTCTTCCCCTATGGGGCTCCTGCCGGCGGTGAGGTCACCGGCGAGCCCTCCGACCACTTCACCGATCTCTCTGACCTCTTCACCTATCTCTCCAACCACTTCTCCTACCTCTCTGACCACTTCTCCTACCTCTCCGACCACTCCTCCGACCTCGGTGAATTCTCCGTCCAATTCGCTGGCCTCGGCAAACTCTCCGACCACTCCATCGGCCTTGGCGAACTTCTCCGTCTACTTCGCCGGTCTCGGCAACTCTCCGACCACTCCACCGGCCTCGATGAACTTCTCCGTCTACTTCGCCGGCCTCGGCAACTCTTCCGACCACTCCACCAGCCTCGGCAAACTCTCCGATCACTCCACCGGCCTCGGCGAACTTCTCCGTCTACTTCGCCGGCCTCGGCAACTCTTCCGACCACTTCACCGGTCTCGGCAAACTCTCCGATCACTCCACCGGCCTCGGCAAAACTCTCCGATCACTTCTCTGGCCTCGCCATATTCTCCAATCACTTCTCTGGCCTTGGCAAATCTCTCCGTCCACTTTGCCGGCCTCTTCCGATCACTTCACCAGCCTCGGTGAACAGCGGAGTGGGTTCGTCGACGTGCATGGACAGGGCTGCAGTGGTGGCGAGAGCCCAGTTGGAGGAGCGTGTGAGCTCCATGGTGCTTCTACGGTCATGGTGGGCGTGTTGAAGGAGCTCCTGGTGCTCCCAGTTGCTCCAGCCACGGTTGTGGGGACAAAGCGGAGGCGGTGGCGCTCCGACGAGGTGCGGTGCGGCAACGTAGGGCTCCGGTGGGCTCCTTCCTCAGCTAAGGTGAGCGCGGTGCGTCTCTTGTCATGGTGGAGCCAGATGGGGTGTCAACGTCTCCTTTATCGCGACATAGAAGACGCGGTGGTCTCGCCATGGTTGTGCTTTCGGCCATGGTGAACGTGCTCATGCATGTATGCTCCTACTCCGATGTACAATGTCATGGCTAGGGTCCTCCTTTTGGCTGACGGCAGCGTGCACGGCGTGTTCAGGGTCTCGGCGAGCGTGGCCATGGCAGTCTCCCTAGCTAACCAGTTGGGCTAGGCTAGAGCACGAAGCTTTAGCAAGGTTTTGATCGTGGCGATGCACGTTCCATTTGGCTAGGGAGGTGGTCTCAGCGAGATGGCTCACCGTAGGGCTCATGGCGGTAGGATGGCGGTGCGGTGGCGAGGCGAGGCCATGATGAGGTGATGCAGTGCCATGCCGAGCAGCTACGTCGCTGTAGCTGATCGGGGCGGTGCTCCTGGCTCCGGCGAGGTCCTCCCCGTAGAGGCTTCCTTCTCCATGCCTCTCCTTCTCCTCTCGTCCCTTGGCTTAGTGTGCTGGTGCGAACCGCACGGTGGTGGCAAGATGTGGTGAGGTGCTAGGGTTCGGGGTCCTCCTTTTATAGGCCGAGCTCCATGCTTCTCCAATGGCGGATGGCGGAATGGCTGGTGATGCGCTAAGCGCATCGAACGGCTCTCGAGCGTGAGGGCGGTTGCGTGGGCACGGCACTAAGGTGGGGGACAGGGTCATGCGATGTGCGTGACCCCGGGCCCGAGCCTACTCTGCGGTCGGCTCTCGGTCGCGTGGTGGAGGGAGCGTGGGGAAGACGACGATGCTGTAGCTGGGCGGCTGACAGAGGGGGCCCGTTTGTCAGCTTGTCCTGATGCGGCGACGTGCGGTGCATGACGGCTGACGGGCGGGTCCGGCTCGTCAGTGGCTTGTGCGCGTAAGCGGTAGGGTGCTGCTGGGCCGGCTTCATGGGCTACGCGCGTGAAAGGGGCAGGCGAGGCTGGGCTGGGCTGGCTGGTCCGGAAAAGGCAGGCTAGCTGAGCTGCTGCCTCCCTCTTCTTTCATTTCTCTCTTATTTGTTGCCAATTTGGTTAGGGTTTGATTTATTTAGTTAGAGTTAGTTAAACATCACATAAGGCAAGAGAATCCAAATCACAAGTGGGATTAAGGATGCATGCATGAATGTACGTGTTAGGGATTTTAAACACACATATACAACAAGTGACATGCTATACTTATGAGTTTGTTTAGTTGGATTCCGAATAATGCAACACTTAGGGTTAGCTCCTACAAATGTCACTCATCATCACATGGGGTTAAAACAAAAAAAATTTGTAGTTGTGATTTTTGGTGTGTGGATTTTTGGGTTGTTACAGGACGTGTCCGGTCACCATACCGGACGCGTCCGGTCACTCTCTGACCAGCGTGATTCACTCCTTTTCTTCGCCAAGTTGATCCACATCAACTCCAACTTCATCTCCTTTGTAAATGTGCCAACACCACCAAGTGTACACCAGCATGTGTATGTGTGTTAGCTTTTCACAATCATTTCCCAAAGGGTTAGCCACTCAACTTGTCACGCCACTCAATCCTAGCGACGATGCAAAGTTAGATCACTCGAGTGGCACTTAGATGACCGATATGCAAACAAGTTTGCTCCTCTTGATAGTACGGCCATCTATCCTAAACCCGGTCATAAACTTCTCTACACACCTATGACCGGTGAAATGAAATGCCCTAGGTTATACCTTTGCCTTGCGCATTCCATTCCATCTCCTCCAACGTCGATGCAACACATGCACCAACACGATCAACAATGATATGATCCACTTCATATCATCACGTGATCATATTGGTTCATCGATATTGACTTGACTTGCTCTTCACCGTTGCCATCGTCCATCGGCGCCAAGTCTTGCTCAAGCTTCACCGCCACGCGGTCCATCGCTCCAAAGCCTCCGACTTGCCCTTCACGCTTGCAACCGATCCATCAAGCCAAGTCTTGTCTTGATCTTCTCCACCTTGATCACATGACTCAATGTCATGTCTAATGTGCAATAAGCTCCTTCATCATCACATGTGTGAGCTTTGCAACATCTCTGCGCCATTTTCACCTTCATGGCATATGTTGCTCACACACATGTGCCTGTGGACTAATCTCCTGTGTATCTCACATAAACACAATTAGTCCACCTAGGTTGTCACTCAATTACCAAAACCAAACGAGGGCCTTTCAATCTCCCCCTTTTTGGTAATTGATGACAACTCTACAAAGATATGGAAATTATGTTCTTTTGGATTCATGTTGCTTGCCCAAGCAATTTTACCATGTCAAAATAATTTTGGACAAGTACCACAGACCCGAAATGGTAGTATTAGCTCCCCCTACATATGTGCTAGAGTGTTTGATTTGAAGTTCGCACATATGCATAGATTGAAAATATGGGAGAGTAATTACTATCAAATGATGCTAAGGTGTATAGAATAAACCTTTGAAGCGTGTACCAATCGGAGTTGCACCTTTAAGTTCATCCTTAGCACCATGGTTAGCTAGATATCACATGGAAATAAAAAGGCACTAGATACCTCATGAGATCAACATTGAAAGCAAGGTACTAGCATTACTTGAAAAACATACCAAGTGTCTAGCTATCATCCTATGCATGCTAGTTATCAAATCATCATTCAAGTTCTATAACTAGCATACACCACACAAGCATGCATATTGAATTTAAGAATTTATGCAATGCAAGCAAGCACATTTATATGCACATATCAAATGCAATCAAATCAAAGTTCATGAGCTTGCTCCCCCTACTTGTGTGCTTGTCCAAGAATTTTGATCCTTTTCTTTTCTCCACTGTTGCCCCCCCCTATGTCCATGTCCTATCTCTTCCCTTTGTACAATCTCAAGGTTTTCATATCTTTCATATGTTTGTACAATCTCTCCCCTTTATCTTTCATATCTTTGTACAATTTCTCCCCCTTTGTCACCAATTTCCATAAAAGGTATGCTTCTTATTGATGCAAAGGTATGCACTTTAGGGTAGATGGTTGAGACTTGAATCTTGCATTTTTGATGGACATCACTCGAATATTAGAATGACACTACATGTAGATACCATTTAGAATTTGCAACTTGTACTACTTGTATCTTATCATTCTTATGCATGGGTCATCCATTTTATACACTTAAGCTCTTGTAGGTGAGGGATGCATTCTTCATTTTATGATCACTTAAAGTTGAGGATCACTTGTGGAACCATCGTTTTTTATGATTGATACCAATTGTCGGATACCAATTGAAGGTGTGATACCATTTTAAAGAATTTTCTAGTATGGAACCACTTGTTGGATTTGTCAATTTTGACCATTTCTTGAACACATTTATATTTTTATGAGTACCATTTATAGGATATCACTTGTGAGTTGATCTAGACTTTACTTGTGAATTCTTGATAAAATACTTGAGTCTAGATACTACTTGAAACATACAAACTGGATATCCATTTGCATTGTAGTTTTGTGCTTGTACTCTTATCATTATCATGAGCTTATATGTTGACTTGAACTAAATTGATTTGCCTAAGCTTCCAAGTCCGGTTTGAACCAATGACAAGCTTCTTCACACCTCTTTTAAGGGTTATCTTGTCAATGTTGTACTTGTTACTTGTTTAGCAATCCAAATTAAATCAAGTACTTGGGTTCACTAGCTCATGAACAAATTCATATACTATCCACTAGATCAAGTTATCATTCAAGCAATAGTGGTAGGGTATGAATTTAAATATTTCATTTGTTATGCATGATCCTATGAAGCATGTACTATATGTACTAATCGCATACTAGTAAGGGATGAAATGATCATGCACATTACAATGATACCTTTGCTATCTTGGAGTAGAGGATAGTCACATAGATTCCAATACATTACTCCAATAGCAATGTGAAGTCCAATTTTAAGCTTGGTGAAGACCAATAAATACCAATTTGAAATCTAATCTTCACCCATATGACATGAATACCACTTATGATCAAGTGCACTTTCTTGTTGTGGTTGACTTGCTTCAACTTTTGATCTTTGCTTGCATGAGAGCTTCAATGTGAGAATACTACTTGAAATATCATGTTTAGCTCTCTTTTGGGTGTTGCTTGCTTTTCTTGATCAATTCTTTTGATTGCTTCAACTAAGCATCTTAAATGTCCCTCGGATCACCACTTCCATGTTAGCCTTCCAAGTACCACACTTGGTTTACCTACACATTGGCGGCAAGCCCTTACACTAGGGAGAAGTGACCTCTCTCTAAGAATCATTCTTGATGCTTACTTGAAATAACATGATTGATTGATCCAAGTAATAGACTTAACTTGATGAGTAACCTTGATTCCTTCTTTAAGTCCTTTTCTTTCTACTTGTTTAAGTCCTTTTCTTTCTACCAAATGATCTCCAATCATATCTAGAACTTAAACTTCATCTTCAACTTGAGTTTGATCTTGATCTTTACCTTGAGTACTAAAAGTGTGCAAAATACACTTCTCAATCAAATGACCTTGTACTCTTTGTATATCATGCTTCTAGATCATCTCAAAACCAAACTTAGGTACCTCAAAACTCTTGTAAACATATTTCCATCTTGAGGACCTTTCAATCAAAGTGACTCTAGATCAATCCAATATTTGTCACTTTTCTGACAGATTCTGTACTCTTCAAAGAAATATGCAAATCTCTCAAAGTACAAATTCAAATACCATGAATTTTGGTGGAGATGTTCTTTACTAAGTTATCTAGTAGCCATAAAAATTTGAGCTTCATTTGACTTCTAGATTTCTACCAGATTTCAAATCTTCCACCACTGCTACATGCTGAAAACTGCTGCACTATAGCTGACAAGATCCACTCCAAAACCGAAGCATTTCTTATCCAAATTTCATGAAATTTCTACAGCATCTTATACCATAAGTATAGAGCATTTACATCAATTTTCATGCCAATCCAATAGGTTTTGATCACTTAAACATGGCTAAGATCACAGCTAGCTCAGATTTTACAAGATAGGACAGATTTCAACACTTGAGCTATACTTCATCAAATATGAATGAAACTTAAAACTAACTTGTTTGAATACTTTCACAAGACATAAATCCATTCAATCCACTTATTAAAAGTCATATCATGAATTAATCCAACACAAATCAATCCAAACTTGATTACTAATTATTTATCCATTCAAACATCTTATAGCAAGCAACTTTGCATATTTACCCAATTCAATCAACTCATATGCACCCAAATGAAATGGTCAACAAGAGATATACCTTAGTTAGCTCATGATCATCCAATTAGCAAGCTTTGACTCAATTATTTGCAAGTCATCAAATATATCCAATGAATCACCAACTTGAATTTTACACTTGTATGTTGTAGCACATTTGGACTTCACTCAATTTGTCATGGCATTGGGATAATGATCATCACTTATCTATTCTTGATTCAACTATATGATTAACTGATGAATATCATTTGAACCAAGCCCCCAATGCCGATGGTACCTACAAACAATCATTCACTTTTTGATGGTACCCAAATAAGTTTGGGTCCTCTCAAGTTAGGTGCAACATACTTAGGCAATGCCTTAGTATAGTAGCGGGATGTTTTGCAATAGCAACCATAGAGGTACCATTACCATCCTTTCTAAGCACATCATGATCATCAATTGAAATGGGTTTAGAAATTTTACCTAGGGGACATGAATGTGCCATGTGTCCCCTTTCCCGGCATGAGTAGCACTTTCTCTTTGATTGAGCCTTTTCTTCTTTGCTCATGTGGTGCTTCTCATTGCCTTGCCTCTCATGGATTGCTTGAGCCTTCTTCTCAAGCTTGGTAGGACACTTAGAGGCAAAGTGTCCCGTACTTCCACACTTGAAGCACTTGATGTGAGCATAATCGTTCTTCTCATCTTCATTCTTGCTCATCATCTTGGCATCTTGAGTTTGCATTGGATGCCTTGCCTTTCCACCCCTTCTTGTTTTCTTCTTCTTTATCATCAAATCACCACCATCTTCATGGTTGATCTTGATTTGCTCTTGGGGTGTCTTCTCTTGCTCAACTTGTGGCTTTGGTTGAAGCTTCACTTGTTGCTTCACCAATTGTTTGGTTGGGCACATTGAGGTAAGATGACCCCAAGTGCGGCACTTGAAGCACTTCACATGCCTTAGCCTCTCTTCTTCTTTCTTCAACTTGAGTTTTTCTTCATTGGGGCAACCATTTGCAAGATGTCCCACTTCATGGCACTTGAAGCACATGAAATGAGAGAGCTTCTCTTGTTCTTGCTTCTTCATCTCTCTTTCATATCTTCTCTTGCCCCATCTTTTGCCCTTGATCTTGCTCTTGTTGAAGCCAATGCCACTTGTGTCATTGCGGCTTTCTTGATGATTGACTTTGCTAGTCTTGAAGCCGACTCCACTCTTGTCACCAAAGTTTCTTTGAGTCATCAACATATGCTCAAAAGTGACTTGAGAGTTGTAGCACCTCTCTAACTTGTTGCTCAATTTCTTCAGTTGTTCATTGAGCTCATTGTTCTCCTTCAAAAGGTTAGTCTCACAAGACATAGAAGTAGAACAAACATCTATGTGTGAAGAGCATGGTATATCTAATAAATCATCACAAGAGGTGGATACATGCTTCTTTTCTACATCACAAGAATTAGCAACATTTTGCAATTGATCATTTGATCCATGTGATGAGCTCTCATTATTTTTAAGTTTCTTTGCAAATACTTTAATGAGAGAAGCATGTTGTTCTAATAATTCATCATGAGATGCAAGAAGTGTCTCATGATTCAATTTAAGCTCATCAAGTGAAGATTTATAAGCATTAAGCAAATTCTTATGTTCTTCACAAGAGTTCTTTAGAAATGAGTTTTCATTTTCTAATTTCAATGTTTTAGCTTTCTCATTTTCTAAAGACATGGTCATGCTAGCAAGTCTACTAACAAGCTCATCATATGAATCAATATGATCAACCACACTATCATTTGATACCTTAGTGTCACCTTGTGACATGAGACAATGTGGTGTAGTTGAGGAGCTTGTAGTAGCATCATCACTTGCAACACTTGTGGCATCATCATCAACCTTGTCAAGTGAACTTGTAGTAGATCGATCATCATCATCATCACTTGACCATGAGGTGGAGCAATCTTCCACAATCACCAAATTGTGGTCATGCTCAACACACTCATGTGCCTCCTTCTTAGGCTCATCCTCCTTCTTGAATTTACCATCATCCCATGTGGAGGAATCACCGTAGAAGGCTTGGAGTGCTAGCCACATATCATGAGCACTCTCCAAGTCCCACACACGTCTAAAAACATCATCATGTAAAGCACACGTTAAATAATAAAGAGCACGATGATCAAGTTGTAAGCAATCCTCTTGTGCTTGGGTTAGGTTGTCCTCATCCAAAGCATTACGAGAAAACCAACAACAATGATCCACCATGCCTTGGGACCCAATTCAAGGAAATGATCAAGCATATGACGTTTCCACCGTGCATAGTTTGTGCCATCAAAAATGTGTGTGTCACAAACAACCTTTAGCCCAAAGTTTGTCATCCTCTCGGGTCGGTGAAGACCACAAATGAGAGACCTAGCTCTGATACCAATTGAAAGGGTCGAAATGGCGACTAGAGGGGGGGTGAATAGTCTTTTCTAAAACTTAATCGCGTTCGCTAACCGAAACAAGTGCGGAATTATAACTATTGGTCTAGCCAAGACTACATCCCTCTATCTATGTTCTCTAGCACCTTTCAAAGATACTAATTAAGCAACAAAGGTGCCGGGCTAGCTAGAGCTTTCCTAACCAATTGTAGGAGCAAGGTCACACAAACCTATGCCACTAGTACTTTAAGCAACAAGGGAGCTCCTACACATGCTAGTAAGCAAAAGCACAAAGCCATCTAAGCTCACTAGCAATGCTCAATAACAAGGCAACCAATGCCAAATTAGAGAGCGCAATTACTTAGCTACACAAACTAAGCAATGTGACTAACAAGGTTACTCAAACCAAATTAGTCACGCAAGGGAGCTACTTCTATGCTACACAAGCAAGAAGGTAAATAGCAAGCTACACAAGCTAACTAATTACAAGAGCAACTACACAAGCACAATGTATATAAATAATCACAAGCTTGTGTAACGGGGATGCAAACCAACGGGAAGAACAATGTTGACACGATGATTTTTCTCCCAAGGTTCACGTGCTTGCCAACACGCTAGTCCCCATTGTGTCGACCGCTCACTTGGTGGTTCGGCGGCTAATTGGCATCACCCGCCAAGCCCGCACGTCGGGCGCCACAAGAACCTACCCTGAAGGTGAGGGTAGCTCAATGACACGCTTTACTAAAGTTGCTCTTCGCGGATCCCGCGGGGCGAGCACAATGCCCCTCACAAAGCACTTCTCCGGAGCGCCCCACAAGCTTCTTGCGGGCTTCCACGGAGACCACCACCAAGCTGTTGAGGAGGTGGCAACCTCCACAAGTAACAAGCACCACCAGCTTGCAACTTGATCACCTAGTGCCACTCGATGCAACCTCACGATGCAACCGCACTAGAATCGCTCACTCACACAATCGGATGATCACTATCAAGTATGTGTGAGATGGAGGGCTCCCAAGTACTCACAAGCATGGACACTAAGTCCCCTGAGGTGGTCCACCCCAGCTATGGCAAAGGGCCACTTCTATTTATAGCCCCAAGGGCTAAACTAGCCTTTACCCCTTCACTGGGCGTTTTTTGGGCCGACCGAACGCACCGGTCGTGAATACCGAACGTGTCCGGTCACCATATCGGACGCGTCCGGTCTCTCCCAGACCGCCACGTGTTCAGTTTGAATCAAACTAACCGTTGCTGCCCACTCTTCCGACCGGACGGTCACACCGAACGTAGAGGACTCAGCGTCCGGTTGAGTCCAGTAAGCACCCAGGTCCGACCGGACGTGTCCGGTCACCCCTGACCGGACGCAGCCAGCGTCCAGTCAACCGTTTACAGAACGTCGACCAAGCAGATTCACACCGAACGCGTCCAGTGTGGCGATCGGATGCGTCCGGTCGCAGAGTTTGCCTATTAATACCAGACGTGTCCGGTCATAATACCGGATGCGTCCGGTCACTCTCTGACCAGCGCGATTCACTCCTTTTCTTCGCCAAGTTGATCCACATCAACTCCAACTTCATCTCTTTTGTAAATGTGCCAACACCACCAAGTGTACACTAGCATGTGTATGTGTGTTAGCTTTTCACAATCATTTCCCAAAGGGTTAGCCACTCAACTTGTCACGCCACTCAATCCTAGCGACGATGCAAAGTTAGATCACTCGAGTGGCACTTAGATGACCGATATGCAAACAAGTTTGCTCCTCTTGATAGTACGGCCATCTATCCTAAACCCGGTCATAAACTTCTCTACACACCTATGACCGGTGAAATGAAATGCCCTAGGTTATACCTTTGCCTTGCGCATTCCATTCCATCTCCTCCAACATCGATGCAACACATGCACCAACACGATCAACAATGATATGATCCACTTCATATCATCACGTGATCATATTGGTTCATCGATCTTGACTTCACTTGCTCTTCACCGTTGCCATCGTCCATCGGCGCCAAGTCTTGCTCAAGTTTCACCGCCATGCGGTCCATCGCTCCAAAGCCTCCAACTTGCCCTTCACGCTTGCAACCCATCCATTAGGCCAAGTCTTGTCTTGATCTTCTCCACCTTGATCACATGACTCAATGTCATGTCTCATGTGCAATAAGCTCCTTCATCATCACATGTGTGAGCTTTGCAACATCTCCGCACCATTTTCACCTTCATGGCATATGTTGCTCACACACATGTGCCTGTGGACTAATCTCCTGTGTATCTCACATAAACACAATTAGTCCACCTAGGTTGTCACTCAATTACCAAAACCAAACAAGGACCTTTCATCAGATCACTTCAACCTTCAGTCATTCGGATCCTTGCCCGCTACGCCCCCATTCTCGGTCGCTGCTTCTTTGCCTTTTTTTTCCTTTGGCTTGCCGGCCTGCCGTAGAAGGCGCTTGAGGAGCTGGCAGTCCTTATAGAGGTGTTTGATAGGGTAGTCGTGATTGGTGTATGGGCTCTCCATGAGCTCGTGGAAGTGGCGCGAAGGGTCTTGCTGGGGCTACGTGCCCGCGTGATCAGCCGTGGCGACCAACGTGGAGTTGGCCGGTCGGCGGCGATCCTTTCTATTCTTTTTCCCCCTCTGCGTGGAGGGGCCCTCGTCCTAATCCTAGCACTTGGCCTTACCTTTGCCCTGGCCTCAGTTGGAGCGCGGTGGGAGCGGCGCTTGTTGGAGGTGTTGGACAGAGGTCCGTGGTCCTAGGCCATTAGGGCTGGGAATCCGGTCGCTGCTACGTGTGTCTCAGTTTGGCCCGAGCCACGCGTATATAGGTGGTCGATGCGGAGCGGTCGTCAAGTCAAGACGAGGTGCAAATGCGGCCTCCTATGCTGTGCTCGGTGGTTGTAGCAGTGATCGGGTGGAGCGACCCATCTGCTGCGTCCCCATTCCCCTGGTGGGGAGCGAGGCCGTGAGTCGGCATCGTGATACGAAGCTCTCTGCTTGTTGAACGGCGGTGGTCTCCACTAGTGCCCAGAGGTTCCGGTGGATCGCCTGTTCATGAGGGTCATTCGGCCCCGACAGGCCGCGCAGAAGCATTGCCGCGGCGGTGATGTTCTGATTGGCCCGAGCGAACTGTGGGGGATCGTTCCCCCTGTCCATGGTGTCGAGCTGGACCCGACGGGTGTGACCTCGGGCGCCGCTCACTGGTCTATGCGCACGTGGCACAGTGTGGTGCACCGAGCACGCTGGCGCAGTCGGTGGCTGGTGCAGCCACTATTGTCGTGGTTCCTCGCCATGCTCGCGTTCAAGCTTGGGGGTCTCTACATGGGGATCCGGAGGGGTGTGAGTCTGCAAGGACTACGTTACCGCTGGTGGCTGTCCCAAAGCGTCCGCCATAGTGCACTCCTAGGATGGACGGTGGCTAGGCGCCATGTCGCCGATGCTGGAGCCGTCACTCTCAACATCGTCATCCATGAGGTCGAGGAAATAGGTGGGAGCGTAGCTCGCCATCCCCTCGAATTCGGATGTGAGAGGGGGCGATGTCGGTATCCTTCAAAGCCCCTGGGCGTACGCGTCCGCAAGAGATGTGAGACCGTAGGGGAACCGGTCGTATGGCGATCGCATCGGGGACAACGGGGTCCCTCCGGGTACTCGGTGGAAGAAAGAGAATAGTAAGTAGATAACAATATATACATTACTCACAGCGGGGTTTGAGCAGAGAGTTTGCTCGGAATGAAGCGCGGATAACACATCCTCGAAGTCGTGCGTCCCGGAGTCGATGGAGGGCTCCCCTCTGATGGGTGCCAGAATGAGTGCCTCCTCGTAGAGGTGTAGTACGCCGAGCCGGTCGGCGACAAAGTCCAGGCTTCCATGGAGGAAGGCCTGGGATGGCTCGAAGACGGGTGGAACCCACATCCCAATAGGTGGGAGCATGGGAAACTCTAGTGAGCCGAAGCGAATCGAATTGCCAGAGCCCACCACGGCAAGGGTGGCTGAAAAGTGGGCCATCCGATGACCAAAAAAAGTGTTGAACGTACAGCGTCTTCCCCACGGACGGCGCCAACTGTCGGTGCAGAAAGTGAACAACAAGTAAATATTTGTAGTTTTGCCGTACGTTGTGATCGGAGGTGGTCTAGCACTCAATGACATAGGGTTTATACTGGTTCAGGCAATGTGCCCTACGTCCAGTTTGAGTCGGTCGATGACTTTATTCCTGAGCCCAGGTGCTCGAAGTTTGCAGTGGGGTTACAAACAAGGAGGAAGATGGGGTGCACGAGAGGTCCGGTCGGCTCCGGTCGGAAGGGCCGAGAGTGATAGGAGCTCCTCTATGAGCTAAGTGTTCAAGCGTGTGCTTGAGGTCCGAACCTAGCGGTTCTGTGGTTGTGAGCTAGTGAACTTGATCGATCTGAATTAACTTGTATGAACTTGAATCAACTTAGTCTCTTGGGAGAGAGCGCATCCCCTTTTATAGATGAAGGGGATAACTTTACAAGTGAGAGGAAGGGAGTACTTATGCTTCTAAGCCTTGTTGCCCACACCAGCGGGTACAGGAGGATGGTAGGCGCCCACAACACTGTTGGATGTTGGTTGTATGTGGGATGTTACGTTGTCTTGTTTCGGGTATGGCAGATGTTGGCACCTGCATATACTATTGATGCCCAGAGGCATGTGAGGAGTTTCACCATGTTCACTCGGTATGCTAAATTCCGACGGCCACAACACTGTCGATGCCTAGAGGCATGTGGGGAGCCTTACCATATGGGAGTTTAACGGTGCCCACAATACTGTAGAGGGAAATGTCGGCGCCTACAATACTGTTTGTGTCAGGACGATTGCAGAGTACTGTTCCTGTAGGTGACAGGGTACGGTCCCTGGTATCACAGTTTGACTTGAGCGCCTTGCCTTGCTTTCTTCATTCGTTCCCTGGTCCTCTCCGGGCGGGCGTCCCCAGTCTTTTGGTCCTAGCCGGCTCTGGTTGCACCAGTTGGAGAAGAGCAGTGAGCAGGGTCTTTGCATACCCTGGTAGGGTCAGAGTCAGAGGTAGTGCTTTGCCAGGCCTTCTGGTTGGAGAGACTGTCCGGAGGCGGCTGGAGACCGAAGTGAGCGCTCCGGTCGGAGAGGTGGGCCAGAGTTAACAAGCGGGCGCTGTTCCTCCTCGGCCAGACCTTTTGGTCGGTGACTGGACCACCCTTCTAGCCTATTGTTTTTAGACACTTGGGCTGGCCCATGAGTTGCGTGCTGTCTACTCAGGCCGAGCCTTTGCGGGGAAGCCGGTCTACGAGGGACCCTGGGTTTATGAACCCAACACCTTGATACCTTTGGGTTATTGCATTGGGTAGTTTTGCTAGTGCTCAACCAAAACCATGATTGTGTAACTTGACTAATGGTATATGCAATAAACATTAAAACATGACTTTTTAGCAACATGGAAATAGGGGGCTAGAGTGTTTAGCTACTTTCTAAATGCTCTAGATTCCTCTCCCTAAGGACTTATCTGTAAGTGATCATCCAGGATTTACAGTACAACTGTGAGGGCTATATGGCTCTGGCTTTAGCTCAGTATGAGGACCTTTTCTAGCTTGTTAGTGGTTACCTTTATGGCATAAGAGGGGCTCCGATAGGTATGATCTTGGCCTGCCAAGAGGGTGCACTTTGTTAGTCACTCCTTGGAGGGGAGTTTATGCTTATTGATGGAGAAACCTTAGCGGCCCTAACTTGTTAGACGAACCTTTGAAAGGCTTCATAGTGAACCCTGCCGACCTTCCTTGGTAGTGGGTCAAGAGGCTGATCACCTCAGGCGAAAGGGTAAATCATGACTCACAGTGAAAGTGTACAACCTCTGCAGAGTGTAAAACTGTTATAATAGCCGTGCTCATGTACACGAGTGGCCTTGGAACCCTTATGGAATAGAGATGATCACTAATGGTTAATTGTTTATGCTATTCATTATTCATGTTTACCTGATCATGTGTTTATGGGCTTATGATAAATTCATTGCTACTCAATTGTTTAAAAAGATGACATATTAAAAGCTAATCGTAGTAAACCAGTGTCAACCTTTTGAGCCTCATGAACCCCATGTTATATTGCTGAGTACGATATGTACTTATGCTTGCTTTACTTTTCTACACTTTGGATAAAAATCCCGGATGGGCACCAGATTGCTAGTCTGGAGGAGTTAGGCTTGTGGTCAACCAGTTAGTTGTTCCTGTGGATTTAGAGTCTTCGCCTGAAGATCGGAGTTGTATTTTCACTGCCTATACTCTGAGGTTATATTTCTTATACTAATACATTATGTAATAAGTATTGTCTTTTGATATTACCCTTATTTGTGGCTATATGTGAGATTTGACTTCCTGGGCTCATATATAGTGTGTATCTGGTTTTGTCTTTAAAACCGGGTGCTATAAAGTGGTATTAGAGCAATGCTGACTGTAGGACGCAAGCCTAGATAGAACTGGATGTTTTAGCATGCTTTTATTTTTGCTTAGTTCTTGCTTTCTCTCTAACCTTGTTATTTGTGAAAAGTTATGCTCACTTCAGCCTCTGTTCTGTTATGAAAACCTTGTCTCAATTCTAAATATTTTCTCGGTCTATTAGATGGATCATAACGAGATAACTACCAATATAAGAGGATAGGAGGACCAATCTATGCCACCCTTGATTGCATTTGATAAGGAAAAGCTATTCGCTATGCAAAAGCAGATACTAGAAGGAATGACTCAACATAGGATTTCTCAACAGTGCTTGCCACAAGGTCAAACCAACATACTAAAGGGACCAGTGAAGAGACAAGTGGCAGAAGCTTGGAAGAAAATGAAGTCCAATGAAGGTGCTGGTAGCAAGACTCTTGGAAGTCAGTATCAATGTCAATATTGCATGCACTATGGTTCTCCCTATCTTCGAAACAAGCGAAATCAAGGAAAAGTCGAGGTGAACCCAAGCTGTGAGACCAATGTGGATAAAAAGAGGAAGGCAAATTCACTAGAGCAAGTATTGGGAAGTAATCAACATTTAGATTTGTCACATCTAGCTCTGATCCCTACTCCGATGAATCTAAACTGTAAAGAGTTAGAAGCTTCTCAAGCTAAAACTACTTCGCATGAGGTATGCATAGATGGGTGGACTATCACCTATAAGGAGTTTCAACCTCGAAAGACCAAGCAAGCTAGAAAACAGATCAGTCAAACCAAGATGAATCTTCAGAGTCAGAAAGTTGACAAAACACCAAGCAACAGTTCCGTTGAGTATGACATCACAAAAGATCCAGCTAAGAGAAGGTGTCATCATTGCCAACAGGAAGGACACTATGTTAAATCTTGTCCACGGAAGAATCAACCATTATACCATGGAGGTAGCCAGAGTTAGGTCAATACAGGACTACCACCAGCAAGTGATAGTGACACACAATACAAAGGAAGCCCATGATGAAATTGACGTAGTGGATGATGTGTCACTCCCATGCAAGAGATGTTACCCAGATGTCCCTGTAATCATGCCATTCTTAAGAAATAGGAGTTTGTGCCCCTTATGTAATACAAACGTTAGTATCGCAAGTCTAGTCAATGATTGAGTAGTGCATCTTTACTGCTTTGTGAATTGTCATTATGCTTATGATTGTTTTGCATCTTTGTAATGATTGCAATGATCTTGTTGGGTGTTCCCACAATTTTATTTAGCTTATAGGCCTAAGGTATAAGGATCAGTGCAATAAATAGTTGGGTTATGGTATTCTTCTGTTTCCTCTATCCTGTCTTTTCGGAGCAGCCTGCACTCTTCGGCTTATATCTCTAATCTTAGATGACCAAAAATCATGAGAAAATTCTAGACAATAGTAGACTTCAATATCTTTCTCTGAACGCAAGAATCATCTTGATAGCTATTTTGGTTATGGAGCTACGAAAATCGCAAGGTGATGCATCTGTGCTGTTCGGAACCAGGAATAACTTTGTGGTGCACTATTTTCGACCTTCTAAACTGCAGAATTCGGAAAAGTGTTCTATAAGGAAGTTATAAAGGAATTGATGAGCTTTCCAATGGTATAAGCTAAAACTCAATTGGATTAACGGAATGAGAGTTTCAACTGTTTTATTGCACTACTATTTTCCTGCTCTTGAGAATTCTCAGACTAGATGTTCTTGCTTATGTAGAGGAGTTTCTCTAGAATGTCAGAACATCTTTATGATAGTTAGCTCATTTTTAAGGAAGTGCAAGCTACCCTTTTGTGTGCCATAGTTGACTTTTCTTAAGGGGGGTAGCCAAGTTGAAGGGTTTGCAAGATGAAGTTTTCTTGCATTCTAGTATTTCATGTGGAAGAATTGGATATCTCGATGGTTGGGGTTTTCTCTAGTTTTTCATACTATCAATCCTATCTTGTCATCACTTGAAACTACAGTAAAGAATGCTATGAATGACTAAATCCTAATGCATATAAAAGCTTCACAAGATGTTGGAAGGAATGTTCCCACTTCTCATCCATCGCCATCAAGTCTCCCAACTATAGAGCAAGCTTTGATGCCGTAGACTCAGCTATTATAGACCACTGCTCAGAGGGTGTTGAAAAATCCACAAGAAACACCACCTATTGACAAGCATGGTGAATTTCTGATGGGACACCCACTGACATTCTCTCATGCAAGCGACCCACTAGAAGCTGATGACTGGCTTAGAGCTGTGGATCGACAACTGGACATAGCCCACTGTGATGACCAAGAGAAGGTGCTTTTTGCATTTGGCCAACTCTAGGGTGCAGCACAAGACTGGTGGGATTTCTACCAGTATGGACGTCCCAACAATGCTGGATAGATCACCTGGTAGGAATTCATGGAGAATTTCAAGACGTACCACATTCCCGCAGGTGAGGTAGAACTCAAGCAAGATGAGTTTCAGGCTCTCAAGCAAGGATCCATGTCAGTGTGTGCGTATCATAATCGGTTCACTCAATTGTCATGCTATGCTCCAGGAGAGGTAGATAGTGATGCTAAGAAACTGAAATGCTTTTTGAAAGGACTAAATGATGATTTGCAACTACATCGAGAGATGGAAGAGAAGAGAAAACATGTTCTTCAATGCCAATTAAGAAACACTCATCCTCGGTTCGCTATGCAACTAGAATATCAGTCACATCCTATGAATTTACTTGTGAGTATAGATCAGAATCAGTATAAGCAACCCGCTGATGAAGTGCAACAGGTTAGCTCTCAAGAGCCATGTTTGTCATCTCCTACTATCCCCTTCATGAAGACAAATACACCTACCAGTGAGAAAGGTTATGATTGTGGTAGGATTGAGCATTATGAGAACAATTATCTTGAGAAGTTTATCGAAAACAATCAAGGCCAGAATCAACCACAACAAGAGCCATAACAGAATGTCCATAGGAAGCAGGTGCATGGAAATAAGTTAAAGCGAGGAGCGTGACCGGGCCATCTAAGAGCGCGATGAGGCGCATCAGAAGATTGGCTCCCTCTAGGCCGAGCTTGGAACTATGACTACCCAGAGGCTGGAGGCCGAGGGCGTCTCTGCTGGGCTGGCCGTGGAACTTGCCGAGGCGAGGAGGAATCTTCAGGCGAAGAGAGATGAGCTTGGTATCTTGAGCGTCACCCTTAGAGTGATCTGCGATGACCTAGGGGTGGTGTGGTCAGAGGGGACCAGTTCGCTCGTGGCCCATGCTGTTGAGATTACGGCACAGGTGCGCTAGCTCGAGAGGGATGCCCTTCGCGCAGGGGTCAACCAAGCCTTCACATTTGCTCGTTCACACTACGCGGACAGCATCGACCTAGAGACGATGAGCCTCGGCTTCGCGCCTGGCTATGAAGCCCAAGAGCTGGACAAGACAGAGACGGTGATGGCTCTTCTTTCGCAGGACCTAGCAAACAGGATAGAAGACATAGTTCTCCCCCGGAGGGGCTAGTTAGTCAAGTAGGTCGGATGATCATTATTGTAATCAGCAGACAAGTGCCGACCCTTGTGTATTGTAAAAACAAACTCGTTATTTTGTTTCGTCTGATTGAACTTATTTTGCCTCCCTTTTTGTATGCGAAAAGGGGCTCACGTATTCTGACCCTTCCATTTGTTAAGATCGTAGGGCCCTAGGCGTAAGAGGGAAACTTTGATCACGCTGGTGAGCAAAGACACCGTAACCGCCGAGGCGTAGGTTTTTTGCAGTCCGACCAGGATGCTCAGTTGTTCATTTCCGCAAACCTTACCACTAGGCTTAACGTAAGGAAGAGGTCTGACGTGGCGACTGTTTCAGAAAAGGTGTATTTATACCCTTATCAGCCCCTAAGTGAGATCCGACCCCTTGCCATTGCTGGGGGTCGGGTGTCACTAAAGATCGAGGAGAGGATAGTGAAACTAGTAGGAGAAAGTGTCTCTTGTATTCGCGCGTACCCCCTCCGTAGGATCTGAGCTATCGTTCTATGACCGCGCATTCGGTCTCCTTGTGAGTCCAACTTTCCTCAAGCCCCCGCGTGTAGCAAGGGTTTGGTCGAGGGTTGGCTTGTCTTTATGATTGTCGCCATGTCCATGGTTTCCGCAACCAGAGGGGTTGGGTTAACGTCACTTGCCTTGATGGCTCGAGTGACGCGCTCGGTGAGCTCGCTAATGGGCATGTTCGAGCGGAATCTGATTCCGTCATTCGTGACGGGGTCAGCAAAGCCCTCGTGTGGCATTCCGTTGCTCCTTAACACACCTTCCAATAGATGCCCCCTCAATGGGGATTCTATGGGCTCGGCTAGAGAATAGGATCGAATGAGAAGGTCAAGATGAGGCCATAGGGGCTCATCTGCATTTTCTCCTTCAGCTCTTGTTCGACGCGAGGTGGCCTCGGGCCCTCTGTGGGTCAGCCTTCGAACCCTGGTCTCCTGATTTAGGGTTAGGTGACTCGAGCCCTCGAGCCCAGTGGGTCTTAGTAGGGGTCAACCATGTTTCATGCGTCACATCGTCCTCGATTTCTGCAATCGAAGGGGCTAAGGTAACGACACTTGCCTCGATGGCTTGAGTGTCGTGCTCGGTGAGCTCGCTAACGGGCATGTTCGAGTGGATTCTGGGTCTGTCATCCGCTGATGGGGTCGGCAGAGCCCTCATGTGGCATTCCACTACTTGTTAACCCACCTCCCAGCAGATGCTGAGCCGTTTGATAGGCTCGGGTGGCCCGTTGGCCTCTCCTCGATGGAGATTCTGTGGGCTTGGCTCGAGGTTAGAATCAAACAAGAAAGGTCAAGATGTCCCTGTCCGCTTCTGAGCGGGGTCAGGCAAGGCCACTATGGCTCATCTTGGTTTTTCTCCCCTGGCTCTGTTTGACGCGATGCGGCCTCAAGCCCTCTACGGGCCGGCCTTCGAACCTCAGTCGGTCACCGCTCATATCGAATGAAACGACTACCACTTCGTGACGCGACGCGAAGCGTTGTGATGCAGCAATTGTATATGCAATGCTTGGGTGTATGGGATGAATGTATGAATGAATGAAAGAATGAATGAATGTGAATGCATGCATGAGAACGGATGAATGAATGATCATGCAATGGAAAAGAAAAGGTGGGGGTCGGTAAAGTTACCTCGATGGTTCAAGTGATGGGTTTGGGGAGCTCATACCGGATATGTCCATGTGGGGTCCAGGTCCGATGTTCATGATGGAGCCAGCATAACCTGCATGGGGTATCCCACTACTCCCTATCCGTCTCTCGGCAGTGGCCTGAGCCGTTCGATCGACTTGGGTGACCTATCGGCCTCTCCTCGATGGAGATTCCACAGGTAGGCTCCTCCAGACCCTTCCTGAGAAGGTAGAGACTAAATCTTAGGGTGGAGACAAAGACTCTGATCACGCTGGTGAAGAAAAAACACCATATCTGCTGGGGCATAGGGTCCTAGCGGTCCGACCAGGTTTACTCAAAGTTTGTGCCTGCACATCATGCCTCTAGTTTTTTAACATAAGGAGGGGTTGGGCAAAGAGAATGTCTAGCAAATAGACACTCTTGCCAGCCCCCGAGTGATGTCCGACCCCCTACCGTTGCTGGGGTTGGATGCTTGGTAGCGAAATTAATGCATAAAGTAAGGGTGCTTGTCTCTCGGCAGCGGCTTTGAGCCATTCGATCGACCTGGGCACCGGTTTTACCTCGATGGTAAGAGTGATGGGTTCGGGAAGCCTCCACCATATATGAGCGGTATCCTGTCTGCTCCCTACCCATTTCCTGGCAGTGGCCAAGCCATCCAGTCGACTTATGTTACCTGCTGAGACAAGACTTTCCTGCGGAGATAAAGGATGAGATCATCCTATGCAAGAATTTAGTTAGGCAAATAAGCAAGGCGGAGAAACTTGTAACAAATGGACAAGCTCTTGAATTTTGGTACGACAAATGGTTTCTTAGCTCTTCTCCCCTTTTTGTATAAAAAGTTAGTGCGTTCCGACCCTTTCCATCGTTAAGGTCGTAAAAGCTCGGAGTGCGGGCGAGCCAATTCTGATCACGCTAGTGAGCAAAGACATCATAGCCACTGGGGCATAGGTTTCCCGTAGTCCGACCAGTTATACTCAGAGCTTGTTCCCGTAAACCTAGCTCCTAGCAATTAACATGTGTCGACACGGAATTTTCATCCCGTGCCGAGGGCACACGAGCAAGCTAGAAGGGTCTGCTTGATGGAGCTGGAGATCCGCCTAGCTTCAGCGCAGGGATTGTCGATCCTGCGCACTTCTCCCGAGACATGCCAGTCAATTTGACCCTGCAATTGACAAGGAGAGAAAGTTTATCAGTAATTAAGGGCAAAACATGCCGGTGTTGCCAGACAGTCCCGAATGTGCGGCTCTGAGAGCCGATATGAAAGGAGATCGACTAAATAGTCGATTCCAGCATATTCATAAGAATAAATCAGTTAAAGCTCATGAGGTTGTATAAGAAGAATCGGTTATCATTCAGGATGAATATCATTATTTAGACAAATACTGATCAATGGCAATAAGATGTTAACAATAATTAGTTTATACTGAGCCAATGACTGCAAGTAACCGAACCTCTTTTTGTAAAAGAAATAGTTCATCATTATTCAATCATTTAATAGAGATAAATCTAGTGAACATATTAGATCTCATCTATAGCTATGACCAGTGGGGCATGAGGCAGAATCATACGGGCCGTAGAAACAACAATAGACTCGACGACCCTAACTTATTACTAATATCAGTGAGGCATGAGACAGAATCATGCAGGCTGTAATACAATAATAAGATCACGGGGCTAACACATCCTTCAACATATCGCTACTTCAACGGTCTCATGACGTGAATTGTTCGTGAAAGCACTCGATATCGGCTAAAACAGCCGATTCAGCCATAGCGCACAGTTAAGATCATGCCCTCTCAGAAACAGATCTACCAAATAACAATCCCCACTCCACGGTGCTAACAGTGGGATGTGAGACATAATCACACGGGCCGTAATAACGGGCCATGGAACGGTTTTCGCTAGCCAATAGATCTACTTAAGATCAAACATGTCTTAACCACACGCTATGCACGATCAAGATTTATATAAAACAGCCGATAAAACATAACCCATCGTTTAAAGTGCAGATTAGATCAGTTTAGATTAACAAACGATGGGTTAAAAAAGATATAAAGCCGATCTAGATCAATCCCAATCGGGCGAAGTGATATTACTATAATTAAATAAATAATGGAAGCAATAAGCAATATCGGTAACTTAATGAATCTATCCGAAGGAACGCCACCCTTAGATTGAGCCGATAACTTGACCTTAATCTAGTTCGAGCAGTGGAGGTCGACCGGATCGATGAGGCCGTACTTAAACTAGACAAGAGTCGATAACTAACTTATACCAGAGTCGCAGTGGAGGTCGACCGGATCGATGCAGCCGTACGAACAGAGGTATAAGCCATGACGGTACTTACACACAAACAGTGGAGGTCGACCGGATCGATGCAGCCGTATTTGCTGAAGAACTCGCCGAGATCTACTCTACTCCTACTCCTAAGGGGTGGCCGGAGCCAAAAAAAAAATAAATAACTTGTATTTGATTGATTGTGTGTCCTTACAATGACCCAGGGTGTACATATTTATACTCTGAAACTAACAGAGTCCATACCAATCTTGACTAACTATAGAAATTTTTGACTAAGCAAAAGGAAATATTTAAGGTATATCTAATAATTCTTTCTGATCGTGAGCGTGCATTTTTCCTTGATCTTCTTGCTTCTATTGCTTTCCATATCTTCACGTGAGGAGATTTGGTCTTCACGCCTCTCCGATCCAAATATATTAAATAATATTTCTTAATCAGCAAGGGAGACCAGCTTGACATTTAGCTTCGTGTTGTACTTGAACCCCCAGAGCTGATGCTAATGCGCTTTACGGTTTGCCACATTTGTTTGCTTGTGTTGGCTAATTTTCGTTTCCATCCGTGCATGGACTGTGCCACGTAGCTAGCCACAGACACGCATAGGTTGCATGGCCTTTGCATGCATATATAGAAATTTATACATCGTATTTCTTCTTAAATTAATCCTGTTGGCAAACTTTCTTAACTGACTCGTATCCCTGGCACGTGTCTTCTCTTGCTATGCATCCTGGAATCCACCGTCTTCAACTAAATATATTAATTAAATTGCCGACTTCCTTATATAGACTCCATTGGCAATAGAATTACCAAATCTTGGTGTAAACACAGGCCCCCTAGTTCGGAGTATGAATTTTCATGCTTCGAACTATTTTGATCCAATAGTCTCCTTTCCCGAGTCAGCAACATTTGATTGCAATACTTAGCTTTAATGACTTACTTGGGTTGATTGTTCATCTTCTTTAGCCGATTAAGAGCTGTCCTCCGAGTTTGTAACTATAATTGGCTATCAAATCACTGGTAAGGAGCTGAAGAATTCACTGGTAGCAATATTACCTTATTCCAAGCCTCACATATACATGTGAACTTTGAACTGTCTATCACGCCATCTTGGGTGGTTGAAGAATGGAACGGATTAGAATCCAGTCACCCTCACTTCTCCTGCTCAGAAAACTTGGGTTTTTTGAAAGATTTTTAAATTAAAACATAGCTTTGCTCTCCAAATGATTCTCTCATATCGCTCAATGTGCATAGTTCCTCAC
Organism: Miscanthus floridulus; assembly: GCF_019320115.1. Classification (NCBI taxonomy): domain Eukaryota; kingdom Viridiplantae; phylum Streptophyta; class Magnoliopsida; order Poales; family Poaceae; genus Miscanthus; species Miscanthus floridulus. Next base: position 25,154,536 of record NC_089582.1, on the reverse strand, counting down.
CAAGATATTGTTTGGCCTTTATTTACCCTACTTCTAAAAAGCTTATGTGGAGTTCGGGTGGGGACAAAGTATGTAGCATACTTACCTTGCATATCATAAAGTCAAATCCCGGATCCAAGGAGAGAAGTGTCATATTCTTAGATCAAGATGTGCATGTGTGTGGAATATTTAGTGGCTAACCTAATTCTACTATGCTCTCTGAAATATATTTCTCTCTTATGGAATATTTTTGCGAGAATATGGGTTATCGTTATTCTCATTTCTTTTTCTTTTTCCTTTTTTTTTACTTTTGGACCTTTTTTGTGTCCATCTTTTTATATTTTTGCATAACCCATGTCTCTTTTTACAATAAATTTTTGAGAGAAATATTATCAAAAACTTAGAGCATTTATTCTAATAAAACCTAATATATTTTTGTCTTCTCCCAGTGTAGGAGCAGAACATTCTGAGGTGGATGAAAAATTGCGTACTTCCAGTATAGAAGCAGCACATATATGTGGCGTATACGTGATCTTGATCTTGGCAGCATGATAAATCTCTGAACAAGGGTCAACAAGACTTGACAAGACTCAACATAGAGCAAGCAACTTATGTGAAAGGTTCTTAATGAGACTAATATATGGTCTTAGTAGGAAATTCAATATCATTGAGGAGACAAGCTATTGATTTTGATTTTTTTTGTAAGAAAATTTCCCAAGTCCTTTGCAAAAAGAAGCAAGGTTTCTTTCATCATACCATATCTCATTCATCGACTACTTAGACAACATGCTTTCCCTATGATAGATTGTTCACAAGTGATAGAAAAAGCAAGGACTAAAGAATAATATGCGAGCCAAGCATAGAAGGGCATGTACCTCATATCTACATGTACACTCCTCCATTCTGAGCCGATAAATGCTTTTGCTTGGGACCCATTTTTTTTTTATAATGATGCTTTTATCAGTGCGCTTATCGGCTGTTGCATATAGAATCCTTGTATACTTCTGCAGTGCTGCCATATAGAGAACTGAAAATAATATTCTTAACCCTTCTGATTTACGGCCGGCGGATGCAAACACGTATAGATATCATCAGCTTGAAGCCCCATTGACGTACGACTCGCATAAATTGCTCGAAGTTGCCAGATAGTTAACCCGTGTAGAACACCTTTCTTATCTCCATGTTAGATCCTCGTTCATATTTCCATCTTTGTTCTTCTTCGCCCGTTGCACATCTCAGCTGATTCCACTTCAGGATAGCCGATCTCCATGTGCTAGAATCGATCTGTTGGATTTCTCTGAGCAAGATACGTAGCTAACTCCGGCTCCCGCATGATGACGTGTAGCAGGCAGCAACAACGGTGTATGGTAATTCAAACACTGACCGATTACTTTAATCAAAAACATACATACGAATCCTTCCACGAGCCGAATTCTTAGATCAATAGATGAATCCCAATCAATAGTCTCTGGCAAATGTCACGGGAAGAGGGTATCCTTGCTAGTACGATCGGCCTGTGCGGCTGCAACAAGAATAATTAAAGCCGATATCTTTGTTGATCGGCTATCATCTTCAATAGCTCAACTCCTTCGCCATGAACTTGAGCACGGGGTATGTAAATTTACTGCTCAAAACTATTTAGCCGATGGTGAGGTAATCATAAAAGAATATCTCAGCCTATCGGCTATTTACTTCTGCCAGAAGCCGGTTTCAGATATGTATCAGCCACTTTAAAATATGCTCCTGCTCCGATCTGATTTCTGCAGTGAGTATGCTCAGGTTTATCTTATACCGTCCATGTCAAGTAATAATTTTTTTTTCATACCGAAGAACCAGGGGCCGATGAAAGTTTAATGCATCGGCTCTTGAGTAGGTATTGATCTATCTCAAATCTGTCATCATCTTGGTAGAGGATGCTGAGCCGATCAGTTAGGCTTTTTTACCTAACAAGGATTGGCTTTTAGTAGCAGTTCTTACTCCAGTCACCATAACGTCCTTGATCAGTTCGTTACGTGCTGGGACAGCTTGTTGCGTGGGGAGATGAATTTGGCATAACAGAAGAGGCACTCAAACGTGTAGTTGATGGGGGAGATGTCAAAGTGCGTGCAGCACTGTCCCGATGCGATCTACACCTCCTTCGTCAGTTTTTGCATCGTCGATGTCACACCCTGCGATCACCAGGTACTCAGGCGGGCTTACGAATGCCATCGTCGTCGTTCCTCTGCTATCGGCTCTCTGCTAAATGTGGAAGCACAGAACCGAGCTGATGATGGAGGTGAGGGAGCACGAATTCTAGTTGCTTTCTGGTTCCTTTCTCGTATAAACAAGGATGAATGCAATAGGCCGCCTCCAGACCTCTGCCTCCTTGAGCCGATGGAGTTTAATCATCACAGAGAAAACCCATCGGCTTTAATGCCTGAATTGAGTTCACACGGCGTGGCTCTGCTGAATGGTTTCAACATCGAGGCCCTTGAGCTTGATGATGGACTTGATTGAACATGTGCAGCCCCTTGAGCTTGGCCACCTAGGCGCAATTTGCAGCCTGCTTGGCGAGCTCCGACAGCTCACGGTAGCCTTGGTTATCGCTAAAGAGGTCAGAGGTGGTGGTGATCTTGATACCGTGCAGCGTCCTTTGCGCCGTGGCAAGCGCCATGTGGGTGTCGGGCATGACTCCCGTGTTGAAGGCCCTCTTGAGTTTCCATATGTCGGACATCGGCGATGGCTTCACGCGGTCCTTGGAGATGGTAATGATGGTGCTGATGCCCTTGCTGCCGTCGGACATGACCTCGCTGAGCACGAGCTCATAGAACCCTTCTTTCGCCAGCTCCTATCTTGTCGCGAATGGAGCGGCGGTCGACCATGTCGGCGCGGGGTTTCATATTGAGCCGTCTGAGAGGTGCAGCAGTAGATGCCGAGAATCGGCCGACAGGTTTGGCCATGGTGGCGGTCGGCTCGAACAGCTTGCTGATGTCGGCGCTGCTGTACTGCTCCAAGAAGGATATGAACGTATAGGACATGGTGCGGCTGAGTTTCGCCCGCCGTGTCAACGAGACTCCGTGTGGAGTAGCATTCATCGCGTTACAGCCCAGACTCTTCCACGTTCTTTGCTCGCCGGGGCCTCAAGCAATCGGCTCAGTAGTAGTAACAACAGAAAGATTGAGGGCCAATTGAGATGGCCTGCTTTTCTGGTTATGGAAATCTTGGATTTGCACCTTCTTTTGTGAATAAGAAAGCCTGAGTGGATAACGATTCGGCTGTGGCTGCTCTCTTGATGATATATAAATATTTCTTTCTGTAGAAACTGACCATGATGCACACTTTGGCAGTGCAGATGATGAAGTCTGATGAGACGATTACCAATGGTGTTGAGGTGGACCTCCTACCAGTGAAGAATTTTTCTTTCTATTGCTTGGCCTGATTGCACTACGCTAGTCAATAAGGATGCTCCGTTTGTATATTTCTTCTTGGCACGTGGCCCCCCAGCCAAACAAAACTTATGTCCAGCTATATTATATGAATTATAAATTCGAAATATATTCGAGAGGTATGGTCGTCTTCGTTATACAACAAATAATCACCTTCCTGATTTATTTCCTTGGTGACATCTTGGTCGTTTATAGTAAAAGACCCCGTAGGCTTCAGTAGCTATGAATGTTATCGGCTTGTCTCCTTGTCATCGAGCCGATGAAAACAACTTCTATCAGCTATGTACCTGGTATTAAAAATAACTCCATCGGCCTCAATGAATCCATCAGCTTGATGTCTGATCATCATGTAAAGGAGGGCCCATGAGACTAATGATGAGCCGATGGAGGTGGAAAGCTTCTGATGACGCACTTCATTGACGAACCGTGTCCAACTACGATAAGTATGCAGATGTATCTCTTGTAATCATCTTGCTTTCTTTCCTTATACTTGAGAGAACTCAAAAGCCCTTGCCGATCAACTTCCTCGTCGTCGTCATTGGTCGAATGCTTGGTTCAGATATTGGACATCACGTATGAGTCATCCCGTTATCCAACGCTGCTTTCCGTGTGTAGTTTTTCCTTAATCCCTTAACTAGTATATTCCAAACATGCACACGCAGCGGACGTGAAGTCACTTGTAGTATATCTTTGAGAATCTTCAAGTTATTTAACTTCTTTTATTCTCGAAGCTAAGGCCGACACAAGCGATAGGTTGAATAATAATTGCAATTTTCCTCCTGAACGGCCGGGATCTCGTTGTCTTGAGGAGCAGATAGTTCATCGGCAACTAAATTCTCAACTGATTATTTAATTCTTCTCTGGACTCTTCCTTGGCAAGCTGACTTTGTCCGTGAGACTTCTGATTTTGCTTTTAATCTCTGCTGCAACCTATAGATCCATGCTGGATGAACAGAGTCGAAGCAGATAGCTTGCCTTCATTGTCTGCTTGACGCTTACGGTCAAATTAGCAGTAGCAAATTAATGCCGCCTGAACGGACCCAAGTCTGGTTGATGTGCCGACCACTAAGCCGACAGAACAATTTTTTTTTTGACTGAGGCATCCAGCAGGAAGCATTGAATCTCCCCTGAGCCGGCCGTTGCACAATCCTGTTGGGTAGCTGATGAGGTTGGCTGCTGGACTAAATACGTCTGGGTTTTGTCCAGTAGGAAGCTGAGTTGCCTGCGTGACAGAGGCACCTGGTGACTGCAGCTATGGTGGTTGCCCCCCTGTCACTTGACCTTGACCTTGCCCCTCTGCTGTTTGCAGGACTTGTCCTTGCACTTTTGTCATATGTTCGTCGCGGCCAGCGCAACAGCAGCGCCACGACGAACGCTGCGAACTCAGGCAATTAATCTTGCGTGTGATGACGCGACCGATATGCTGCATGTTTTCCATCTTCTGGCCGGCTAGCCACGAACCCAGACAAACCAACGCGGCTATATGCTTTTCTCTGCACATGAATCTGGGTTGATCGGAATTTTTAAACACCATGTACATGAGCCGTGGTTTCCGCTTTGTCTAGGCATGCTGTGGCCGATAGCAGCACAGGCCTATCGGCTATATTGCCGATGGAAAATATTACTCGCAACAGCCGATGAACGTCATGGCTTGCCTAGTGCGAGAGTCTGCGTGGTCACAAGGCAGGGGGCCATCTTGTCCTCGCGTGCGTGATCTTTGCGAGGTGGTAGTCGATGCTTAGTCCGAACATAATATTGCTAATAATCCTTATTTGCTTGGCCATGTTACAAGATCTTCCTGATTCCAGAACGAGGATAACTTCCTTTCTTATCGGCCGGGCCAAATAAGTGATATCTTTTTGCATCTTAAATATTTCTTCCTCCAAACCATGAAGTAAGCAAGATAATCTGAGCTTCCATCTTTAATCACGACTGAGTTCTTCTTCCATAAGATGCTGGATTAATATGTAGCCGATCGATATATCTCATCGGCTTTCAGCGTCACTGTAATAGTTTGAGATTCAATTGCCATCAGAATGCCAAATCCACCTCCAAAGAATGATTACTAACTCTTCTTCGGACTTATCCTTGGCCGACTGATTTAACGTGCTGCTCCTGGACCCTTCTTGTGTTGCCCTCTTGTGTTGCAGGGTTGCCAAAGAATCCCAAGAAAACACGTTATGTCACATGTCCTGATTTCTCCTTGAAGCGTCAGGTGTCTAGATTTCTCCTTCCAGCAACTTTGCATGCAAAATTAACCAAAACTTCCAGATATGTTCGTGCTCTTAAAAATATTGTATCGAGCAAATTCCTTTCTTGAATAGCCGATTCCTGTACCTCGACGGCACAATTCATTCAGACTTATCGGTCATCCGCAAGGCGATGTAACTATCGGCTATCCATCGTCTTTAACTTGGCACACTTGCTCCTTAAGTGGTTTCCTCCATGCGTGAATTCTAGCAGCATGCATTAAAGTAATGCCGGGCACTCTTCAATACTCGAAATTCATACTTCTAACTTCTAATCAAACAATTGTGGTCCCACCGAATATGCTAGAAACGTGTGTCGACACGGAATTTTCGTCCCGTGCCGAGGGCACACGAGCAAGCCCGAAGGGTCCGCTCGATGGAGCTGGAGATCCGCCTAGCTTCAGCGTAGGGATGATCGATCCTGCGCAGTTCTCCCGAGACGTGCCAGTCAATTTGACCCTGCAATTGACAAGGAGAGAAAGTTTATCAGTAATTAAGGGCAGAACGTGCCGGTGTTGCCAGACAGTCTCGAATGTGCGGCTCTGAGAGCCGATATGAAAGGAGATCGACTAAATAGTCGATTCCAGCATATTTATAAGAATAAATCGGTTAAAGCTCATGGGGTTGTATAAGAAGAATCAGTTATCGTTCAGGATGAATATCATTATTTAGACAAATACCGGTCAATGGCAATAAGATGTTAATAATAATTAGTTTATACTGAGTCAATGACTGCAAGTAACCGAACCCCTTTTTGTAAAATAAACAGTTCATCATCATTCAACCATTTAATAGAGATAAATCTAGTGAACATATTAGATCTCATCTATTGCTATAACCAGTGGGACATGAGGCACAATCATGCAGGTCGTAGAAACAACAATAGACTCGAAGACCCTAACTTATTACTAATATCAATGGGGCATGAGGCAGAATCATGCAGGCCGTAATACAATAATAAGATCATGGGGCTAACACATCTTTCAACCTATCACTACTTCAACGGTCTCATGACGTGAACTGTTCGTGAAAGCACTCGATATCGGCTAAAACAACCGATTCAGGCATACCGCACAGTTAAGATCATGCCCTCTCAGAAACAAATCTATCAAATAACAATCCCCACTCCATGGTGCTAACAGTGGGGTGTGAGGTAGAATCACACAGGTCGTGATAACGGGCCATAGAACGGTTTTCGCTAGCCAATAGATCTACTTAAGATCAAACATGTCTTAACCGCACGCTATGCACGATCAAGATTGATATAAAACAACCGATAAAACATAACTCATCGTTTAAAGTGCAGATTAGATCAGTTTAGATTAACAAACGATGTGTTAAAAAAAGATATAAGGCCGATATAGATCAATCCCAATCGGGCGAAGTGATATTGCTGTAATTAAATAAATAGTGGAAGCAATAAGCAATATCGGTAACTAAATGAATCTATCCGAAGGAACGCCACCCTTAGATAGAGCCGATAACTTGACCTTAATCTAGTTCGAGCGGTGAAGGTCGACCGGATCGATGCAGCCGTATTTGAACTAGACAAGAGTCGATAACTAACTTATACCAGAGTCGCAGTGGAGGTCGACCGGATCGATGCAGCCGTACGAACAGATGTATAAGTCATAAAGGTACTTACAGACAAGCAGTGGAGGTCGATCGGATCGATGCAGCCGTACTTGCTGAAGAACTCGCCGAGATCTACTCTACTCCTACTCCTAAGGGGTGGCCGGAGCAGAAAAAAGTAAATAACTTATATTTGATTGATTTAGTGTCCTTGCAATGACCCAGGGTGTATATATTTATACTCTGAAACTAACAGAGTCCATACTAATCTTGACTAATTATAGAAATTTTTAACTAAGCAAAAGGAAATATTTAAGGTATATCCAATAATTCTTTCTGATCGTGAGCGTGCATTTTTCCTTATCTTCTTGCTTCTATTGCTTTCCATATCTTCACGTGAGGAGATTTGGTCTTCACGCCTCTCCGATCCAAATATATTAAATAATATTTCTTAATCAGCAAGGGAGACCAACTTGACGTTTAGCTTCTTGTTGTACTTGAACTCCCAGAGCTGATGCTAATGCGCTTTACGGTTTGCCACGTTTGTTTGCTTGTGTTGGCTAATTTTCGTTTCCATCCGTGCATGGACTCTGGCACGTAGCTAGCCACAGACACGCATAGGTTGCATGGCCTTTGCATGCATATAGAAATTTATACATCGTGTTTCTTCTTAAATTAATCCTGTTGGCAAACTTTCTTAACTGACTGTATCCCTGGTATGTGTCTTCTCTTGCTATGCATCCTGGAATCCGCCGTCTTCAACTAAATATATTAATTAAATTGCCGACTTCCGTAGACCCCATTGGTAATAGAATTACCAAATCTTGGTGTAAACAACATGAAAAGGGGGGCATGCACACAGAGTGTTTGTCGGATAAACGTGCTCACATCAGCCTCCGAGTGAGGCCCGACCCCTTGCCGTTGCTGGGGTCGGATGTCACGAAGGATCGGGGAGTTTTGATAATGAAACTGATAAGAGAAAGTGTGCGTTTATTAGGGGTAAAAGCGACGTAGCTGCTCGATGTTCCCGGCATTGGTGAAGACTTCGCCGTCGATGGTTTTGAGCTTGTAGGCGCCTGGAAGGATCACCTCCGCAACTACATATGGTCCCTCCCATGGCGGGGAGAGCTTGTGGCGGTCCTTGTTGCTCTGTATGAGGCGGAGGACTAGGTCTCTGACGTTGAAGGCTCGTCCCCGTACTCGACGGCTGTTATATCATCGCAACGCCTGCTAGTATTTGGCCGAGCAGAGGAGGGCAACATCGCGTGCTTCATCCAGCTGGTCCATGGCGTCCTCGAGGGATGCCTTGGCTCCCTGTTCGTCATACGCCCTGATCCTTGGTGCTCCATAGTCAAGGTCGGTCGGGAGGACAGCCTCAGAACCGTAGACCATGAAGAAGGGTGTGTAGCTAGTGGCTCAACTAGGGGTTGTCCTCAGGCTCTAGAGTACTGCGGGAAGCTCAGCGACCCACCGTGCGCCGAACTTGTTCAACCGGTTGAAGATCCTGGGCTTGAGGCCCTATAGGACCATGCCATTTGCGCGCTCGACCTGCCCATTCGTTCGGGGGTGCACGACGGCAGCCCAATCGACCCGGATGTGGTATTCATCGCAGAATCGGAGGAACTTCTTTCCGGTGAACTGCGTGCCGTTGTCCGTGATGATGGAGTTTGGGACTCCAAAGCGATTGATGATGTTGAGGAAGAACAACACGGCTTGCTCGGATTTGATCGCGGAGATCGGCCGAGCTTCTATCCACTTTGTAAACTTGTCTATGGTGACAAGAAAGTGGGTGTAACCTCCGGGCACCCTCTTGAGAGGTCTGACCAGATCGAGCCCCTAGACTGCGAACGGCCACATGATAGGGATCGTCTGGAGCGCTTGGGCCGGTGGGTGAGTCCGCCGAGCATAGTACGACATCCTTTGCAGGTGCGCACGATTTGCTTGGCGTCGGCTACTACGGTGGGCCAGAAGAAGCCTTGTTGGAACGCGTTTCCAACCAGGGTTCTAGGCATGGTGTGGTGACCACAGACCCCACCATGGATATCGCTCAGCAAATGCTTCCCTTGTTCAATGGGGATGCAGCGCTATAGGATCCCGGTGTGGCTCTGCTTGTAGAGTTCGCCCTCCACAAGGACGAAGGACTTGGCACAGCGTGCGAGCCGTCGAGCTTCCGTCTTGTCCGTCGGTAGGGCATCACGGAGGAGGTAGTCGAGGTAGAATGTCCTCCAGTCGACCAGAGGGTCAGGCTTTGTCGCTGGGTCCTCTTCGAGCTCCATGACTTTGGGGCAGGATGGAGCCGACGGTTGGTCAGCCCCCGAGCCTGGATTGGACGGACCATCATTGGCTTGTTCTGACCCCTCGTAGCGAACTAAGGGCTTGTGTTGGTCGCTGGCGAAGACACCTGTTGGCACCGGCTCTCGGCCGGATGCCGCATTCGCAAGCACGTTGGTCACCTCGTTGAGATGCCTCGGGATGTGATTGAGCTCGAGGCCATCGAACTTGTCCTCCAGTCGGCGAACTTCTTAGCAGTATGCAGCCATCTTGGCATCATGGTAGCTTGACTCCTTCATGACTTGGTCGACGACCAGCTGGGAGTCTCCTCGAACTTTGAGGCATCGGATGCCCAACTCGATGGCAATGCGTAGGCCGTTAATGAGCGCCTCATATTCGGCCACATTGTTGGAGGAGGGAAAATGGAGGCGAACCATGTACCTCATGCATACCCTGAGGGGTGACACAAAGACTAGCCCTAGGCTGGCGCCCTTCTTCATCAGCGATCCATCGAAGTACATCGTCCAGTACTCTTGATCGACGACCGCTGGTGGTATTTGGACCTTGGTCCATTCCACGATGAAATCAGCCAACACCTGGGACTTGATGGCCATCCGAGAGGCATACGCAATGCCCTGGACCATCAGCTCGACTGCCCACTTCGTGGTTCTCCCCATGGCATCCTGGTTTTGGATGACCTTGCCAATTGGGAAGGACGTCACGACTGTCAGTGGATGTGACTCAAAGTAGTGGCGTAGCTTCCTCTTGGCGATGAAGATGGCGTATAGGAGCTTCTGGATTTGGGTGTAGCGGGTCTTAAAGTCAGATAGGACCTCGCTAATAAAGTACACAGGGTGCTATACTTTGAGGGTGTGCCCCTCTTCTTCTTGTTCCACTACTAGGGCGGCGCTGACCATTTGCATGGTGGCCGCAATGTAGAGTAGAAGGGGTTCTCCATCGGTAGGAGGAACTAGGATCGGGACCTTCGTCAGAAGCTGCTTGACCATGTCAAGTGTCTCCTAGGCCTCGGACGTCCATTCAAAGTGGTCGGTCTTCTTTAGGAGTCAATAAAGGGGGTGACCTCATTCGCTGAGGCGCTAGATGAAGTGGTTGACCGCGGCGAGGCATCCTGTAACTCGTTGTACCCCCTTTATGTTCTGAATTGGGCCCATCTTTGTGATGGCTGAGATTTTCTCTAGGCTGGCTTTGATGCCATGCTCGGAGATGATGAAACCAAGCAGCATACCCCTCAGGACCCCGAAAACGCACTTCTCAGGATTGAGCTTGATGCTGTTTGCTCGGAGTTTTGTGAAGGTCCACTCAAGGTCAGCTATGAGCAGGTCAACCTGTTTCGATTTGACCACGATGTCATCTGCGTAGGCCTCAACTGCCCGCCCGATGAGGTCTCCAAAACATTTGAGCATACAATGCTGGTATGTAGCCTAGCGTTCTTTAGACCGAATGGCATTGTGATGTAGCAGAACGATCTGAAGGGGGTGATGAAAGATGTCGCAAGCTGGTCGAACTCTTTCATCGTGATTTGATGGTACCCGGAGTATGCATCAAGGAAGCAGAGGGTTTCGCAGCCCGAGGTAGAGTCGACTATTTGGTCTATGCGCGGCAAAGGAAACGGATCCTTTGGGCACGCTTTGTTGAGACCCGTGTAGTCAACACACATCCTCCATTTCCCACTTTTCTTTTGTACAAGAACGAGATTGGCTAACCACTCTGAGTGATACACTTCCTTGATGAATCCGGCTGCCAAAAGCTTTGCGATCTCCTCACCGGTGGTCCTGTGTTTCCCCTCATAGAAGCGACACATGCGTTGTTTCATCGGCTTGGAGCCTGGGCGGATCTTCATGGCATGCTCGGTGACTTCCCTCGGAATGCCTGACATGTCGAGGGTTTCCACGCAAAGATGTCCCTGTTGGCACGGAGGAAGCCGACGAGCACGCTTTCCTATTTGGAGGAAAGCGTGGTGCCAATGCGCACCATTTTGCCCTCGGTGCTGCCGGGGTCTATGGGGACCTCTTTAGAGCCCTCCACTGGCTCGAAGGACCCGGTTGACCGCTTGGGGTCAGGTGCTTCCTCAGCGGCCTCCTTCCTGAGGGATGCGAGCTCTCCGGAGGCAACGATCGCTGTGGCGTGATCGCAGCACTCAACTTCGCACTCGTAGGTGCGCTAAAAGGAGGTGCCGACGGTGATGACCCCTACCTAGCATGCCAACTGTTGGTGTTTCGAGTAAACACCAATGAGTAAATTTATATTATTGCGTGTCTAGCCCAGATGGTGTGCTACGAAAACACAAGGTTTATACTAGTTTGGGCAGAATGTCTCTAGGTCCAGTTCGTGGCTGCTGCTTGTGTTACTAGCACAGGAAAGTTCATAGTAGGGGTTACAAATGGGTGAGAGAGGGACAGGTCCCAAGTCTCTGATGGAAAGATCGAATGGGGACCGAGAGCTCGGTCGCTACTTAGCTATGTGTTCAAGGTTCGATGTTAGTGGTTCTGTCGTAATGTGGTGTGCTATGCGATGCGGTGAACTGATGCCCCTTAGTGGGATGCCCTGCTTTCCCTTTTATACGCCAAGGAAAGCATAGGTTGCAAATGGGTGAAGATAGGAGAAGAGAGGCCGAGAAAGTCCTTCAGGGTCGCCGGCCTTTCTTTTCCTCCATGTGGGCCCCACTGACATGGCAGGTGGCAACAGGGACAGCCCCACGCCGGGCGCCTGTCCGCTGACACTGGCATGCCCTAGCGCTTGTCAGTGGGTCGTAACATCCTGCTCCATCCCAGCGGACGGTGCGGCGATCCAGCATGCTGGGCAGCGGCCGTACAAAGAGTGGGCGGCATAGTGACCACGCATCCATCACTATGGGTGATGTGAGTCCCCTAGAATGACATGTCATGGGGATGGGTCATGCTGCGATGTGATCGCTCCCTGCACGATGCCAAAAGTTGGACCTTGGGTAGTACCTTTAGGCCTGTAGTGGTTAGCGACAGCGTGAGCTTATGTTAGGAACCGTGTCCGAGGGATCGGGCGAGGCGGAGCCAGCCCTTAGACATCGGCCGAGGTGGAGCTAGCCCTCAGACATCAGGTGAGGCAGAGCCAGCCCTTAGATGTCGGGCGAGGCGGAGCTAGCCCTCAGACGTTGGGCAAGGCGGAGCTAGCCCTCAGACATCGGGCAAGGTGGAGCTGGCCCTCAGACGTCGGGCGAGGTGGAACCAGCCTTCAGATGTTGCGCGAGGTGGAGCCAACCCTCGGGGGTCGGATGAGGCAGAGCCAATCCTCGAGGGTCGAATGAGGCGGAGCCAATGGCCTTGGTGGTTGGACGAGGCGGAGCCCAGCAAGAGGTGCAGTCGCACTCTTGTCTGTTCGGATGAATCAACGTTGATGGTTATTAGCTCCTCCTCTTTGGGTACCCTAGTATTGGTCCCCAACAAGGGGTCTGTGGACATCACGCCGCACCAAGAACCTTGGTTGGAAACGCATTCTGGCAAGGTTTTTACTAGCCAACCGTGGTGGCCGACGCCGAGCAGGTCGTACGCACTAGCAAAGGATGCCAGTACAACGTGCGACAAACTCACCTATAGGCCCAAGCGCTCCAAACGATCCCCATCACGTGGCCGTTCATGGTCTAGGGGCTCAACTTGGTAGGGCCCCTCAAGAGGGCGCCCTGGGGCTTCACACACTTACTTGTCACCGTGGACAAATTCACAAAGTGGATAGAGGCTCGGCCGATCACCATGATCAAATCCGAACAGGTCATGTTGTTCTTCACGGACATCAACCACCGATTCGGAGTCCCAAACTCCATCATAACCGACAACAGCACACAGTTCATGTGGAAGAAATTCCTCTGGTTATGTGATGACCATCACATCCGCATTGATTGGGCTGCCATAGCGCACCCCCGCATGAATGGGCAGGTCGAGCGCGCAAATGGCATGGTCCTCCAAGGCCTCAAGCCTAGGATCTTCAAATGGCTCAACAAAGCCGGCGAACGGTGGGTCACAGAGCTCCCCTCAGTACTCTAGAGCCTAAGGACGTCCAGCAGCCGGGCAACCGGTTACATGCCATTTTTCATGGTCTACAGCTCCAAAGCCATCCTCCCAACTGACCTCGACTATGGAGCGCCAAGGGTCAAGGCCTACAACAAGTAGGGAAACGAAGCGTCCTTGGAAGACGCCATGGACCTACTTGACGAAGCATGCGACATCTCCCTGCTCCGTTCGGCCAAGTACCAGCAGGTGCTACGACGGTACCATAGCCGACGCGTGCGGGATCGTGCCTTTGGCATAGGTGATTTAGTCCTTCGCCGCATCCAGAGCAACAAAAATCACCACAAGCTTTCGGCGCCGTGGGAAGGATCGTACATCATCGTAGAATTACTCCGACCCGGTACCTACAAGCTCAGGACTGAGGACGGCAAAACCATCGCCAACGCCTGGAACATCGAACAGCTATGTCGCTTTTGCCCTTAGTCTTTCCGTTCCAAAGCTTCCGATCTGCTTATCAAAATAAATAATGTTTCTGCAAAAACCAAAAAATGTTACCTCCTATCGGATTTGCTTCTATCTGATCGATCTTCAGTAACACCCGACCCCGGCAACTACCTAGGGTCGGATTTACTCAGGGGCTGATAGGAGTACATATACTCAAAAACATTTTCCCATCCGACTCTTCCTTCTTATGACAAGACCTAGAAATAAGAGTTGTCGGAAACTAACGATGAGTAAAACTGGTCGGAATGCAAAAAGCCTACCCCCCGATGGCTACGGCATCGCTTGCTCACCAGCGTGATCATTACTTAGTTGCTCACAACTTAAGTTTTTAGTGCCTTAACATAAAACAAGGGTCAGATCGCAACAAACTTTATATATATAGAGAGAGAGGGTCCAAACAACATTTCCGGCCATAATAAAAGTCTTTACAAAAAGACCGACGCCAGACTCAGCTATCTAACTAAACACTCTTGGGTAGGATTTCTTCTTTGAACTTCTTCACCAGGTCCCGTGCCGGGGGCTTCGCTTCCTTCTCAATTCTGTCCAGCTCGGCGTCAGTGTAGCCAGGCGCGAAGCCCTCACTAATCACCGGCAGGTCGATGTCAATGTAGTGGGAGTGGGCGATGGCGAACGCGTGATGGACGCCGGTGTGTAGGGCCTCCCTTGCAAGCGCGCGCGCCCAATCCGGGATCCGGGTAACCCGAACTACGAGCGAGCTCGTCTCCACGGTCGGGGCGACCCCGAGGTCATCGAAGACCAACCCAACGGCAGCGCGCAAGGCGTCGTGGTCGTCACTCTCCAACTAGAGTTGACCCCGCACCTCGGAGAGTTGCCTCTGTAGGGCTGCCCAAGCTAAACACCAAAGAGCGTCAGAAAACCGACTGCGAACGTGAACCAAAAAGGTAACCAGATCATCACCTGTCACTTGCTCCTCGAGGACCGTCTTCTCCCTCTAGAGCGCGCCAACATCCCCAGCCAAGGTGGTGGCCAGGCCCTCGACTTCCTCCTTTGACTTCTGCTCATTTTTAAGCATGCGCAAGCAAGGTCGAGGGCCGGGTGGAGCCGTCCAAGCTCCACGGCATCTTCCCCGGCCTTGGCAACCACAACCTTGAGCTTGTCCTTAGCCTTGTCGGTGTGTTGATGGGCTTCCCGTTCCTTGGTTTGGAGGCTCGCCACTTCCTCCTGCAGTCGTAGTACTTCGGCAGCAAGCCCCCAGACCTCCCTCTTGTGACGAAGGAAAAGGGACTTCTCCCGGCTACGCATCGCAAGGGACTATGAAAAAATCAGGTTAGAATTATATAAACAGGGCTCGAAAGTAGAAAACGTGAAGACACGACAAACCTGGCCGGCCGGGGCGATGTCATCCTTCAACACCCCCAATGCGTCGGTCAGAGAGCAGACCACAGACTCTAGTCCCAAGCGCACGCTCGTCCAATCCTTCTCCTCTACGTGGGTCATCGAGGGTGAACACCGAGTCGCTCGGGTCTAGCCGCCTGTGCCAGTGGAGCCGGTTTCCTCCCCACGCGAGCGGATCGTCGCCCGGCCGCACATGGGACTAGGAAGGCCCAGCCCCAACCGATAGGTCGGCCGTGGCAACCGTCGGCGTCGGCCCAACGGGGGCCGATGGTACCTCCTCCGTCACCGGCGCTCCCTCGAGAGTGGACCCACCGATGGCAGAGGAGGCTGGTAGCTCGAGCTCCGAAGTCCGAGCCGTCGCCGTGTCTGTAAGGGATGCCTCGGTCACGCCTCCTCCCGTCGGCCCCACCTCGGGCGTGCCGGTTGACGCGGGAGCCGGTTCCATGAGCGCCTCCGCCTCCCCCCCTTCCTTAGGCGGCGCTAGTGCTCAGGCTATGGCAGCACAAGAAAGACTAGCAGCAACAATGACATAGGAGAGAGCAGGGAAGGAGATTAAAGAGTGTGATTATATTAAATGTAGGTACCACATGACAAAGTGCATAGTCAGCAACAATGCAGAAGATTTATCACAAATAGTGGTAATTTAGATCTTGTATGATCCGACTACCAAGTTCTGGGGACCTGGATATACAACATTGGAAGGTAGGAACCCAGATGACACCATTGTGCAGGTTTAGGTACCTATTGTGACTCGATTAGCAAGTTTTGGGATCCACATATGCAATTTAGAAGTTATGGACCTATATGGCATTGTTATGCAAGTTTAGTTACCAAATTGAATTGTCACATCCGCATTGCGCTGAGTCAGAATACCACGTCAACTCATGGAGCGAGTAAGAGCCCGTTTGTACCGACGTCGAGACCTAGAACAAGTTTAGAGACCTAAAAATCAAAAAAATGGAAGTTCGGTACACAGTTTAAGGACCATAGGTGTATTTTGCTCTATGATCTAAATAAAACATCTCTAACTTTCCAAAATATAGCACTATATAGGTAGTCTTAGTTTTTTTCTACAGACACTCAAAGGATGTCTCATATCAGATATATGTCAATGAAAACAAAGACTATTCCAGAAGATGGATAATAAGACATAAAACGACCTCTAAAAAATAAGAGTACATCAAAGAAAATTGGTCGTCTTCTTCCTTCAATCATCTGTTCCTTGCTAGAGTTTGAAAATTGCACTGAGTAGACGGTAAAGAAAAGGAAGATCTGCAAACATCCTCGCCAAACATGAGATTTAGTACCCACTGAAAGAATATCGGCTGGAGGAACCCTCCAAGGTACACAGGCATGCAATTCATCACCATCAGAACAAAGCGTTGAGAATACCGAGGCCTTACTGTCGAATAGACCAAAAGCAGATGTCGAGATCATCTCACGAAGTGCCAAGATCTGAAGAGAATCAATGACAAACCATGCGCTCACTGGGCCCACCACTGCATATGCATTCATGCCCAGCTTGTTGCTTGCATGAGAGCCAAGCTCTCATCTCTCTCCTCTCTTCTCTCCTCCACATCAGCATTAATTTGGCTATAAGCCCATTATTGTAGACGGGCTTACGCCGTTACCTTTCTCAATCATTAACAGCTAACAGCTATTGATGAGAGAGCATCTTCATTAACTGCCTGATTGGTCAGTTTGGCCTACCGCCGGCTGGGTCCTCTCCATATACTAAATTATGCATAGTACTTGAAAGGGAAACGAACAGAGGTTGGACCACTTGTGTTGCTTTCACAGTACCTTCGTGGTTATCAATACCTGATTGCCAAATCACACTTCACAGTTGTATAATCACACTTCACTGCCTTATCCGTTCGTACGACATGAGAGTATTATCCATTCCCATCGACCCTTCCGTTCTGTTCTATATTCCTTCGCTTCGGTACAACGAGTGCAAGGAGTGGCGGAGGCGGAGCACGTCCAGGCGGAAAGGCACACGAGCGGAGTGGTCGTGGCAGCCTCGCCCTGTGCAGCTACACCAAGGTTGCCTGTCCTCACACGGCTGCTCACCGGCGGGCCCATGCCCCGGCGACTCCTCGTGGGCCAGCTTCCTGGCCGGCCGAGCTTTGTGAGTGGGTGGATTTCCAAATGAATACGCTTTGGTGTAGTACACGCGGATGCCGACTGAACTAAAGGTGCGGGACATGTAACAGGTGGCATTGAATGCTAGCACAGGTAAACAGGCCCGCTCCCCGTAGGTGGATTTCCAAACGAATACAGGTAAGGGCATGTTTGTCCACCCAATTAAAATTTAGCTAGCTCAAATTTCAAAGTTAAACTTTAGCCGGCTAAAAGTTCTTCTACCGAAATTTTAGCTGGCGTGTTTAGATCCTCGAGCTAATCGACCCAGCTAAACTTTAACTAGGCTTAGCTAGGTTGAATTAGCTAAACTCAGCTAAATTTTAGCTGGTATTTAACTAGACCGTTTGTATCCCTAGTAATTAAACCAAGCGAACTAAAGTTTAGTTGGTGGATTTAAACAGGCCATAAAGGCTCCGGACAGATAACAGGTGGCATTGAATGCTAGCACAGGTAATAGGTCCGCTCCCTGGTGGGCCCATGCCTCGGTAGCCCTGCCCCGGTGTCTATCAACCATGGTCCATGCTACGGAGGGACAGATGCTTGTTACCAATCTTTGGTTGTGGCAACAGTACGGTGTTAGAGCAAAATCAATAATAGTGCCAGGTGCTTGGCTATAAGTCAAGTTATAAGAGCTAAGTTATATAATAGTTAGTCTTTTTTTGTATATAAACTTTTTTTATTATTAGATGTTTTCATTCTCTTTCCTATTTTCTCCTCATATACATCTTTATTGGGTGCCACTACTGTCTTTCGTGCCCAACTTGTTGCTTGCATGAGAGCCGAGCTCTCTTCTCTCGCCTCTCATTCTGTAAAAATGCTAACTAGCTTGGCTATAAGATAATTGTTGTATCTGCTCTTTGAGCAACTCCAAGAGAAAAGCTATTTTGCTTGTCAAGTCTAAATTTAGATAATTTCACATAAAACAGATGTCCAACGGCTGTTCTATCTGCTGTTCCAAAATACCAAGCAGTCTATTCCGTACTTCTAACTGGGTAAAGAAAGCGAGCCACAGCCGCTCGCCATCCGCCTCCGTGCGCCTCTTCTCGCGTAGCGCTCGCCCTTCCCGAACGAGCGGACGGCAGATCTTGTTTCCCGCGAGTTGCCATCAAGCCCGCCACAACTGGCTTTGCATGCGGCACTGAAGAACAGCAAGAGTCAATCAAATCAAGATAAGAATGAATGGATTCATTCTTCCCCTTGTAGTTCTACTCCCAGTCATGGATCAAGCGAAGAAAAAAAGTGAAATCTGGATGGTGTACCTTGGATGGTACTAGTAGCGATGCCTTGAGTAGCGTGAATCTGGTTAATTGCTAGGCACTGCTCCTACTACTGCAGTCTGAAGATGCAGCTATGGTTAATGTTCAACGAACTGTGGCAACAGCGTGTGACAGAAAAAAAAATGAACGATGATGCGACAGTTTTGAATATGGAAAGCGGCGAATTTAGATGGGCTGTTGGAATGATCTAGCTTTTGAGAGAGGTTTCTATTTTAAACAATAACTGAATCATAAATTTTGTTGCCTATTTTTAGACACTCTCTTTCAGTTGCTCCTACTTTGTTATACCTTTCTCAATCATTAACAGCTATTGATGAGAGAGCCTTTTCATTAACTGCCTGTTTCGTCACTTTGGCCTACCCCCGGCCGGGTCCTCTCCATACCGGAATCATTATGCATAGTACTTGAAAGGGAAATGAATTGAATAGAGGTTGGACCACGTGTGTTGCTTTCACAGTACCTTCATGGTTATCAATACCTGATTGCCAAATCACACTTCAGCTGTTTAATTCCATCGTTTGAATGTTGATTGATGATACGATATATATTGTCTTCTGCTAAGAGTAAACATATAATCCATCGGATTTGGTAACGAAACAAGGGCAAATTAGATAATGGTGCTTGTGCCTTATAGATGCGTAAACTTGAGCCGTAACCATTTGAAAAATCGATCCACTCAGTGTTATTTTTTTTTTCTTGGGTGCATCTGCACCCACAAGCTTGTATTTGACTTCGACACTGATCGGATTCACAATATGCTACTACAGTAAGTATTTTAGCATGTCAAAAACTATTATCCAAGGCGGGTAGGCTGTCCGTCTAAATTCCACACCTGGGTAAATCATGATTTATAGAGGCGCGCACTTCTGTTAATAACTAAAAAATAAAAAGGGTGAGCCCGTTGATGAGGCCCACTGAACCCATCGACGTGCCACCTTTGTTGCGCATCGAATCCACGGGCGCCATTGTGCTTCCACGTGGGATCCGTGGCATAGTCATCTTTCCATGCCGGATCTACGATTCTGTCCTGCTTCCTCGAGACCCGCCGCCACCACCGTGAGATGCGGCGAGACCCCGCCGCCACCACCGCCGCGAGATGCCGCGCAACCCCATTGTCATCGTGAGATGTAGAGAGAGAGAGACAAAGAAGGAACTTGTCCGCGCAAGATGCTGAGAGGGAGGGAGTCTATTGTGAGACGGGCTGGGAGAGAAATGGGCATCAAACCCTAACTTCACATATATATACATGAACATAGGTGTCAGGCCTGATGGGACCGTGACACCTAAAAGGGGGTGAATTAGGCAACTTAATATCTACTTCTAATTACGGCCTCTAATTTCCACTTAGTCAAAACCTATACAATAAATTATCTTTCTAGATGTGCAACTAAGATTTTGTTAGATGTGTTGCTATCTCTACCGCAAAAGAGTTATGCAACCTTGGTTCCAATCGTATCAACTAGCCTATCAACTAAGCTAGGAAGGTAAAGCATACAACCAAGGTACACAAAGTAAATGTGGAAGCTTAATTGAGATAGAGATGTAAACATCCGTCGATGACTCTGGTAATTTTACCGATGTATCAAGAAGCTCCTCGTTTCCCCTTAGTTCTCATTACAGCACCTCTCAGGAATGCCCTCGCAAGGGCCAAGCTTCCTATCTAGCAACTCTGTTGTAATACCCTATGTCCAAAATCTACTTATGTGGCCCAGCTCAGCACGTGGAATGAGCCTGCATACGCGTTGCACCTCTCTTACACTTTTATCCTTGCTTCGTGTAAAAAGCTTAACCTGGAGGTGCTACGTTTGGAACGACAAGGCTTATAAGCTGGCCCTCACCCTCCTAAACTTCGAAGGTAGTACTAAACCCACCAACCACAACCACACATGTGCCACATGAGCCAGATGGGCTAACTTCATAGCTACTACATGCTACTAACGGGCTGGTGTGTTACACTAACCCCCGTTAAGGGCCAAGCCCTCGGCAGCTCACCATATATGCAACATATGTCCAGGACCACCCCTTGGTACACCCTCCATAGGCACATGCGGCAAGGGTTGATAAGCTGGCCCTCACCCTCCTAAACTTACAAGGTGATACTAAACCCATCAACCACAACCACACGTGTGCCACATGGGCTAATTTCACAACTAGTATAGGCTACTAAAGGGCTAGGGTGTTATGATAGCCCCCAGGCCTTCCAAACCGTGCACGCTTGGTTTTGAGGAGCAAACCAACAAACCCTCTTGCACACCCCGCTAGGTGTGACTCACCGATGTCGATGCATATTCGACCTCTACCAAGGTCTATTGCCTCCGCCTTTCTTCTTGACTTGATTGACACCACCTTCATCATAACCTATGTAGATGTGCGTCCGACCTTTGTCGAGTGCCACAATGCCATCGTCCTCCTCGACTTGGCCAATGTTGTCTTCATCATCCTCTTGTCCACATGTCTTCATGTAGTCTCCATGTGAGCGATACGGACCGTCCATGACTCCTTGGAACTAGCGGTCGCTTCAACACCAAGCCTCAACTCGCCCTTCACCACCGCATGGTCCATAGGCACCAAACCTCATGCTTATCCTATACCACTACATGGTCCATCAGTGCCGAGCCTAGCTTGCCCTTCACTGCTGAGTTGTTGGTCGCTATGTCACATCCATACACACATCATGATCCATGAGACATATTGCATAGCACACCCAATATGACATGTGTCGGATATCTATACCCGGGTATCCGGGCCAAAGGATTAAGGAGCATCACGTCGGCTCATCCGATGGTTAAGGACGCAACTGCGACCTCGTCCGACGCCTAGGACGAGGTTTTCACCTCGTTCGATTCGCAGGGGCCGGGCCATGCCTCGTCCGATTCCGAGGATGAGGTTTTTGCCTCGTCCGACTCCTAGGGGCCTGGCCACGCCTCATCCGATTCTGAAGATGAGGTTTCTGCCTCGTCTAACTCCTAGGGGCGGGCCACGCCTCGTTAGATTCCAAGGATGAGGTTTTCGCCTCGTCCAACCCCTAGGGGCCGGACCACTCCTCGTCCGGTCCCACAGGGAGGGTTCCGCCTCGTCCGACCCCTGAGAATCGAATTTCGTCTTGTCCATCTCCCAGGGTGAGATTTCCGCCTCGCCCAACCCCTAGGGGTTGGATTTGCTACCGGACGAAAGCAATGGCCCTAGAGTGGGGCCCAAACCCCTTCAACCACTACGGCGTGGAGGCACACACCCGGAAGCACGTCTCGGGTGGGTCCTGATGCGACGGGCGGTCGCATTAGGCCATGCTGGGAGATTCACGTCGCCCACCGTGTCAACAGGCCAACACTATGCTACCAACTCCATGCCTAGCAACCATCCAACGTCAGTCAACCAGCGTCAGATTGACTGGCACTGTACCGCCAGCCCCTCCATATGACCTCCGTCAGGGGACCTTTGACCGTTCCGTCCGCTTGGATGGGACGGAAGGCAAGATCAACGCACGACGCCCACACGTATGCTGTAGCGGCCAACAGGACCCCGGTATGACGCTGCTGCCACCGTGATCTATAGGGTCAGTGGGACCCACGTGAAGATCAGGGCGGCACACCTCCAAGAGCCTTATTTCCCATTCTTTTTCCCTCTTCCCTTCTGTTGTAACCCCTGCTCTTTCCTTGGCCTATAAAAGGGAAAGCAGGGCGTCCCACTAAGGGCATAGGTTCACCACATCGCACATCACACCACATCACAGCAGAACCACTAGCATTGAACCCCGAACACATAGTCGAGTAGTGACCGAGCTCTCGGCATCCTTTTGTTCTTTCCACCAGAGACTTGGGAGCTCCTCCCTCTCTCGACAGTTTGTAACCCCCTACTACAAACTCTGTGCTAGTAACATGAGCAGCCCGAAACTGGACGTAGGGACATTCAGCCCAAACCAGTATAATCCTTGTGTCCTCTTACCACACCATCCGGGTTAGACGCGCAATATATAAATTTACTCATTGGTGTTTACTCAAAATGCCGATAGTTGGCGCGCCAGGTAGGGGCTCTTTGCGCGTCACGTCGACACCACTAGGCCACGGATGGCTAACCACGGTGCGAGCTGGGTCTTAGGCATGCACATGTGTTTTGGGAGCCTAGACTTCATCGTCTCCGTGGAGGGAGAACTAGCACGGGCTAACGGCCCCATCACACCGCCTCAGGCCATTAGTCTCGATGCGGTCATTGAGACCCTCAGAGAGCTATGGCTACGCACCCCGGGAACCCACGCTCTCGAGAGTGACCTATGTCCATCCACAGCAAGCGGCGAGCTTGTGGACGTGATAGATTACGTTTCAGAGTCCTTCTATGATCTGATCATGGAAGGCTCCGAGACCGTCTCTGATTCCGACTCCGGTGGGGGGAGCCACAACCCCTTGCACGAATGCTTCATGGCAGAAACCCACGATGGACACATCAAAAGCATCCATGAGGGAGGGGATACCCCAACAAATGACCTCAACGACGAGGTCGAGGGGACGGGCGGTGGGCACGCACGTGCTGTGGCCCATGATGTGCACAGGAGGATCATCGAGGATGATGATGGCCTCCCACACTTTGCCCGCGCCAGTCAGAACATAGCCGCCATGGTGGCTATGATCCGAGGCTTGCCAGAGCTCGCGACGCCCGACAAGCACTGAGCTCATCGAGAGATACGCACGTTGCTCGAGCGAGTAGCGATGCAGCAGGCAGAGAGCTTGATGTCTCAGCGATGCGAGCTCTATGCCAGCTAGCATGCGTCTTCGGGACGGCGCACTAGGGATGTATCCATCCACCAGGCACTATCACCGCAGGGCGGCGGGAGGCGCGCCATGGTACCGATCCAAGGGCATCTCGGCCGCAACCGTGACGCGCGTGACACCCTCGACGCCTGCAGGCATGCCCAAGGCGACCCAAGGGAGGGAGCTAGCCATGACAACCACCCTCGCCACGGTGGGTGCTACGACCGTGAGGAGGACCAGAGTCATAGCCCTGAACCAACAGGGCCCTAGGCTTTCGGTTGGCATATCCTCAAGGCGGCGCTCCCACCCCGATATCGCCCACCAACTAATATCCCAAAATACTCCAGGGAAACGAACCCCGGCTTGTGGCTCGAGGACCACCGGCTCACCAGATGGGCCGGCGGTGCTGTCAATGATGACTTCATCATCCGCAATCTCCCCCTGTTCCTGGCCAACTCGGCGCAAACATGGCTGGAGCACCTTCCGCCCAACGGCGTTCAGAGTTGGGAGGACCTAAAACAAATCTTCATGGGGAACTTCTAGGGCACTTACGCGCGCCATAGGAACCCCTGGGACTTGAAGAACTGCCGATAGAAGTTGGGTGAGACTCTCCGCGAGTACATCCGACGCTTCTCCTGGCAGTGCAATGAGCTCCCCATTGTCACAAATGCCGACGTCATCGGAGCCTTCCTATCAGGGACCACCTGTGAGTCCCTAGTCCATAAGTTGGAACGTAAGGTCCCATGGACTACCAAGAAACTCCTCGACATCGTGACCAGCCACGCTTTTGGCGAGGAGGCGGTTGGAGCAATTTTCGATGGTTCCAGAGGCAAGGTGAAGCGGGACAAGGACGCTGACGAAGGCCCCTTTGACCGTTCGAATAAGAAGAAGAACCAAAGAGGGCGTGGGGGCTTGCTCATGGCCGCCGCTGAGCGAAAGGCCAGTCGAACGCCGGTCGAGGGCACCCTCGACCACTTCGACAAGCTGCTCAAGGGGCCATGCCCAAACCACGCCTTCCCTGTCAAACACATGTACACAGACTACTCCCTCATGAAGCGCTTCTTCACCAGCGGCTCCAAGAAATAGGAGCAGAAGAAGAAGCTCGAGGCAGAAGCCGACGAAGCTAGAGAGAAGGACGGTGTCTTTCCGTCGCTGGACGGCTGCCTTATGAGAATGTCCCTCTCACCTTTAGTTGCTTCGGGCAACCTTGAAGCCTAGTGGGCCGGCCTTAGAACCCTCTGTGATGCCCCTTCTAGGGGTCCCCCGAACCATCGTGCGGTGGGGTGGCTCGATCCAATGAAGGATTGGGAGACAGGCAGGTACCTACAAAGAAAATGAAATGGACACTAGAGAAGGGAAAGATGACATAGCTTGTAACACAGCGGTTGGGGCCGTTCCGTTAGCGCCTTGCTGATCCCTCGCTTGGTCCTCTTGATCCATCCGTCCCTTCCTCGCCTTGCTCGAGGGCCTTCTATAGTGGTCGTCCTTCAGAAAGGTCAGCAGGTGGTTAGCGCAGTCGATCCTCTAGTGCGGCTGAGCTACTGTTAGAGTGGCTCGGGTTAAAGGAGATAATTATAGAGATAAGTGAAGCAGGAGGGTCGGGAGGATGGGACTTAGCTTAGTTTTTGTTGTTGGAGAGGTAGGCCAGTGAAGGAGGTCGGCTGGCGGGTCATGGCTCGGGAGATGGTGCTTCTGGGCGTATTGCTCGGCGTTAGCCTTCCCTCATGGGGAAAGGTCGGAACTCACCTCAATCGGGTCAACCCCTTCTAGGGGGCCGAGCACCTGGATGGATGGGCCAGCCAAGCCATTGCTGCCACCTAGAGCCCTAGCCGCCTCGCCGATGCTCGGTCGGTCGAGCACCGCTACTGCCTTGGTTGCTTCCTCTACCAATGCCCTTTTTGTGTCATGGCCAGAGCCATCGAGCTCACAGGGGGCGATGAGCACAGCCGCTTGGGTGATGCAGTCCTGCTCACAATAGTAGGCTTGCTTGAAGCTACCCTCGATGGTGATCACCCCCTTCGGGCTGGGCATCTTGAGCTTCAGGTATGTGTAGTTGGGGACGGCCATGAACTTGGCAAAGCATGGTCGATCGAGGAGGGCATGGTAGACACCGGGGAAGTCAACCACCTCGAAGGTGAGTGGCACCTTACGGAAGTTGTCCGGCTGACCGAAGGTGATGCTGAGGCGAATGCACCTGAGGGGGACGGCTTCCTTCCCTGACACAATCCTATAGAACCGTGCCTTGCTGGGCGCAGGTTGCTTCGGGGAATGCCCATCTTATCGAGGGTGCTAGCATAGAGTATGTTGAGGCCGCTGCCCCCGTCCATCAGCTCCTTGGTGAGGCGCGTGGTGCCCACGATTAGGCTGACCATGAGCGGATAGCGCGCTCGATGAGGGACGCGATCGGGGTGGTCTTCTTGGTCGAAGGTGATGGCCATCTGGGACCACCAGAGCCACATCGGAGCGGCTAGGGTGTGAACAGCGTTCACCTCCAGTTCGGTGATGAGGCGCTGCCAGTGGGATTCATAGGCGTGGGAGCCCCCGAAGATCATGAGGCAGCGCTCGGTCTGGGGGAACTCAGCGTCTTCCTCCTGGGCGCCTCCCACCGGGTCACCGGCCTTTAGGGCAGGCTTTCTAGGCCTTGCCCTATTGGCCAAGGGTGCCATGGATGTAGCCCTTCATGATAGCACAGTCCTTGAGGAGGTGCTTTGTCTGCCCCCTGTGGAATGGGTAGGGGGCCTTGAGCGCCTTCTCGAAGTGTTCTGGTCATGTGCCTTGCTCGCTTGGCTAAGGTCTGGTGACGCGATCGGCCGCGGCCACCACCTCCTCCCAGTGGCGTTTCTGGTCCTTGTGCCTCCTATCATGGTGTCGCTAGGATGAGGCGGGATCATCGCCGCCATCGCCTCCACTGAGGTGACCGGCGGCATTGGCCTTATCGCTGAAGTTGGCCTAGATAGCCTCCTCGCCTGTGGCATACTAGGTGGTGATGTCCAGGAGCTCCTGCATCATGCACAGGGTCTTGAGGCTAAGCGTGTGGACAAGCGCCTTGCAGGTCGTGCCGCAGATGAAGGCATTGATGACGTTGGTGTCGGTGATGTTGGGGAGCTCGTTGCGCTTCTCAGAGAAATGCTGGATGGACTCTCGGAGGGTCTCATCGTCCCACGAGTTCCCGGGCTGAGTGTACGTACCTTGGAAGTGGCCGATGAAGACCGAACGGAGATCGCCCCAGTAGTGGATGCTGCCAGGCTCAAGCTGCTTGAGCCAAGCTCTGCTCGAGTTCAATAGGAGCAGGAGTAGGTACTAGATGGTGAAGTCGTTGTCGGACCCCCAGCCTTCATGGCAAGGTGATAGTCCTCTAGCCAATGATTCGGGTTGGTCTCGCTGTCGTACTTGGAGATGTGCGTCGGTGGCCAAAAATGCCTAGGGTAGGGAGCCACCCGGATTGTAGCCCCGAACGCTGGGGGGCCAAATTGATCCAGGGCGGCGCCACCGCCCCTTGCTTTGGGGTGTGGCACTGCTCCTGAGTGTGATGACTGGCTTCGATGGTGTCGCGGATGTCGTGGTTGTCGCCGATCTGGTGGCACATGGGGGGACGCCGAGGAGAACGGTCATGCCTTCGCTCCTGCCGAGGCTTGGGGCCCCGGGTTCATAGTCGGTCGGAGCTATTACCGGAGGTGTCACCGCTGCTCCCCATGCCTGAGGGGCGTGCGAGTTGGAGCGGTCCCCGTTGGGAGTGGCTATCATCTGGGACGGCCAGGAGAGCACAGCACGACACCAGGATGCCGAGCTCTTAGCCTGCTGCTTGAGGGCGACGTGGAGGAGCCGCTTCACCTCGTTCAACCGCTCGTTGGTCTTTGGGTCTGGCGTGTCAGAGATGTCTTCCAGGCGGCAGGCGGTGGCCGCCATGTTGTACACCGCGTGAGGAAAGCAGATGCCGCTGGGAGCCCCCGTGCGGCCGTCGTCATCGCCGCCGTGAGGGTGTGCGGCTCGTTGCCATGCAAGGTCCAGCCTTTGGCGCTCGAGCTCTACCTCGGTGGCCTCTAGGTCTACCTGTCGAGCCCACAGGCAATCCTCCTTCTCCTAGAGGCAGTATTCGCCTAAACTGATTAAACGGCCGTTTAAACGGCCAGTAAACGGTAAATGGTGGTAAACTATTTTGTTTAGGGAGTAAACGGAAATTAAACGGTTGACCATTTAAATGGTCAAAAAATGGGAAAAACGGTCTAAATGGCCTAAACGGAACGGAGATAAAAAGCATTAAACGGGCTAAACAGCTGTTTAAACGGCTGTTTAGGCGAACACGAGGTAAATCTAGTTCAATTTTGTATGGATAAATTTATATACTTAAGTTTATTATATTTATAAATGTGTACACTTGATATGTTACATGCATAAATATCTATATTTGGTTCTTTTCACATGTATAAATATATATACATACCAAAATAATTGATTTTTACTCGGATAAATATGTATAAATGCTAGAATACTTGATTTTTTACATGCACATATATAATTATATGTATTTTTTTTAAAAAGTACAAAACAATTTAGACTGTTTAACTTCCTTTAAACATCGTGTAAACAGCCTAAACGCTAAACGAAGGGCGACCGTGTAAAGACCATTTACCATTTAGGAAAACATTGCCTAGAGGTAGCCACGCGGCTATGGGGACTCTGGTCTAGCGGCGTGAGCCCAGGCGCCTCCTTGGCAAGAACCTCGCTATCGATGTGGTAGCACACGCGTGGAGGGGCATAGCAGTCGATGTTGTCGGAGTCATACTCCGGGCTATTCCCGAAAGGATCTCGAGGAAGGTGCGCAGCGATGGGACATCGGTCCATGCTGCGCTGGAGAGGATGGCGCTCCGCAGCGCATCGCGACTGATGAGGTGCTTAAGCTCCATCTCGAAGGACACTGACATGTTCTAGATCCCAAAAGATAGGTCTGGGAGGTAGTACCAGAAGTGGTCAGGTGGTGGGAGCACCTCACCAGTGGCGATCTGGTGGTGGACGTTGGTTAGCATGTAGAACATCTGGCGGCGGTCTGACATGGTGGGGTTTGGGCCCAAACCATGTCGGATCTATCAGGCCAGGACCTCAAGATCTACTCCTAGAAGCCCTGGCAGAGGCGGCGACGCCGGGGACTCGTTGGTCTTTGGGTGTAGCGCGTCAGAGATGTCTTCCAGGCGGCAGGCGATGGCCGCCATGTTGTACGCCACGCGAGGAAAGTAGATGCTGCTGGGAGGCCCTGTGCGAGTGTCGTCGTTGTTGCCGTGAGGGTGCGTGGCTCGTTGCCATGCAAGGTCTAGCCTTTGGCGCTCGACCTCTGCCTCCGCGACCTCTAGGTCCTCCTGCTGAGCCCGCAGGCGATCCTCCTTCTACTAGAGATAGCCATGCGGCTACAGGGACTCTGGTCCAGTGGCGTGAGCCTGGTGCCTCCTCGGCATGAACCTCGCTATTGATGTGGTAGCACATGCGTGGAGGGGCATAACAGTCGATGTTGTCAGAGTCATACTCTAGGCTGTTCCCCAAAAGGATCTTGACGAAGGTGCGTAGCGATGGGACGTCGGTCCCTGCTACGCTGGAGAGGATGGCGCTCTGCGGTGCATCACAATAGATGAGGTGCTTTAGCTCCATCTGGAAGGATGCCGCCACGTTCTAGATCCCAAAAGGCAGGTCTGGGAGGTAGTACCAGAAGCGATCAGGCGGTGGGAGCACCTTACCAATGGCGATCTAGTGGTGGACATTGGTCAACATGTAGAACATCTGGCGGCGGTCCGACACGGTGGGGTTTCGCCCAAACCATGTCGGATCTATCGGGCTAGGACCTCGAGATCTACTCCTAGAAGCCCTTGTGGAGGGGGCGACGTCGGGGACTCGTTGCCCATCGGTGCAACCCCATGGAGTGGACGAAGCTCACCATAGCAGTCGGCAACGTAGGCCAGGCTCCCAAAGTTGAGGACCTGGCCCGAAGCGAAGGCGCTGGCCATGATGAAGAACTCGCTAGGGAAGAGGACTCCACCGTCTGAGGTGGTGCTGCTTGCTTCGGCAACGAGGCGGGTGGCTCCAGCCACCACAGATCCAGAATCACACTTGACGCTGCCCGCTACCTGGCGTGCCAACTATTGTGGGGTCGTAATAGTGGCAAGCATGTTGTTCGAGTCGGTGTCAGAGTACGGGTCTTCGGTGGCTCGGGTGGTGTAACACCTTTGGTGTTTTGACCTAGCACTAAAACTTGACATGTCATCATATGCATTGCAAAGCATTCATAAAGTAGAAAATTTTGAATGCATTCACTAAATAAGCTTTATTTCATAAGTTGTTATATTATGTGTGATGTGATTCAAACTCTAAATAAAGATTATGACCACAAGGGTCAAATTTCATGTGATCATGTGAGGCCATATGTCATTTGACTCAAATAACCCTAATGGGCCATGTTACTGGTCAAAAATCAAAGTTAAAGTAAAAGGTAAACAAATCAAATTTGAATTCAAATTCAAATCATAAAAGTCCTTTTTGCCCCTTTTGTCTAATTCAAAATCCATTTGGAATTTGGGGTTGTGGCAAAAAGCAAAGTTGAAGCTTATTTTATAAGGATCAACTTGGGTATTCAAAGTTTTTCAAGTTTTCATATAAAATTTGGAGTAATTTTGAAATGATTCAAATGCTCAAATGCACCCCAAATTCAAATTTCAAAATGGAGGCAGAATTTGAAAATGTTCCTTGAAGCAAAGTTGTAGAGTTTGAAAAGTTGAGCAACTTTCATTTTTGGAGATTTTCAACTTCTTTAGAAAATTTGAGAGTAATTTGAAAAATGGACTCAGTGGTAGTTCTATAAATATTTCAAAAATAAAAATCGACATCGCCTGTTTGCGACCGGCGACACACAATTGTTCGCCGCCGACCTTCTTCGCCGCTTTTGTCGCGCGGTGACACGCAGCCGGCACCGTGGCGAGCTCGTTCGTGCGCTGTCGACGCCGGACGTCTCCTTCCCGTCTATAAATAGCAGCAACCGCCGCCGTCGTCCTCCGTTTTTCCTCTTTGCTCTGCTCCGCCACCGATCAACTCCGCCGCTCGCCGTAGCCGCCGTCGACCCCTTCCAGTCATGCCTAGCTACACCAGCATGATCATCGTGACCTAGCGCTCCTCGTAGGCTTGCTCGCGTCGTTTGGGTTGGCCGGAATCGCCCAGCGCAGCGCGTCTTCCCCGTGACCGGCCGGAGCTCCGCCATGACCGACCTCACCGTGGTCAGGCTGCTCCAGACCGTCTCCGCCTTCACCAAGCACACCGGCGTGATCGTGGTGAGCTCCTGAGCATGACGCTCGCTTCGTTTTAGTCTCTACTGTACCGTGGTCATGGTTGTGCCGTGCGCTGTCGAGCCGAGCCGCCATGGCCAGCGTGGAGCTTTCTCCGGTGCGCCTGCTGCGGTTCTGAGGGCTGGTATAGTTTCGTGGGGTTGTGTAGATGGTTCTGGTGTGGTCTGCCTCACCGGAGCATCACAGCTAGCATATTTTGGCCGACCGGTGATCGCAGCGCCGTCGTGCGTTCTCTCTGTGTCGCTGACAGCGGGGCCGGGTCGTCAGTGAGAGAGAGAGAACAGTGGGATTTGATATTTTCTGAATTATGAATAGTGCAGCAAATTTGTAGGAAAATAATTACAGCTCCAAAAATTCTAAAAATTTGTGTATAGCTTCTGTACATGTTCTAGTATGGTTTAAAATTTTGAAACTTGAAATTTGAATAAATTTTTAATGTTCAAAAATTCAGTCCATTAATTGATAAATGCAAATTCCATGATTTTTGTAGGCCACTGAATAATTCCAAAAATTATGAAATTTGTTTTGGTACACTAATTTCTCATGAAGAAGCTTACATAAAATTTTGAGGTCATTTGGAACAAGTTCATTTTTGGGCTTATTTCCAAATTAATTCAAAAATAAATAAAAGCAAACCCTAAGTGTTTGATTAGTGTTTGATCTTGTTTTGATCATGTTTTGTGACTAGTAGGGTTTCAAGATCAGTTTGGTCAAGTCACATGTGTGGTTCTTGATGGTAGAATTGCAAGTTGGTTTTGTTGGCTTGCAACTGTACCGTAAAAAACGGTTGTATTCGAAGTGTTGTTATATTTCATGTACCATGACAGCATCATGTTTACATTATCATCATGTTAAAGCATATGTTATCATTTCGTGTAGAACCCGAGAATGAAACGATTCTAGTTGAGCAAGTTCTAGAAGAATCCCCGGTTGTCACGGGATTCGATAATTGTGGTACTGATCCGGAACCTGAGATCGTCAATGAAGGCAAGCCCCGGTTTATGCATTAAACCATTACCTTGTTTACTTTGAAAAGTTTATCACCTATGTTACTTTTTGCATTAAGTTGCTTAATTCAAATGTTACCTACTTGATGCATAGCCTACCTTGTTAATTGTTTACCACCTTGAAGATGTTTTCTTTTACAAAGGCGTAGAATGCTTAGTATACTTTATGGTAGGCTTTCAAAGTAAAAGTTTCGATACAATCAAAGATGGCATACTGGCCAAAGAAAGAAAGAAGACAGAATGAACTAGAGACTTATCGGGTAACTTATCTTGAATGTTGGGTAATGTTGCCGACTATGTCGCTTAAAGGCCACTCATTATGGATCTTCTGAACGAGACACTTTGTAGTACTGGTCACATACTCCGATAAGCCTACTTCGGCTAATCCGATACTAAGACAAATGCCCACGCACTGGGAGTGGAGAGATGGCGGGAGTAGCGTGTACCCTCATGGCTGGAATGTGGGCAGATTTGAGGTGTGTTGTGCTCTCGGGTGGCGTGGAGACGGCTTAGTATAGGAGGATCCGGTAGCAAGGTTGATATATGCAAGATTAAGTTCTACATATGTCGTGTGATAAGGAATCCCTAGCTTGGACTTGAATCAATTCGAATTGCCGGTGCTCCACGGATATGGAGACTCGATTCATTACAGAAGCAATGCAGGACTGGTGAATTACTAAAATTTGAGAAAAGAATGGAATGAGAAGGAATGGAATATGGGAAATATACATTTAGTTTGAGATAATGAACTAAAAGGACTTAGGGGTAAAACGTGGAAATAGGATGAAGAATAGTAAGCTTTTGGCAAAGAACTTTTGAATCTTGCTACATCCTTACCTTGCCCCAACACCTGCATCTTTAAAGTCTTTCACCCCCTGTTACGTCGGGTTAGTCTTGTTGAGTACTTTTGTACTCAGGGTTTGTTAACCCTTGTTGCAGGTGAGTCGCATGCGGAGGCTTGTTTTGGTCCCTGTTGCATGTCTGTGTTTAAAGTCAATGATGATGAGGAATGATGAATGGCCTTTGGACAAGGCACTAGTTTGTATGATAAATAATGTTAATGTAACATTATCCCGCTACTACGGTTGTATGACACTTATGGTGTTGTAAGTTTGAAAACAACTGGTTTGTAAGCTATGTTATCTTAAGACTTCTGCTATCTTTTACTTTGATGTATATATTTGAATAAACTGTTGTAATCTGTAATGTCTGTGATTGGGATCCTGTTCGAAAAAGAATCATGGATGATTCGGGTTTCTCGAGGACACCCGACAGACCTTTTAAGTTGTTGGGAACTTGTGTACGCTATCAAAGGCTTGTTGAGACAACGATAGATACACGTGGGCCTGATTTCTCAGGAGGTTCTGCCACAGGTGGACTCAAGAACACAAGAATCATAGAGCGGACGCAATAGTTTATCCTAGTTCGGGCCAATCGGTTCCCTACGTCCAGCAGCTGATGATCCTTATACTCAAAAGCACCCAAAATTTAGGGGTTACAACAGGGTTGTAGAGAGAGATTTGGTAGGAGGTTAGCTCAGTGCTAATCCTAAAGTTGCCTCGCCCCCGGTGGAGCCTTCCCCTCGTCGGAGAGGAGGAAGATGACATGATGCGGTGGAGGAGCTCTCGGTGCCCCTCCATGGGTTGCCTTGCTCTCGATGCTGAGCCGAGGCCAAAGGATGGAATGGAATGTCTTCTGATGATCTGAGTTGCCTCCTCATGATCGCCCCCTCCTAGGTCTAGCCTTATCCCTTGTATAACAACATAGGTCGGGTACATGGCGATTTAGGAGAACTGGTCTATGGTCTACATGCGCCGGAGTCTAGGAGGGCCTTGCAGTGATGCGCTGTGGACCGTGGCAGTGTT
Organism: Miscanthus floridulus; assembly: GCF_019320115.1. Classification (NCBI taxonomy): domain Eukaryota; kingdom Viridiplantae; phylum Streptophyta; class Magnoliopsida; order Poales; family Poaceae; genus Miscanthus; species Miscanthus floridulus. The sequence goes on along the minus strand of NC_089582.1, from coordinate 25,120,827 downwards.
GTGAAGCCGAAGAAGACTTGGGTGTCGTCTGACTGCTCTGTTCTGACACTCTACGTGTCAGGCTATGTTGGCTTAGACTAGCCTCCCCTAGTGGACCTTCTAGAGTCTTCTTGGTGGTGAAGGAGGTCAGCTCTAGGGGCTGACGCGTGGGCTTGGGAGCCCCCGAGCCCCTAGAGACTATGGGGAAGCTTTGTCTTCTTGTGTCACGCCCTGTGCGTGACCTTGTCGGGAAAGTGGCCGACAATGCCGTGCCCAAGGGACAGCGCCAAGGAGCCCCCAAGCCTCGGCAACTCGGGGCATGTCTCCTTGTGCCCGAGCCTTGGCTGGCGTCATTTAGCTGGGCAAGAGCCAAGGGTCGGGCCAGAGTGTTGTCGTAGATCGGGAGTCTCAGGGCTCGGTGAAAGGTCCTAATATGGCTAGAGGGGGGTGAATAGCCTATTTAAAAATCTACAAATCAACTAGAGCAATTTGATTAGTATGACAAATAGCGTAATGCAAACTTGCTCTAGCTCTACAAGGGTTGCAAGCCACCTATCCAACAATTCTAGTTGCAATGATTACTTAGGCACACAACTTCCAAAGTAATTACTCACTAAGAGCTCTCAATCTTGCTACTCTAAAGAGCTCAACTAGATGAATGTAAATAATAAAGCAAGCTCTCAATTCTAATTACACTAAAGAGCTTGTATCAACTAGTTTGCAAGAATGTAAATAAGTGAGTAGGGTGATTATACCGACGTGTAGGGGATGAACCAATCACAAGAAGAATATATAGCCAATCACCAGGAGAATGCCAAAGACAAGAGACAATTGATTTTCTCCCGAGGTTCACGTGCTTGCCAACACGCTACATCCCCGTTGTGTCGACCAACACTTGGTGGTTTGGCAGCTAAGAGGTGTTTCACAAACCTTGTCCACACGATTGGACACCACAAGAACCGACCCACAAGTGAGGTAACTCAATGACACGAGCAATTTACTAGAGTTACCTTTCGGCGCTCCGCTGGTGAAGGTACAACTCCCCTCACAAACACCGGAGATGGCCACAAATAATCACCAACTCGTGCCGATCCTCCACCGCTGCACCAAGCCGTCTAGGTGGTGGCAACCACCAAGAGTAACAAGCGAAATCCGCAGCGCAACACGAATACCAAGTGCCTCTAGATGCAATCACTCAAGCAATGCACTTGGATTCTCTCCCAATCTCATAAAGATGATGAATCAATGATGGAGATGAGTGGAATGACTTTGGCTAAGCTCACAAGGTTGCTATGTCAATGAAAAATGTGCAAGAGTTCTCCCTTGAGCCGGCCATGGGGCTATATATAGAGCCCCCATCAAATAGAGCCGTTATACCCCTTCACTAAGCAAATCGCGCTCTGACCAGACGCTCCGGTCATACTGACCGGACCTTGGACATAGCGTCCGGTCCACAGATGTAAGCCACGTGTCATTCTGAGTTAAACTTGAGCCACCAGATCACAACGGCTATTAACTGACCAGACGCTCCAGCAAAACTGACCGGACGCTGAACCACCAGCGTCCGGTCGTTTACAGTAAGGGTCCAAATCCGGTTTTCTTCGATCGGACGCGTCCGGTCCACCTTGACCGGACACAGACCAGCGTCCGGTGCTGAACCCTAGTCACTGCGTCGCCATGTCAGTTTGACCGGACACAGAAACCAGCGTTCGGTGCTTTCAGACCCAGCGTCCGGTGAGTTGACCGACGCCAGCGTCTTCGCGATCAACTCGTTTTCACTTCTAACTTCTTCACCCTTGCTCCAATGAGCCAACCACAAGAATTTGCATCTGGCGCAATAGAAAATAGGCACTCTATTTTCCCAAGAGAGGGACCCAAACCCATCTCAGCCCTGCAAACACCACCTCCTTTGTAGATGTGCCAACACCACCAAGTGTATCACCTTGTGCACAAGTGTTAGTATATTTTCACAAACATTTTCAAGGGTGTTAGCACTCCACTAGATCCTAAATGCATATGCAATGAGATAGAGCATCTAGTGGCACTTTGATAACCGCATTCCGATACGAGTTTCACTCCTCTTAATAGTACGGCTATCTATCCTAAATGTGATCACACTCACTAAGTGTCTTGATCACTAAAACAAAATGGCTCCTACATTTTATACCTTTGCCTTGAGCCTTTTGTTTTTCTCTTTCTTCTTTTCCAAGTTTAAGCATTTGACCATCACCATGCCATCACCATTGTCATGATCTTCGCCATTGCTTCATCACTTGGAGTAGTGCTACCTATCTCATGATCATCTTGATAAACTAGGTTAGCACTTAGGGTTTCATCAATTAACCAAAACCAAACTAGAGCTTTCACTCGAGCAAGCTCCCGAGCCCCCAGCGGAGGTCATGGTGAAGTCAGGCTCTGCTGGGTTTCTTCTTCAGAGGGTGCGCGCGAGCGTACCCGATGGGTATAGCCCCCGAGCCTCCGGGTGATCCTAGAGGGGTCGGTCGGGCGGTCTTCTTCTTTCGAGAACCGTTGGACCCAAGGCTTAACATACCCATATGTTAGGATCTCATCACCGAGCCGACTGGGATGGGCATTATGGCCGCCGGCCCTACATGACCATTTGGTGTACCGGAGGTAGTAGATTCAGCATGAGTTATTTCCCCATTTCCCAACTACCCACAACACAATGAAGTATGCCTTGTCTTCCCTAAGGCGTATTAACTGCTCCTCCCCGCTTCTCCATCTTCAAGGTTGGCCTATTTAAGCTAGGGCTAGATGTGCTTCTTAGCAATCCACACACTCCTTCCTCCTTAGATACAAATAGATACAAAGTGTCACACCCGATTTTAAGGATAAAATGGGATGCAAAATCTTATGTGCTCCCAGAGATCAGTCACACACATAAGCCGACAAATTATGAATAGTATTATCACAAGTGGTTATTACATCATGAATATTAAGACATAGTCTTCACATAAAAGTGGCAGAAGTATAAAGAAAAGGTCTCTTGCAGAAGCTCCATATCACAGGGACGTCAACTGGTTGACCAAAAGTCTAGTATTCCTCAGGAAAATCGTCATTACCATAGCCATCTATTACCCATCTAGGATTTTTATCCAAATATTGAAAATAAACAAGCGCAAGTACATGTCGTACTCAACAAGTGTAACATGAGGTTCATGAGGCTCAAAAGGCTTGACACAGGTTTAACAGCATTCAGCTTTTAGTTGTCACAATTTTAGCATAAGAGTGGCAACAAGTTGTCTTAATTCCCAAAGTAAAACACATGATCAATGTAAACATGAATAATGAATAGCATAAACAAATAATTTTTAGTGATCATCTATTCCATAAATGTTCCAAGGCCGCTTATGACCGTGAGCACGGCTGATACACCAGTTTTACACTCTGCAAAGGTTGTACACTTTCACTGTGAGTCATGATACCCAAATGCCCGGGTTTATAACTCCCAAAACACTTTCAAGGTGAGCAGGCAGGCGTCACTATGAAGCCTTACAAAGGTTCATCTAACAAGTTAGGGCCGCTAGGTTTTTGTGGCCTACGAATGTAGGGCTCCCCTTCTGACAGGCATAATGACGCGCAGCCTATACACTGACGGATAGAGGCAGCACTATATCCAACCCAGAACACATCCTTCTTGCGCCATAAAGGTAACCTCTAACAAGCTAGAAAAGGCCCTCATACTGAGCTAAAGCTAGAGCCATGTAGCCCTCACAGCTGTACTGTAAGTCCCAGATAATCACTTACAAATAAGTTCTTAGGGAGATGAATCTGAAGCATTTAAAAAGTAGCTCAACACTCCAGCCCCCTATTTCCAAGTTTCTAAAAAGTCATATTTTAATGTTTATTGCATATACCATTAGTCAAGTTACAAGATCATGGTTTAGTTGAGCACTAGCAAAGCTACCCAATGCATATCCCATAGGAGACAAGGTATAAGTTTAACTCTAGGGAATCCCTATCAAGGTGACACATGCAACATCAATTAAATGTATTAAAGTTGATAGGAAACAAGGATAATCCCATGCTATACTTGCCTTGAACAAAATACTCTTGCTGATCCTGCTCGTCAAAGTAGTACTCTTGGTCACCCACGAATTGCTCACCGTCTATACTCGATAACCACAGCAACATACAAGCATCCAGAAGCAATCATGCATAGCAAACAAAAGCTATAGATTAGAACAGTACACCAATTAGCATAAAATCAAGATGAAAAGTTTGTAAAACGAATCTACGTCTCGCTACGATCACACAGACGCGAAGATCACAAAAATCAGAGCTAAAACGAAGAAGTTATGAATTAAACAAGATTTCCATTAGTAAAATAATAGATTAAATCTAACCTTGAATTTTAAAAGTGAAAACATACCTAACAGTAGGATGAACATGTATATTATGGAATTACAAACCTAACGCAAGTTGAACGGATCAAATCGGAGTTAAAACGAAGATTTTATGGCTAAAACAATATTTGTGGCAAAACTGTAAATAGGTGAAAACGTATTTTCGATCTAAACCGAAGGAAACTACGCTTTCTAAAAGAAGAAGGCGCATTCGGTGATTGCGCTTTGGACTACGGGTTCTATAATCAAAAACCTGAGGGACCCTTTTGCAAAATGGTTGGCCGAATTGGTATCAATGAATACCGGCCGTTGGATCTCGATCTGACGAACCAGAACAGATCGGGCGGGGATAAGACATCGCCGGCTGGCCAACGGTGGTGCCATGGCCGGAGTGGGCGGCGCTCGCGGTTTAGAGCCTATGGACCACCGTTTGATGAACCAAAGACACGGGGAGAAAGAGGGGACGGCGGCGGACTCACCAAGACCGGAAGCAAAGGTAGGAGACCGACGATGGCGCACGGTGGCTGCTTGAATCTGATGGCGGCGACGGTGCTAGGGATACGGCGGCTGCGAGCTCTAGGCGAGGGTGAAAGCTTGCTCTAGGGTTAGGTAGGAGAGCGGCGCGGCATGGGCTCAGCTTTTATGAGGCCAGAGGCGTGGGGCGCATGCCATACACGGCGTAGTGGAGGCGGATTCGAATCGGCGACGACAGCAATGGAGACTCCGGCGTGGACACGATCCAAAGGAAAAGGACTACGCTGACCAGTGGGCCCGACATGTCAGCGATTCAAGGCACGGGGTCAGGCTGTCAGCCACACAGAGAGAGAGGAAGGGCACGACGCGTCGACTGGCTGCGGGCCGAGCGAAGCTGGGCCGCGGGTGCTTGCTGGGCCGCGGGCGCGGAAGTGAGGCGGGAGAAAAACAGGCCGCACGGAACTGGGCCAGTGGGCCGGAAGCAAGGAAGGGGAAATGAAATCTTTTTCTATTTTCCAAACTAATTTCCAACAACTTTTGAATGCAAATTCAAATCAATTTGAAATCTGATTTCAAACCAGACAATACAAAAATAATATGCAACAGCATGAATGTATAAACATGTAGGTAACCTTATATTTGATTTTAATTTTATAAAATTTATTGTTTTTCTAAATTTCTATGCTCACAAAATACATAATTAAATCATTTCCTCCTATTTCCAAAACCATGCAAATTTTAGGGTGTTACAATTCTACCCCCATTAAAATGAATCTCGTCCTCGAGATTCAGACAATGCTTACTCAAAAAGCTGTGGGTATGTTTTTCTCAAATCCTCTTCTCTTTCCCAAGTAGCCTCATCTTCTGTATACTGATTCCACTGAACCTTACACATCTTTATAACTCGGGTCCTTGTAACTCTTTCTGCCATCTCCAAAATCTTTACCAGAAATTCCTCATATGTAAGATCTTCCTTAACCGTAAGCTCCTCTAACGGTATCTGCTCCTCTGGTACATGCAAACACTTCTTTAATTGAGACACATGGAACACATCATGTACACCTGACAAACTCTTAGGCAATTCCAACTGATAAGCCACTTCACCACGTCTCTCTAAAATCTTGAAAGGCCCAATATACCTTAGTGCTAGCTTTCCTTTCATATTAAACCTTCTCACACTTCTCATACGTGACACTTTGAAGTAAACATAATCCCCTATTTCAAAAACTAATTCTCTTCTCCGAGTGTCAACATAACTCTTCTGTCGAGACTGAGCCACTCTCAAGTTATCTCTAATCATCCATACTTGCTCTTCTGTGTATCTTAAAACACCTGGTCCGAACACTTGAGTTTCTCCCGTTTGATTCCAAAATAATGGGGTTCTACATTTTTGTCCATACAAAGCTTCGAAAGGGGTCATATTGAGACTCTTCTGATAACTATTGTTATATGAGAACTCTGCATAAGATAAACTCTTGTCCCAACTTGTACCATACTGCAATGCACAAGCTCTCAACATGTCCTCTAATATCTGATTAATCCTCTCAGTTTGTCCATCTGTCTGAGGATGATACGCTGTACTAAAATTCAACTTTGTTCCCAACGAACTATATACTTGCTGCCAAAAATGAGATGTAAATTGAGTACCCCGATCAGACACAATTTTGTTGGGAACTCCATGCAGACATACTATTCTTTTCATATATAATGTAGCCAATTGGGGTCCAGTATAGGTAGTCTTGACCGGTAAGAAGTGAGCCACTTTGGTTAACCGATCCACTATCACCCAAATTGAATCATAACCTCTCTGAGTGCGTGGTAACCCAACAATGAAATCCATAACAACTTCTTCCCACTTCCACTTAGGTATCTTCATTGGTTGTAATAATCCTACAGGTCTTTGATGTTCAGCTTTGACTCTCTGACATGTATCACATAAAGCAACATATTCAGCAACATCTCTCTTCAGTCCGTACCACCAGTACTTCTCTTTCAGATCCAAATACATCTTGGTACTCCCAGGGTGAATAGAATAAGCAGACTCATGTGCCTCACGAAGAATCGCATATCGTATAACCTTATTCTCAGGCACACATAGCCTTTTCCCAAACCAAAGAGTTCCATTATCATCCATATGGAATCCTGGTGCCTTACCAATCACAATGTTTTCTGCTATTTATTTCAACTTCGTATCCTGTAACTGGCCCTTACGTATTTCTTGCTCTAGTTTAGGCTCCAACACCAACTCCATTGCATTAGTGACAAAACCCAAGTTTAGTCGCTCAAATTCAACACACAACTCACTTGACATTGGTCCTCTTGCACCTCATTGGCATAACTCTTCCTGCTAAGAGCATCGGCAACAACATTCGCCTTTCTAGGATGATAGTGTACCTCCAGATCATAATCTTTAATCAACTCTAACCATCGACGTTGTCTCATATTCAAATCCGTCTGAGTGAAAATGTACTTCAGACTCTTGTGATCAGCATAAATGTCACTCTTATGTCCGATAAGATAGTGCCTCCATATTTTTAGAGCATGAACCACTGCTGCTAACTCCAAATCATGGGTAGGATAGTTTAGCTCATGCTTTCTCAACTGTCGGGATGTGTAGGCCACTACTCTACCTTCTTGCATAAGAACACATCCGAGTCCTTGACGAGATGCATCACAAAAGATAAAAAAGCTCTTGCTCAAATCTGGCAAAACCAATACTGGGGCTGTAGTCAACCTCTTCTTCAATTCTTCAAAGTTAGCCTAGGACTTCTTGGACCACACAAACTTAGTATTTTTCTCCAACAAAGCTGACATAGGCTTGGCAAGTTTAGAGAAACCTTCTATGAACCTTCTGTAGTATCCAGCCAATCCCAAGAAACTATGAATCTCCCCCACATCGGTTGGTGATTTCCAATTCAACACATCTTCTCACCTTGCTTGGATCTACTGATATTCCACTATTAGAGACAACATGGCCTAGGAAAGAAACTTCCTTGAACCAGAATTCACACTTGCTTTGCTTAGCATACAACTTGTGTTCTCTGAGCTTTTGCAAGACCAACCTTAGATGTTCAGCATGCTCTTCTTCCATTTTGGAGAATACCAATATATCATCGATAAATACCACCACAAACTTATCCAAAAACTCCATGAACACCTTATTCATCAAGTACATAAAGTATGCAGGTGCATTGGTCAAACCAAAGGACATAATGGTGTACTCGTACAAACCATACCTCGTAGTAAAAGCTATCTTGGGTATGTCAGTTGCACAAATCTTCAACTGATGATAACTAGAATGAAGATCAATCTTAGAGAAAACACAAGCACCTCTCAACTAATCAAACAAGTCATCATTTCTAGGTAGCGAATACTTGTTCTTAATAGTAACCTCATTGAGTGATCGATAATCAACACACATTCTCTGGGTACCATCCTTCTTGTCAACAAATATAATCGGTGCTCCCCAAGGTGATGAACTAGGACGAATGAAACCTTTCTCCTATAACTCCTTTATTTGTTTCTTAAGTTCTTCTAGTTTGTTAACCTCCATTCTATACGGACGCTTAGCTATAGGTGCAGTTCTAGGTAATAATTCAATAATAAACTCAATGTCACGGTCAGGTGGCATACCTGGCAAGTCATTGGGGAACACATCTGGAAACTCATCCACTACTGGGTCCTCCTTGTTGACACAATCATCAAGCTGATTCACTGTATCTGTTGGTGGTGCTCGCACTACCACATCGACACCGATTCTATCCCCATTTGGTGCGGTCACAACAACTACCTTCTCTTGACACTGAATGACTGCCTGTTGTTGCTTCATCCAGTCCATACCCAGAATCACATCAATACCAGATGTTCTCAACACAATAGGGCTCACTTTGAACTCTACCCCCCTTAAGGATAGACTAGTTGGAAGATAGTGATAAGAAGCTTGCATGCTACCTCCTGGTGAGCTTACTAATATAGGATCTTTCATGGCACATATGGGTATGCTATGCGTTCTAACAAATGCTTGTGATATGAATGAATGCGAAGCTCCAGAATCGAAAAGAACAGTGGCAGGAGTTGAGGTGATATTAAACATACCGAGCATGACTTCTAGTTCCGCAAGTGCCGTCTCTGTAGACACATGGTTCACCTCCCATAATGTGGTGGCTTTTGGTTGCTATTCTGCCTCTGGGGGGTTTGCTGGTTGGGCTTCTCTGGGCAGTTATAAGATAGGTGATCTTCTTTACCACAACAGAAACACTTGTTGGGATTGCTAGGGGCACTAGTCTTCATAGGAGTGTTGTTAGGCGCTCCCTGTCGTGGTATCTGCTGACCACTCTGCTGCTGGGGACATTGATTACGATTCGGCTGCTAGTTTGAGTTGCGCTAAGGGTACTAACCACGATTCCACTGATTAGGTGGTCCCTGGAACCTCTGCTGGAAGCCTTGCTAAGAGTTGGTGCATGGACGGGTATTACTTCTAGAGGCATGTCCCTGAAGCCTCCTCTTCTTGGCCTCCATCTCCTTGCGCTTATTGTCAATAACAATAGCGCGATTCACCGGTGTCTGAAAATTGGGGTATGTATTGGACATAAGCTAGAGTTGCAGACCATCATATAGACCTTTGAGAAAATGGTGTTACTTATCAGCATCATCAGCCACCTCATTTGGAGCGTAACGTGATAACTGAGCAAACTTGTCACGATACTCAGCCACGGACATAGACCCTGCTTCAGAGCTCTGAATTCCTCCTGCTTGAGCTCTATAAATCCTTCATGTATGTGGTAGGATCTAAAGTTCTCTCTAAACTCCTACCAGGTGATAGGAGAAGCATTGGCGGGACGTCCATACTCGAATGACTCCCACCAGTCTTGGGCTCCTCCCTGGAGTTGTCCTAAAGCGTACAACACCTTCTGCTGGTCATCGCATCATGCTATGTTGAGTTGCTTCTCCACTGCATGAAGCCAATCATCTGCTTCCAGTGGATCAGTGGCATGAGAAAACACTGGGGGATGGCCCTTCAAAAATTCACCACGCTTGTCACGCGGTGCTCCACCCATCTGTAGATTCTGCTGGTTCTGCACCAGCACTTGCATAAGTTGTGTCTGCACTGCCCAGAGTTGCTCAATAGTCGGTGGCGGTGGTGGTGGTGGATGTGGGGGAACACCTCCATGACCTCGGCCCCTTTCTCTTCCAGACATCTGACATCCAATAGAAATATTCAAATTTAGAGATTTCCACGTTATATGCACTTATAGGGATATAGAATACATTCTGAAAATTTTTTGGACGAGTTTCAACATCACCAGCTCAGTAAAATAGTCATATCTTGAGTTCCATATATCCAAAAGAGGCGTGCTTTACATGGTTGGAAACATTAAGAAATTATCTACAACTTTTATTCAGAACACATTTCCAGATTCTGTCGTTAGTTGACTCAAAAACAAGTTACAACCGAAACTGTTCCAGATTCCAGACTGCGCAGAAACTTTAACTTGAAACAGCCATATCTCACAAACCAATCAGATATAGGAGTGATTCCAGAGGCATTGGAAAGATACTTAAGTCTAGTTGTTCCCATAAAAAATTCATAATTTTAGGTTGAGTAGATTTTGATTGGCATTGAGAGAAGGACAGACTGCTCCGAAAACAGATTCAAGAGAACATGATGTACCAAGCCCAACTATTTATTTATTGACTCAAACTTTAATATCCTTAACTATGGAACTTGCGGACATGCCCATAAAGTTCCAGCACTTATTACAAAAATCCAACTCACATATAAACATAATAATAAATCAACTAGGCACACCAAAGTTCACACTGCACTGACAGACTCGACTTAACTCAACTTGACCCGTTCTACTAACGTCTTATTACATAGAAGGGACTCCAACATCTATGGGCGAAATTTATGGGGAAGCTCCTCATACATCTTTGGCAGGTTGAGGCACACCCTTTGCTCATCTATCACCTATCGGTATCTCTTAAGGGTTTCCTGCTGTGCCTTCAACTGATCTTCCAGTCGTCGAATCTTTCCTACTGACTCATAGCCAAAGTGTACCATCACTTGGGTAGTTGGATCCATGCCCTGTGGGTCCATCATTGCCCACTCCAATTTAGGGTGTTGGCGAGGGAGGCATCGATATTGGTCATCCTTCATATCCTCAAATCGACAACCATGGAGACCCACGCACGCTGCAGCGGCTGCATCTTCTATGCTTCTTCCATGGTGGCACAGTGAGCATGATGCGCATATTTCAAATCCAGCTGGTATGCATCCTTCTGTTCGTCCCTAATGGAGATGCACACCCTGGTCTTCCAATAGGTGTCCTCCAAAGGATTCGTATGCTCGTTGCAGACATACTCCATAGCTACATCCCAATCACCGTAGTAGGTCTAAAGAATCCCCATAAGTCGGTGGTGCAAGATGGAGGTTTCACACCTCGGCTTGTACCAGACCTTTGTAGTCCATCCCAGGGGAGGGATCGGCTCATCCTCTTGAACGGCGTCTTCATCATCATCATCAGACAATAAGATGACCTCCACTTTTTCAGGTTCTTCTTCTTTAGGCTCTTCCTGGAACGGGTCCGACGTAGGTGCAGGTGAATGAACTTCTTGTTCCTATGGTTCCTCCTCCTCATGTGGCTCCATGGACAAGCCACGAGGCGGGTAGTAGCCTTCGGTGCTGATGCGAGCAGTCTTATTGGCACGAGGCATCTACAGAATTAGATTTAGTCAGATTAGAAGTAATAATTTTCATAACAGAGTGAGGCAAAAGAAGCATAAAACTTTAGCAAATAACAAGGGTGAGATGGAAAGCATGAAATGTGTGAAGCAAAACAAGCTAAAACGACCATTGCTAACTAGGCTTGCGTCTTACAGTCAACATGGCTCTGATACCAATCTATCACACCCGATTTTAAGGATAAAATGGGATGCAAAATCTTATGTGCGCCCAGAGATCAGTCACACACATAAGCCGACAAATTATGAATAGTACCATCACAAGTGTTTATTACATCATGAATATTAAGACATAGTCTTCACATAAAAGTAGCGAAAGTATAAAGAAAAGGTCTCTCGTGGAAGCTCCATATCACAGGGACGTCAACCATATCACAGGGACGTCAACTGGTTGACCACAAGTCTAGTATTCCTTAGAAAAATTGTCATTACCATAGTCATCTGTTACCCATCCCGAATTTTTATCCAAATATTGAAAATAAACAAGCGTAAGTACATGTCGTACTCAACAAGTGTAACATGGGGTTCATGAGGCTCAAAAGGCTTGACACAGGTTTAATAGCATTCAGCTTTTAGTTGTCAGAATTTTAGCATAAGAGTAGCAACAAGTTTTCTTGATTCCCAAAGTAAAACACATGATCAATGTAAACATGAATAATGAATAGCATAAACAGATAATTCTTAGTGATCATCTATTCCATAAATGTTCCAAGGCCGCTCATGACCATGAGCAGGGCTGATATACCACTTTTACACTCTACAGAGGTTGTACACTTTCACTGTGAGTCGTGATACCCATATGCCTGGGTTTATAACTCCCAAAACACTTCCAAGGTGAGTTGGCAGGGGTCACTATGAAGCCTTTCAAAGGTTTGTCTAACAAGTTAGGGCCACTAGATTTCTGTGGCCTGCGAATGTAGGGCTCCCCTTCCGACAGGCACAATGACGCGCAGCCTATACACTAACGGACAGAGGCCGCACTATATCCAACCTGGAACACACCCCTCTTGTGCCATAAAGGTAACCTCTAACAAGCTAGAAAAGGTCCTCATACTGAGCTAAAGCTAGAGCCATGTAGCCCTCACAGCTGTATTATAAGTCTCGGATAATCACTTATAGATAAATCCTTAGGGAGAGGAATCTGAAGCATTTAGAAAGTAGCTAAACACTCCAGCCCCCTGTTTCCAAGTTGCTAAAAAGTCATATTTTAATGTTTATTGCATATACCATTAGTCAAGTTACAAGATCATGGTTTAGTTGAGCACTAGCAAAGCTACCCAATGCATATCCCATAGGAGATAAGGTATAAGTTCAATTCTAGGGAATCCCTATCAAGGTGACACATGCAACATGAATTAAATGTATTAAAGTTTATAGGAAACAAGGATAATCCCATGCTATACTTGCCTTGAACAAAATACTCTTGATGATCCAGCTCATCAAAGTAGTACTCTTGGTCACCCACGAATTGCTCACCGTCTATACTCGATAACCACAGCAACATACAAGCATCCAGAAGCAATCATGCATAGCAAACAAAAGCTATAGATTAGAACAGTACACTAATTAGCATAAAATCAGAGGCTAAACTTCGGTTTGGTGTTTGGCTAGTTGCAACACCTGTACTATGTACCCAATATTGTTCATGATCAGTGCTGGTTGTCCCAAATGCTTTGTTTGGGTTCAAATATTGTGTCAAGCAAGGCTAAGCTAAAAATGCGTGGGATTTCAATGGAAAAATGAAATACTAGTGATAAGATGTCACCTTTTGTCATAGGCTTCCCCGGAGGTAGATGAAGGCTACAATACCATATACGCTAAATATCACGATACGTGTGGTCCGCACGTAGATGAAGAACATTGTATCGCATAGAATGTCTTTCCATCCTGTTTACACCAAAATTTGAAAAGAAGAACGTGGGAACTCGAAGCTTCTAAGATTGTATCATTAAGAAATCGATCAGATGTGAATCGATATCAACTGGTTTTGATGCAGTGTCAGAATCGGCTATTTTATTGATGGCGTCAGTAGACAACGTCAATGAACTACATACGGATGGCGTTGGGGAAAAACATGTCGGACTCTACAAAAAGGAAAAGATTAGGGTCCAAGTTATCTTAAGTTAGGAATGTTTTCTTTTACTATAAGAATTATAATGAGTCGTATTTGAGTAGGATTCATGTTTAGGTTCCGGGTATAAATATTGGACCCCGACCATTATATACAGACAACCAATCAATCAATACAATTACTTTTTTTGGCTTCATGCCAACTCTTAGGAGTAGGAGTACTGTAGGTCTCGGTGAGTTCTTCAACAAGTAGGGCTGCATCGACTGATCGACCTCCGGCTTGTCGGTAAGTACCGTCATGACTTGTATCATACTTGTAAAGCTGCATCAGCCGATTGATCTTTTACGAGTATAATATAAGTTAGTTATCGATCTGTATCCTTATTTGTAAGGCTGCATCAGCTGATTGATCTCTTACGAATCATAATATAGATCAAAGTTATCGATCTTATGTTAAATAACTTGTTGTTTAATATAATATCACCAGATATCGAATCTGCTAAGATTAGTAACATTTTCCTTGTTGTTTTTGGTTGATTCACCAGTTATCGATCTTGTTATAATTAATGTTCCATTAATCATAACAAATCATCTGATTGAGATAGACATAGATCGGCATCATATCATCATAATTGGTCGCCTTCTAGTCTAGTCACACTTTGAATCTCATGATTGACGACTTAATTCCGCTAGATCAACTGTTTTATCTCTATTCCAATCAAGCATAGTATGCACTCAAAGGCATGTTCCAATCTTGAATAAACTCACTAGTTACTGAGATCTAATCTAATGACACTACCATAGCTGCATCGATCTGGTTGAACCTCACTGGTAAGACTTTAGATTAGAGATTATCAATTGGTGGTTTTGTTCATGATCGAGATATGTACTCTGTTTGTCTGCTATGCATGCATCGGCTATTTTAGCCGATTTGCCTGTGCTTTCACACATATAGCATGTGTTCATGAACCTGTCAATATATGGATGGTTTTATAGATTCTTTGGCTTTATATTGTTATCATTATTAAAGCTGTATCGATCCGGTCGAACCTCACTATTGATGGTAACAGATTACATTCAGAGCGTTTATAAATTCATTTGTATTAGACAGTCCCGATTTGTTCGTATGTTATATCTTTTCTTGTTAAACTTATCGGCTCAATGCTTTACACTGGTTATATCCATCTAGTTGATGATGTTTCTTCATATTACTTACATCTGGGTGCATTGTACTTGTTATCATAAATCAATGATGACCCATGAGCATCACAGTCCTTAACAGTCGATTTCTCCTTGTGTCGGCTATTTAGTCAATTCCTCTGTTTGGCTCCTCTCGAAGCAGCATACTTGGAACTGTCTGGACAACACCGGCATGTTCCACCCTAAATTACTGATAAGCTTTCTCTCCTTGTCAATTGCAGGTCAAATTGACTAGCATGCTTTCGGGACTTTCAGGATCGACTGGTCCTATGTTGAAGCCAAGCAAATCTCTGGGTCGTTCTGGCTTGCAGCGTGTCCGGCGCATCGACACATGTTTTTGCGCCGACACGCATTCTGGCTCGCCCAGTGGGACTCCACAATCGTCATGGCAGCTCACAACAATAGGGACATTCTTATGGTGCCTTATGAAGACTTATCTGATGAGGATAAAAGTGTCATTGGTAAAGCTATAGAAGAGTATCAGAACAAGTGTTTGTTGTCCTACACCAAGACACATGACAATAAAGTTATTCAAAAATATCCACTACCAAGAGTTTTGATGCATGGGTAGTCAGATACAGATGAAGCTGATGATAGGCGTTTCTTTGTAGATGTTGTAAACAAATCTGTTCATGATGCCATGTTGAATCATAATATAGCTTTCTTGAACACATTCCACAATACCATGAAGGAGGTGTTTCATGGATATCCAATTGATCAGATTGGACCAGCTTATTACAATATCCCACATCCATCGACTCAGGGGACTAATCAAGCCGGTACTAGCCATTAAGAAGTAGCACTAGATAGCAATGATGATGTCCAGGCAGTTCAGAGCTCATCTGAGCAAGTTCAGGGTACTACTGCTAATCAAATACCATATAATCCTGGATCATCAGTGCAGCATGTGCAACAGCCGATGGGGCAAGTTCAAAATCAAGTGATTAATTTTGGCACATCAGGCCAAATACCACTGTCGGCTCAAAAAATAGCACCATCAGTTCAAAGGATTCATAGAGATACAGATCCCAACATTTACAATCAGAGACTTCAAGCAGCAAATCAGCAAAGGACTCAATAGATGGAGATTCCACAAGGATGTCATTATGGTATAGATTATAATACCATTCATATGATTCCAAATCCAGGGTATCAAGGTACCTAAAATTTTAATCCGCAGATGGGTCAGCAATTACAAAGAAGTCCAAATTCAAATGCCGATGAGTTGTTGCTCAGAGTAACCGAGATGATGAAGAATCAGTTCGATTTAAAACCAAAAGGGCAGACCTTTTCGTACAAACGTCCATATCCAGAGTGGTATGATTTGGTTACTTTTCCTACAAATTACAGGCTTCCAAAATTTGCTAAGTTCACTGGTCAAGATAGTACAAGCACAATAGAACATGTCAGTCGGTATCTTACTCAGTTGGGAGAAGCATCCATTGAAGAAGCTCATCGAGTTCATTTCTTCTCTTTGTCCCTGTCAGGACCAGCTTTCACCTGGTTTTCATCGTTACCAGTTAATTCTATTGACAGTTGGACTGACCTAGAGAAGAAATTTCATACATATTTCTATACTAGGACAGGAGAAAAGAAAATCATAGATTTGACGACCATAAGGCAAAGAACTAATGAATCGGGTGCCGAGTTTCTTTAGAGGTTCTGAGAAACAAGAAATTTGTGCTTTTCATTGAATCTAACTGATGATCAGCTAGCTGCTTTGGCTATTCAAGGAATGTTGCCAACATAGAGAGAAAAATTACTTGGGCAAGAGTTTGACAATTTAGGTCAGTTGGCTCAACGGGTGGCAGCACTTAATAGCCAATTCTAGAATATGCGCAGAGATACCCGATTCTAGAAGAATGCCGCAATTGCTGAAGCTTATAATCCATATTTAGTTGATGATGAAGGTGAGGATGATGAAGAAGAAGAGATTGCTGCAGCTGAATGGAATTAGGGTAAGAATACAGTAATGGTGCCAAATCCTTGGGGAAAAGGAGTTGAAGAAAGTTATGATTTTGATGTCACAAAATCAGACAAGCTCTTTGATTTCTTACTTGAGAGAGGACAGATCAAATTGCCCACCAATCATGTTATGTTATCTCCTGGTCAGTTGAATAATAAGAAGTTTTGCAAATTTCATAACACTACTTCTCATTCTACTAATGAGTGCAGAATTTTCTGGCAACATATACAGAGGGCTATTCAGCAAGAGAAGCTTAAATTTGATACACCTTGGAAGATGAAAGTTGATGATAATCCTTTCCCAAGAGATCAGAATATGATTGATGCTAAGGTGCTCAAAGGGAAGGCTAAAATTCTAACATCAACTAGGGCCTAGGAAACTAAAACAGTTGATCCAGAGATGCAAATATCGGCTAATGAATATAGAGGAATTAAAAGGCGTCGTAACCAATAGAAGAGCCGATATGAGCAGGGTGAGACATAAAAAAACAGGGCGATGAGGCCGCGTGTTACATCTCGAATTTTGTTGAATAAATGGCAATGGCAGAAGGAAAAGGATTATCAGTGTTGGTTAGAAGAGAAAGAATACCAGTGTTAACAAGAAGAGGAGAGGTATGAAAGAAAATAAGCTAAATCACATTGGAATTGTCTTTTTTTAGACATTGTTGGAATGAAGGTTTCAAATTGCCTACTAGAAATAATTTCCCAGAGTATAGTGAACAATATTAGGAATTTAGGCAATCTCAAGCCAACCGCCGGTCTATCCATGCTCGAATTGAGTATCATCATGATAATATGGATCGACGCTTAAAAAATAAAAGTGTTCATGATAGGCATGGGAAGCTAGTTGTTGATCAAAATTGGGCTGATTATGAAGAAGAAGGTGATGAGGAAGAGTATGTTTGGCAGGAAGGGCAATGGTGTCTAGGAGGTTTAATAAAAAGTCAGAAAAGAAGGGTACAACACCTAAGAAATAGAGAGCTAGAACAGGCTCAAAAATCTGGTAAACCTCAAGTATGGCGTGCTAAACAAACAGCCGATAAGGGTCAACGATCGGCTAATATTCAAATGGCTTTTCTTTTATCGTCAGAATTTAGAGCTCCAGCAGATCAAGAAGTCTATTCAGATTTTTGATGAATCAGAATATGAGGAGATAGTTGCCAAGTTGACGGTGATATAGCAAGCTATATTTGATAAGCCAGTCAAGCATCGGCACTTGAAGGCTTTATATGTGAAAGGTTTTGTTGATGGGAAGCCGATGAGCAAAATGTTGGTGGATGGAGGTGCTTCTGTTAATCTTGTGCCTTATACTACTTTTCGCAAGCTTGGTAAGGGACCAAGAGATTTGATTGAGACTAACACGATGCTTAAGGATTTTGGGGTAATGCATCCAAGACCAGGGGGGCAATAAATGTTGAATTGACAATTAGAAGTACGACTTTGCTCACTATATTCTTTGTCATTGATGGAAAGGGTTCATATAGTTTACTCTTTGGTCGTGATTGGATCCATGCAAATTGTTGTGCACCATCAACTATGCATCAATGCTTGATTCAGTGGCTTGGAGATGATGTTGAGCTGGTTCATGCTGATGATTCTGTGAGTATAGCGACAGCTGACCCAATGTATTGGGAACTAAAAGATTTTGAATATTTTTCTGGCAAGCAATGGGAAGGAGGCTTCATTAAGATCAATGATGAAAGCCAATAGCCGATCCAAGCAGTCGGCTCTGAGAGTTTATTTTAATGGATAATCCAATAGATGGTACAGATGATAAATTAGGACATGACTTTACGTCGACCGATGAATTAGAGGAGATAGATATCGGTTCTAGAGATAGGCCTAGGCCAACATATGTAAGTGCTAAGTTGGATCCTGAGTATAAGCAAGAGTTGATAGATTTATTAAAGGAATTTAAAGATTGTTTTGCTTGGGAATATAATGAGATGCCTGGTTTAGATCGATCAATTGTTGAACATCAGTTGCCAATCAAACCTGGAGATCGGCCATTTAAACAAGCTCCGAGGAGATTTAACCCAAATGTTCTTGATGATATCAAAAAAGAGACTGAAGATTACTAGAAGCAAAATTTATCCGATCGTGCCATTATGCAGAGTGGATATCGAGTGTTGTTCCCGTGTATAAGAAAAATGGAAAGTTAAGAGTTTGCATCGATTTTAGAGATCTGAACAAGGCTACACCCATGGATGGTTATCCGATGCTAATAGCCGATATGTTGGTAGATGCAGCAGCCGGGCACAAGGTTATTAGTTTTATGGACGACAATGCAGGATATAATCAAATTTTTATGGCTGAGAAAGACATAGCAAAAATAGCTTTTAGGTGCCCTGGCGCAATCGGCTTATTTGAATGGGTTGCGATGACTTTTGGTTTGAAAAATGCTGGTGCAACTTATCAGAGGGCAATGAACTATATTTTTCATAAGTTGATCGGCAGGATTGTTGAAATCTACATTAAAGATGTGGTAGTGAAATCCAAAGGGTACAAAGGACATCTAGCTGATTTGAGGGAGACTTTGGAGTGCTTGAGAAAACATGGTTTAAAGATAAATCCTAATAAGTGTGCCTTTGGAGTATCAGCTGGATAATTTTTGGGTTTTACGGTCCACGAGAGAGGAATTGAAATTGGTCAAAAAAGTATGAAAGCAATTGATGAGGCAGTACCCCCGACTACTAAAATAGAGTTACAATCTTTGCTTGGTAAGATTAATTTTATCAAAAGGTTTATTTCAAATTTGTCAGAAAGGGTTCTGCCATTTTCTCCTTTGTTGAAGTTGAAAAATGATCAAGAATTTAAATGGGGAGACGTACAACAAAAGGCGTTTGAGGAGATAAAAAGAGTATATGAAGTGTCCATCTGTGCTGGTCCCTCCTCAGCAAGGTAAGCCTTTTAAGTTGTACGTGTCGGCCGATAGCCAAACAATTGGATCGGCCTTAATGCTAGAGTTTGAGGAAAAAGAACGACTTGTTTTCTATTTAAGTAGAAGGCTTTTGGATCCAGAAACAAGATATTCTCCTATTGAAAAGTTATGCTTATGCTTATATTTCTCTTGCACTAAGCTGTGACATTACTTGTTATCGACTGAGTGTACAGTTGTATCTATGGCTGATGTGATCAAGCACATGTTATTAATGCCAATATTAAATGGAAGAATGGGAAAGTGGATTCTTGCATTATCGAAATTTGACTTGAGGTATGAATCGGCTAAAGCAGTCAAAGGACAAGTAATAGCCGATTTTATTACTCAGCATCATAAACTAAGTATTGGCTATGTTGAACTGATACCTTGGACATTGTTCTTTGATGGATCATCATGCAAGCAAGGTGGTGGCATTGGTATTGTTATTGTTTCACCTCGGGAGGCAAGTTTTGAGTTTGCTTTTCCAATTAAACCAATAGCTACCAACAATCATGCAGAATATGAAGCTATTCTTAAGGGACTTCAACTTCTTCATGAAGTAAAGGCCGAGTCAACTGAAGTATTTGGAGATTCACAGTTAGTTATTAATCAGTTGATCGGCCTATATGAATGTAAAGATGATATTCTAAGGGGATACTATGATGAATGCCAGAAGTTACTCAAGGAATTTCCCCATATTTCTCTTCAGCATATTCCAAGAGCACAGAATCAAGAAGTTAATTGGTTAGCTCAGAGTGTGTCAGGTTATCGAGTGTTTCAAGAAATTTTAAGCAGTGAAACCTTGACTAATGATTGGAGAGGTGAAATAGCCGATTACCTTAAAAATCCATCATAGAAGGTTACCGGGACACTATGGTATAAATCGACTAAGTATGTTTTGTTAGATGATCAGCTATATTACAAGACAGTAGATGTGGTGTTGCCTAAATTCTTAAATCAAAAAGAAGCTAAAGTATTGATGGGTGAAGTACATGAAGGGATATGTGGAGCTCATTAATCAGCTTATAAGATGAAATGGATTATTCGTAGGTCTAGATATTTCTGGCCAAAATGCTAGAAGATTGTTTTGAATATTACAAAGGGTGTCAGGATTGTCAACGTTTTGGTAATATTCAGAAATCGCCTGCATCAGCTATGAATCCAATAATTAAACCATGGCCATTTCGAGGTTGGGGAATTGATTTAATTGGCCAGATTTTTCCACCTTCAAGTAAAGGACATAAGTTTATATTGGTAGCAACAGATTACTTTACCAAGTGGGTTGAGGCAATTCCTTTGAAGACGGTAACTTCAAAGAATATGGTTGATTTTGTCAAGGAACATATTGTGTATCATTTTGGAATTCCTCAAACTATTACTACTAATCAGGGGACAATGTTCACAACAGAAGAGTTCAGAGATTTTGCTGCCAGTATGGGAATTAAGTTCTTAAACTCTTCTCCTTACTATGCTCAGGCTAATGGCCAGGCAGAGGCATCCAATCAAATTATGATTAAGTTGATTAAGAAGAAAATTGAGGAGCAACCAAGGAAGTGGTACTTAACACTCAATGAGGCATTGTGGGCATACAGGATGGCTTGCCATGGATCGATTAAATTATCACCTTATGAGTTAGTATATGGTCATAATGCAGTTTTTCCTTGGGAAATCTAGACTAGATCAAGACGTGTTACATTACAGAATGATTTGACAACCGAAGTCTACAAGAATCTAATGATGGATGATTTAGAGGACTTAAGTTGTCATCGGTTGCGTGCTCTTGAGAATATTGAAGCCAATAAGTTAAGGGTTGCAAGGCATTATAACAAAAAAAAGTCAAGAACAAGCAGTTTGGTGAAAGAGAATTAGTCTAGAAAGTAAAATTGCCGATTGGGTCTAAGGACAGCAAGTTTGGGAAATGGTCACCTAATTGGGAAGGTCCTTATCGGATTAAGCGTTGTGCGCCTAGCAATCCTTATATTTTGGAAATGCTAGAAGGAGAAGAGGAGTTTGACAGAGTGATCAATGGAAAATATCTAAAGAAGTATTATCCTAGCGTCTGGGTTAATGCTTGATAGCCGATTTGTTAGTCATCGGCTCTAATAGTCGATACCGAAGGGTATCGCCTTTAGCGCAAAAACAGAAGAGTTAAATCTAGAAGGAAAAAGCCGATATGATATGTATCACCTATAGAGCAAAAACAAACATAGAGACAATCATGATGTATACAAAGATATTGTAGAAAATTCATAGAGACACATTCATAAGAAACAAAAATTTTGTTTACTGATTAGTTTGCCCCTAAGTACAAACTAATCAAAGGCATTATTTATCACATCCTGGGCGGATATGATGTCCACGGTGGCCTCCGCTGCATCATTGAAGTCTTCGATTAACTCCTCGTGCAGCTCGAGATTGTTGCCCATCAGGAAGCCGGTCTCCATGGTGCGGAGCTCGTACCCGGTCTGGACCTGCGTCGTGGCCAGGGCTACCGACGCGCCGCGATGAACATCGTGAAGGGCGATCTCCTGGACGTGCACCGGGATGTCGTGGAGGTGAGCGTTGATGAAGGGGCACCGTCGTTAACGGCCATCATAGCCACGTTCACCATCAGTTGGAGGTTCTCCAACTGGACCGTCAGGGCTGGCAATCACAGGAATGAACATGTTGTCAGAACGGAAGCAGAGGGAGTGAAAACAGAGTTTTTCTTGAAGATCATCTTACCCGCCACCATGGCATCGGATTTGGCCAACCGTGCCCTGGCGGCGTTGACCTCTTCCTCAGCAGCGAGGAGGGTGGCTTGAGAGGCCTCAAGGCAGCTCTCAAGCTGACCGTTCTCCTAAGTTACCTTGGAGTAACGGTCCTTGGCCGCCCTCCACTCTCGGAGGAAATGCCGGGCATCATCGTGATTGTAGGAGTCAGAGGAGTCCAACGACGAGTCCGGCACGGCAGCAGCAGACGCTGCGGTAGAAGGCTCACCGGCCCTAGGAGGAAGTGGCTAGAGGCTGTCATTGAGGACAAACCTATAGATGCATTAATGGATGATTCTCGCTATGGACGAGAGTGTTCAGTCTTACCTCATGCGGCGGAGCCGCTGGCCAACTGGGACCTCTTCCTCTAGGAGATCTTCCACTGCACGCTTGCCACGGTGATCCTCTCTTGCCATGGATGTTGGTCTAGATCATGGAAGGAAAAGGGAACTACTATAGGGTTTGTGAAGGTGGAGAAGCGCTGAGAACAGAAGTAGTTGCGAGATGTGTGTGTTTGAGACCAGAACCCTTAGCTGGTATTTATAGCCACGGAGACGAGATGGTTGATATCTCGGAATATGCAAAGGCAAGTCCAATTAATGGAAAAGGAAGCGCCATTTTGCCAGTACCGAGGGAAAACACGACGATTGATGACCAAGAAGGAATTTGAAAGGTTTTACCATGAGAGCCGTTTTCAGATTTAATCGAGTCACATTGAATTAGAAATCAAAATCGGCTAATCTAAAATGGCTATTCTACTGAGCCTCAAGGAGACACACAACAGGCTGAATAATTGCTCTCCTTACAAACTGGTGTGTGGGCATGCAGCCGTTCTTCCTTAGAAAAATCATAGCTGAATTGCGGCATATTAGAAGTTGAAAGAGCTTAACAGCCGATGATTACAAGTTTTTTATTGTGATCGGCTTTGCGCTTTTGCAAAACATGAGGCCAGGGCAAAAAGGGAAGTCACTTCAAACGAAAGGATTATTTGCTAGCTTCTCCTATTACAAACTAAGAGCTAGAGAACACTTTGTTCACAATGTCTTCAGCCTAGGAAGCAAGGGCTACGGAGTTGGCAGTGTTGAAGAAGTCTCTGACTAGGCGCTCAAGGTCCTCAGGATGGTTAGTGGCTAGAAAACCATGAGAAAGAAGTCGAAGCTCGTGACTAGAGCGGGCTTGCGCAACAGCTAATGCCATTGCAGCGCCATGACAAACACCATGAAGGGCAACTTCCCTAACACGGTTTGGGGCATCGTATAGGCAAACCACCGGCACGGCACCCCTGGCGTTGACAAATCCTACCTTATACTCTATAGCTGATTGGAGGCTTTCCAACTAGGCGGATAGGTCTGAAAGGATTCAAAGAAGGAATAATCAAGATCTTGAAGGCAAAACTAAAAGAACAGAGAATTGTGGTGGATATCTCACCCATGATTCTAGCCTTGGCCTCGAGCCTCACTTGAGTGGAGTTGGCCCTATGTTTTGAGATGGTGAGAGAGTCCTACTGCGTGTTTAGATGAAAGTCCATCCACCCAAGATCACGGGTTGCATTGGAGTACCATGCTCGAGCCTCATCCCTCTCTTGAAGGAGCCAGCAAACGGTATCACCACAAGGATCGGTGGGCATGATTGAAGGCCCCACTAGGACTACCACCCGTGCACCACCGGGGCCATGGATTGTGCTAGGAAGTAGACCATAGTTTGGGTTAGCTCTGCAGATGAAAAGATCAGATCAATCCAAACAAAAGGGTTGTAGGACAGCGATCATCCTTACTCTTGGTGTCAAAGACGCTGGTGTGGTGGCACAGACTCATCAAGGGTCTCTTCAGTAGACCTCTTGTTGTTCTCCATATCTTTGAGCCTATTAGAAAGTAAATCGCACCAAGGACACAGAAGGTTTGGGACAAAGCAGGTTATTTTATTGATCCACAGCCATGGCCCGTATATATAGCCTAGGAGATGAGAAGATAAACTTCATCGGGGTTACGGAATTGAAGTCAGTTATGGAAACGGATCAACACACCGAAATACAGAGAATGGTTCACAGAAGCAAAACGGATTCAGACTTATTGCTTCCCATAATTACAGATATCGTGGGATTGATACAAAAGGTTTACATTACTCGATGTTCGACCCACTAGGACTTCGTTGGATTGAAGGGAGTCCAGATCCACACAAGGCTAAAGGGCATCATGGACCAAGTCATATCAGCCCAATGATGGAAGTAGCATCAGGGGAGAAAAGAGACTGGCTTGCTAAGAGGATATCCATATATCCCATTGATTTCTCGGCATGGGCATTTGATAGAGCGAACAAGGGGAAGGTATCCACACATTTGAACCCTTGTAAACACTAGAACAGCTCTGCGCTGATGGTGAGAAGACTCAGGTGATATCACAAGAATTCTTCTAACCGCAGCAGCTGATCCTCTTGCTCGACAAGACGCTGAAATGAACGACACAATCACCCTATGCACAAGAATTCTTCTAACCACTCAAGACCCTCATAGTGAGGGATTAGACCATGGAGGGTCTAGCAAAGCCAAGGGCACTCGAGGAGGCAAGCGGAAGAGAAACATAACTGAGTTGTTGGGTTGCTCTCGCTAGAGTCGGATAGGCATTTATAGTCGGTCTGGAAGATTGAATCCAAGCGCCCGTGAAGCAATAGTGCTCTTGTGAAGCTTTGAAGTGTGGGCTCATAAGCAGGCAAGGATGTTCATGAAGGTGACAGATAGTAGGCCCCAGATCAAGGTTCTCTACCTATGACTACGGACCAATCAGGGGTATAGACGTGGTAATTTTGGAATAAAATTATTTTTACCCCAAAATTGAGGGGCATGTGTTTACACCAAAATTTAGAAAGAAGAACGCGGGAACTCGAAGCTTCTAAGATTGTATCATCAAGAAATCGATCAGATTTGAATCGATATCAACTGGTTTTGATGCAGTGTCGGAATCGGCTATTTTTTAGATGACGTCAGCAGACAATGTCAATGGACTACGTAGGGATGGCGTCGGGGAAAAATATGTTGGACTCTACAAAAAGAAAAAGATTAGGGTCCAAGTTATCTTAAGTTAGGAATGTTTTCTTTTACTACAAGAATTGTAATGAGTCGTATTTGAGTAGGATTCATGTTTTGGTTCCGGATATAAATATTGGACCCCGGCCATCGTAAACAGACAACCAATCAATCAATACAATTACTTTTTTCCGGCTTCACACCAACCCTTAGGAGTAGGAGTACTGTAGATCTCGGCGAGTTCTTCAACAAGCTGGGCTGCATCGACTGATCGACCTCCGGCTTGTCTGTAAGTACCGTCACGATTTGTATCATACTTGTAAAGCTGCATTAGCCGATTGATCTTTTACGAGTACAATATAAGTTAGTTATCGATCTGTATCATTATTTGTAAGGCTGCATCAGCTGATTGATCTCTTATGAATCGTAATATAGATCAAAGTTATTGATCTTGTGTTAAATAACTTGTTGTTTAATACAATATCACCAGTTATCGAATCTGCTAAGATTAGTAAGATTTTCCTTGATGTTTTTTGTTGATTCACCAGTTATTGATCTTGTTATAATTAATATTTCATTAATCATAACAAATCATCTGATTAAGATAGAGATAGATCGGCATTATATCATCATAATTGGTCATCTTCTAGTCTGGTCACACTTTGAATCTCATGATTGACGACTTAATTTCGCTAGATCGACTGTTTTATCTCTGTTCCAATCAAGCATAGTATGCATTCAAAGGCATGTTCCAATCTTGAATAAACTCACTAGTTAATGAGATCTAATCTAATGACACTACCATAGTTGCATCGATCCGGTCGAACCTCACTGGTAAGACTTTAGATTAGAGATTATCAATTGGTGGTTTTGTTCATGATCGAGATATGTACTCTGTTTGTCTGCTATGCATGCATCGGCTATTTTAGCTGATTCGCCTGTGCTTTCACACATATAGCCTATGTTCATGAACCTGTCAATATATGGATGGTTTTTTAGATTCTTTGACTTTAGTTTGTTATCATTATCATAGCTGTATTGATCCGGTCAAACCTCACTGTTGATGGTAACAGATTAGATTCAGAACGTTTGTAGATTCATTTGTATTAGACAGTCGATTTGTTCGCATGTTATATCTTTTCTTGTTAAACTTATCGGCTCAATGCTTTGCACTGGTTATATCCATCTAGCTGATGATGTTTCTTCATATTACTTACATCTGGGTGCGTTGTACTTGTTATCATAAATCAATCTTGATCCACGAGTATCACAGACACACACATATACACCTGGTTTCACATGGCCGCCAGGCTGCTCGCCAGACATACACACACATCCCGGGCTCTCCGATCAGATTCCTCCGTTAGGCTGCCGCGCTGCTCAGATATGCCGCTAGGCTACCGCTCTCATCTTCCCAACCACCACCTCCAAAGCTGCTGCCGTCCTAGCGAGACCAGAAGCTACGACGCCGTTGCTGCACCAGTTGGAGTTTCAGGGAAGGTGAGAAGAGCATCATGGCGTTCATCTGATTCGCTTCCTCTCTCTCCATCTTCATGGCTTCAAAGTGCTCGGCGACAACCAAATCTTCACCGGCAACTTGTCGTGCCCCAGCATACGGCTGGCTTATGTCATTGCGGATGGGCAGTGCACGTAGGTCTTACCCCGGTAAAAGGTAAAAGAAATGGTGATGGTTGCGCTATGCGCATGGGCTGCGAGCCTCAGTAAAAGGTCGGCCAACAGTGCCAGAATCTGATGGGGGGGGGGGGGGGAATGAGCGGCTATGACCCGCCTCCGCGTCAGCAGAGACAAATTTGGTTTTGGTTAAATTTAATTGGGACAAAAGAAAAAGAACAGGTATTGCAAGTTCATACTTCCATAATTCTTATATTTGCATAAAAATTATGTTAATTACATCTCTGTAGAGAACACCCCTGATTGAGAGTTCCAACATGAGTACATGAAAAATAAGATTATATCATATGGCTTCCTATTACAAACTACAAAAAGAAAACAAAGTCTTCAGTCTTGTAGCCATGGATGGATGAATATGCATGCTTGGCATAGGCTTGAACTTGATGCATGTTATTTTATTTAAACATGACATTTTCATTTGTTGAGGAGCTAACGTATACTCCTTATACGATTGGTCTCTAGCTTGTTTAGCTTTCTAGCGACCCATGATATGCATATAGTTAATCTATGCAAAGCATTTGTGAATATATTATTATTTGTTCATATCATGATATGGCGCTAAATTTGGCTAACTCAGCATGGGACATCTTGACCATGCCCCATATGCATATACGACCAAGAGGAAATGATTTGTTTGTTTGTTGGACATTTCTTTGGTGTATAATATCATGTATGTATGCACATAATTTGCTTTGAAGACTACATTTGACATAGTCTTTTGAATCATTTAAGATCATGATTTAGCATGCTTTTTAGATGCCCGTTCATGGATGTACTCACCATATGGTGCAATATTTTATTTGGGCTGAGCCAAAGTATTTATTTTGCCATGGCCTAGAAAGATATGTTGCATCATCGACTCGGCCGAGGCACGTGCAATTAATTTATTTTATCAAGGTTAGCGTGCATACTGATGCTATTAATTTGATATATTCTAATGACTTAGCTAAACATGACCTCTATGGGTGCAATCAGCTAAGATGCAATATTTAATTTACTCATGATGCTCGGCACTTGGCCTAGAGAGCCTATGCCGAGCATAGATGACAAGTGTAGAAATTATGATGAACATGACAAAGCCTATTTAGTTTGGGCTAAGTTCATGTGTTTATAATGTTTCGTTATTTTATTTTACCAAGGCGCCGCAGCAGGCTAATTAGCACTAGCGGTCATGACATGATATTTGGCACGAAGAAACTAATTTTCTTTAGTTTCTTATTTATTTAAATCCACCTGTTTTGGGTGAATGCAATGTAATTAAGATGCAAGATGCATGCAATCTTTACGCTAGCCTTTGCTTCTATTTGCATGGGGCGGCAGATGTGACAGTTTTGATGCAACACTAACTTGGCATCTTGGTTTGTTCGGCACTGGTACTTTAATTTGATTATGTCACTGTACATGCAAAGCGAAAGCGAGGCATGCAAGACAAGTTTTGGGCTTGTGCAAGGGAGGTGCTAGCTAACGAAGCATAACATGCACAACCTTTTTCTTTTGTTTATTTATGACTTAATTATGTCGATACATGATCCTTGATGACTGTGTATCATGCAAAGGTTTGTGTAAACAGCGGATGCTGGCCAGAAATAATGGCACGTTACATGATATGCATGCCTAGCTAATGGACTGAATATGCGGTGCGTTTTCAATATCTTGTTTTTTTTATATAATTTCATTTGCACATATGATTGTTTCTTTGATTTGATAGAAACCCATGCATGATCTTTCTTCATGGCATAGCATGCGAGTTCTTTATTTTCTTTGATGCAGGGTAAGAACGGGCCGGCTTTGCCGTAGCCAAAACACATGTAGATTTGTTTAGATATGGAGCCAATTCGCGTCCATATCATATTTACCATGAACCGGGTGGAGCCAAAGCGTGTCCACGAATTTTGTACCATGAACTTTTAACCGGGTTGGAGCCAAGATCGCGTCCAACCGAAAATTCATCGTGAACATAACCGGGGTGGAGCCAAAACGCATCCAAACCCGTATTTCACCGAGGCATATTTGCTGCCTTTTTACACCTTCACCGGGGCATATCGCCCATGCGCAAAGCGCGGTCATGGCACTGTTGGCCGACCTTTTACCGGGGCTTGCAGCCCATGCGCATAGCGCAACCATCACCATTTCTTTTACCTTTTACCGGGGTAAGACCTATATATATGCACCCATCATGCATAGAGACATAGGCCAGCCGTTTACCGACGCCGAAGAGTTGCCGATGACGACGCACGTGGATGAAGCGGCCGGAGATGAGAAGCGATGGGAGGGGGTAGGATCAGAGAAGCGCCATGCGGCCTCACCTTCTTCAGGACCTCGGACAAAGCAGCAACAGCCCGGTGCTTGCTTCTCTGATCAAGGAGCAAGTGTATGTGTGTGTGGAAGATCACGTAATAGTCTGGTGTTTGCTTCTCTGATCAAGGACGGGAGTGTATGCGGCACTGTGACTCAGGGAACCAGGCGTATCTCTCTCTCACGGCCGGTGCCCACTATTTATAGAGCAGTGCAGACGCAAGTTACCTGGAGGTTTGGCGCCTAGAGTATTTGATTTCAAACGATCGCCATAAGCGGTGCTCAGCGTCCTTCTTTGTATCCCTGCGCGCGCTGGCGAGGAGCGTGCGATCGTGGCTTCATTTAGTCTTGGTCAGAGGAGTTCACGATGGACTTGGTCAAGGTAGAACCGTCTCCTGACTGGACACTGTTGTATACGTCCAAACTTCCGTGCCTGTTTTGTGTTCCCGTCAACTAGATTAACTTGCTGGTCATTAGTATAAACTACATGTACGAGGTTTCTTTTCTTTTCTCACTATCTTTTTTTCTTTTCTTTTTGGTTAATCACTACGTCACTCATTGCACCAAATTAATTGATCATTTAATCAACAACCTTTTTAATTCATATTTTGTCTGTATTTACCGTATAATATCCGGCCAGTCACGCATTCTCGAATACATGTTATTTAATTTATATGTAGGAAAAACACATGCGCATACGCCTTCTACTCACCTTGCATATTTGTATGCACTATATTTCATAGCCAACCTCATATATATATGTATATACACACACGTACATTAGTTTTATTTTCTTTCCAGGCGTGAATACGCTCATGCATATATGTACATGTGTGTCTCTTTTTTCTTTTTGCTCCACCTTCTTTTCCTCTTTAACGATGTTATATTATTCTTTATTTGCCTATATCAAACTCATATAAAACTTGATCATCTATACCATTTTATTTAATATGGTATAAATGTTTTCACACATTTTTGGGTATGCTAAAATTGGTGTCAACAGATGCCCCCTCGAGGTCCGGATGCGAAAACTACTTCGTATATGTTGACGGATCCGGAGCTCGAAACTTGAGATTTTATTTATTTATTTATTTATGATCTCGCTTTTTTTATGATCTCGCTTTTTTTTTTGAAACATACTTTGGGGCACTTGATTCACACGGAGATTTGTGCATATAAATGATACTTATCAAGCAATGATGTATAGTCTCACGTTATATTGATCTTTATATCACTCTTGGAGGACATAATATTTTGAATATCGTTCCATGGTCGCAGTTTAATTTTAAGAACTTTGGATTTTTTTCTGAATTCGGTTTAAACTCATGATGCATTGAAGATGCATTGGGGGCATTTTTTTATGCCAACAGTTTAGGCTCGTGTTGCAATAGATCATCTTTTTTTCATACCGTTTAGGCTCATGGATGAGCACGTTCTCTCTCTCTCTCTCTCTCTCTCTCTCTCTCTCTTTTGCACTTATCCTCTTGCCGTTTCTGGCTTTCTGGGCCATATCACGAATGAGCCTGATCCCCAAGATGATAGGAAGTAGTGGGATATTGGCCTCAATATAGGGGTTAGTTATTTGCTTCTCCCAACTAGGGTCTACGGGGATTCTCATAGATCTCTTTTGGGTTTCCACGGCAACAGAGACTCGCCTGCTCCGAACCAAACGAGGTTCTCCCACTCTTTTCCTTAATTTCACCGTATGTCTTTATGGTGTTCCTAAATCCTTTGGTTTCTTTCTGTTTACAATCGTCAAGGATTGGAGCGCCGAAGAATTTCAGTTTTGGTGGACGAGTATCCGCTCACCGCTACGACGTACGACGGCACCTGTGCCGAAGATACGATAGTGCTGTTTGTCTATTATCTCTCCACATAATCATCATATACGACGCTGATTAGTACCCTTCAGCATTTGGAATGTAAATAATTTGATTGATTTTTTATTATTAGCCTAGTGTCTGTTGTTTTGATCGCGGCTTTCGTGCAGCCACTGCTTGACTTTTGTTTGCCGTGCGAATGCAATTTTTTCCGTACGTATCTATCTCAGTACCATATGTTTATATCGATTTATGCTTTGAGTTACCTTGTGGATCTGATTGCACTACGGCATTCACCTATTCCATCCTTTTTCCTTTAGGGAGATGGATGACGCGCCACTACCTTCTCCTCCTCATAGGACGCCTCTGTACGAAGTGGCAAAACTGCAACCATATGAACCCCTTGATAATGAAACGGCATGCCCTGCTCTCAAGGAAGAACAACATGTCGAAGGGGATTTTAATTTTTCCAATCCCAATCGTGCATGGAGATCTCAACCTCATTTTCTAGCCCGTTTTCTTCACACACTGGCACCTACACCTCGATCTGATACGGCCTCACCTTTGGGTAGCCGAGTGGTGTCAGGTGATTTTGGATGGGTAAATTTTGAGATAGAGCACATCCCAATGCCTAATGGTTATCATGAATGGGCTGCCAGGGTTTTAACTAATCATTCATCTCATCTCAAGGGAAGCGAGCCGGGCAAGGATTATATTTATGGGGCAATCTTCTGTTCCTTAGGAAAATACCCTATATCCCCCTCCGTGGTAAGAGCTCTAGTGGAGAGGTGGGACTCGATTGCGAACACCTTCGTATTTCCTTGCGGAGAGCGTACAATCACCCTCTTAGATATGAAGAACATGGCCGGTTTACCACTGGATGGGGAACCTTATGACGAATTCATTCCATCTCGTGCTCACATGGAGCCAGCTATGCTGCTGTATCCAAAGACTTTACTGCCTCTCTACAGGGCATGGCGCAAACTTGAGGATAGAGGAAAAGTTACTTTCCAAAAGTGGTGCGATTACTTTCATTGCACCCTAGGAAATCTTTCGGGTTTTGATAGCAGTGAGTTCTCCAATATCTATACCGCTGCATTCCTAACACTCTGGATATGTTGCTTCGCGATTGTTGGAGGGCGGCCATATATTCGACCAGGTGTACTAGTGACAGCCTCATGGATGACTCTCGGCCACCAATTTGCTTTGGCACAACCTGCTTTGTGTTCTTTGTATTACTCTTTAAGGCTTATTAGCACCAAGCCTATTAATCCTGCATCTTTGAGGAAGCTTTGGCCTGTCCACTATCTGATTGGCTGGATAGGGGATCACATACCGGCGGTATTTGGTAACAGAATGAAGCATGTCAATATCCCTGTTTGCCCGTATCCTTCAGTGCGGCCAACTATGCTGGATACTATGTCTAGGAAGCCAACTCTTTTCAGTCCCAAGAGTGCTCATAAGCTTCTGTGTAGAGATAAGAACATTTTGTGGAATCCCTACGAGCCTCTTGACGAGGACCTAACAACTCAACCAAACTCACTTCGGACCAACAGAATATTT
The DNA here is from genome assembly GCF_019320115.1 of Miscanthus floridulus. NCBI lineage: Eukaryota > Viridiplantae > Streptophyta > Magnoliopsida > Poales > Poaceae > Miscanthus > Miscanthus floridulus. The sequence goes on along the minus strand of NC_089582.1, from coordinate 25,087,969 downwards.
GATTTATCACTTCGTCGTGGTATGCTCCCATGGAGAATTGCTACATACAAGACGGACTTTTGCATTTTGGAGCCATACCACCCAGAATGTGCAGCTAAACAGTTCGGATTGGATCAAGTCGTTCCTCATCTTCCGTTGACTAGTTTGGTAACTGAATCTGACGTTGGGATAGCATATGCTCACTGGCGACATCTTCTACGCCCGATATATGAGGACTCGCATCTCATACCAGATGAGTATCGTGTAGGACGTGCTTCACTGGCTTGGGTTAGATGGTTCAGTGCTTTCATAGAACCGTTTAACTCCATTTTACACAGCTTGGGCCAAGATAACCTCTATGACCCTATCAGTTTTGGGGCTAGACAATGTGATTATCATATACACCCAGGTCTTGCTCCTCGAAATCTATCCTCTCGTGACTTGACTGTGGTGCAGAGGGTAGCTGAAGAACATCTTCAAGATTATCTTGTATCTATCATGAATAAAGAGATGACCAATAATGATCATTGGAAGAGAGAGCTGCACAACATTCTGGGTGTACAGATCGACTATCAGGGTCAAACAGCCATGGTATATTTTCCTTCTCCCTTGTCCATCGTATGAACTAGTGCAGTTATAAGAAGATTAATTCTATTCTCATGACTTATTTTACTCCTTTCTCATTTTTTTAGGAGCGGGATCACTTTGAAACAAACCCTGTTGCCGGTCCTTCATCCCAACCTGTGTTACTTGACAACCTGTTGGCAAAAGAGAATTTGATAGATAATCAAATTATTGTGCCAGTTGAGAACAACAAGAAGCGTCACCCGCCCTTGAATATCCTTTCAAGAGATAATGGGGATCCACCAGCCAAGAGAAGGCTTGATTTTACTGATATGGATGAGGGTTGTGGCCCAGCCATTGCACTTGCCCCCAACATCACTCCCGATGATGAAGATTATACAGTCATTACATATTTCGGTATAGTGGATAAGAAAGGCAATTTACAGCCTCTTCCTTCTATTGAAAGCTACATTACTACCACAGGGTGGGGATTTTTCAAAGTCCCCGTATAATATGACTCGTGTTGTTCTTCCTGACATTGACTCAACTGAAATTTCAGCTTTTATCAATGGTATTATTTTGTTTTTTTTATTAAATCTGTAGATGTTGTTTGTGCACGTAACAGCCATATTCCCTTACAAACTTGTTTAATGTTTTTTTTAGATTGTGGACAGCAGCTTGACCATCCATTCTCCCGCCAAGCGTTATCCGAGGATACGCAAAGCATGGACACGACTGAGATTGAGAAGATTTTCTTGGCAACAGCATATCAGGTGTCACTAAAAGTTCTCAACGGGCTGGATGTTACTACATTGAAAGACCCGGAGCGATGTGCCGCCCTGCAACTTACTTCGACTAGTCTCCCTGGGAATTTTGCTAGCATTTCCAAGATCAAAGCTATGCTGGACAAACTGGTTGCTATTTCCCAACAATTGCAACTTGCCCACTCTGAATTTGAAGCAAGCTCTAGGCGAGTAGACCAAGCTGTTGGCCAGGTTAAACAAGAGCTTTCAGTTAAGAAAAATGCTCTCCAAGCTACCGCCCAGGAAATGATTTCAGTTGAAGAGAGGAAAGCTGAGCTTTTAGCAGAGGTTGCCAAGTTTAACCTTGCCTTGAAGGAACTGGAGGACAAGGAGGAAAAGCTATTGAAGACTCATTCTACCCAGGAATTAGAAGTGAAGGAGCAAGAACAAGCGCTGTGTGATGCCACTACAAAGGCAAACAAGAGAGCCAATGATGACCTCCTGGGAAAGACGATGGTTCCTATCCAGGAAGCTGAGAAGCTTTTGACTGATCTGAACCAAACCCTCTCCCAAGTCAACTGATGGATCCAGCTGATTCGATCCACTTTGCCAAGCTTTATGTCAGACTTCGAGTATTTTATTTCCTATAGTTAATTATGAACGTTTATTTCTTCATTTTATGGGACATGTGTCATGTTTCATTTGGCTTTGTAATTATAAGTGGTTTACTTCCGAACTATTTGTTTAATTCAAATGTGCATCAGAACCTTTATTTGTTTCCAATGCATTGGAAGGGCTCATTGGTCTGTTACGTTTATCCGTATCTTCTTTTTGATACATAGTTGGCAAACCAATGTCCTGTAACCGAATACAGTGAAACCCATGGATTGCATGCTGCCCACAAATTAAACTTTGTAACTGGCACTTTAGACTATCTCATGCTGCAATGTAGTATATAATTTTTTTTCCTCTTACAGTTTAGGCTCATGCAGGAGCATCTTTCTACTTTCACTTTAAGCTCTTAAAGCTGCGAAGCATTGTTTTTTTTTGTAATTGATGCTACAGTTTAAGCTCATGAAGCAATTGAGCATATGTCTTCTTTACAGTTTAGGTTCATGAAGGAGCGTTTTTTTTTGGGTGCTAACAGTTTAGGCTCCTATAGCAATGGAGCGTAATATGCATATTTCCTCATGCGTAGTAACGCTTTAGAAATTTTCCATTTACTGGCGGTGGGCAATACTCGCCATCCGGGGATATGATTCTATAAGCGCCACTAGAGTAGACATCCTTCACAATATAAGGACCTTCCCATTTAGGCTCGAATTTGCTTTGCATTCGATGAGTAATATTCATAGGCCGAATGACCGCTAGAACCAAATCCCCTTCTTTGAATGACCTCCTCCTTATGCGCTTGTCAAAAGCTCGGGACATTCTAGCTTGGTATGCCTCCAAGTTTTGCAATGCACGAAGACGTTTTTCTTCGAGGATGTCTAGTTCCCTTAGGCGTAATTTTGCCGAATCATCTTCATTGAGTTCTTCTTGGATAGCAACTCTTAAGGAGGCAATTTGCACCTCTAGTGGCAGGACCGCCTCTCCTCCATACACAAGTGAGTAAGGAGTCATTTTCGTTGGCGTCCGAGTCGTGGTCCTATATGCCCACAAGGATTCGAGTAACTTTTTATGCCAGTGTCTCTTATTTTGTGAGACCATCTTTTTAAGCAACTTGCATAGCACTTTATTGAATGCTTCTGCTTGACCATCAGCGGCCGGATTATAACCTGTGGAGAAGTGATGCTTAATTCTGAATTTAGCACACATCTTCTCTATTTGTCTATTTTTAAAAGACGTGCTATTATTAGATATCATTCGGGCTGGAACCCCAAATCGATATATAAGATTGGTTCTTATAAAGTTTTCAACATTTTCCGCTTTGACTTCTTTTAGTGCTACAGCTTCTGCCCACTTAGAGAAGTAATCAGTTGCGGCAAGAATGAATTTGTGTCCCTTAGAAGACGGGGGATTTATTGGCCCAACTACATCCATTCCCCACATTTCAAAGGGCCAAGACATATTAGTCGGATGTAATGGTTCATGGGGTTGATGTATGAAATTACCATGTATTTGGCATTCATGGCATTTCTTTGCAAATTTCATAGAATCATCAAACATTGTAGGCCAATAATAACCTAAATGTCTCAGTTGGTAGTGTAGCTTGGGTCCAGATTGGTGTGCGCCACACACTCTGGAGTGAACTTCATTTAAAGCTTCGATTACCTCATTGTCTGCAAGGCAGCGAAGTAAAATGCCATCGCATGAACGCCGATAAAGCGTGTCGTTTATACATGTATAATTTAGTGATCTCTTTCGAATCCTAGACCTTTTACTAGAATCTAGGGGCAAATATCCATGAAGAAGATAATCGAGAAAAGGTGTTCTCCAATCACCCATCTCAATTTCGTACGTATCTATAGTCATGGCTGAAGTAGATGGTATGTCTTCTTCCTCAGTAAGTATGGGGAGGACTCTTCGTTCCTCTACGTGAACATTCACAGTTTGATACAGATTTAGTGACATGCTAGCAGCTAAGCTTGCCAATGCATCTGCTTTCTCATTTTGACTTCTTATAACATGCTGAATTTTCAGATCAGCAAACATAGCCATTAGTTCTTTTGCCTTCCAAAAATATGACAAAAGCCCTTGCTTTTTTACCATATATGTTCCCAACAATTGATTAATTATTAATTGGGAGTCTCCATATACAGAGAGTATGTTTAAACCCATATTGTGAGCCATTTCAAGCCCGATAATTAGAGCCTCATATTCAGCAGCATTATTTGAAACCGCTGAAGTTAATGTGAAGGAATATGGAAGTATTGCTTCGTCTGGTGTGACAAACATGACCCCTGCGCCTGCTCCTGATTTTCGGCAAGCACCATCAAAATACATTTGCCATGTAGGCTTAGACACCATAGTGGTGAAGACTACCTCATCTGGTAGGTCATCATCAATGGGAAAGTCATCAGGTATGGGATGCGCGGCTAGAAAATTAGCCAAAGCTTGACCTTTAATGGCTTTTTGAGGCACGAACACAATATCAAATTGTGAAAGGAACATCGCCCACTTAGCCAATCTACCAGATAATGTCATTTTATTTAAGATATGTCGGAGTGGATCAGCTCTCGAGACAAGATGTATTGTATGTTCTAGCATGTAATGGCGAAGCTTTTGTGCTGCAAATACAAATGCCAGGCATATTTTTTCTATATCCGGGTAATTGCACTCTGCCCCCTATAGGGTGCAGCTTAAATAATATAGGGAGACTTCTTTTCATGCATCATTAGTTTGTGCCAAAAGAGCACCTAATGAAGTCGGCATGGCTGCCGTATAAAGGATTAATGGTCGCCCTTTAATTGGCGCGCCTAAGACAGGGGGATTTGTTAAATATTTTTTATGTCCTCGAATGCATTTTGACATGCTTGATCCCATTGAAACGGGACTCCTTTCTTCATGAGCCGGGAAAAAGGTTTGCACCTCCCGGACAGGTTTGATATGAACCTTCTAATGTACGCTAAATGGCCTTGGAGGCTCTTTAATTCATGCAAGTTTGTTGGTCGAGGCATGTCGACAATTGTCTTTATTTTAGTAGGGTCAATTTCAATGCCACGCTTGGTGACTATGAAACCCAGGAATTTTCCCGAAGATACTCCAAAGGCGCACTTCATAGGATTTATCTTTAATTTATGTTTTCTAAGGTGGTCAAACACCATTTCCAAATGTTTTAAGTGATCTTTCTCGTGCTTAGATTTTACAACGATATCATCTATATAGCACTCAACAATTTCATACAATAACCCATCAAGGACAATGGTCATTGCACGTTGATACGTGGTGCCTGCATTTTTTAATCCGAAGGGCATCACTTTATAACAATATATGCCCTTGGGTGTACGGAATGCTGTCAACTCCTCATCTTCTGGTGACATTTTTATTTGGTTGTAACCAGAGAAACCATCCATGAAGGAGAATATTTCATACCCCATAGTGGCATCAATAAGGATTTCAGAGATTGGAATTGGAAACTCATCTTTTGGACAGGCTTTATTTAAATCTCTAAAATCCACACATACACGGATCTGCCCATTTTTCTTTTTCGTGGGCACGATACTAGACACCCATTTGGGGTATTTCACTTCTCGAATAAATCCAGCAGCTATGAGTTTATCAACTTCAGCTTCTATTTGTGGGAGAAGTTCTGGACGATATCTTCTTTGTCCTTGCTTCACCGGAGGAACATCTTTTCGAACGGCCAATTTATGCACAGCCACTGTTGGGTCTAGACCTGTCATTTCTTCATAAGACCAAGCAAAGACATCTCTATTTGCAGAAAGAAATTTATGGTATTCTTACTTATTTTCTTTAGATAGATATTTACTAATGAAGATTGGCCGGGGATCGTCGTCCGTGCCGATATTAATTTCTTCCAACTCATCAACAGTTGGTTGATTTCCATCTTCCATTTGTGGAGATGCTTCTATAGCATCAAGAGGTTCAGCAGAGGTCATATTAACTTCATAGCCTAACCCATATTTCTCTTCTTTTAATGCTTGATCTTGGTGCAAGGCTTCGAGCTGAGCCTGGGACATCAACTTTTCAAATGGTGCGAGCTACCCCCGACCATCGCATAAAGAAGGACCGGTAGAAATATCATAGCCCATCTGTTGCATAATATAAAGAACTTTGTTGTCATATAAAGAGATGGGTAATGTTTTATCATCTTTATTTAACACAGTGACCTGTGTAACTAATTTACTCTTATTATCCCTTTCAAGTTGGGCTTGTTTTATTTTATTTTGCACCAAAGGAGGTAAAGGAGTTGGAAATGAAATACCTCTATTTTGAGAGGGTTTACTTATGATGCGAAATGTCGGATCGCCTTCCTTCCTTTGATTGCTTGGTATGTATTGGTATATCTTTTGGCTGGATGCAGACTTGACATCTTCTATCTTCGGGATATTTTGTTCCAACGGCAATGATGATTTTGGTTTTGAGACTTTATCAATAGGCTCAAAATAAAACTTTGCATTAGCATAAAAGGATTCTGCTATAGTGAATGGTTTTTTACCAGCAAAAATCCTTATCACGCTCCCTGAAGGATCTTTATACTTGATGCATTGATGGAGAGTAGATGGAACAACTCCATTTTCATGCAGCCATGGGCGACCGATAAGAACATTATATGAGGTAGCCGCATCAATGACATGGAAGTATACATATGTCATAAGATTTTCAAACTTTAGAACCAGAGATATGGTGCCCAATGCTTCTTGACCAGCTTGGTTAAAGCCATGAATGACAACATTTGAGCGACATAGGTCTCCTTTAGAATACCCAATCTTTTTAAGAGTGCGCAAGGGTAACAAGTTTATGGCTGAACCTCCATCAATCATTATGCGATTAATGGGGAGATCATCGATCTCGCCGAACATAAGAAGGGGTTTGTTATGCTTTTTATTTCCTAACAACAGATCCTCATCATTGAACGTAATACTTTGAGTTTGGGATAACTTTACTTCTGCTTGTGAAACCTCAACCCTATAATCTTCAGGGAAGGAAAGTGCAGTAATAAATGCATTTCGCAAATCAGAAGAGAGACACAATGCATCATACACAGAAAGCATAGCTGGTATTTTCTTCAAGTGCGAGATTACATCATACTTGACCGACACATTAGGAGTATGGTCAGTCGCATCATTCGGAGTTACATTTGGGGGATTTCTTTGTTGGGGAGATGGCCTAGGTAGTTGACGGCCTGATCTAAGCTGAACTTCAGCAACTTCGGGTACCTCTTCTTCAGGGAAGTGAAGAGACACCTCATCATCCTCAAAAACTCCGATGGGAAAAGCAGCATATTCTTCGAAAGGGTTGTCCTCGCGCTTCTTTATATTTTGGTAGAAGCGCGGGCCTTCGCCTTTTTCCATCATTTGTCGAAGAGCAAATCGTCTTGAGAATTGCTGTCGACGCTCTCCTGATCTTTGGGAACCTGATGGTCCACATTTTGGGGTGTGGATCCACCGAAGGAAAGCCTTGCCTTCATGCTGGCACTTAGCTTGTTGTTGTGGATGCTCTGAGAAAGACATATTAACATGCTCAGGTTTTGATATCATATATCGATCATAAGTTGGGCACATTTTTGGAGTTGCACAACTCACCGGATCACTTTGAAAAGTGGCGACATTTGACGTAGCCGTTTTCTTTCCATTTGTCATGCTTTTGAGTAGATCGGCATCTATGGTGCCTTCATCTATGAGCTTTTGTATCATGTTTTTTACCACAAAACAATCTTTGAGCGTATGACCCAAGATGCGATGAAAGTGACAGAAATTTGGCTCATTGAATTTAGAAGCTTCTTCCGGCCTTTTCGGTTTGGGGAGCTCGATGAGTTTCAACTCCCGTAGGCCCATGAAGAGATCCCCCACTTCTTCGTCGGGGAAAGAGTACTTCTGATTTTGTCGCTCGCTAAGAGTTGGCCTTCTAGGAGCTAGTGCACCCCCTTTGCTTGGTAATCTTGTGGCGGTGCCCCCAGTTTGGAACTTTTGAGGACCCACCGTTGTCTCCATGGCCTGCATTTGCTTCAGCTTAGAAGGTGTGGGCTTATCTCGTGGATTGTTTTTATCCAATGGCACCTTGTTGAACGTCCTCGGTGGACGAGACATGTGATGCATATAATTCTCTATGTCTGTGGCCTTTGAGGACAACTCTTCGAAAGTTATTGGCCTTACACCCTGTAGGTGAATGGCCATGTCCGGGCTCAAGTTATTCATACACATACGAATTGCTTCTGGTTCGGTGATTGGCTGTGGGCAGTGGAGGCTTAAATTCCTCCACCTGTTGATGAAATCCGCAGCTTTCTCATTTGGCCTTTGTAAGGTTTGAGTCAGCTCAGTTATTCCCACCATCCTTTGAGTGCTATAAAAGCGCTCTAGGAAGGCGTCCTGCATTTGTTCCCATGTACGGATGGAGCCAGGTGCCAACTTGCTATACCATGTGAAAGCTGGACCCGATAATGTTTGTACAAATTGACGGAGGAGAAGAGCTCCATTGTGGGTTGTATCTTGACATGCAGCAAGGAAATGGGCCACATGTTCATGTGGTGATCCGGTCCCATTAAATTTACTAAATTGTGGTTGGCGATAGTTGTTCGGAAATGGTACCATGTCCACCTCCGGCGGATATGGTTTCACATACCCCGGACGCATGGAATAATGCGTTTGCATATATTGAGCCTTTACGCCTTCCGAAATCATCCTTTGTATGGCTTCGAGTGTGATTTCAGGTTGGTGATGGGGACCATTATGACTGGTCGAAGTGTTCACATCATTTGTACGATTTCTGGTGTCCGCGGAGCGCGGCCAACTCTTCTTCTTTCTGTTGTAAGGCAGCCATCATTTGGTTCATCTGCTCTTCAACGGATTGACCTTGATTTGTGGCAAGCACTTGTTCAGCACTGCTAGGCTCACTCTCACTATGCGAAGATGGTGAGCCATTCCCGCTTGAGGCTTGTGGATCTTCACCATTTAATGGGTTTAGATCAGCCGAGCCTGCAGTGTCCAATAATTCATTTTCAAAGTTAGAATGATCATCAAATAGGGGGTTATAAGACCCTACATAGATCGTATTATTTCTTGAATTACCAGAGCTTGTTAAGCTTCGAGTCACCAGATGATGACCCACCGGAATTTGTTTGCGAGGCTTCTTTCTTTTGAAGTGTGTAGAAGCGGAAGAGTCGATTTCTCCTTGTATCGGCTATTTAGTCGATTCCTCTATTTGGCTGCTCTCTAAGCAGCACACTTGGAACTGTCTGGGCAACACCGGTATGTTCCACCATAAATTACTGATAAGCTTTCTCTCCTTGCAATTGCAGATCAAATTGACTAGCACGCTTTCGGGACTTTTAGGATCGACTGGTCCTGTATTGAAGCCCAGCAAATCTCCAGGTCGTTCCGGCTTACAGCGTGTCTGACGTATCGACGCACGTTTTTGCGCCGACACGTGCTTCATTGCTGCACTACGGTTTTGTACACACGCTGCATCTGCATCTCCATAGTTTATCCCATCACATGGCGCGCTCTTGCTTGGGCTCCTGGGACCACGCGGCAGCTTGGAAACTGGCGCAGTTGCTGCAAATAAACAAGTAGTACTACTAGTAGTAAAGCAAGAGTAAAAAAACCCAATACAGCAGGGCAGCTAGCAAAGTTGCTACTGACCCCGGCCGGCGATGTGGGCTTGGCTGGTGAGCACTGAGCAGAACCATCTCCTTTGTCAACGCTAAGCACAGCAGGCAGCAGCCATCTTCCTCTGAGCTCTCTGCTTCTTCTTCTTCCCCAATTTCCCATTCCTTGAAATATCGAGCGCACACAGCAAGTAGCAGCTCCAGGTGAGAGGGAGAGCACCATGAGGAGCTTCGGCAACTGATTCCGCTGGAGTGTAGCATTACCAAGCCGCAAGGTGAACCTGCAAATGGAGTGGGTCGTCTAAATTTATCTGTCTGCTCGATTCATAGCCTCCTGTCTTTGTCTGCCATGCCCATGCTCTTTCAGATCGACTTTGACCATATATATTAGGCTACCTCGCTCAATACTCACAAAAGTGATATTAGGCTACCTCAATACAGATATATTGGAGATAGATTATTGGGGAAACTAATGGAGACTGGTATATTGCCCGTGCTAATGCTACGGTGACGCCAATAAAAAATAAATCATGCTTTTAGATGGTTATGCTTAGAAAAAAATAATTCATAAAACTAAAATAAATCATGCTATGTCTACAACTCTACATACATACTATATAAACATTGTACCTCAAAAGTGAACGACTTACAATTTGAAAATGAGTAACAGTTTTGCACTACGGATGCCTTAGAGACAGATGCTACGATTAGAGCTTACAGCCCAATCTTGCATCCATGTTTGAACTTAAAAATAGCTACCAACCTCAATAAGCTTGACGTTTATGCGACCTCCGACTTTAAAAGCCTGCAAAAAATGCAGTGGATTGGATTACTTAAACAAGAGGAGAGAGAGAGAGAGAGAGAGAGAGAGAGAGAGAGAGAGAGAGAGAGAGGCAAAAAGTAAGCAAATGAAACAAATTCATGACATTTTCTCACATTCTCAACCTTGGCCAACCAGCCCGAACGTAACTTACTGATATGACATAAACCCTGCATATTGGGTTACAAGCAATGGGTATGGCAGAAAATAGGGGATTGCTATTAAACAGGTGCCTCTCTCTCTCTCTCTCTCTGAAACGATCAGGCGACGTTGCTAGCCATCGAATCATGCTTCTCTTGTTGCCTACGTCAGCTCAACAGCAAAGAGCGGCAGACAGTACATGAACCCATCGCCTGAGATATCAGGTGACTGAATTCTAGCAGATGTGCAGAAAATAATATCAGAATTAAATTGTAAGGTATTTTTCATCAAAATTAAACCAAACTATGTCTGTCCCCGTAGCAGTGCACCACCATATATTTGAAGTTGGCTTCGCCCCTGATCGGCATAGAATGGCTTTTCATAGTTAATTCCTGCACTGTCTCACACTACTACAAAATTTAACTATAGGGGCGGCTCTAGAGCCTCTGTAGGGACGGTTGCGCCAGCCGCCCTTCCCAGGATGTTCCTACAGAGTGTGCCTCTGTAGGGGCGGTTTCCTGACCGCCCCTGCAGTGCCCTCTGTAGGGGCGGCTGGTGTTTTCAGCAGCCCCTACAGTGCCCTCTATAGGGGCGGCTGGTAATATCAGCAGCCCCTGTAGTGGACTTCTGTAAGGGCGGCTGTATCACCAGCCGCCCCTGCTGTGTGTATTTGTAAGGGCGGTTTAATCAAGAACCGCCCCTACAGTGGATTTTCTAGCAAAAAAATAATAATTCAAATCTGACTATATATATATATATAATTCAAATTCGAATCTGATCGCCACAAATATACATATATACATATATTTTTCATACCCACAGTACAACTACTCGGAAGTATCTTAAAACAAACCAAAGTATTCGACCCACTCTCAACCGAATTAACAAAGAGCCATCTCGATGGATGGCTCACAGTGCAGCAACAGAATGTATCTTAAAGCAAACAAAAGTATCAGACCCACTTGCCTCTCTCTCACACAACTATATAGCACAAGATAACTTTCTTCATCATGGTGACCACTAAGACCGAGGCCCTGCAATATGAGAACTTTCATATTGCCCTGAAAAGGAAGTACACATGAGTTGGACAATTTTCTAATACCACATTATGGTAAGAGTTAGTCCACCTAAGTGGGAAAGGAAATTAAGAATGTAAAACTCTAACCTGGAGACCAAGAGCCCGCCAATGAGGCAATACTTCGTGCCATGTCAGAAGAGATCTCAATTACTTCCATTGGTTGAGGACTTGTGAAGACAAGTAAGTATACAATTAAATAAGCTACAGACCATCATTTTAGCTTCTCTAAACCACTTGTCCACCCTAACAAGTTCAAACCCCCTAACCTCACACAGTCACACTGACCAATATGACCACGATCAGGATAGAAAGTGTTATCGATAGCTTATACAATATGTTCCAAGCAAGACCAAATGGCAATGCAGTTTTCTTCCTAAATCCCTTCTAGTCATTGAATTGATGCTTCAACAAAGTACAAATATATCTTAGAAAGAAATTAACGAATGGGATTTAAAAGAAAAAAAACAAGCTGGACGGTGTGCACAATGATGTTGTATTTCAAATTAAGCACAGTGAACAACGGAATCATATACATTCCTCTGTCGAAACACATGCATTTTCTTATAAGCTCCAAACATGTATAAAAGCATTAAAGCAAGACATTACCTAACATAATTAAGGGTACCAAAGCCACCCAAAGTGCTCCAGATCAGAACTGAAGATCACAAAGGGCCTAAATAGGGCCTGCATATTAAATAAGCTACAGATAAGTTTAACCACAGAGAAAAAAGAAGTTGATATACAAAATACGAAACATGTAACTAACCATAAGCAGCTTATTCAGATGCAGTCCACCTTACAAGATGCCTCACTGGGCATGTAGGAATAACTGGAACATGGTTGCAATTGTCCAAAAAATCCTGCCAGTTACCAACAACAAGGCTGGGGTAAAAACAGCAACCTGGATCTTAACAAAACACTACAATTAATTTGAATATTGCGTTTGACAAATATAAAATGACTCTGAGCCCTGTTATGGTGCTCAAGAAATCTGATCTGTGAAAACTGGAAACAGGGTCATTCAGTAGAATTGTTGAATTAACCACAATGGGGCATGTTAAATAGTGAAGGTAAACAGCATGGAGTATTATGTGTGTTACCAACGTACCGGAGAAATTCCTGACAACCACTTGGTCACCATAGAAAGATCTTGACGCCATTCATGTTCACATTGCCACGAGCTTGCATCACGTACAATATTTACAGGACCCTTCACCGCAGAATAAAGTGATTAGTATGAAAATATTTGATAACATCAAATATAAAACTTTGTTTCAGGCAGCTACCAGAGAAACTCATGTTCTTATTGAACTGCAAAGTTAGCTCTAAATAGAAATGATGCATCCATCTCAAGGGAATAACTTACCTTTGTTGGCTGTGTCCATACAGTGATCCGCCCATGAAAATTTGCCACTAGCAATGCACGAGGGCAGGACCGAGGAGACCATTCAATGAACTGAACAAAGTCACGTGGAGAATCTGTTCAATTGACAACACCATTATACAGTGAAATATGCTGAGACCAGAACATTTTTATAAAAAAATGAATAGATTTATTTATTTCACATGAGCAGACAACAGAGCATCAAACTTGATCTGCATCTGCTTGTACAGTCATAAGCTGAGTACAATTACACCACTAAAATATAACTGGGATTGAAATTTGAGGCATGTGTGTCTAGTAAAGAATAACATGCAAATAAACCATAGTTAAGAATATTTTGTGTAGCAGAAAAAAAGACATGTACCTGCTTTCACATTGAATACAGAGCATTCTGTTAGTCTCTATGGATTCAGGATATGTATAGGAATCCAAAATGGAGGACTTGAATTGGAGCTGGATAAATAAATTAAATTCTTTTATGCCAAAGAATATTTCATACAAAAAACTGTGGATAAAAAATGCCACTAAGAGGGTAAATACTCAAGCATTCTTTGCTAGGCATTGACATCAGGAGGATCTCCATTTTAATGTTTTGATTTTTTTTATGTTACCAATCTATACTTTCCTATCTTTTGTCTTCTGTTGTACGAGTATTGTAGCGCTGCTTCCAGAGTCCTCAAACACCCCTTCTCCTTGTTGTGTTGAACACAAGATTCTACTGATAATTTCAATCCACATCCTGCAGGAAGACCAAAACGAGTTTTGCTCATAAAAGCATACACTTAGGTTTAGATCTACAGATAGCCAAATAGGTAAAATTAGGGTTCTAGTGCTCAGCTTTACCCAAAATGAAGGGAAGAGAAGGGATAGGCATACCTGGTGTTGTGAGTGCACACCGCTGCAGATCTGGATGCCAGGGTGCTAGGGTGAAGCTGAAGCGGGCACGATGGGGTCGGGTCGTCGAGGTGGAGCCAGGGCCGGGGCTAGGATTGGAGTGGGCGCAGCAGGGTCAGAACGAACATCGGAGCGGGCACGGCAAGTCAGGTCGGGGCCGGAGCCCTGGAGACCACGCCGACGCTATGGGAGAAGAGGGAGGAGGCAGACCTGGGGCAGGCGGTGGCCATGGGAGGGGTGCTGGTGGTCCTGGGCTTCATCGGCCCCAGATCTGCAGAGAGGGGGCGGCCAGATTCGTGGGTGGAGGGCATCGGCGGGCGTGGCAGAGGGTGGGGCTCGGGCCGCGGTGGACGTCGGTGGCCGCGACATAGGCGGGGGTCGCGACGCGGAGGACGGCGACGGCGGTTTCGAGTACGTGATGCGGCTATGTGTTGAGAGAAGCTGAGGATACGGTCTCAGGGGAGTGCGGGAGGGGATAAGGCGGTGGTTTTTTCTTTTTCTTTCTTTTTCTCATGGATATACCTCAGAGCCACTGCAGGGGCGGCTGAGGTTATAAGCCGCCCCTACAGTTGAATTTTTTTTTTCAAAATTCTAAATCAAAATGAATTATTCACATGTAAATAATAAATAATACAGTACAAAATTTTTTAATTATTTTTTTATAGATATATTTACATATACAATAACTAAAACAACTACAACAGTTTAAAATTGCAAAATTAAACCTTAAAAAATGGGGAAAATTTTTTAAATTTTAAAAAATTAAAATCAAAACTACTAAAATAATTTTGAGACACCAAATGATCTCAAATGAAAATTTGATAAACATCAAAGTTGTAGAGGTCATGAAGATCTACAACTCTTATTTTGGTCATCTTGTCATTTGACTAAATTTGAACCTTTCAAATTTGAAATTTTAAAAAATTACAAGTTCAAACCAAAATTTAAGACCCAAAATGATTTCAACATAAGAAGTGATGAATACCAAAGTTGTTCAACTCATGAATATCTACAACTTTTATTTTGGTCATTTCTTCATTTGACAAATTCGTAGCACACATTATTCACTAATCTTACACATGTCTCATATGGTTTATAAAACCTTATGAGAGATGTGTCATATTTGTGAACAATGTCATTATCACTTTGTTATATGAAGAAATGACCAATACAAAAGTTGTAACTTTGGTATTTATCACTTTTTCAGCTGAAATCATTTGGGGTACCAAAATCTTGTTTGAAGTTGCATTTTTTTGAAATTCAAAATTTAAATTGCTCAAACTTTTCATATGTATATATTGACAAAACCAACAAAATAAATTGATAGAGAATGATTTTAGAAAATTTTAGGGAAAAAAATCATCAGATTTGGAGTTAGTATGAGGAAGAAAAACTAGTTACAAAGTTGACCCACAGATTAAAAAAAGAAATCACACTGTTCACTATGATCATATAAGGATCATCTAGAACAGTGTGATTTTTCTTTTTAATCTGTGGGTAAACTTTGTAACTAATTATTCTCTCTCATACTAACTCCAAATGTGATGGTGTTTTTTCCTAAAAATTTCTAAAATCATGCTTCAGCATTTAAGTTTGATCAAACTTGGATGTGACGATGTTTTACACATTTTACAATTTGAAATTTGATAAGTTCAAACCAAATTTTAAAACCCTAAATGATTTCAGATGTAAAAGTGATGAATACAAAAGTTGTTCAACTCATCAAGATCTAAAACTTTTATTTTGGTTATCTTGTCATTTGACTAAATTTGAACCTTTCAAATTTGAAATTTTGAAAAACGACAAGTTCGAACCAAAATTTGAGACCCAAAATGATTTCAACATAAGAAGTGATGAATACCAAAGTTGTTCAACTCATGAATATCTATAACTTTTATTTTGGTCATTTCTTTATTTGACAAATTCTTAGCACACATTGTTCACTAATCTTGCACATGTTTCATATAGTTTGTAAAACCTTATGAGAGATGTGTCACATTTGTGAACAATGTCATTACCACTTTGTCATATGAAGAAATGACCAATACAAATGTTGTAGCTCTTGATGAGTTATTCAACTTTGGTATTTATCACTTTTTCAGCTGAAATCATTTGGGGTACCAAAATCTTGTTTGAAGTTGCATTTTTTTGAAATTCAAAATTTAAATTGCTCAAACTTTTCATATGTATATATTGACAAAACCAACAAAATAAATTGATAGAGAATGATTTTAGAAAATTTTAGGAAAAAAAATCATCAGATTTGGAGTTAGTATGAGGAAGAAAAACTAGTTACAAAGTTGACCCACAGATTAAAAAAAGAAATCACACTGTTCACTATGATCATGTAAGGATCATCTAGAACAGTGTGATTTCTCTTTTAATCTGTGGGTAAACTTTGTAACTAGTTGTTCTCCCTCATACTAACTCCAAATATGATGATATTTTTTCCTAAAATTTTCTAAAATCATGCTTCAGCATTTAAGTTTGATCAAACTTGGATGTGACAATGTTTTACACATTTTAAAATTTGACAAGTTCAAACCAAATTTTAAAACCCTAAATGATTTCAGATGTAAAAGTGATGAATACAAAAGTTGTTCAACTCATCAAGATCTACAACTTTTATTTTGGTTATCTTGTCATTTGACTAAATTTGAACCTTTCAAATTTGAAATTTTGAAAAACGACAAGTTCGAACCAAAATTTGAGACCCAAAATAATTTGAACATAAGAAGTGATGAATACCAAAGTTGTTCAACTCATGAATATCTATAACTTTTATTTTGGTCATTTCTTTATTTGACAAATTCTTAGCACACATTGTTCACTAATCTTGCACATGTTTCATATAGTTTGTAAAACCTTATGAGAGATGTGTCACATTTGTGAACAATGTCATTACCACTTTGTCATATGAAGAAATGACCAATACAAATGTTGTAGCTCTTGATGAGTTATTCAACTTTGGTATTTATCACTTTTTCAGCTGAAATCATTTGGGGTACCAAAATCTTGTCTGAAGTTGCATTTTTTTTAAATTCAAAATTTAAATTGCTCAAACTTTTCATATGTATATATTGACAAAACCAACAAAATAAATTGATAGAGAATGATTTTAGAAAATTTTAGGAAAAAAAATCATCAGATTTGGAGTTAGTATGAGGAAGAAAAACTAGTTACAAAGTTGACCCACAGATTAAAAAAAGAAATCACACTGTTCACTATGATCATGTAAGGATCATCTAGAACAGTGTGATTTCTCTTTTTAATCTGTGGGTAAACTTTGTAACTAGTTGTTCTCCCTCATACTAACTCCAAATATGATGATATTTTTTCCTAAAATTTTCTAAAATCATGCTTCAGCATTTAAGTTTGATCAAACTTGGATGTGACAATGTTTTACACATTTTAAAATTTGACAAGTTCAAACCAAATGTTAAAACCCTAAATGATTTCAGATGTAAAAGTGATGAATACAAAAGTTGTTCAACTCATCAAGATCTACAACTTTTATTTTGGTTATCTTGTCATTTGACTAAATTTGAACCTTTCAAATTTAAAATTTTGAAAAACGACAAGTTCGAACCAAAATTTGAGACCCAAAATAATTTGAACATAAGAAGTGATGAATACCAAAGTTGTTCAACTCATGAATATCTACAACTTTTATTTTGGTCATTTCTTCATTTGACAAATTATTAGCACACATTGTTCACTAATCTTACACATGTCTCATATAGTTTATAAAACCTTATGAGAGATGTGTCACATTTGTGAACAATATCATTACCACTTTGTCATATGAAGAAATGATCAACACAAATGTTGTAGATCTTGATGAGTTATTCAACTTTGGTATTTATCACTTTTTCAACTGAAATCATTTGGGGTACCAAAATCTTGTCTGAACTTGCATTTTTTTGAAATTCAAAATTTAAATTGCTCAAACTTTTCATATGTATATATTGACAAAACCAACAAAATAAATTGATAGAGAATGATTTTAGAAAATTTTAGGAAAAAAATTCATCAGATTTGGAGTTAGTATGAGGAAGAAAAACTAGTTACAAAGTTGACCTACAGATTAAAAAAAAAATCACACTGTTCACTATGATCATGTAAGGATCATCTAGATGGTGTGATTTCTCTTTTCAATCTATGAATAAACTTTGTAACTTGTTGTTCTCCCTCATACTAACTCCAAATGTGATGGTTTTTGTTCCTAAAAATTTCTAAAATCATGCTTCAGCATTTAAGTTTGATCAAACTTGGATGTGACAATGTTTTACACATTTTAAAATTTAAAATTTGAAATTTGACAAGTTCAAACAAAATGTTAAAACCCTAAATGATTTCAGATGTAAAAGTGATGAATACAAAAGTTGTTTAACTCATCAAGATTTACAACTTTTATTTTGGTCATCTTATCATTTGACTAAATTTGAACTTTCAAATTTTAAAATTTGAAACTTTCAAATTTTAAAATTTGAAAAAAGACAAATGGGCACTGCAGGGGCGGCTGGTGATTGAGCCGCCCCTACAGATCAGCCTCAACTGTAGGGGCGGCTCAGGTTACCAGCCGCCCCTATAGTGCCATCTATAGGGGCGGCTGGGTTGCTGGGGCCCGAGGACGCCCACTGTAGGGGCGCCCCCAACCCTAGCCGCCCCTAAGTAAATATGCCCCTCTTACTACAGTGGAAATCTGGCGTAGTGTCATCCCATGGCGCGCACGTGATTGGGCTCTGGGACAACGCGGCAGCTTCGAAAATGGCGCAGTTGTTGCAAATAAACAAGTGCTAGTAGTTGTAAAGCAAGAGTAAGAAAACAAACCAATACAGCAGGCAGCTAGCAAAGTTGCTGCTGACCCCGGCGATGTATTTGGCTTTGCTGGTGGGCACGGAGCAGAACCATCTCCTCCCTCCACGCTACGCACAGCAGGTAGCAGGCTAGCAGCCATCTTCCTCTGAGCTCTCTTCTTCTTCTTCCCCATTTTCCCATTCCTAAAAATATTGAGCGCACACAGCAAGTAGCAGCTCCAGGTGAGAGGCAGATCGAGCAAGATGAGGAGCTTCGGCCCCTGATTCCGCTGGTGTAGCATGACAACCAAGGTAGCCAGCGGCTAGCGTTGACCAAGCCGCAAGGTGAACCTGCAAATTGAGTGGGTCGTCTAGATTTGTCTGCCTGCAGCTCTCTCCTCTAATTACTAAGCTCGATCCAGCTAATTTTGTTTCCCTCAGCTCCTCAGCTCTCTTGGTCCGGCCAGGTTAGTATCTTCTTCCTTCTATCCTGCAGCTTTCAGCTGTAGAGTAAGATTACCATGATGCCCTCCTGTCTCTAACTGCCATGCCCATGCTCTTTCAGACTTTGACCATAAATCGTTGTAGGTGCTACTGTTCTGTGTTCTCCCAGTAAACTGTTAGTATATTTGCTTCATCAAATTGACCCATGCAGAATTGTGGTTTCTTACCAGCAGAAACGGCACCATGGCTTCCGACTTTGAACAGGCGGGGGTAACACGTCTAAGGTTCCAACAGTTGAGAGAAATCACTAATGATTTTTCGGAGGAACGGGTGATTGGTAGCGGCGGGCATGGAGTAGTTTATAAGGTAAGATCATGTATGCATGGTTTTGAACTCAGAACAAGTACGACCAATAAATAATACAGGATACAAGGTGTCATGAACTGTACCTTCACACACTTTGTGTCCATTATTGTTAGATCCATATTCATTTCCAGTAAAATTTAGCAGCAACAACGTGTCAAGAAGAATATATTCATGTAGAGCTTGCCACTTATGTTTTCCTGCTTGTCAATGGTACAGTTAGTAGCAAAATATCAGGTGTGCTGTGTGGTACAGTACTGATGATAACTAACAAATCTTGAATAGGGAGTGCATACAAATGGAGAAGAAATTGCTGTGAAGCTATTTCGGTCCATGGGATTTAACGACACATTCCTGCATAAGGAGATCATTGCACTTGGCAGACCTAAGCATCCGAACATTGTAAGGCCTGTTGCCTTCTGCGATGAAACAGAAAGTGTACTTGTGGAGTACAACGGAAAACCGGTTATGGCTCAGGAGATGCATCAAGCACTCTGCTTACCATATTTTCACAATGGGTGCCTTGAGAAGCATATTTCTGGTACTTTCCATGGTTCTCCACATCCACTATACGTTCTTAAGCATACTTAAAGAATAATTAAGAGTAGTTATCCGTGTTTGCATTTGATCAATACAGTGTTTGTTAATTTTCTGTAGATGAAAGTCACGGGCTTGACTGGCCTACACGTTACAGAATTATCAAGGGCACATGCGAGGGCTTAAAGTATCTTCATCACGATCACGAACCTGCTCATGTTCTCCATCTGAACTTAAAACCTAAGAATATATTACTGGATTACGATATGAAACCAAAACTTGCAAGTTTCAAGCTCTCCAGGTTCTTCGATCACGATCAACCTGATGATGTGATAAGTCCGTCTATGATTGGAACGATGTAAGATGGATGTGCCATGTTGGAGTATCGTCTTTTTTCTACGCAAAAGAAATGTGCTCTTTACAAAACCCGTTCTGTGGTATGCAGGGGATATATGCCTCCAGAATTCATCGAGAATCTGATAGTCTCAAAGAAATTTGACATATTCAGCCTCGGGGTTGTAATGATAAAGATAGTCACGGGGGACGAGGGATATTATAATTACAGCGTTGGGGAGATGCCTAGAGACGAGTTCATTGATCTGGTAACGAATGCTGTTTCATACAGTATGCATGATCGTGCTTTTCTTTATTATTATTACAAATCTGATTTTTCAGGTACGTGTAAATTGGAGGAGAAGACTTCAGTCCACATTCAGGGGTTCCACACTAGATGCCTACTGTGAACAAGTGAAGACATGCACTGAGATTGCACTGCTCTGCAGGGAGCATGATAGATACAAAAGGCCTGATACAGTGGATATCACCCTTACACTGAAGCAGACCGAAGCTCACAAGGTAAGGTGCACATAAGCATTTATGTATGCGCACAGCCGCACATATATGTATATACACATACATCGTTACAAAAAAGTATACACAAATGTACTGTGCATGTGTTCCTAAGTAATATCCACTACTATTCATCTCTGTTGCACTTAAATATATATCTACTGGCTCATACCTAAAATGTTTTCATGTGAGCGCAATATACAGGGTTTTGAGCATCTCCAAGTATGGAAAATGTCTTTTCAGGAGATGGAAAACATCACAAATAACTTCAAAGAAGAAATTGGTAAAGGTGCCTTCGGTGTTGTTTACAAGGTACGGTCAAGCATTGCCTTTTCAATGTTGATGAAGCACTTCAGATACCAAAATGTATTTTAGTACTTTCCCGTTCTAAATTAGAAGACATTTTCACTTTTCTAAATACATTGTTTTTTACTATATATCTAAACATAATATATATCTAAATGCATAACATAAGTTATGTATCTAAAAAAAACCAAATAAAATGTCTTACATCTTGGAACGGAGGGAGTACTAAGGCATTGAAGTTGTGCAGGGAAAGCTTGCAAATGGGGAATTTGTAGCTGTGAAGAGACTCAACCATCATTCAACAGACCAAATGAAACAAATTAAGAGCGAGGAGCATCTTAAGAATATTGAGCATGAAAATATAGTAAGACTTGTGGGCTTCTGCCACGAGACAAGACAAGTACCTGTTCCTGATGCCAAGAATCCAAGCAAATACATGCTAGTAGACGTGACAGAGAGTTTGCTCTGCTACGAGTTGTTAAACAGAAGTCTGGAGGACTGGATGTGGAAAGGTATGATGAAGTAAATAATTTTTTTTTGCAATATTCATTTTCTTTCTTTGCCTTACATTTGTATCTCTGTGCAGATAAATCTTGTGGACTTGATTGGCAAATCCGTTACTTAGTGATACAAGGCATTTGCAAGGGCCTACACCACCTTCACCAAGGATGTCATAATGCCCCCATTGTCCACAGGGATTTGAAACCGGGCAATGTTTTGCTAGATGATAATATGGTCCCAAAGCTTGGGGATTTTGGTCTATCAAGGATCGTCCCTAAAACAGGACCTCATCTTACGACAGCTGTCGGTTCAAGGTAATTCACTGCATATTCCAGTTGCCAAAAGCAAAAAGAGAGAGAGAGTATGTATTCAAAACTTTTTTTCTTGACATAATTCAAAACTTCTCCAATCCAAAGCACTAAAGTTGCTTAAGTTTTTCTCCAAAAAAATCTCATAATCCCAAAACAGCTATTTTTGGGGAAAAAAATCTCTAGTTGCTTGTATTTTATATCCACAACTGCATTTCATATTTTTAGAGGGGAGCCGAAACTTTTTTAGCATTAGTTCGGTAATGACATATTCAAATGCTGTCATGCAGCGGATACATGGCGCCAGAAACTACACGTGACACTAGGTCATCTGAAATAACACCCAAGTCAGATATATACAGTTTGGGTGTTCTGATTTTAGAGATTGTAACAGGGGAAAAATGTCCTCACCACGAAGAATCTGGCCGGCATTATATTGAGATGGTAAGATTATGTTATTAATGTCAGTACCGTGCCACCTCCAATTCAGTATACTACATCCACCCAAGCATTCACACGGGATTATAGTTTTTTCTCATAACATTATAGCCTCAATATCAAATACCAGTATAAGCTATTACAGAAAATAATTAAATAACCACAAACTATATTATATATGTTTCTGAACTACCTAGTTCTACCATTATTTAATTCAAAATAAACATTGAGGCAAGAATTGAAAAGACATGCAATACACAGTGGTAGCATCGCTACTCTTTCATCATAAATAAAAATGCACAACATATACTAAACCACCTGAGTTCTTGGTGTTTTGTGGATTTGAATGTTGTTCCCAAATGTTGCAGCCCAAAAGTAGATTCTTTACTGTTCAAACAATGCACATATTGTTTGGTATTTTGTCGAGCATTTGACTCATGGATCATTGTAAAAATAAAAAAGTAAGTGTCAGGATTATAACACCCCAGGTATCTCAAGGCACCGATCGAATAGTGAGCTTCTCGGACGGCCCAGCTGGCCGAGGCCCAGCAGCCTCGGCCCGCCAAAGCTGCAAAGGCTCCAGGCCAGACACTAGGACAAAGGGTCCACCATGACCTCTCCCTTCTCGACCTCTTCCTTCTCCTTCCACTGCATGCTACGCAGCACCGCACGACCTCTCCCCTGTCTCGACCCCTGAGAGGTGACAAGATCCTAAGATATAGGTATGTTAAGCCTCATGATCAAAGGTTCCCGACCAAGAGACCCCCCCGACCGACCCTTCTAGGATCACCGGGGGCTCGGGGGCTATACTCATCGGATACGCTCGAGCGTACCCTAGGCTAAGGAATCTGGCTGAGCCCGAGCATGACCGCCGCCTTCGCTCGGGGCTCGAGGGCTCGACCAAGCCTTAGGCTCCCGATCGATAGGAGCTTGGACCCGATCCTTGTCATCCTACCGGACTCCGGCTCCAGCCAAGGCCTGGGCACAAGAAGGTACGCCCCGAGCCACGAAGGCTAGGGGGCTCCCTGGCGCTGCCCCGTAGGCGCGGCGCTGTCAACCACTCCTCTGACAGGATCACGCACGTGGCGTGACGCAAGAAGACAAACTCCTCCGTGGCCTCTAGGGGCTCGGGGGCTCTTGGACACGCATGTCAGCCCCTCGTGCTAGCCTCCTTCGCCACCAAGATGCCTCCAGACGGCGCACACGAGGGAGGCCGGTCCAAGCCGATACAGCCTGACACTCGGTGTGTTAGAACAGAGCAGCCGAACGACGCCCAGGGCTTGTTCGACTCCACGACATCGCCACAATCCACAGAGCGCTACTGCAAGACCCTATTGGACTCCGGCACATGTAGACCATAGGCTCAACTCCCATAAACCACCATGTACCCGACCTATCTCAGAATATAAGGGATAGGTCGGATCCTAAGAGGGGGAGGACGATCCGAGACAGGTCATTCGCGTCCACACCGTTCCACTCGAGCTCCACACCGAGAGCAGAGCAACCCAGAGAGGGGCACCGAGAGCCCCTCCACCGATCCATCATCTTCCTCCTCTCCGATGAGGGGGAAGGTTCCACCGGCGGCGAGGCATCCCTAGGATCAGCACCGAGCGATCCCCTATCAAATCTCTCTCTTTCTCCTATACACTCTGCTATAAACCCCCAGATTTTGGGTGCTCTTGAATATATGGATCATCAGCTGCTGGTCGTAGGGCATCGATTGGCCGGAACTAGGATAAACCGTTGCGTCCCCTTTATGATTCTTGTGTTCTTGAGTCCACCCGAGCCACCGGAGACACACACTCCGGCACCACCTCAAAAACAACAATGACCACCAAAGGTGACTGACAACACGGGAGCAGCTACCTACTCCCGTACTATCACCATGACGCCTCTAGGAGAACAGGAGATGATGATGAAGGCTACAGTAGGACCATGTCATGCAGAATAGTTGGTGAATCAACACCATGCCAACATTGCCGTTACGACCAGCACTGTAGCATCACGCCACGCCATGCCATAACGTGGAAGCAAGACCATGATGACGACCGTACCAGGACGTGCACTGACACCAGGACAAGACAACCTTCCTTGCAAGCCAAGCTTACTAGTTTCTCCCTCAGGCTCACGATCACTCGGTCAGGAGAACCTCTCTCTGTATGTAACCTGGCCCCCGAACTCTATATAAGGGCGCCAGGCCTTCCAACCAGGGGACAGACTCTCAAGACTTCATTCGGGCATTCATCCACCTCACTCCTACCTCTTTCCTTAGCTTACACACCCCATTGTAAGAACTTCAAAGCATTCAACCGAGGAACATGAACTCAAACTCTCTTTGAGACTGGACATAGGGCTCTGCCTAAACCAGTATAATTTCTTGTGACTTTGGATGCTACCACCATCTTCCTAGAGTAGCGTGACACACGTATAAATTCACTAGTCGATTGACAAAACACTGATAGTTGGCGCGCCAGATAGGGGATAGTCACGCACTCTCCTTGTTGAGAAGGAAGCGATGGCTCCTCGCACCCTTGATGGACTCACCCATAGAATGGCCTCCGATGATCGCATCCGCCTTGGGAACCCTGAGTTCGCCAACATCGATGGGCCAACGCCCACATTCGCCTTTATCCCCGGCCAGGTCCTCCACCTTGGAGGCCTAGACTCCATGGTCTATGGTGGACATGCTCTTGGAACAACCCTCGGTGGCCGCATCCTAGAGTTCATCCATGTAGGGGGGCCAGCACCCTCTTTCGCCTCTAGCCATGGGTAGACATTCTGCCCCAAAAACCTAAGACCCGCGGCCTACGATGAACTCGCCCTCGGAATGGGCCTCAGCGGTCACTTCCACCTAGGGAACCTTGAGAGGCTAACGCCTGCCTCCAACTTCTATCCCAGCTAGGCCCTCCATCTTGGAAGCCTGGATCCCATGGCAGGACCATGCCCCGAGCAACGTCTTCACCGCCAGCAAGACGTGGCTGCTCAAGGCGCACATCAGTGATGGAACCATCCATCGCCACACGGTCCTGTCATGAGCAACAATGCGGCCGTCTGGCACCCTGCCCTGTGGGGTCAAGATTAGAGTCAAGGCCAAACCACTCGAGTAGGACTAGCCGTCTGCCACACTCATGAGGCGTGCTAGCTTCCCCATGGAAGCAACACCTCCGAGGGTGCGGCCCCCCTAAACATGCATCATGCCACATCATGCAGACTGTGCCACATCATGTTCAGAGCTCGCACTCACAGTTTCAGGTCCCACAAGCTCACCAACACGGGCAGCGACTTTAGCCAGACGAACGTCAACAAGCGAAGAAGCCACGGCCATGAAGCAGCCGCAAGACAAGATCTCGAGCATCCAAGCGCTCGAGCCATCGTGGTCGAGGTCGTTCCTAGACCAAACATGAAGAAGCCGTCCTCGGGGGCTCATGAGCCCGCCGAGGACGTCGAAGCGGCGAGGGTCGATCTGAGAAACGCCAGGAATACGACCTGGGCCAACTGTGACCCCTCTAGACAATAGAGAAGCGTCCTCATCGGCTTGCAGCTCGAGAACCGCAATGACCCTACCAAGAACATGCGCTTGGGGGCTCGCCACGCTCCGAGCGATGACAGCAGGATCTACAACGGCTTCCTGAACGCCAATCTATTACGTCAACTCTATCCTTAACCTCTCTACCCAAGCACATTCTCATACATGTGTAGACTCACTCATAGTTTTAGAAACTTTGGGTCGACCTATAGATTAAACCGGAGAACATGAAACCCACAGCCTCTTTTAGCCTCATTTGCTTTCTGAGTGACCCATCCCAACTAGCGCCATCGGTTAGCCACGACTCACTCGTGGGGGCTACACATATAGGCACATGTACATATACTTTATGGTGTAGCACTGTTTGTCATCATTCAAGAGACATGTTTCAAATTTTTCTGTTCACACCATGCACTGCGACGAACCGGTGACATGTTTCTCAACACCTCGATCGCACCAAGAGGCCACTCAGACCAAGCCCCGCGGACCAGCTCTAGGGCAAGGTCAAGCACTCATCCATGAGTACGGAGGGGAATGGAACGCTGTTTTGTCTTAGGCAAAAGGGACAAGGAAAAATGGAACTCTTGCCCTCTGCTCGCTTTCCTCTCACATCACAGCGGATCTGCGACCTACCCCTGACGTCTTGACCATGCCACCGGGTCACATAATGTTTGGTCCTATAGGCCAACCCCTAGGCTAAAACACATACCTACGTGCACAAGGCTAAAGGGAATGGAGCACATTCCTAACCAGAACGAGAGGAACAAGAAAACGTCAAAACAGATAGACATATGCGCTAATTAAACACCATATGCACACAAGTGCAACATGTTCATCACAATTGAATAGCCCAAAGTACATAGACACCTAAACTAACACTTTTCATGCATCGAGGCTCTGATGTTGGGCGTGGATGGCGGCGGCCGAGACCTTGCACGCAAGGGCTTCCACTCCATGAACAATGGCTTTGCTAATG
Organism: Miscanthus floridulus; assembly: GCF_019320115.1. Taxonomy (NCBI): domain Eukaryota; kingdom Viridiplantae; phylum Streptophyta; class Magnoliopsida; order Poales; family Poaceae; genus Miscanthus; species Miscanthus floridulus. The sequence goes on along the minus strand of NC_089582.1, from coordinate 25,061,089 downwards.
GCAAGGATGTCATAGTCAGACTTCTTCAATGCGTATCCTTGCCCGACAGCTTCAAAATCGACGCCATCATAGTGTGAGCCAACTGACGTTAAGGCGGCGAGCACTCCATAGTGGATCCCCTCAGAGATCAGGGGCCCACTTGGAGGCAAGCCTCGTCAAGATGGAGTGCCAGCTGGGCGTTCCCCCAGCCGACGCCAAGCACGGTGTTGTAGAGAGCCTGCGTAGAGGCGGTCAGTGTCACCAGCTAGGTGGCCACCTCCTAGGCCCTCTAGTCCATGACCACCCTCTCCTCCTAGTCCTAGAGCGCCTTCACGGATAGCCCTGAAGATACAACAGGTTCATGACGAAGCACTATGACCAAACGAAAGCAGGATAGAAGCAGAAGAAGACTCATAGGCGCAAGTGGAGTGGAGGCTCTGGCACTCAGCTTCGAGGCGCTTGTGACCCTACTCGGCCTCATTCCTGGCAGCGTCCGCCATGGCGAGCTCTATCTCCTGAACGACCCTTGGCTCCTTAAGACAGGCTGCCTAGGACATCAGTGCATCAATCTATGACCGAACCTATGCCTCCCGCTCCGCGGACTACGTCTGGGTCAAATCAATCGCATGGGTAGCGTTGACCAGGCCCTGGCGCAGCTCCTCCTTTGCCTTCTAGGAAGCCTCTAGCTCCCCACACAAGCACCGCACCTTGGCCTGCTCTCATCCAGGTGGTCGTGGTCTGTGGCACCCCCACCTGCATCTGGTGGGCCAAGCATAAGAACTAGGACTTCTCCATTGAAATCTTCATTAGATCCTATAGGAAAAGACCAATGACCAAACAATCCAACCAAAGACATGGGTCACACAACGAGCTCAAAGAAAAAGCAAGACAAGATGGCTCAGCTATCGTCGAGCCACAACATCGTTGGCCATCATCCGCCGGGCGTCCACGTTTAGCTTGGCGACCGCGATGAGAGCGTCGTCCAGGCGTCCAGCTTGGACAAGGTCACCTAGACCCACTCATAGCTCTAGGAGGCGCTAGCCCACATGGCCCGCTCGGCCACGTCGTCTACCATGAACAGGGCCTCACGGGGTTCGAAGGCTGCGGCCAAGTGAAGAAATAACCACCCAGCTCGAGTTCTTCCATGCGAAGAATAAGGGCTATCCCATCCAGCCCACAGGTGGCCACTTCCTTAGGCGGGGGGCCAGCAGTAGATGATGAGTCCGCGTCCCCCTCTGAGGCGGTGGCTAGACTGGGCTTGCCAACGATCGGATTCTCCATCTTAGCCCCACTCACCTCCACGTCAGCGCGGGAGATGCTCTCTGCACAAGGTGAGCGTAGGGTCATGACAGGGATGATTTAGGCCACCATAACCAAGGCCGTGCTATCGCCTGACGGTGGTCTTGGTCGCATGGGCGGGCGCACAAAACCAACCGATGGCTTAAGGACTATGATCCCTGGGAGGGGCTCCTTGCTCTAAAAAAGTGGTCAAGGTAAGACAACCAAACTCCGCTGGCAATGACGACAAGAAAAGATCGAAGAACAACATACCTGGTGGACCATCCCATGGATGGAGGGATGGCGCGTCTCTCCACGTGCATTCCCATGAGCAGGGCCACAATAGGGGTTGCCATGGACGGCGCCGCCCGATTGGGAACCAACGTGACATCCCCGGCCATGCCGGCCGTGTTAGCCTCCTCCACACAGTGACCTCTAGTGACCCTAGCTTCCTTAGCCTTGGATGGCTCCAAATGAGGCGCCAAGGGCATGGGACGTTGGACTTCCACACCAACAACAAGGTGCTGGAGGAGGTCTCGATCCTCCCCTCTAGATAGCTCCAAAGTAGAGCGGCTGGCCTCACTATCTGCCCCACGCGCAGCACCCATCGTAGCCATATCCTTAGTGCCTCTCCCTTGGGTGGGTGCCTCGTGCCCCACCAAGGAAAGGTCAATAGGAGCTGGGGGTGAAGAACTCTAGCCCCCGTCAATGGTAGCACGAGAGCACTTCAGGTTTGGTCCCCTGCAGAGGTGACAGAGCTATGCGCTTTTATGCGGTGTCTTCCTCGTCCATGGCGCTCGTCGTGAGACCGGCACCACTTGATCCGGCCCCATCGCTGGATTTCTGGAAGACGTCGGGGATGCTCCAAAGGACCGCCGGGTCCCCATATTCATCCTCAGTGTCCTCATCGTCCTAATCATCATCATCTTCATCCGATGATGAGGCCACGCGCCTCTGATGCTCCGTGTTCTTCTTTGCCTTCTCCCGCTTGAGGTGCTTCCTCGTCAGCAGCCACTGTCTCTTGGGCAGTGCACTGAGCACCCCTGGGGCGAGGGAGGTGAAACCGGGAGCTCGAGGGCATGAACTACAAGAACAAAAACCAGTAAACCAACAACTCCAAATAAAGAAGGGCATGCGGGGGAAGCGACTCACCAAATTGGGCCAAAAGCTCACCAAGAATGCCTCCATGGTGTTTTTGGCCGCAATAATTGTTCCGGAGATAACCAGCCCAGTGACCCGCTTTGTGACCGCATTGGCCTCAAGCACCTCCACGCTCTCATAGGTTGGGTCCTCGACCTCGGTGTAGTCACACAGCAGGTGTGCCCACTTCTTCAATGGCTGGTCCCACCGCTCAACCATGGTCCGCAGGACCATGATGCCGTTTAGACCATCCAACATCGGCCTATAAGGATGTCCAGAATCTTACTCACCTTCGCGGACCTCTTTTTGTCGCACCCCTAGCTCCATGTGACCAACGTCATCGGTGCGACGCCGGAGAAGGGGGCATCACGGATGTAGTTCCAGTTCCCATCGTAGCCCAAGTTTGAACTCCTCAGTGGTAGACATGAGAAGCTACGGGGAACCCCATAGCACATTTGGATATTCATCCCACACATGGGGGCGAGCACACTACCATCGGAGTCATGCGCCTTGTGACTCTTGACCTCAAAGAGTCGCCAAAATAGGTCCTTGTTGAGCTCTATCCTAAGGAAGGCCTCGTAGACAACAATGAATTCCACCAGCTACGACACCGCCTTAGAGGGAAGATGCTCCAGCCAAATCCCCTGCTCGTGGGGGAACCTACGAAGGAAAATCTGACGCCAAGATCATGAACTCGTGCTCGTGGAAGTCAATGAACGTCACCACCTCATCAAGCCATGGGAGCAGGAATGCATCATCGGCGGCAGCCCTCCACCCAACAACCTCCTTCGGTAGAAGGAGGCCCTTCTCCATGAGCCGCAGCAACTACACCTCCATCACCGTCAAAGGTACCCACTCACTCATCTTGTAGCGTAGGCAGGAAGAAGCAAGGCGGCAACAATGGAACGGGCAACGAGCGATGGTGACACCAAGCGACTATGGGCAGCAGCGCGCATTCAAAGTAAGTCTCATGAGCTTGCTCTCTCCTTTTCTCTTTCGATTGCAGCAGATGGCGATAGGAAGCAAGAACAAGGTAAGGGATGGACTCGAGCAGAGGGGATATTTATGTGGTGGCGGCCAAGGATGTGAACTACGTCCGCACATAGTCTACCCTAAAATGGGCCCCGCAGACCCTTAAGAGACAAGCCAGCATGCTGCAATGCACGATCGCACGTGTGAGGGTGCCATTAAGTCGCGAGGAAATTGGGGAGGTCGACCGTCCCCTAGATCCGCGCACGGAGCAACCCTCCACAAATCATGACAGCACGGCGCGGCACACGATCACACGCTAATGGGCACCATTAAGTCACGTTGTGACCGGGGAGGCCAACAAGCCCCTAGGCCCATGTGCAGTGTGACCCATCGCCTTCATGACCACGTGTTGCACATAGGAAATCTTATCTTGGGTTGGCCCTTATATGGGCTCGAGGCCACCAAAGAGGTAGGGGCAGGGCGAGATGGGCCCCAAGTGGCTCGTATCAGTGGTGTGGAACCTCTTGACCATCTCTCCCTATGTTTGAGTCATTGGCTTTGAAGTCGCCTGGGTTGCCCCCCTTTGGAGGGAGGCATCTTGCCCTCTAGCCGCTGCGAAAGCAGTCGAGGACCAACGGGTTTGACGGTCAATGATTTATGAGATGTCTCTCGATGAGGCATAGTCAAACTCCACATCGATTGTTGGAGGATATCAGGTCCCACTCAAATTACCCATTGACCTCGACGAGGTGCACTGTTTGACTGGTGAGGTTATGGTGGATAGTCTCTCACCGCGTGGGGCGAAACCAAACTTACCTATAATTGGGCACCACGACCTCTCGGGGTCAACAAGGACACCTAGGAAGAAAAGAGTTAGGTCCCTATGACCTCACTAGAGGTCAAGGCCAAGCCTCGACCAGCTCCTCCCTATGTCCTAGGTCATCGACCTGAAGCCAGCTCTAGAACCTCAGAAACCGATAGAGGTCAACGACCCCTCCGGGAGAGGTCAACTAGGAAAAATGGCTAAGGATTCGCAACGGCGCCTTCCTCGTGAAGCAATGCTAGATCCTACAAAAGCGTGACCATGACCCAGACACACACGGGTAGGGCCGCTTTAGGCCTAAACGATGACCCTTGGTTAAAGTGGATGTCCCACGACCGTGCAGCCACTAGGGAACACGGCTATAGCCCGACAACGGTCGGGAAATCGTGACCTAGCGAGCTAAGGCATGATTAGGTGAATGGCGCTCGAGCAGGTCAAGGGTCGACCTCCCCATCTTGTGGGGCAGAAAGTCAACGACCCCCTCAAAAGTTGTGATTTTGAACTAAGCTGCCTGACCCTGACCCAATGGCTTGGGGGCTCATCATGGCTTCGGAAAAATCATAGCATCCTAGTAAAGAATTTCTCTTTATTCATAATCGACAAGTGCAGCCAAGTCGCATGCAGGGCATAAATAGCCCGATACCACCGACATGGCGGTATCATCGAAAGCTCTAGAAGCTGTGATGCTAGAAGAAGGTTTGCGGGATGTTCTCTTCCACCATTGCTGCAAGTACAACAAAAAAGGACGCCTCGCAAACCCTCTTGTAGCATCGCAACTCCTGGAGCACAAGACATAGAGGGAGAGATGGGAGGTGCGATGGCTCTGGAATCACCTCAACGTGCACCAGTTGGGTTTTAGGCACACCACCGGGGCATGCATAGAGGGTCATAGAGGTAGGAAAGAACAATCATATGATGGGGTTGGCTGACCTCCAGAGCGTGACTACACCACCATTATATCCTCCACGATGAAGATGACGCAGTGAAACTGTACTCAGCCAACGACCACATCATGCACCCAAACCTATAGGGTTTGGGGAATGATGAAGTCGCATGGATGCAGGTTCGGCAGCTGCACCATCTCATCTCCCCCTGCTCACAAGCCTCCTTCTAGCACCAGTTGCTAGATGAAGTAACACCGACTCTCGGCCAATGCAATCGACCCCTAGCAGGCCACATTCTCAAAAATTCCACTATCTCCCAAGAAACACTCCCTCTCTTAGGCTCAGCTTCTCAAGAAATCTAGAAATGACCTAGAGGCGTGGTTAAGAATGGTTTAAATGGAAGAGAAGCCGCTATTTATAGGCCCAAGGGTGCACTGTGCAACTCATGACTCCTAAGCTATGTGGCGGATAATGGGAGGCCATGAATGTTGTTAGGAGCCCACGTGGGATCAGGAAAAACAAGAACCCCCAAAAGACGGAGCCAGTATAGCGTTGACAAGATTGAATGGTACCCTGACACGACGGGATTCGGTAGAATAGATGTGTACCTGGCCTTCCAGGCAGCCTGACAGGACGGCACACAACGACTACCTACCACATTGAACACTCAGGCCATCAAAGGGTCGAAGCTCCGAGCTCGGACCAACCTCGACCTCTAGCCTACACTCGACACATTCTACATTCAACATCTCCACGATCACTCCAAGATCGTGAAGATGCTCGGGAGCTACTGTCGCGGTTATGACACCCTAGGTATCTCAAGGCACCAAATAGTGAGCCTCTCGGATGGCCCAGCTGCCTCAGCCCGCTAAAGCTACAAAGGCCCTAGGTCAAACACTAGGACAAAGGGTCCACCATGACCTCTTGCTTCTCCTTCCGCTGCATGCTATGCAGCACCGCATGACCTCTCCCCTGTCTCAACCCCTGGGAGGTAACAGGGAGAGGTCAAGCTCCATCAAGTATGCTAGCCCTGATAGGGATAGGCACGCTCCACGCACTCCACTAGGACTGAGAGGACAACTATCTCGGGGCTGATGCCTTCTATGTGCACCCCTGTGCAGACAAGACAATGCCACTAGGCGATGACAACTTGTACGACACCCACCATCCAAATCCAGCTTGACAAGGCAGGTGTACGGCCCCACCCACTATGGGATGGGGCACATGACCCCGACCTTGACTTTCAAGATCAGCCAAGCCACCGGGGACCTTGACCTCGTAGACCAGGGTTGAGGCCACCGACACTATGACTAGCAAAGGCGACCGATGACCTAGGAGCGGCTACCTACTCCCGTACTATCACCACGATGCCTCCAAAAGAATAGGAGACGATGATGAAGGCCATGGCAAGACCATGTCATGCAGGATAGTTGGTGAATCACCACCATGCCAACAGTGCCATTACGACCGGCACTGTAGCATCACACCAGGCCATGCCACGACGTGGAAGCAAGACCACGACGACGACCATACCATGACGTGCACTGACGCTAGGACAAGACAGCCTTCATTACAAGCCAAGCTTACTAGTTTCTCCCTCTGTAACACCCCGCATCCAAAATCTACTTATAAGCCTCGTTGTTCCAAACGTAGCACCTTCGGATTAACCCTTTTACATGAAGCATGGATGAAAGTGTAAGAGGGGTGCTATGCGTATGCATGCCCATTCCAAGTGCGGAGCTGGGCCGTATAAGCAGTTTTGGACGTGGGGTGTTACAGATGGTATTCGGAGCATCAACCCTTGCTGCACGTGCCTATGGAGGGGTGTACCAAGTGGTGGTCCTAGACATCTGCCACATATATGTGGTGGGCTGCCGAGGGCGTCAACCCTTAAGGGGGGTGAGTGTAACATCCCAGCCCATTTGTAGCCTATAGTAGTGGAGTTGTTGTTGGTGGGTTTAGTGCCACCTTGGAAGTCTAGGAGGGTGAGGGTTAGCTTATAAGCCTTGTTGTTCCAAATGTAGCACCTCCGGGTTAACCCTTTTACATGAAGCGAGGACAAAAGTGTAAGAGGGGTGCTACGCGTATGCAGGCCCGTTCCACGTGCGTAGTTGGGTCGTATCAGCAGTTTTGGACACGGGGTGTTACACCCTCCCTCAGGCTCATGACCACTCGGTTAGGAGAACCTCTCTTTGTATGTGACATGGCCCTCAGACTCTATATAAGGGTGGCTAGGCCTTCCAACCAGGGGGACAGACTCTCGAGACTTCATTTGGGCATTCGTCCACCTCACTCCTCCTACCTCTTTCCTTAGCTTTCACACCCCATTGTAAGAACTTCAGCTGGACGTAGGGCTCCGGCCTGAACCAGTATAAGTCCGTGTGTGTCTTTGGATGCTACCATCATCTTTCTAGAGTAGCGTGACACACGTATAAATTTACTAGTCGGTTGACAAAACACCGACAATAAGGTAAACAATACCTACTTCAGGATAAAAAGCATAAATGATTATATAGTTGGTGGCATATGAGGTATCTAACTACACATGAATACTTGGTAACAAAACACGGTATCCAAAAATAGGACTTCATGCTTATTTGTCTATGTGTCCAATGCAGTTAATAATATGCAAATATCTACCAGACCAGGATTTTTTCCCGACGGCCAAAAACTGTCAGGAAAGGCCCAAAAACCGTCAGGAATGTGTTTCCTAATGGCCAGCCGTTAGGAACACATCGACAGGACCAGCGGGTGGCAGTGAGAGATAGAATGGGGCGGGCCACGGGCGGGTGAGAGGATAGGGTTTCCCATGTTTTATGTCCCAATGTGGGACCCACGGTGGCCGGTAAGGTGTTTTCGTAAATTTTTTCGCATGAGCCACATGAAGGATAAGAATCCTGTCGGTTAGGCTGTGCCGACATGAGTCATCAAAACGTTCCTGATGGGTTTTATGTTTCCTGTGGGCTTTTAAGAACCGACATGAATATTCAAAATCTCTCCTAATGGTTTTATGGAAACCGTCAGGGATAATCAAAACTGTCATGAAAAAGGCCAGCTCTGGTAGTGATAGCATGTGTAAAAGGGAAGAACATAGTTAAACTTGTAATGTCCTAATGGTACAATATATACTATATGATGGAACTTGACTATCTCGAACGATATAATGCATGATAGGTTTATTGCAAGTGGTGCAAATTTTAGATATTGCAATGGTATATAAATAAAGTACATGGAAATACCATTAACTGACCTTGTGCACATGCTTCTATGTTGAGTGATGCTGTTCTGAACATAAGCTATACTGATCAGTGTCATGTGGGCAAACACTACTCCCGCTGCTCCGCAGGTCTAGGGTCAGGCACGCGATCACTGTGCCCAGGTGCATGGGCCGCGGACAATCTGTTAGGGAGGCAAGCATCCTGCCTTAAGTTTAGGAGATTATTTCCATCTCTAGGGCGTTAGTTGGCCAAGGGCCTATCTAAGCCATGTACTGGACATCGAGTAAAATGAGCGGTAAATCAATTATTATCCCTACCCCTTTCTCCTTCTTCAACATAGGGTGCCAAGGGAAAAAACCTCGCCCCATTACTGATCACGCCTACGAACCATGGAGTCGGGGCCCTGCTACCCTAAACCCCGACACCCTTGATAATCAGTAATATTTAGTTTTAGCTGATATTGATCTAGTTCTAGGATAGAACTCAGTTATTATTAAAGCTCACTGAGTAATTATACTTATATTAGGATTTGGATAATTTGCATTTTTGATCTGCAAGGATAGAAACCTGAAAAATATTGTAGGGTTAGTTGCTAGCTGTATGAACAAATTCTTTGGTTTTTTATTGATCCACTAATATAAGTGTATCTCTTGCAGAAAATATGGCATGCATATTGTAAGAAATGTTTAGACAAAATAAATAGCTAGCATGGGATCTGTTGTGCAAGAGGTCCTGGAAAATATATTAGACATGGACCTTGCCATGTTCTTGTTTTGTTCAGAGATTATATTTATATAGGAGAGTCAGATGGTCAGTTAGAACTAATATAACAGGTTATGGTTGTATTATCTCTATATGGAGAAAATACAAAAGTTGCTATAGTTGCACATCAATCTAGGGGTAGATAACTCTACCATTAAGTTATAAATGACTAGTAAGTTTATCAAAGAACTCAAGATGGACATGATTAAGTATGATTTGGATCAAGATGGTGTAGCATGTAAGTAGATAAACCAATATTCAGAGAACATCGAAGATCATGAAAGGAGTAATTTAACTAACAGTTCGCATGTAAATATATAATGAGCAATCTATTATACTATATGCATGTAAGTTTTCTAAAAGTCTTGTGTAGTAGTTATAGGGCTTACCAATCTAATCATATCAACATCTTCCAAATTGGCTAGGTCCGAAAAGCTCGAAAGCAAAATTCATATGTTGCATCTAGGTACCCATTACTTGAAGACCATTTGCTCCAACAAGTGAAGAACTGGATCAGCATAGGGCTACGTTGTGCAGAGGAACTACGTGAAAGAAGGCCTCCTATTGAGCATATAATAAATTTTCTTGAGACAGAATCTCTCAATTCAACGGTATGGCTATGAATATACTACTCTCTTTATTTCAAATTGTAAGTCATTTTGGCTTTTTAAATACATATATAGTTTTTGCTATATATTTGGACTAAAGTATATCTAAGTGCTCTTTAAAAAAGTATTAGGTGCATAGAACCAAAACGACTTAAAATTTGGCAAGGATGCGGTACTTGCTAGTTATCAACTTCGTCATCATGTATCACTTGTGAGCTCAAAAAAAACATGCATGGTTAGCAGGCCAACTCGATGGAAGTACCATTTGAGCTTGAAGTCAACGTCTAGCAACTTTCATGATAGCGCTTGTCTATTAGTTGGAATTTATGAGTGATATGAAAAAGAATGAATTTGATTTAGCCAAAGAAAAACCATTAGCATACTGGATATTATGATATTTTGGACGGTCCACCGTATACCATATGTTTCAGTGCTGTAAAAAGAGGTTAAATAGTTGCACTCCCTGCTAATGCAACACATTTTGAGTTCAAATTTGAGGGATGATGCAGCAGTTCATGGTCTGTATGTTACAGTATTTCCCAAAGGGCAATTTTTGTGTTGCTTTGAATGCCCAAACCAAACTGTTTAACCTTTTTGTCATGAAAAGGATACGAGTGAAGAAAAAGTAACCAAAATGTCATTCAAAGAGCTGGAAGACGTCACAAATAAGTTCTCTGTGCAGCATGGTAAAAGTATCTTCGGTGCCATTTACAAGGTATAAATTACTCCCTCTTTTCCAAATTATAAGATGTTTTGACTTTTCTAAATATATATCTTTTGCTATGCACTTATATATACATTATGTTTAGATACATAGCAAAAGCAATGTATCTAGAAAATCAAAACATCTTATAATTTAGAACGGATGGAGTATTAACACTTACCTTTCTTGTTGTTAGTAGTAAATACTATTCATAAATCCCATTTTAATATGGCTAAGTTGAACAGGGAACACGTGTGAATGGGGATGATATAATTGTGATCAAACTTAAAGAGCAGATGAGACTATCACCAGCCCAGTTTGAAAGCGAGGTAAACCGTATGAGCTTCAAGAACAATAATATTTTACAGATTAAAGGCTACTGTGAAGAAATACATGCTGGTCAAGTCAGACAGAGGTTGCTCTGCTACGAGTTTTTTCAAGAAAGCTTAGGGGCGATAATTTATGGTGGTAAGAAGAAGCTCTGCATTTATTTTTCCTTCTCCATTTTGTTTGTTCAGATTACTAATTTGACATTGTTCTTGAAGCTGAATCTCTCACCCAGTTAGACTGGGAAGCACGTTACAAGATAATAAAAGGCATTTGCCAGGCTTTAAAATACCTCCATGAAGAATGTGAAGATGCCCCTCAAGTTCACATGGGCATAACACCTACAAATATATGGCTAGACGATGAAATGGTCCCAAAGCTTGGGGTTTGTGGTCTATCAAGATTTTTCGCTAAAGACCAAACTCAGATTTACAACGAAGAAATTGTAGAATCTAGGTAATATAAGCACAATCGTTCTTCTAGTTTTATGTCCATGCATTCATTTCTTTCAAGATTTCTTACGGATGGTGCTGGGCTCTGGCAGGGGATACGTGGCACCAGAGCATGTCGAACTGACTAAAATGACAACCAAGTCGGACATCTACAGTTTGGGTGTTCTAATTGTGGAGATCGTGACTGGACAAATGTGCCCCTCCAGCGACAATGGATCTGCTGCGTCCTTCATTGCCAATGTATGAAAACTGTGTAGGCCGATTCCACACACTCATGCATTGTACCATTTGGAAATCTAATTGTACTTCTCCAACCAACTGAATAGGTGCATAAGACGTGGATGAACGATTTCCATGTTGCAACCAAGTACCTATCACTCGACGCTGAGTGCCTCCAGCAAGTGAAGCGATGCATCAAGATTGGGGTGCAGTGTGCGGAGATAAGTCCTGACAAAAGACCTACTGCTGGGGAAATAATCCCTATGCTTGAAAAAGGAAGTACAAGCAAGCCAGGATTCTGGAATGCGCTTTGTTCCAGTGTCTGTGCCAAAACATAATGTTAAAATGGTGAAGCTTGCCTGATTGTGAGTGTAACATTCTTCATGTTCCATTGTGAAGTTTTTTGTCTTATGCTTTGACAAAAAACAAAATGTATAAAGCTTTGTTTTTTTGGAACAAAATGTTTGTCATTTTGGGTTCTGGTGGTTCTCTTGTTTATATCTTCAATCACAACTTCTACTGAATGGATTCTTTCTGAAAAATGTGTGTGATTACTTTGTTATGGTTATTGGTACTTTAAAGGTACTTTGCATCTGTATTTTTTCTGATAATTGATTTGAGGGAGAAAATTAGTAAAATTAGTAAAATACGGAGGGATCGCCAGATGCTTACCTTCACATGGAGATACAATAGGTTTTTTGGAGCATCTTCTCTTTGATCAGGTTTTGTCTCTCAAATTTCGAAGGCTTTGCTCTAGCTTGTGCCAGAGACAAAAATGTTTCCTTTCAAAAGGTGCTAAGTGAACAAGTAGTCCTCAATTAGTTCCATTTACACATATCTAAGGCAACAATGAAGTGTTGACTTTTTGTAACAAGATTTGGATTTCTGCAGTGGATGAAACACAAGATGATAGCTGGAACTTGGACATGTAGCGAGTCGCGGCTGACGGAGCAGGGAAGACGACACAGACCATTTGATTCCCTGCACTTTGCGATCTAACACTAACGCTGAATCAACGTATGAAACGGCGACGGGAGCTGCAATAATGACAATTTGCAAACACAGCAAACCAATTTGCAAATAAACCAAGGCAAATACTTCCACCCCAGCACCATCTCAGTGAGGTGCTTTATCTCACGTCTGTGTAGCCAAGGCAAATACTATGACACTTCAAAAAATGGAGTAACAAGCATCACAACCATTCAGTTATTAATTGTTTTAGGGCAAAAACTATATATAAACAACACAGTAATAATCATCACAGCAATTCCATTGATAACTTCAGTTATATTCCACAGTTGTACAATAACAAAGACCTATCGAAGACTACTGAGTGTACAATAACAAAGACCTATGGAGTACAGGTACATCCCATAGTCGAGTCTAGAGACAGGCAGTGCAAGCTAAGGATGAGGCAGCACCTCGCCAATCTTCCACCAGCATCTCAGTGAGGTGCTTTATCTTCCCTATTGCTACACCTCTCATGGTAACAAGCGCGAGAGAGATAGAGGCAAGAAGAGGAGCATCTCAGTGAGGTGCTTTACCTTCCCTGCTGCACCTTTCAAGGTCGCGAGCGTGAGGGAGATAGAGGCATTTACCTCTCACGGTCGAGAGAAAGGCAAGAAGAGGAGGCATGGAAGAGAAGCACCATCGTCGTCGCTGCTGCTCCAGAGGAAGGAGGATCGCCAGGGCACCAGGATGGTGAATCGGTAGTACAAGAAATGCGTAGGGCAAACCAGGGATACCAAAGTGCATTGTGTACCCCTTGGCTTGCCCAAATAAGCGAACCCCCTTAATCGCAAAACTTCCACTAGCACCTAGATTGAGCAGCCCCCGCTGCGCCTAGATGCCGGTAGTACCCAATCTTGAAGGCCTTCTCCCAACGTCGCTGCTGCCGTCGGAGGAGTTGGAAAAGGAGCGCCATGGCAATGAAGAAAATATAGATGGTTGGCTCAAGAGCTTTGTATCTATCTGTATCTAAGGAGAAAGAAGTGTGTGGATTGCCAAGAAGCGCATCTAGCCCCGGCTTAAATATACCAACCTTGATGGAGAAGTAGAGAGGAGCAGTTAATATGCATCAGGGAAGACGAGGCATACTCCGTTATGTTGTGGGTAGTTGGGAAATGGGGAAATAACTCATGCTAAATCTACTACCGCCGGTAGACCAAACGGTCATGTAGGGTCAGCGGCCATAACGCCTATCCCAGTCGGCTCGGTGATGAGATCCTAACATATGGGTATGTTAAGCCTCGGGTCCAACGATTCTCGAATGAAGAAGACCCCCCGACCGACCCCTCCAGGATCACCCGGGGGCTCCGGGGCTATACCCATCGGGTACGCTCGCGCGCACCCTCTGAAGAAGAAACCCGACCGAGCCTGACTTCACCACGACCTTCACTTGGGGCTCGGGAGCTTGCCTAAGCCCTGAGGCTCTCGATCTACGACAACACTCTGGCTCGGCCCTTGGCCCCTGTCTGGCTAAATGGCGCCAGCCAAGGCCCGGGCACAAGGAGACATGCCCCGAGCTGCCGAGGCTTAGGGCTCCCCGGCGCTACCCCTTGGGCACGGCATTGGCGGCCACTTTCCTGACAAGGTCATGCATGGGGCATGACACAAGAAGACAAAGCTTCCCCGCACCCTCCAGGGGCTCGAGGGCTCCTGGGCCCACACGTCAGCCCCTAGAGCCAACCTCCTTCATCGCCAAGAAGACTCTAGAAGGTCCACCTGGGGGAGGCCGCTCCAAGCCGACATAGCCTAACACGCAAAGTGTCAGAACAGAGTAGCCGGACGATGCCCAAGGCTTCTTCAGCTCCACGACACCGCCACGGTCCACAACGCGTCGCTATAAGACCCTCCTAGACTCCAGCGCATGTAGACCATAGACAAGTTCCCTTAAACCGCCATGTACCCAACCTATCTCGTTATATAAGGGATAAGGTCGGACCTAGGAGGGGGTGATCATGAGGAGGCAACTCAGATCATCAGAAGACATTCCATTCCATCCTTTGGCCTTGGCTCAGCATCGAGAGCAAGGCAACCCATGGAGGGGCACCGAGAGCTCCTCCACCTCATCCTGTCATCTTCCTCCTCTCCGACGAGGGGAAGGCTCCACCGACGGTGAGGCAACCTTAGGATTAGCACTGAGCTAACCCCCTACCAAATCTCTCTCTACAACCCTGTTGTAACCCCTGAATTTTGGGTGCTTTTGAGTATAAGGATCATCAGCTACTGGACGTAGGGAACCGATTGGCTCGAACCAGGATAAACCGTTGCGTCATCTCTATGATTGTTGTGTTCTTGAGTCCACTCGAGCCACCAAAGACCCATACTATGACACCGACTCGAACAACATGCTTGCCGCAATTCTGACCCCACGACAGCTGACACGCTAGGTAGGGGGTAGCATCAAGTGCGATTCTGGCTCTATGGTGGCCAGAGCCACCCTCCTTGTCGCCAAAGCAAGTGGCACCGCCTCAGACAACAGTGTCTGCTTCCCTAGCGAGTTCTTGATCATGGCCGGCGCCTTCGCTCTGGGCCAGGTCCTCAACTTTGGGAGCCTAGCCTACGTCGCTGACTGCTATGGCGAGCTTTGTCCACTCCATGGGGTTGCGCCGACAGGAAACGAATCCCCGGCGTTGCCCCCTCTGCCAGGGCTTCTGGGAGCAGATCTTGAGGTCCTGACCTGATAGATCTGACATGGATTGGGCCCAAACCCCACTGTGTCGGACCATCGCTAGATGTTCTACATGTTGGCCAACGTCCACCACTAGATCACCACTGGTGAGGTGCTCCCACTGCCTGATCACTTCTGGTACTACCTCCTAGACCTGCCTTTTGGGATCTAGAACACGGTGGCATCCTTCCAGATGGAGCTGAAGCACCTCATCAGTCGCGAGGTGCCGTGGAGCGCCATCCTCTTCGGTGTAGCAGGGACCGATGTCCCGTTGCTACGCACCTTCCTCGAGATCCTTTTGGGGAATGACCTAGAGTACGACTTCAACAACATTGACTGCTATGCCCCTCCATGCATGTGCTACCACATTGATAGCGAGGTTCTTGCCGAGGAGGTGCCTGGGCTCACGCCGCTGGACCAGAGTCCCTGCAACCACGCGGCTACCTCTAGGAGAAGGATGATCACCTGTAGGCTCGGTAGGTGGACCTAGAGGCCGTCGAGGTAGAGCTTGAGCACCAAAGGCAAGACCTTGCACGGCAACAAGCCAACCACCCTCATTGCGGCGATGATGACGCCCACACGGGGGCTCCCAGTGGCCTCTGCTTTCCTTGCGTGGCGTACAACATGGCGACCATCGCCTGCCGCCTGGAAGACATCTCTCATGCCAAACCTAGGACCAACGAGTGGCTGAATGAGGTGAAGGCTAAGAGCTCAGCATCCCGACACCATGCTATGCTCTCCCGGCCATCCCAGATGACAGCCACTCCCAACGGGGACCGCTCTGACGTGCACGCCCCATAGGCATGGGCGAGCAGCGGTGACACCTCCGGCAATAGCTCCGACCAGCCAAGAACCTAGGGTGCTAAGCCTTGGCAGGAGTGAAGGCATGACCTTTCTCCTCGGTGTCCCCCCATGCGCCACCAGATCGACGATGACCGCGATGTCCGCGACACCATCAAAGCCAGGTGCCACACTCAGGCGCAGTCTCCTGATCCTTCATTGGATTGAGCCACCCCACTGCACAATGGTCTGGGGGACCCCTAGAAGGGGCATCACAGAGGGTTCTAAGGCCGGCCCACTAGGCTTCAAGGTCGCCCAAAGCAACTAAAGGTGAGAGGGACGTTCATGGTCGGGCACCAGAGTCCTTAGCCAGGCGCCCAGAAGTGAAACTAACCGACCATTGAATGATGTCTGAGTACTGACTTAGAGCCACTCGTGGTGACCTAATGAGGGAGGCAACAAGCCCTTGAGCATCGACAAACAAGGGCTCGGGAACTATACGAGTGGCTCGGTCGGGAAGCCAAGGATCTCACCTCTAGGGGACATGACCGGGGCACAGAATGACCATAAACCCGAGGTTCTCATGAACTTACACACTAGCAGCACGGGCGTGGCAATCTTGGCCACCGAGGCCATTATCATAATAGCCCATCCCAATGAGGGACTAAGTCTCTGAGCATGACTCAAGAGCAATGGGATTACAAACGAAAGTAATTTCATTTCATTAATTGGGAACGACCCGATTACAATATACAATGGCAAAAATTGTTAGAAGATGCAAGATGTCAGCGCCGCAGCAAGGTGCTAGAGAAGGCTCGCCGGCGATTGGCCATGCAAGTGACCTGACCTCCACTGGAGGGACGGCCTTCATTGAGACTGAAGGGGGAGGTTAGGATCCCCGAGCCTAGAAGCACTATGAGCCACCCATAGGAGGGGCGGAGCACACTGAGAAGAGGCAGAGATCTCCTAGCTATAGCTTGGAGACTGGCCCAATCTTAGTTGTCGAGCCCTCCGGAGAGCACAACGTCTAGCCTGACCATGCGCTTAGATGGACGACCAGGGCGCCGAGGGTAGTAATGCAGAGCTCAGGCACCTCCAAGCCTCATTGGCGCTCAGAAGCCTACTGACGTTGCCTTGTTGCTCCCACACGCACGCCCTCACTGCCCCCGCCGCCGACATCGCGGGAGCAGCTCAAGAGCACAGGTCAGCCATCGCCCGTTCGCGCTACGATGGGCGAGCGCCGATGCCCCCGTAGAAGGCCCTAGCCACATGACTCCCTCAATCCCAAGCTATGGCTAGGGCCACACTGGAGTCCTTCCACCCTCAAAGAAGCAATCGCCCGGTGCACCAAGACAGGCTCACCTGGAGGGAAGCGTAGCACTTCATCATTGCCATCGCCACCGAAGAGATGGATCTGAGAGGAAGAGGAGAAGGGGCCAAAAGAAGGGATTGAGGATGCCGCGTCCCCTAGGGCTCCCCTTTATAGCCTAGACTATGCACTGTGAGTGGCTCCGGGACCTCCGATCAGCCATCAACGGCCTAAAGGGGCCCTGGGGAACCATCTAGGTGCCTCTCCAATCCACGCAGCACGCCTCAGGGTGGTTGCATGATGATGGTCATCCAGTAAAGGTGGAGCCAGGGAACCACTGTCTACGAGTCAAGTCCTTGCTCCACTTTCCACCATGCGTGCCGCCCACTCTGTGCATGCCTCCTCGCAGGACTAGAGGGGATCTAACTCCCCTCGGGCCCACCAGCTTTCATTGATGGCCTAAATTTGCTCCATGTGGCCTTGATGTCCCATCTCCCAAACAAAGTGGGACGGTGTGGGGGTGCACGCCATAACTCCTCCACCAGGCACTAAGCCTAGATGAAAAACTCGAAACTCGCTAGCTCGCTCGACTCGCTCGTTAATGGCTTGGCTTGAGCTCGACTCGTTTTATAATGAGCCATCTTGTTTTATAATGAGCTAGCTCGATTTATAATGAGCCAGCTCGAGTTGGCTCGTGAGCTGCTCGCGAGCCATAACGAGCCAGTCAATTCACAAGCCAACAACTAAAATTAGCTTGGCCCATATGGCCATACATCCCACGGTGTCCTTGGCCCAGGCCAATCCTGAAACCCTAAGCATATACACCACACATCCACACCACCAGCACTAGCCACTAGGCAGTCAACACTAGGCCATGGTCTTTTCCCTTTCCCCTCACGCTGTCGCACTGAAGGGTCAAGATGGCGGACTAGAGGGGGGTGAATAGTCTTTTCTAAAATTAATCGCGTCGGCTAACCGAAACAAGTGCGGAATTATAACTATCGGTCTAGCCAAGACTACACCCCTCTATCTATGTTCTCTAGCACCTTCCAAAGATACTAATCAAGCAACAAAGGTGCTGGGCTAGCTAGAGCTCACCTAACCAATGCTAGGAGCAAGGTCACACTAACCTATGCCTCTAGTACTTTAAGCAACAAGGGAGCTCCTACACATGCTAGTAAGCAAAAGCACAAAGCCAACTAAGCTCACTAGTAATGCTCAATAACAAGGCAACCAATGCCAAATTAGAGAGCGCAAATACTTAGCTACACAAACTAAGCAATGTGACTAACAAGGTTACACAAACCAAATTAGCCACGCACGGGAGCTACTTCTATGCTACACAAGCAAGAAGGTAACTAGTAAGCTACTCAAGCTAACTAATTACAAGAGCAACAACACAAGCTTAATGTATATGAAAATAATCGCAAGCTTGTGTAATGGGGATGCAAACCAACGGGAAGAACAAGGTTGACACGATGATTTTTCTCTCGAGGTTCACGTGTTTGCCAACACGCTAGTCCCCATTGTGTCGACCGCTCACTTGGTGGTTCGGCGGCTAATTAGCATCACCCGCTAAGCCCGCACGTCGGGCGCCGCAAGAACCTACCCCTTGAGTGAGGGTAGCTCAATGACATGCTTTACTAAAGTTGCTCTTCGCGACTCCTGCGGGGCGAGCACAATGCCCCTCACAAGCTCTTCTCCGGAGCGCCGCATAAGCTTCTTGCGGGCTTCGACAGAGACCACCACCCAGCCGTCTAGGAGGTGGCAACCTCCAAGAGTAATAAGCACCACCGGCTTGCAACTCGATCACCTAGTGTCACTCGATGCAACCTCACGATGCAATCGCACTAGAATCGCTCACTCACACAATCGGATGATCGCTATCAAGTATGTGTGAGATGGAGGGCTCCTAAGCACTCTTAAGCATGGACATAAAGTCCCCCAAGGTGCTCAGCACCAGCCATGGCCGAAGGCCACTTCTATTTAGAGCCCCAAGGGCTAAACTAGCCATTACCCCTTTTACTGGGCAACTATCGGGTCGACCGGACGCTCCGGTCGTGTTGACCGAACGTTGGACCTCAGCGTCCGGTCGCCCGATGACAGCCACGTGTCACCTACGTTCAATGGCATTCTTCCAAACTCAACGGTCATCTTCTAACCAGACATAGTAGCTTCAACAGACCAGACGCTAGACCCTCAGCGTCCGGTCGTTTACACTAAGGTACCGACCTTGACCGGACGCGTCCGGTCGCACGTGATCGGACGCATCCCAGCGTCCGATCATACTCCAGCTCCAGCATCACCATGCATCAGCCTGACCGGACGTGCCCTGCCAGTGTCTGGTCACTTCCCGTGCCAGCGTCCGATGCACCTAGTGAGACTCTGTATTTTCTATGTAGGGTGCTGGTGGCACCATCGGACTGTCCGCACTCTATGGGCGGGACACTCCGCTGGTGGAGTTTCTTCACCAAGTTGATCCACATCAACTCCAACTCCATCTCCTTTGTAAATGTGCCAACACCACCAAGTGTACACCATCATGTGTATGTGTGTTAGCTTTTTATAAACATTTCCCAAAGGATGTTAGCCACTCAACTTGCCACGCCACTCGATCCTAGCGATGATGCAAAGTTAGATCACTCGAGTGGCACTAGATGACCGATATGCAAACAAGTTTGCTCCTCTTGATAGAATGGCCATCTATCCTAAACCCGGTCATAAACTTCTCTACACACCTATGACCGGTGAAATGAAATGCCCTAGGTTATACCTTTGCCTTGCGCATTCCATTCCATCTCCTTCAATGTCGATGCAACACATGCACCAACATGATCAACAATGATATGATCCACTTCATATCATCACGTGATCATAT
This sequence comes from Miscanthus floridulus, assembly GCF_019320115.1. Classification (NCBI taxonomy): domain Eukaryota; kingdom Viridiplantae; phylum Streptophyta; class Magnoliopsida; order Poales; family Poaceae; genus Miscanthus; species Miscanthus floridulus. The sequence goes on along the minus strand of NC_089582.1, from coordinate 25,041,084 downwards.
TGGTTCATCGATCTTGACTTCACTTGCTTTTCACCGTTGCCTTCATCTATTGGCGCCAAGTCTTGCTCAAGCTTCACCGCCACATGGTTCATCACTCCAAAGCCTTCGACTTGCCCTTCATGCTTGCAACCGGTCCATCAAGCCAAGTCTTGTCTTGATCTTCTCCACCTTGATCACATGACTCAATGTCATGTCTCATGTGCATTTAAGCTCCTTCATCATCACATGTGTGAGCTTTGCAACATCTCCAAGCCATTTTCACCTTCATGGCATATGTTGCTCACACACATGTACCTGTGGACTAATCACCTGTGTATCTCACATAAACACAATTAGTCCACCTAAGTTGTCACTCAATTACCAAAACCAAACAAGGACCTTTCAATCTCCCCCTTTTTGGTAATTGATGACAACTCTACAAAGATATGGAAATTAAGCTCTTTTGGATTCATGGTGCTTGCCCAAGCAATTTTACCATGTGAAAATGATTTTGGACAAGTACCACAAACCCGAAATGGTAGTATTAGCTCCCCCTACATATGTGCTAGAGTATTTAATTTGAAGCTTGCACATATGCATAGATTGAAATTATAGGAGAGTAATTACTACCGAATGATGCTAAGGTGTATAGAATAAACCTTTGAAGTGGATACCAATCAGAGTTGCACCTTTAACTTCATCCTTAGCACCATGGTTAGCTAGATGTCACTTGGAAATAAAATCACTAGATACCTTGTGAGATCAACATTAAAAACAAGGTACTAACATTACTTGTAAAGCATACCAAGTGTCTAGCTATCATCCTATGTGTGCTAGTTATCAAATCATCGTTCAAGTTCTACAACTAGCATACACCACACAAGCATGCATATTTGAATTTGAAAACTTATGCAATGCAAGCAAGCACATGAATATGCACATATCAAATGCAATCAATCAAAGTTCATGAGCTTGCTCCCCCTACTTGTGTGCTTCTCTTGTCCAAGAATTTTGATCCATCTCTTTTCTTCAATGTTGCTCCCTCTTTGTCCATGTCCAACCTCTATTTCTTTTATATCTCATCTCTCCCATTGTACAATCTCTCCCCCATTCAATCAAGCTTTCATATCTTTGTACAATCTCTCCCCCTTTGTCATCAATTTCCATAAAAGGTAAGCTTCTTATTGATGCAAAGGTATACGTTTGGAGGGTCGAGATGGTTGAGGCTTGAATCTTGCATTTTTTATGGACATCACTTGATTATTGGAATGACACCATTTGTAAATACCACTTGTAGCTTGTACCACTTGTATCTTGTGTAGGGCTTCTTGAGATACCACACATAAGATTTTTGATCTTGTGATCAATTTGTGGGACACCTCCCCCTATGTGATAGCATGGGTCATCCATTTGATACACTTGAGCTCTTGTAGGTGAGGGATGCATTCTTCATTTGATGATCACTTAAAGTTGAGGATCACTTGTGGAACCATCGTCTTTCATGGTTGATACTATGTATAGATACCACTTGTAGGAAGTGAATACTTTTTGAAAGAATCTTCTAGTATGGAACCACTTGTTGAATTTTTCAATAAAAACTATTTCTTGAAGATTTGCTATCTTCATGAGTACCACTTATAGGATATCACTTGTGAGTTGATCTAGACATCACTTATGAAATCTTGATGAAATACTTGAGTCTAGATACCACTTGAAACATACAAACTAGATATCCATTTGCATTGTTGTCTTGTGCTTGTACTCTTATCACTATCATGAGCTTCTATGATTGACTTGAACTAAATTGATTTGCATAAGCTTCCAAGTCCGGTTTGAACCAATGACAAGCTTCTTCACACCTCTTGTAAGGGTTATCTTGCCAATGTTGTACTTGTCACTTGTTAGCAATCCAAATTAAGTCAAGTACTTGGGTTTACTAGCTCATGAACAAATTCATGTACTAACCACTAGATCAAGTAATCATTCAAACAATAGTGGTAGGCTATGAATTTAAACATTTCATTTGTTATGCATGATCTTATGAAGCATGTACTATATGCACTAACCACATACTAGTAAGGAATGAAATGATCATGCACATTATAATGATACCTTTGCTATGTTGGAGTAGAGGATAGTCACATAGATTCCAATTCATTACTCCAATAGCAATGTGAAGTCCAATTATAAGCTTAGTGAAGACCAATAGATACCATGTTGAATTTCATTCTTCACCCATATGAAATGAATACCACTTATGATCAAGTGCACTTTCTTGTTGTGGTTGACTTGCTTTATCTTTTGATCTTTGCTTGCATGAGAGTATCAATTTGAGAATTACCACTTGAAATATCATGATTAGCTCTCTTTTGGGTGTTGCTTGCTTTTCTTGATCAACCCTTTTGATTGCTTCAACTAAGCATCTTCAATGTTCCTCAGATCACCACTTCCATGTTAGCCTTCCAAGTACCACACTTGGTTTACCTACACATAGGCGGCAAGCCCCTACACTAGGGAGAAGTGACCTCTTTCCAAGAACCATTGTTGATACTCACTTGAAATAACTTGATTGATTGATCCAAGTGATGGACTTAACTTGGTGAGTAACCTTGATTCCTTCTTTAAGTCCTTTTCTTTCTACCAAATGATTTCCAATAGTCACTAGAACTTAACCTTCAACTTCATCTTGAGTTTGATCTTGATCTTCCAATTTGAGTACCAAATGTGTGCAAAATACACTCCACAATCAAATGCCCTTGTACTCTTTTCTTGTCATGCTTCTAGATCATCTCAAAACCAAACTTAGGTACCTCAAACACTTGTAAACATGTTTCCAACTTGAGGACATTTCAATCAAAGTGACTCCAGATCAATCCAACATTTGTCACTTTTCTGACAGGTTTTGTACCTTTCAAAGAAATAAGCATATCCACCAAAGTACAAATCCAAATACCACGAAATTTGGTGGATATGTTCTTTACTAAGTTATCTAGAAGCTTTAAAAATTTGAGCTTCATTTGACTTCTAGATTGCTGCCAAATTTCAATTCTGCCACCACTGCTATATGCTGAAAACAGCTGCACTATAGCTGACAAGAACTGCTCCAAAACCAAAGCATTTCTTATCCGATTCTTATGAAAATTGTACAGCATCTTATACCATAAGTCTAGAGCATGTACACCAATTTTTATGTCAATCCAATAAGTTTTCAATACACAAACATGGCTAAGTTCACAGCTAGCTCAGATTTTGCAATATAGGACAGATTTCAACACTTGAGCTATTCTTCATCAAATATGAATCAAACTTGAAGCTAACTTGTTTGAATACTTCCATAAGACATATATCCATTCAAATCACTTACTAAATGTCATCTCATGAATTTATCCAACACAAATCAATCCAAACTTGATTACTAAACAATTATCCATTCAATCAACTTGTAGCAAGCAACTTTGCATATTTATCCAATTCAATCAACTCATATGCACCCAAATGAAATGATCAACAAGAGATACACCTTGGTTAGCTCATGATCATCCACCTAGCAAGCTTCAACTCAATTATTTGTAAGTCATCAAATATTCCAATAAATCACCACAACTTGAATATGACACTTGTATGTTGTAGCACTTGGACTTCATTCAATTTTCATTTAGCATTGGGTTAGATATGCACTAAGCTTCAATGCTTGATTCAACATATGATGATTAATATGAACGCAATTGAATCAAGTCTCCAATGCCGATGGTACCTACAATCAATCATCCACTTTTGATGGTACCCAAACAAGTTTGGGTCCTCTCAAGTTAGGAGCAACATACTTAGGCATAGCCTTAGTATGAATAGCGGGATGTTTTGCAATTGCAACCAATGAGGTACCATTGCCATCCTTTCTAAGCACATTATTATCAACAATTGAAGTAGGCTCAGAAATATCACCTAGGGGACATGAATGTGCCATGTGTCCCATTTCCCGGCATGAGTAGCACTTTCTCTTTGATTGAGCCTTTTCTTCCTTGCTCATGTGGTGCTTCTTATTGCCTTGCCTCTCATAGATTGCTTGAGCCTTCTTCTCAAGCTTGGTAGGACACTTAGAGGCAAAGTGTCCCATATTTCCACACTTGAAGCACTTGATGTGAGCATAATCTTTCTTATCATCTTCATTCTTCCTCATTATCTTGGCATCTTGAGTTTGCATTGGATGCCTTGCCTTTCCACCCCTCCTTGTTTTCTTCTTCTTTATCATCAAATCACCACCATCTTCATGGTTGATCTTGATTTGAACTTGGGGTGTCTTCTCTTGCTCAACTTGTGGCTTTGGTTGAGGCTTCACTTGTTGCTTCACCAATTGCTTGGTTGGGCACATTGAGGTAAGATGACCCCAAGGGCGGCACTTGAAGCACTTGACATGCTTTAGCCTCTCTTCTTCTTTTATATTCTTGAGCTTCTCAATGTTTGGGCAACCATTTGTAAGGTGTCCCGCTTCATGACACCGGTAGCACATGGTATGAGAGAGCTTTCTTTGTTGTAGCTTCTTCATCTTCCTTTCTCTCTTTCTTTCGCCCTTTGTCATCTTCTTCTTGAAGCCAAGGCCACACTTGTCACCATAGTTTCTTTGAGTCTTCAATATGTGCTCAAAGGTGACTTTTGAGTTGTAGCACCTCTCTAACTTATTGCTCAATTTCTTCACTTCACTTTTGAGCTCAATGTTCTCCTTCAAAATGTTAGTCTCACAAGACATGGAAGTTGAACAAGCATCTATATGTGAAGAGCATGGCATATCTAATAAATCATCACAAGAGGTGGATACATGCTTCTTGCCTACATCATAAGGGTTAGCAATAATATGTGATTGATCAATTGACCCATGTGATGAACTCTCATTATTTTTAAGTTTCTTGGTAAACATTTTAATGAGAGAAGCATGTTGTTCTAATAATTCATCATGAGATGCAAGTAGTGTCTCATGATTCAATTTAAGCTCATCATGTGAAGATTTATAAGCATCGAGTAAGTCTTTATGTTTTTCACAAGAGTTCTTTAGAAATGAGTTTTCATTTTCTAATTTCAATGTTTTAGCTTTCTCATTTTCTAAAGACATGGTCATGCTAGCAAGTCTACTAACAAGCTCATCATATGAATCAACATGATCAACCACATTATCATTTGATACCTTGGTGTCACCTTGTGACATGAGACAATGTGGTGCAGTGGATGGGCTTGTAGTAGCATCATCATGGCTTGAGCATGAACCATCATCACCATCAAGTGTGCATGGGGTAGCATCATCACTTGCAACACTTGTGGCATCATCATCAACCTTGTTAAGTGCACTTGTAGTAGATTGATCATCATCATCATCACTTGACCATGAGGTGGAGCAATCTTCCACAATCACCAAATTGTGGTTATGCTCAACACACTCATGCACCTTCTTTTTGGGCTCATCCTCCTTCTTGAATTTGCCATCATCCCATGTGGAGGAATCACCGAAGGTTTCCTTGATGAACTCCCATATCTCACGAGCGATTCCCTTGTAGTTTACTTGCTTCATCAAATCAAAATGTAAAGCATCCAATAGAAAATAACAAGCATGTGCATCAAATTCATAGAGGACTCTTTGAACTTTGGTTAGAGTTCTATGATCCAAGACATGGGTGAGACCACTAGTGACAACCCACCAAAATTTAGGTCCCTTTGCACGAAAATGATCAAGCATGTGATTTTTTCAAAGTGCAAAGTTTGTGCCATAAAAAATGTGTGTCTCACAAACATCTAGCCCATTAGACGCCATCCTCTTGGGTCAGTGAAGACCACAAATGAGAGACCGGGCTCTGATACCACTTGAAGGGTCGAGATGGCAGACTAGAGCGGGGGTGAATAGTCTTTTCTAAAATTAATCGCGTCGGCTAACCGAAACAAGTGCGGAATTATAACTATCGGTCTAGCCAAGACTACACCCCTCTATCTATGTTCTCTAGCACCTTCCAAAGATACTAATCAAGCAACAAAGGTGCCAGGCTAGCTAAAGCTCACCTAACCAATGCTAGGAGCAAGGTCACACTAACCTATGCCTCTAGTACTTTAAGCAACAAGGGAGCTCCTACACATGCTAGTAAGCAAAAGCACAAAGCCAACTAAGCTCACTAGCAATGCTCAATAACAAGGCAACCAATGCTAAATTAGAGAGCGCAAATACTTAGCTACACAAACTAAGCAATGTGACTAACAAGGTTACACAAACCAAATTAGCCACGCATGGGAGCTACTTCTATGCTACACAAGCAAGAAGATAACTAGTAAGCTACTCAAGCTAACTAATTTCAAGAGCAACAACACAAGCTTAATGTATATGAAAATAATCGCAAGCTTGTGTAACGGGGATGCAAACCAACGGGAAGAACAAGGTTGACATGATGATTTTTCTCCCGAGGTTCACGTGTTTGCCAACACGCTAGTCCCCGTTGTGTCGACCGCTCACTTGGTGGTTCGACGGCTAATTAGCATCACCCGCTAAGCCCGCACGTCGGGCACCGCAAGAACCTACCCCTTGAGTGACGGTAGCTCAATGACACGCTTTACTAAAGTTGCTCTTCATGACTCCTATGGGGCGAGCACAATGCCCCTCACAAGCTCTACTCCGGAGCGCCGCACAAGCTTCTTGCGGGTTTCGACAGAGACCACCACCAAGCCATCTAGGAGGTGGCAACCTCCAAGAGTAATAAGCACCACCGGCTTGCAACTCGATCACCTAGTGCCACTCGATGCAACCTCACAATGCAATCGCACTAGAATCGCTCACTCACACAATCGGATGATCGCTATCAAGTATGTGTGAGATGGAGGGCTCCTAAGCACTCTCAAGCATGGACACAAAGTCCCCCAAGGTGCTCAGCACCAGCCATGGCCGAAGGTCACTTCTATTTATAGCCCCAAGGGCTAAACTAGCCGTTACCCCTTTTACTGGGCAACTGTCGGGTCGATCGGATGCTCCGGTCGTGTTGACCAGACGCTGGACCTCAGCGTCCGGTCGCCCGTTGATAGCCACATGTCACCTGTGTTCAATGGCATTCTTCCGAACTCAACGGTCATCTTCTGACTAGACGCAGTAGCTTCAACTGACCGGACGCTGGACCCTCAGCGTCCGGTCATTTACAGTAAGGTACCGACCTTGACCGGACGCGTCCAGTCGCACGTGATTGGACGCAGCCCAGCATCCGGTCATACTCCAGCTCCAGCGTCACCATGCATCAGCCTGACCGGACGCATCCTGCCAGCGTCTGGTCACTTCCAGTGCCAGCGTTCGATGCATCTAGTGAGACTCTGTATTTTCTGTGTAGGGCACTGGTGGCACCGTTGGACTGTCCGCACTCTATGGGCGGACACTCCGCCGGTGGAGTTTCTTCACCAAGTTGATCCACATCAACTCCAACTCCATCTCCTTTGTAAATGTGCCAACACCACCAAGTGTACACCACCATGTGTATGTGTGTTAGCTTTTTATAAACATTTCCCAAAGGATGTTAGCCACTCAACTTGCCACGCCACTCGATCCTAGCGACGATGCAAAGTTAGATCACTCAAGTGGCACTAGATGACCGATATGCAAACAAGTTTGCTCCTCTTGATAGAACAGCCATCTATCCTAAACTCGGTCATAAACTTCTCTACACACCTATGACCGGTGAAATGAAATGTCCTAGGTTATACCTTTGCCTTGCGCATTCCATTCCATCTCCTTCAATGTCGATGCAACACATGCACCAACATGATCAACAATGATATGATCCACTTCATATCATCACGTGATCATATTGGTTCATCGATCTTGACTTCACTTGCTTTTCACCGTTGCCTTCGTCCATCGGCGCCAAGTCTTGCTCAAGCTTCACCGCCACGTGGTTCATCACTCTAAAGCCTTCGACTTGCCCTTCACGCTTGCAACCGGTCCATCAAGCCAAGTCTTGTTTTGATCTTCTCCACCTTGATCACATGACTCAATGTCATGTCTCATGTGCATTTAAGCTCCTTGATCATCACATGTGTGTGCTTTGCAACATCTCCAAGCCATTTTCACCTTCATGGCATATGTTGCTCACACACATGTACCTGTGGACTAATCACCTGTGTATCTCACATAAACACAATTAGTCCACCTATGTTGTCACTCAATTACCAAAACCAAACAAGGACCTTTCACACGCACTGGATACACAAGCCGCCGCATGCCGCCGTTCCTCACGCGTGCAGGCACGTCACACGCAGCTCCTCTTTGGTCTCCCATCTCCGCACGCAGGATGCAGCTCGCCGGCTTGTGGGCATCTAGTTCACCCCATCCCATTCCCATCTCGAGCTGGTCATGGAGGATGAGGAAGAGTCCCCAGGGATGCTTCCTCCGGTGGCACCCAGTCTTGAATCGAGGAGCAACCGCAAGAAGATGCCGCTTCAACAGGCAATCGCGGTGGCCGTGGCCAAGGTCGAGGATCTACAGCCGTGACGTCCATTGCTCCATCGCCATTGGCCTACATATCAATAGACATGGACATGGTATGTATTTTTTTGTTCATGCTTTGATCTGTAGGATGTAGCCTAGAATTTGTGTGATTCGTGTGAATATGTACAGGAATACAGGATAATTGATTTTGATCTATAGACTATACATAGTCCAGTTGTGTAGCATAATTGATTTTTGACTACCTGTTCTATGTAGCACTTGGAACCTTTGGCGGAGGGTGAAGACCATAGAGAGAACTTTGACATGAATGCTAATATATCAGTAAGTGTGCCGATAGATGATGATGCAAGTCAGGAGGAGGTTGGAGATGATGTAAGCGTGCCGTCAAATCCTTCGAAGGCAACTAGAGGGCGGAAAGGAAAGAGGGCTGGTATTCATTTATCCCCTTCTAAGACCAAGGTAAAGAGAGGAAAGAGGGCTGGTTGTTGGAAGTATTTCAAAGAGATAAAAGTTCAATCTGAGAAGGAGTTTGGTGCTATGGTGACTAAGGCTAAGTGCAGATTCTGTCATAAGAGTTATGTATACCATCAAGGTGGAGCAGCTTCACAGCTGAACTGTCACCTTGCCCGCTGCACACAGTTTCAGAACAAGCTTGCTAAGGCTAAACGACAACTTGCTCAAGGTACACTCAACTATGTTGCAGATGATGGCTGTCTTGTTGTTAATCCTACTTAATATGACCATGAGCACACTAGAAAATTGATTGCAAACATGATAATTGTCCATGAGTATTCTTTTAGGATGGTTGAGCATAAATGGTTTAATATCTTGATGAAGTGGATGAATAGCAACTATGAATGTATTGGTAGGAAGACTATTAAAAATGAATGCATGAAAGTTTATGAATATAAGAAAGAGCAGCTACAGAAGGTTCTTAGAGAGGCTGAATCAATAAGTTTGACTACTGATTTGTGGACATCCAATCAAAATGTTCAGTACATGTGTTTGGTGGCACATTACATAGATAGTGATTGGGTTTTGCAATGCCGTGTTCTTAACTTTGTTGAGTTAGATCCTCCCCACACTGGTTTGGTGATAGCTCATGCTGTTTTTGAGTGCTTGGTGGAATGGAAAATAGAAGATAAGGTTATGTCAATCACCCTTGATAATGCTTCAAATAATGATGTTGCTACTACGAATTTGTCAGCCAAGCTGCTTGCTAGAAAGAATGGTCAGTTTGATCCCAAATATTTTCATGTTCATTGTGCTGCTCACATAGTCAATTTGGTTGTTAATGATGGTCTAGACCCAATATAAGGTCTCATAAGTGACCTAAGGAATACTGTGAAATATTTCAAGAGGTCTCCAAGTCGCCTGTACAAATTTGTAGAGGTTTGCAATGATTATGCTATTAAAGATGGAAAATGTTTGTCTCTTGATGTTAAAACAAGGTGGAACTCAACATATAAAATGCTTGACACTTGCATTGAGTATAGGTCTGCATTTGGTTATTATGCTCAAGTAGACCAGAACTATGCATGGAAACCTACAGAATCTGAATGGAACATGTATGAGAAGATTAGGCCAATTCTAGGAGAGATGGCTGGAGCAACCACTGCATTTTCAGGATCAGTTTACCCTACTACTAATGTCTTCTACCCTTACATTTTGAAAGTCAAACTTGTATTGTTAAAGGCAAAAAATTCTGAGGACCCTTATTTGAAGAAAATGGGTGCTGCAATGTTAGCCAAATTTGATAAATATTGGGAAGAGAAGAACAATGTAATGGTTATTGCTACAATCCTTGACCCTAGGTTCAAAATGAGATATATTGAGTTCTATTTTAGTCAGCTTTATGACTCCTCAAGGTGTGAACAAGAGGTTGCTGATATAAAAAAAGAGTTAGAAGAGTTGTACAAGAAGCATGAGTTGGAGCAACGCCGGAAAATGGGTGGCAGTAGCAGCTCATCAACCACTCAATCAGCCTCATCATCAAAGGAAACAACTAGCTCAATGGCTTGTCTTGTTTCAAGTGAATTTCAGTCCTTTCTAGAGTCAAGTGCTTCAGAAACTTCAAAATCTGAGTTACTTATCTACCTAGATGAAGCAAACCATCCTTTACATGATAAGAATTTTAACTTACTTCACTATTGGAAGGTGAATGCTCTTAGATTTCCTGTTGTGTTTAGTATGGCAAAGAAGTTCTTAGCTGTCCTAGCTAGCAGCGTATCATCAGAGTCCACTTTCAATTGTGGAGGCAGAATTCTTGATGACTATAGGAGTTCTTTGAAGCCAGCGACAGTTCAAGCACTAGTTTGTGCATCTAGTTGGATATGAGGTTCTAAAAGTCCTCCTATTATTCTGGTATGTTTCTTTAGTCTATTTTTCAACTCCATTTTCCCCAAAGTTTGTGTATGTAAATATGTAATGCTTAATTCTTTTACTGTTTTTATAGGGAGAAGATGGTGATGATGGTGACATTGAGAGTGTGGAGCTTCCTAGCAGTGTGGTGAAAAGCAACTAGTAAGTCTATTTTAGAATGTCTAGTAGTGTGGTGGAAATCATATTTGTATATTTGTTCTCACTTGATGTGTTGTTCACATACAGGTAACAAGATATAAAGGGGGAAGAGAACTAGGAAGTGGACTAGGGACGTGTTGGTTGCACGCCACACTGCTTTTGACTTGCTTTTGGCGTATATATATATTACCTACACTACAAACCTGATCAGTCTACCACTCAAGCTGCTGCTCATTTATTTTGCTTTGTTCTTGAGATGTCTAAATTGTATGAGTATGACTATCGTGGACTCATGGTCATGGTCATGGTCGTGGTGGGCTGCCTTTATACTTTGACGAATTGTGGATAAATTGATGGATGGATTATATTCTCCTTTGTTAAATTTATAAGTACTTTATGTTTGTTGCTCACTTGCTTTTATAATCTCCCTGTAATGTGTTTGGATGATTTGGCTCGTGAGCCAAACGAGCTAGCTCGAGTTTTTTAGCGAGCCGAGCCGAGTTGCTCTTCTAGCTCGTTTGTATAATGAGCCGAGTTGAGCCAGTATGTTAATGAGCCGAGCTATAACGAGCCAAGCTATAACAAGCCGAGCTAGCTCGATATCCAGGCTAACCAGGCACGATGGCCCAGACGCCATCAACTGCCTGCGCAAGAAGTCAATGGAAGGGACATGCCTAGAAGCCACCACTCCTACTGGTAGGAAGGCCCCACAATGGCCTTGGGGGCTGCTCCAGCTCCCCAGATGGAGCAACTTGACCCCCAATCGATGGGCGCTCGGGCGACACACCCCCAAAAACCAACCAACTCCCTGGAGTTAGGGCAGAAGCCACTAAGCAGTGGGCCCAACGAGGGCCCCTGTCCAAGGCTCGGCGCACTCCCCACACCCTGATCTATGGCCATGGAAGGTCTACCCCAGAAGGCCAGCTCAAGAGGATCAGGACCTGCTACCGCAGCCCTCAGAAGGACATGGCGCTCTAGATGATCATTTGGCCTCGAGCCAGAGCCTAGATGCTCTCAATCACCTAGACCATGGTAGGCTCCAATCAAAAAGGAGGGTGTCCCCAGACCTAAGGCCAGCAACTCCTAGACGAGTTCACTGAGCCCTTGCTTGAGTCAAAGACCTATGCGACATAGACTAACGAAGGGATCAGCACCGTCATCGCTTAGCCTCGACAGCCGAGCAACGGCCATCACATTAGAAAAAGAAGGCCCCAAGAAGGGCACATCACCCTTGTCAGCGGAAGCCATCCCCACCAAGGAGGGTTCAGTCACCAGAAGATCGAATTCAGCCCTTCATCACCATCACGCCAAGTGAGGCCACAAAGGGCTTAGGGGCTCCTAACGAGATCCTAACATATGGGTATGTTAAGCCTTGGGTCCAATGGTTCTCGAATGAAAAAGACCCCTCGACCGACCCCTCTAGGATCGCCCAGGGGCTTAGGAGCTATATCCAACGGGTACGCTCACGTGCACCCTCTGAAGAAGAAACCTGGCCAAGCCTGACTCTGCCACGACCTCCGCTTGGGGCTCGAGGACTTGCCTGAGCCCTGAGGCTCCCAATCTACGACAACACTCTGGCCTGGCCCTTGGCTCCTGCCTAGCTAAATGATGCCAGCCAAGGCCCAGGCACAAGGAGACACGCCCCGAGCTGCCGAGACTTGGGGGCTCCCCAACGCTGCCCCTTGGGCATGGCATTGCTGGCCACTTTCCTGACAATTTCATGTATAGGGCGTGACACAAGAAGACAAAGCTTCCCCATGGCCTCTAGGGGCTCAGGGGCTCCCGGGCCCATGCATCAGCCCCTAGAGCCAACCTACTTCACTGCCAAGAAGACTCTAGAAGGTCCACCTGGGGAGGTCGGTCCAAGCCGACACAGCCTGACACACAGACTGTCAGAACAGAGCAATCGGATGACGCCCAAGGCTTCTTTGGCTCCATGACACTGCCACGGTCCATAGCACATTGCTACAAGGCCCTCCTGGACTCTGGCATATGTAGACCATAGACTAGTTTCCCCCAACCACCATGTACCTAACCTATCTCGTTATATAAGGGATAAGGTCGGACAGTCGGACCTAGGAGGGGGGTGATCACAAGGAGGCAACTTAGCTCATCAAAAGACATTCCATTCCATCCTTTGGCCTTGGCTTAGCATCGAGAGCAAGGCAACCCATGGAGGGGCACTGAGAGCTCCTCCACTGCATCTTGTCGTCTTCCTCCTCTCTGATGAGGGGAACGCTCCATTGGCGGTGAGGCAACCCTAGGATTAGCGCCGAGCTAACCTCCTACCAAATCTCTCTCTACAACCCTGTTGTAACCCCTTGATTTTGGGTGCTTTTGAGTATAAGGATCATCAGCTGCTGGACGTAGGGCATCGATTGGCCCAAACCAGGATAAACCATTGTGTCCTCTCTGTGATTCTTATGTTCTTGAGTCCACCCGAGCCACCAGAGACCTGTACTCTGACACCAACTCGAACAACATGCTTACCGCGGTTCCGACCCCGTGACACTCGGCTTTTCATGCGATGGAGAAAATACCACCGTCGTATCTATTGTTAACCCATGGGTTATAGAAGTTTGAACTGCTGGTTTCCTTCCTTAGGAGGCCTCGCTATCAGTCCAACTGGCGGTGGAAGTATAACACCGCCCTGATTGACCTCTAATTGGCTAGAATATCCTTCACCCTAAACCAGGCTTGCTCCAAAACTCTTTTAGTGCCCATCTTAGGGGACCTTTGTTCCACTTTCATATAAGCATCAGCATACATCATAGCTAAACCTTTGAATTGACTCCAATCCCACACCATCTTAGCAGTAGGAAATCTCATGATAAACCTATTCTCCCCAACCTGCCTGGCATTCCACTTCCAAGAGCTAGAACTAGCAATAGTCATGAACTATTGCTCAATTTGCTTGGTAGTAGCATGACCTTCCAAAATTGAGATGACTCCAATGTTTTCTTTCTCTAGCTAGTCTTGGGCCAATACATTCCTCTATGAAAAAGAAGCTTTGGTCTTCCACTTGGGCAGCACATAGCTCAGGACCAGTATTCTAGAGCCCACACCTTTTACAATCATAAGCAGTATGGTTGTTGTAGCCACAGATTTCACACATCATCCTTCTACAATCTTTAGTCAGATGGTTGAATAACCCACATATTTCACATGCAACTTTGTTCTAAGCAGGATTAGGAGGTTTGAGAGGGGCATCAGGAGCTTCTTGAGATTTAGTACCTTCTTTTTCCATGTAGAACCTCATGATCACCACCATCCACTTGTTCCTAGACATCCCCAGCTTTACCCATAGCTTGTTCCCACTTGTCATTAGCACCCTCTTGCACCGGGGGCACTTCTGTAATAGTTTCTTGGCATCTCCATCATTTTGATCTTGATGATCCTAAACATTGTGACCCCGCCCCCTTCCTGGATCCCCCCTTCCCTAACATCTTCCTTGCCCTCCACTACCACCACCCCAGCCATAACCACCTCCTCCACCACCACCCTAGTTGTATCCTCCCCCGCCACTACCACGCCCTTGCCCATAGAAGCGGTGACCCCCTCCTTGATTCATCGTTACTCGAACAGTGTCCGCAGGCTTGGATACCACCACAGATGCAAAAGACATGGTGGGAGACCCCTTCCACAGATGGCCAACAAATTTGGTGAGGCTAGCTTTGGATTTTGGAGGGGATGGATTGAGATGCGTAGGAGAAGGAGATGGATTAGGGTTTGGAGAACTCCCAATCTGAGGTTGAAAGGGCAAAACCAAGCAATCAGGGGAGGTAAGCAACAAACGGTGAGCGGATATAGCACCTTCTCTCACCTCCCGCACACCACCATCCTGATGAACGACGCGTGTCTCAACCCCGGGCATCTACCCTAGGATCCCTGGGACAATCCTCACCTTGAGGGGTGGCTGAAACCAAGGGCGCTGATGAGTAGGGCCCATGATCACTGGACGGCTGGACTTGAAATCCTCTCATCCCACCTCCGACTCCCGCTCCTCTGGTCCACCATTGGTGGCCCATTGGAAGCCGATAGGGATCGACTTGATCTTCACTGCCTCTAGCCCAATCTCATCAAAAGGAAAAGTATCCACCACAACAATACTCTCGAACTTTTCTTATGACAAATCGATTGGGGACTCGGCCCTTTTTGGCTTACTATGCCACCAAATGCTCTTGCGATCATCCGAAATGAACTCGTGAACACCTCAGAATCGACGTCCCCCACCCGAATGGCGCCTAGATTCCTATTGGTATTTCTAAACGTTTATAGAAAGAATCCGTAAGCGTACGGAATTACTGTTGTAGCTTTCACCTAGAAGTATTCAGTGTATCGTATTTCCATAGGGAGTGAAGGTATTTCTTCTAGCCAATTCGTCCAAGGACAACACAAGGATAGCTGATAAGGGTGGAGAAGGATTCATATGGCTTAGGATCTAAGGATAGATAAACTCTACTTATACTTGCTTACTTCGGGCACCGGATCGCACCTGGTCTGCCAGGTGATGCCGGCCTTCTAGCTCTACACTGTACCCAAACATGGGGGATCACAAGGGACGGACAGGGCTATCACCACTTGCCGCCAACCCCTCAACCATGGGTTACGAGGAAAACGAAGGTAGCCTCTAGCCTAGACACCACGTCTATGCCATCGACTACTACTCTAGCGTCCATGTAGGGTTATCCATCTTCATTAGGGCCCTCTACTAGAGCATCCACCATGGGGATGGATGACAAACCCACAAGTAAATATGAGTATAGATTAACTAATCAAAAGACTTTTATGACCAAAGGAACCACGAACACTTACTAAGATACCCATTGAGGTACAAAGCCGGTGTTTGTTGAGGTACAAGTGGGGGAAGGTTACCGACAAGCTCGTCACTTCTTCCTTGAACTCTCCCTCACATCTCTCCCTACTAAGTTGCTTGAGCTAGCTAGGGCCTAGGCCATGGAGTGGAGATGCTCTTGCTCTTGCTTTGCTCTTTCTTATCTTGTGTGTTGTTGAAATGAGGAGAGGGGAGCCTCCTTTTATAGGTGGAGAGGAGGGGGCTCTTTGAATAATGCCTCATCCCCTCATGGAAAGTGCAAACCGACCTCAAAATACGTTGAACCTGGTCGGGCACCTACATAGCCATTATTACAACGTCGGTGGGAAGCTACCTGCCAAAAATAGGGCTGAAAGGGGCCGATTGGGGTGATGCCGCACCAGTGGTGTGGCCGCACCACCACTGAGCCCAAACGCGCCCATTTTTGGTGAGCGAGCTCCTTTGGGCTTCTTAACTTGGCCCATGGTGGTGTTCTGCGAAGTTGAGATTGTTTGGTTGGAATTTGGCCTTGTTCTCCATTCCTTCGAGCCCTAATTATGCCTGTAAGTGGGCTATCTCCCCTTTGGCTCATGTCGGATGTCTACAATGTTGCATTTCTTGTATACTTTAGACTCTTTTCCTATGTAATCCTGACATGTCCTCCTGCAAAATGAATAATCACCAAAACTTGTGGAAATGATTAGTTTTAAGTCCTATTTCTAAGTTTGGTGACCATTTGTGTAGATTTTATGTGAGAATTGGCGGTTAGAAATAGGAGTTGAGGACCGCCAACAACTCCCCCACACTTAGCCCTTTGCTCGCCCTTGATATGACATCTGCATACATGTTATTCCAAGCTTCACCTGCACTTCTGAACTTTGGAGTGTCTACCACATTATCTTGGTTAATTGAATAATGGAACAACATAGATTCAGATCCCCTTGCATCAATCAATACAGAAACTTGGGTTTTTCAATTGATTTTTGAAAATGTAAACATAGCTTAGCTCTTCAAATGATTCTCTTAGATCGCTCATATATGTGTTTGGTTCCTCACCAAGGCACATCATAGTGTTGCCTTTTTTCTTTTCCTACTTCTAAAAGCTTATATGGATCTTTGGGTAGGGAAAGATATGATGGCATACTTACTCTGCATATTTTGTTGAGTCAAAGCTTGGATCCAAGGAGAAAGATGTCATACCCTTAGATCAAGAAGTGCAAGTGTGTGGATAAAACATTTATAAATCTATACTATACTCCTTTTGTATGAGTGATCTCTCTCTAGCTTTTCATTTTGAGACATGGCTATCATTTCAATTTTTTCTCTTTTTATGAGCCTTCATGTGCTCATCTTTTTTTCAATACCTTGGGACCTTTATGTGTCCCTATATTTATGTATTTTTCTTCTTGGACCTTCATGTGTTCATATTTTTTTCTTTTTCATACTTTTACATAGCCCATGTCTCTTAAACCACATATTGAGAGAGATCAATATCTTGTGAAACATGGAGTATTTTTCTAATAAACATTTTTTTGTCTACTCCTAGTGTAGGAGCAGAATTTTGGATGGATGGAGGCATGTTTTAGCGTATTCCGAGTGTAGGAATAGCTTATGTATGTGGGTGTACGTGATCTTGATCTTGGGGACATGATAACTTTCTCGACAAGGGTCAATAAGACTTGACAAAACTCACTGCAGGAATAAGTAGCATAATTTTGGAGGCTTTAAGCTCTAAACACTAGATATGGCTTTGGTAGGTATTTGAACATCATTGAGGAGCATGCTATTTGAATTTTGATTTTGTAAAATAAATCTCAAGTTCTTTGCATAAAAGAGCAAGGTTCAGTTTCATCCTACTATATCACATATTCCAATTACTTAGATAACATGGGGTCCCTATGATAAGTTGTCCACAAGTTTAGGAATATTAGTGAGGAATAAAAAGTATGCAAATTTTATCAAAGGATAGCATAGAGATGAAGCATCATTGCATTTTTGAATTTGTTCAATTTTTAATTTCAAAATTTGGGAGAGTTGTGGGGATAATTGCACAAACCATCGTTGCAGAGGAGGGAGTTGAAGGATTCAGATGTGGTTTCGCTAGACCTGAGATTTAGCCAATCCTCTCTGGAACTTTTTGTCTTGTCCTTCTTTCATGATGAATCATTTGATGGTCGTGCAACGTGTTGGTGGGAGATCTTTAAATGTGTGTTAGTTGTGCCTGAAGATCTCCCCCACACTTATTCTTGTACCTGTTTTATTTGATAAAGAAACAAAAACAAAGGAAATAACAAAGGCTCTACCGGTTTGAACAACGGGAAGCCTAATTTTCATTATTATTATTATTATATATAATTTTTTATTATTTATTATTAGTATTATTATTATATATTAATCTATTATCTTTATTTATTTATTTTTTATTATTATTTTTTATTTTTTCACCAGACTTTGTATACTCAAGCAAGGCTAAGGTAAAATTGTAGTGTAATTCTAACCTTGATTTATCTCCATCATGCATTACCTCTATTGTTTACGAAAATAATTACTCGAGTTCATTAACCAAAATTAAACACCATGTTTAAATTTGATTAAAGAAGGCTATTTTAACCTAAGCACCATGCTTAATTTAAAAAGCCTATGGATGTACCACGTGTGAACACCCAAACCAGAGCACATGACATAAACAACCGAGGCATGAATGTGTATGATCTCATGGAGACAAATATGAATAAGGGAGTTAGTGAACATTTTATTTACCTTTACATATTTGAGTGTTTTTACCGGCAGCATATGTGGATGATGTTTGAAACTGCTGCAGCGGTGACTTGATCGCACATGGTCCTTCTTAGGCGAGTAACAAGGCCTAGGCCACACACACAAATAGTGTGCATAGACCATGGGCCTTGGTGGTAGTGGCAAAGGTCTAGAATAGGAGCGCCCATCTTACGGCTCCTTTTCTTTCTCTTTTTTTTATATATCATTTTCTTTTTCTCTCTCTTTTTTTATTTTTCATATATATATCATATTTTCTTTTTTCTCTCTCTTTTTTAGCAAGATAGATCTGTCATCGTCATTTTTCTTTTTAACCAAGGTGACCTTTGGTGTGGATGGAACATGTGGCGAGGTTCTCACCATCCCCCCCCCCCCACACACACTTGGACTTTTGTGTAAAAGCCAAGTGTGTAGTGTTGGGGTCTCCTCTTGAGTGTGTTCCATCTCCAAAGGGCATCACGGCGTTTTAGTTTGATGCAGCTCTCATGTTTTCAGGCATCGTATGTCCCTATTTTTCTTGATCTTCACCTAAAAGGGTTAGCAAACAAGAATATCCGAAGGTGCATACTCTCCTGATAACATGTTCTTGCTTTTATTGAAAAGGAAAGTTATGTTTTTTAATCATTATTATTATGTATATATTTTTTATGGTGATAATCCGGGGTATCTCCCGGTAATGCTTTGTTTATGGTCACAAACTCGACCTTGGGAACTTTATCTTGCAGCTATCAATGGTGGTATAGTTCTTAGCTTTACTATCAAACATTTAGCATTAATGTTCAAGCTATAAGGTTAGTACCACAGTGCTGCTACGGGATTTGCAAAACTTATCATAAACAAAAGCATCCACAACCATCATCCTGAAAAGTTTGCAAACGAGGATAAGGAGGAGGTTATGGTCCTCTTGGAAGCACCGGGTACTAAGCAACATGTCCATGCCATAGAAGTTATCGTTCTTGAGAAACATATCGTGTAAGATCAGCGTCGAATCTCAACCATTATCGAGAACAACGTCAAGATGGCTAGAGGGACATGGCTTGGGTTTGAGTGAGGGTGATGGTATACGTTCTGTTTCATAAGCAAGCTTAGGTGAAATGAACGGAGATACAAACTTCACCTCCTCGAACGGGTCATGGGTAAGATGCTGCTTCGCCATTGGATTTACTGGGCAAGAGGTACGAGTCGCAAAAGTAGTTTTTCCCACACTTTCGTCAAGGCTCCCATGGGAAGATTTTTCTTGGATAAGATTTTCCAAAGGGTAGCCTATGAGAATATCAAACTCAAGGATGGCATAGATATGGAAGTCAATGAGAACCTCGATTTTGTCAATTATGACTGGTATGGCCCTGGCGATCCCACAACATTCAAAGATGAGTCCCGAGGAACTATTGAAAAGTTTGTTTGTCGAGACTAGCGGCATTTTACCCAAACGGGCTTCCACAAGGAATTCTGACATGATACTAGTTCCGATTGTGGGGTTGCGTAGGGCGTATATGTTTATTCCCTTTAACGAACAAGGCATGGCCGTGGAAGGTGAAAGAATCTAAATTGCTTCAGAAGAACGTTTCACTTCCATTAACCATTCCTTTGATAGTTCCACTCTAGGGGAAACTTCCTTTATGTGCTTTTTGTGCCATGATAACTTCGAGGTATTGCCATAATCCTCGAATTTGGTAGGGAACTCCGAAGGATGAATTATTCTTTCCTTCGGTGTTCGTGGTTCGAGTGAGGGCTCAAGAGTCGAACCTAGCGATGGTATGTGTTTGGTCTTGACCGATGAGTACTCCTCAACACTCGACATGACTTTCGCCTAGAGGGGTTTGGTTCTTATGACGGAAGAAGTGTGTCTGTCTATGAAGTTTTCAAGGAATTCTACTTGTTCCATCATAGGTTTGTGCGTGAAATGATCTCCCGCGGTCACATCTTGGCATAGGTCAGCATCTATGTCGTGACCCAAACAAAAGGGATGCAAAATCACACCATCAGGTAAAGATAAATCTAGGCCAGCTTGTATTAACATTGAAAATCAGGCCTAGGCTGCACCTATAGACTCCTTGCACTGTTCAAAGTCGAGGATTGCCCTTGGTAGAGAGCCGATAAGGGACATGGGGAAAAATGTAAGACAAAACTTGTCTTTAAGTTCATCCTAGTCCCCATTCATACTTTCTACAGCAAATGTATACCATTGTTTCGCCTTCCTTGTGAGAGAGAAAGGAAACAAGTTCCACTTTAGAGTCTCTTGTGTCATGCCCGAGATGCTCAGGCATGAACTCATTTCCTCGAATGCTAGCAGGTGATGGCAAGGGTTTTCACAATCGTGCCCTAAGAAGGGTTATGCTTGAACCATAGCTTTTAAATTGGGGTGGAGTTCACAGCCAGATGAATGGGTTGGTTTTGAAACAGTGTTGGCTCAAGTCACTCCCCCTTTGAAGCGGACAGATTTGAATTTGAAGTTGGCTTCATGATAGAAAAGATAAAAGAAAACTATTTTGTTTTTTATAAAAAGGATACAAATACGAGGACGAACTAGGTTTGAAGAAAATACAGCAACCGTTCCCCGGCAACGGCGACAGAAAGCTTGTTGGTATTTCTTAACGTTTACAGAAAGAATCCACAAGCGTACAAAATTACCGTTGTAGCTTTCACCCGGAAGTATTCAGGGTATCGTATTTCCACATGGAACAGAGGTATTTCTTCTAGCTAATTCGTCCAAGGACAACACAAAGATAGTTGATAATGGTAGAGAAGGATTCCTATGGCTTAAAGTCTAAGGATAGATAAACTCTACTTATACTTGCTTACTTCGGGCACCGGATCGCACCTGGTCTGCCAGGTGATGCCGGCCTCCAGCTCTACGCCGTACCCAAATGTGGGGGATTACAACGAATGGACAGAGCTGTCACCACCTGCCGCCTACCCTCAACCATGGGGTACGAGGCAAATGAAGGTAGCCTCTAGCCTAGACACCACGTCTATGCTATCGACTGCTACTCAAGCGTCCGCGTAGGGTTATCCGTCTTTATCAGGGCCCTCTACTAGAGCATCCACCATGGGGATGGACGATGAACCCACAAGAAAATATGAGTATAGAGACTTTTATGACCAAAGGAACCACGAACACTCACTAAGAAACCCATTGAGGTACAAAGCCGGTGTTCGTCGAGGTACAAGCGAGGGAGGTTACTGACAAGACCGGTACTTCTTCCCCGAACTCTCCCTCACATCTCTCCCTACTAAGTTGCTAGAGCTAGCTAGGGCCTAGGCCCATGGAATGGAGATGCTCTTGCTCTTTCTTATCTTGTGTGTTGTTGAAATGAGGAGAGGGGAGCCTCCTTTTATAGGTGGAGAGGAGGGGGCCTTTTGAATAATGCCTCATTCCCTCATGGAAAGTGCAAACAGACATCAAGATACGTTGAACCTGGCCGGGCACCTACATAAGCCGTTATTGCAACATCGGTAGGAAGCTACCTGCCAAAAATGGGGCCGAAAGGGGCCTGATTGGGGTGCGAACGCACCGCCACTAAGCCCAAACGCCCCCTTTTTGGCTGAGCGAGCTCTTTTGGGCTTCTTGACTTGGCCCATGGTGGTGTTCTGCGAAGTTGAGATGGTTTGGTTGGAATTTGGCCTTGTTCTCCATTCCTTCGGGCCCTGATTTTGCTGGTAAGTGGGCTATCTCCCCTTTGGCTCATGTCGGATGTCTACAATGTTGCATTTCTTGTATACTTTAGGCTCTTTTCCTATGTAATCCTGACATGTCCTCCTGCAAATAAATAATCACCAAAACTTGTGGAAATGATTAGTTTTAAGTTCTATTTCTAAGTTTGGTGACCATTTGTGCAGATTTTATGTGAGAATTGGCGGTTAGAAATAGGAGTTAAGGACCACCAACAATTCCCCACCACCTTCCAACCCTTAGGCAAGTTCCGACCAGTGGAGGGCACCGAGGGGGAAGTCACCGAAGGAGGAGGATTGGTGGCGGAGAGCGCCGGAGCAGGAGGCGTAGGCCGAGGCCAGATCTAATGCCACCTTCATCCCCGACAACTACTATGGCTACTGGACGACACCAGCGCCAACACGTTGCTGGCTAAGGACGATCTCCACAATGACTTCTCTAGCTGTTGGTCCATCTCGTGTGATTTTTGGCAGCGGTAGTTCAGTTGAGCAAGAAAAAAAATGATTCTTTATCTTTTGGGGAACGACGCTTGAACTTGCGCCGCTCTTAATTTCTGTGACATCGCTGTAAGTGAGCCTCACGTGCCACAACGTTAGGAGTGATGCCCTGATGATGTTCTCTCTAGGCATCACCGCAATCACACTGTGGACCTTAGGCCGTCCACAGCATGGAGTGATGCCTCAAAGTAATCGGGACCCATGGACAAGATTTTGGCATCACTCCGGGAAGGCTAGTGTGCCAGTAATGCAGCATCACTCGCAGGCCCACACGATATATTAAAAAAAGCAAAGCTGCCGCTTGTTCTTTGTTTCGTGGTGAGTGGCAATCAGGACTCTAGCGTAAAAAAACATTTTTTAACGTAGATGGCATCGGGGCTCCCACTTCTTTTAGCGTGGGCATCGGTAGATGCAGAGTGGTGCCTAAACCTTCTCTGTATATTATGAGTGTCACTTTAGCTACACACTGCGGAAGGTCTTAGAGCATCCACTTCCCTTATCTACAAGAATGCATTCCTACATTTAGACATGAACAACACATTCCATCGTCGCAAAAATAAAGAACAAAGCATTCCTTTATTCCAAAAATGTCCCTACATTTAGACATAAACCACTTGACCATCAGCCGCAAAAAATAGTCTATGATCTTCAAAGCATCGAACGGGCCATGGGTCCTTTATAAAGTCGCTTCATCTTAATGCAAGTTGATGACACTATGTCGCCTCAAGATTCTCCTCGGGTTTTGATCTAAACCACTCTATCCACAGTTTTTAGGTTGCTACTGTCGAATATATATTAAAGTAAGGCTCCTTTGCCCATCATTTTAAACTATTTTCTGCCACTAACCCTCTAACAACTTTGGGGTGATGAGATTCCTTCGTTTGATGCCTCACATGAGCGTTTTTTATTTATTATTTTTTTTCTTGAAATGGTCCAACGCGCACTGGGTGAGCTTGCTTTCGTTTGATAGTGAAAGCTTTGAGGCGAAAGATTCCTTCTAGTCTAGGACTAGGAGTATACTTTATTTTGAATAGCCATCTTCTTCGAGTTGGCTTGGGCCTTGATAAGACTGCATCCGCTCTGGGTTGCCAGCTTCGACGGCCAAGAAATTTGGAGGGCCGAGAGGTAGGGAGGATGGACACCACCATCCTGACGGTGCTGAACAAGATCGGCGAGATCGGGCGGTTTGCTGTGGGGGAGTACCAGAGCCTGCAGGATGTAGGCAGGCAAGTGGAGGATCTCCGGTCCGCGCTTGAGATTTGGATGGCTTGGATCCAAAAGATGGATGAGGGGAACGTCACCAAGCACGACGAACTGGTGAGTGTGCAGATGAAACCAATCCGTGGCGCTGTGTACTACTCGAGACCTGGGTTGGAGTCCCGGGAAGGAGGATGCTCATGCGTTCCCTGCTTCCCCTTGTCGGAGGTACCTCTTCGACGTGCCTTGCGTGGACAGATCCAAGAGCTTCTCGTCCGCCTGGAGGAGCCCAAGAAGGGAGATAGTTTGTTCGACATGCAACCCAGAATGGTTACGCAGGCAAACAATATCGAAGGCTTTGACAAACCAA
Source organism: Miscanthus floridulus (assembly GCF_019320115.1). Lineage (NCBI taxonomy): Eukaryota > Viridiplantae > Streptophyta > Magnoliopsida > Poales > Poaceae > Miscanthus > Miscanthus floridulus. The sequence goes on along the minus strand of NC_089582.1, from coordinate 25,016,802 downwards.
CCATGGGAACGCTTGCAGTCCAACAACTAAGGTACATTACATTTTATCTAGCTTTTCCCTCAAGCCGGTTTTTCTAGGGTTTGCTCAATTTCGGCCATAATGATCCAAATTTGATTATTTTTTTCTTGTATTCAATTTACAAACTCAACCGCAATTCCCTGTGATCGTTTTCTTGCTATCAACACTAACTAGTAGAACTGTAGAAGTCAACACCCGAGCTTGATATTGAAAATCTGTTATTTTGTCACTATATTCTTCATGTATTTTTTAAGAGGTTTGTTACTGTGCTCTCGCTAGGTAATTATTGTCCGCTGTTGATGATGCAATTAATGAGGTCCTGTTTGATTCAAGAGCTAATCACTGACTAGCTAAAAATTAGCCTAAATTAGCTCTAGTGCATCCAAATAGGGGACTAATAGATGAACTAATTTTTTATACAAACTAGTAGACATGCACGTATGACCTATCAAAAAAATCTTTCTAATCAAACAATAATAATAACAATGAAACTTTGGAGAAGTCAACATATATCATATAAAAAATAAGCATAATTATCAAAATCGTGATTCTATTGTTGAGTCCAGTTTATAATTCTATTTCGCCTATATGTTCCTCTTCAAACATTTATCACGGCAACGTAGTAGTGACTTAGGGCCCGTTTGGCACGGCTTTGGCTCGTGAAAAAACAGCTCTGGCTCTGGCTCATATGGAAAAGCAGTTTTTTCTGGCTCTGGCTTATTTGTACGAAAACGTTTGGCAAAACGGCTTCTCCTAGTTGTAAAGAAGATGTCAAATGTCCAAAATACTGTTATATTTTTTCTCTTTTTTCTTTTTTCTTTTTTCTCTTCATTTTTCTTTTCTTTTTCTTTCTTTTTTTTCTTTTTCTTTCCTTCTCCCCTTCTTTTCTTCTCCTTATCCGAACGGCCACACTCCTTATCCTGTCACCCACTCCCTCCCTCCTCTCTCTCTCTCTCTCTCTCTCTCTCTCTCTCTCTCTCTGGCGTAGCAGGAGGCTGGCGGGGGAGCTCGAGGCCGGCGGTGGGGCGGAGCAGGGAGGGGCCGGCAGTGGGGCGGAGCTGGAGCTCGAGGCCGGCGTGGCGGAGCAGGGAGCCGGCGGTGGGGCGGAGCTCGAGGCCGGTAGAGCGGTGCAGGGAGATCGAAGCCGCGCGGGGCGGAGGTCGAGGCCGGCGCGGCGGCGGCCGTCGGCGCGCGGCGTCGAGGAGGAGAGCAAGCCGGGGACAAGGATGGAAAGTGTGGAGGAGGAGCCGGAATAAGCCACTTTTTTAGCTTCTGGCGGGCGGAGGAACTGTCTCACCGCATTTTGTGGGGCTTTTGCTGGCTCTCGGTCGCAAGCCGTTTCGGACTCGAGCGTTTGGCACGGCTTCATCAAAAGCCGCTCTAGAAGCTGCTCGATGAGCCGTGCCAAAGGGCCCCTTAGTGAGACAAGGGTGTTTTTGGCATGACTTCACGTCCGCACGCTTCTTCGCCGGAGCAGCAAATCGTGGCTTCACGTCCGCACGTGAGAAGGGTTCCAGCTCCTCCGAACGCGCAGAAGTGCTTGTCCTACGTCTCCGGTGCCGAATCTGTTGGTGGAACCAGAGACAAAGCACCACCAAACAGACTGAAAGTATTTGAGCACATTCTCACATCCATATCAACGTAAATACTCCAGTCCATAGCTAGGAAGAGAACATCAGAAATCAGTCACATATGAGCTTCAGCATGGATAAAATGGTTATTAGAAATCAGCAAGGCCACTGCAAGCCGAAAGTTTCAGTGGCATTTGGATTATATTGCTATATGAATGTGGTACAACAATGGAAAACTATGGGTTATCAGCATTTAAATTTTGAATAGCTACATAGGGAAAACCTCTAGCCAAAAATACAAAACATAATTGATACATCCTTCACTCCTACATGAGGATGTCTTCCATGTAGTAATAACCAGGAAGAATATATCACTGTTGCTTATCCTCAGATGTGCAAAATCAATTTCCATAATGATCAATTATGGCATGTGAGCAATATTTCTATTCATGGCTGCATCATAAAACTTTTCTAACAAGATTAAAGGATCACACATACTAAGAAGTCGAGGGAAGAATAAAGAGAAAAAACATCCTTGCTATAAAATACATGTTCCATTCAAATACGAAATTGCAAGATGGGAAAAATCACCTGTCAGAAAATTGCCCTCCACCTGCGATTTCAGTCAATTTGGCCATTTTCGTCCACCTGAAGTAGTGGTGAACAGGGCCATAGTCGTTTTCTTCTAAACACGCCATCTGCCCCCTCGCGCTTTTGCCCCGCCGCCGCCGCCGCTTGCCTGCTCGCAGGTCGCAGCCACAGCCCCCTCCTACTCAAAGTCGTCTTCACACATCTGGTAATAAAGGTCGCCGCTGGACGCGCCCACCTGACCGAGGTCGCTGTCACTTCTGTTCGGAGCTCGCCGCTGGACGCGTGGTCGCCACCCCTGAAGAGAAGGGACTGGCAGACCAGGGACCAGGCTAACCAGCGCCCACAATGGCACAATCCGCTCACTCAGCTCTGTGCATCCAGCCGAGAAATGAGTGGAAGGTGTGCCGGCAAGGAGGGGGGTTGACGGCCGTCGCCGCAGCCGAGAGGACAACGATTCCATCGCCACTGAATCCAGTAGGTCGAGCTTGCATTGTTTCGGTTCGGTGGATTTAGATAAACCATGTGTGCAGGTACATTTATGTCCTTTAAAATAAATTTGTAACTAGTTCCTGGTCCACTAATTTATGATTTCGATCCACAACTTAAGTTCTTTTTAGTTGGTGCAAGCGGTAGAGTCTTTCTGTGACCGGAAGGTCCTGGCTTCGAGTCGTGGTCTCCTCGCATTGCACATACGAGGGTAAGGCTGGCCACTGACATCCTTCCCCAGATTCCGCACAGAGCGGGAGCTCTCTGCACTGGGTACGTCCTTTGTTAGATCTTGTCGGCCTGGTGCAAGCGGTAGAGTCTTACCGCCTGTGATAGGAAGGTCCCGGGTTCGAGTCGCGGTCTCCTCGCATTACACAGGCAAGGGTAAGGCTTGCCATTGACATCCTTCTCCAGATCCCGCGCGGGAGCTCCCTTTTTTAGATCTTGCCAGATGAATGGTTGTCATTTTTTCCAAGTGCTGTAAAATTTCTTATTTTGGAATCCTGAAAAGTTTAAAATTTTATTACGATGCTTGACAGTAGGTGTAACAATCCAAAAATCCACATACCAAAAATCACAACTACAAAATTTTTGTTGTTGTTACCCCATGCAATGTTGAGTGACATCTGTAGGAGCCAACCCTAGGTGTTGCATTAGTTGTAATCCAACTAAACAATTTCATGAGCATGGCATGCCATTTGTTAATCATGTTTATTTAAATACTGACAAATAAAACATAGCATACATTGTTAACTCACAAGGTGATTTGGATTTTCATTTGTTTTATGTAATGCCTAACAACTCCCTTAAAGAAATAAACCATAAAGTAATTATTACTCAAACCAAAGAATAAATGTTTAAAGAGAAAACTAATTCTATTTTTGTATAACAAAACTACACCTATTTTTGTTATACAAAATAGCTAAATAAAATTCCTAATATATATATAAAAGAGAATGTTGTGGGCCTCATATCTAAAAACTCCAATGAATAAGGTACACCAATTTTGAATTCAAATTCCAAATCAATTTGAATTTAAACAAAGGAGAAGAAAAATAAAACAAAAAAGGGAAAAGAAAAGGAGCTCGGCCCGCCAGCGCGCAGCAGCAGCCAGCCAGCCCAGCTTGCGCGCGCAGCAGCAGGCCGGCCCAACTCGCGCGGCCAGCCCAGCGCGCTGCTCACGCCCGCACGCCTCCCCGCTTCGCTTGCTGCTTTCACTGCCTGCCGGGCCCCACCTGTCGGCTTTCCTATTCATCTTCTTCGCACCCACGCATCAACCGCCCGCGCGACCGGAGGCCGATAGCGTTGGCAGGAGCGAGCCAGGGGGTCACGCCCAGGGCATGGCCCTTGTTCCTCCTTGCGGCGCGCTCACGCAACCTCATGCCACCGTCGGATGCGTCGCGCGCCTTCCCACCGCACGATGCCGATCGCCATTGGAGGCATGGAGCTCGGCTATAAAAAGACCCCGGAGCCTTAGCCTCTCCCACTCAACCACGCCGCCGCCGTGCGGTATCCGCCAGACCACTCAGCACGAGGGCCGAGGGGAGGAGAGGAACAAGGAGGGCGGAGCCGCTACCGAGAGGAGGACCAGGAGCACACCGGAGCTCGGAGCGCCGCCGCGGATCAAGTCGGAGCGTACCGCGAGCCGGCGCCGTCGTGATCGTCACTGCGTCAACCACACGCTGCATCGCCTAGCCTCGCCGAGCACAGCGATGGAGCACCTTGCTGAGACCTCCCCCCAGCCAACCGGCACGAGCTCGCCGCCGTTGAGACCCTGCCTTGCCTCTGTGCACTCGGCCAGCCACCACCGGAGGCCGCCGGGGCAGCACAAGAGCACTGATGTGCCCGCAATGGCTTCGTGAAGCTCACACGCACCATCGAGACGCCTCTCTGAGGCCATAGCCACCTCACCGCCACCGCCGTCATGCTCGTAAGACCGCCGCCGGGGCTGGCACTCTACGGGACCCCGCACGCCACGATAACCCCACCAACGAGGATGCCGAGGCTCGGCGGAGCTTTCACCCACATTAATCGCGCACCAGCGCCGCTAGCGAGGCTCACCGAGCGCTCGCCGCCGGCGTGTAAGCCGCCGTGGGAGAACAGAGGAAAGGGGTGAGATGGGCAGCGCAGCCCTGCACTCGGTCCACCGTGAACCAGACGAGGGAGACAGTAGTGTGGACACGGTCCACCACAGACTGTGTCTGCGGTCCATGGGCCTTGACTACACCATCCACCGTGGACCACGAGCCGTGGACTCGAGCCCTACCCGAAACCCAGAAGGCGACGTGGCACTCTATGACGAGGCCACGTGGCGGGCTGAGCCTAGCCCATACCCAGGCCCAATCGGCCCAGTTCGGACCCGGTCCGTGTTGACCATTGACCGGTCAACGTTGATGGTTGACCTGGCCCCACATGTTAGTGTCATAGAGACTCGGGACCCACATGTCGGTAAGTGACGTCATACTTACGTCATGACAACGTCACGCGGGTCCCACCTATCAGTAACAACAGAGCTGGGGTGACATCATGCTGACGTCATGATGACATCAGCTGCTGACGTCAGCAACCCTAGCCCCACACGTCAGTGACTATGAACCGTTGACCGTTGACTCGCCTATTGACTTGGCGTTGACTTTGACCAGACCCATAGGTCAGTGACCCAAGAGCCTCTGGCCCCACCTGTCAGGAACGATGACGTTGATGACGTCATGCTGACGTCAAGATGACGTCAGCAGGAACCCCACTTGTCAGCTCAGAGCCGAGCTGCTGACGTCAGCATGCCACGTGGACCAATCATAGCGTGACACGTGTTAGCTCAGGATTAATTCAGCCTTTTCCCATTTTCAGAAATGATTAAAACTTCAGAAATTCATAACTAATTCATACGACCTCAGAAAAATACGAAACTAGGACCAAAATTCATCTAAAATCGAGCTTTACGCAATGAACCCATGTTTGAGTGCATTTGGCTCTTTTGAATTTTCATTGCTTCTTTGTGCTATTCTCTAGACGTCGCTAACGCGACTATAATTTGATTGTACGCAGACTCGAAGGAGAACCAGACGGACGAGGATCGTGAGTACCGTGAGGAAAACAGAGACAACTACACTGAAGGTGCCACATCCCACCCAACCTCGTAGCACCTATTACGCATGGCTAATATAGAGCTGCTATTGCTTTACTTTATTGTTGTAATCACACTATGATAGGACTTGCATGGTAGTATGCTTTCTTGATGGCCTTTACCTTTACGCAACCTTACCCCTACTCACCCTGCTATTAGGCTAGACACACGCTTGCTGCTATATTTCATTGCTTATTACTTCTACTACGCTTGTACTACATTGATGCATGGTGGAAACTGGTGTTATCTGGACTATGGGGAGAGTGCTGCGTGTGTGATTTGGGTGCGTGGAGGGTGAGGGTTGTGTCGACCAAGTTGGAGTAAATGACGAGCCTGGGGCAAGTCTTGCCATGGGGTGCTACCTGGGCACCCCTAGAAGGGATACCTATGGTGGGTAAATGGTATACGTGGTGGTCCTGGGTGTGAACCTGTGATGGGAGGAGCCCAGGATGGAGGTGCTGTGGTGGCACGATAAATGGAAACCCTGATGAAGACATTCTGGCTTGGTCATCCCTAAGGACTTACTAGTACTCAGATTCACCAGGAAGCCTTACGTACCACTCGCCCTATATGGTGCGGGACGACCGAACTACTTGATAGGATATTGCCACTACTACTAGGTTGATAGCGGACAGTGTAAGGAGGTACGGGGTGCGGAGGAATCCCCCACACCCTTCCGAGACTTCATGGAGACCTTGTGGACCCGGCTCATGACTCACAGTTTCAGCTACCCCAGACTAGACTTGGGGCGAACTAGGGCTGAATGGTAGAGTGGCATTATCCTAGGCTAGCAAGCGGCCGGAATCAGCCCAGTTGATGACGGTCAGCGAAGAAGGCAGATCTTGTGGTTATGTGAAACCTCTACAGAGTGTATGGTTGATCGATCGATACATGTGCTGACTAGTCGGCTATGGACCTTTCCTGGGTTTCGCTTAAACTAGATAGCGAGATGAGTCCTTCTCTTCTTCCCCTGGAAGTGAGTGTTCGGACATAGCCAGGGGCTACGGGCCTTGAGACAGTGCTGAGAGAGAGTTGGCCTATCGACTGAGCGATGGTATGGTTGTGATGTGGTGATGGTGTGGAGATGGTGGTAAATCGATCCCAGGATCGAAACCTGGCTCTAGACGGAAATGGGGTGGAATGGGTGTGGGAATGGTGTTAAAACTTGACCAACTATTGTTATATACTTGATATGCTATTGCATAGGAAAACCCTAGGCTTATAGTTTCCTTTTGATTATATCCAACTTGCATCGAATTTCCACAAAGCAATGCTCATAGGGTGGGAGTGGCCAGTACAAATCGTACTGATAAATTTTGGCACACAGGTTCTACTAAGGAGTTTAACTCCAAGGAGTTTGATGATTGAGGGGTTCGTGCCTATGCTCGAGTTTGGCGATCTTATTTTCATGCTGTTCTGAATGAATGTTACTTTTGATTCCACCAATACGGCGATGTAATAATTTATGTAATTCCGCACTATTTGTACTCTGATTTTATCATTGTATGGATGTGATATTCGACTGGAATTTGGGTAATATGATCTACAATGGTCTTATTACACTTCGACTCTGTGGATTTTCCATCGTGGAAATCAGGTCGCTTCAGTTGGTATCAGAGCCATACTTGACCATAGGACAAAACCCTCAGAAATGGATGATAGAATAGGACGTGAATAGCCCTTCTTTCGGTTATATACCGACCCTGTATTTACTTTTATGCAAGGCTTATCTATTATTGACCTGCTAACACCTGTTTCCATAAAACATGCAGATGGCAACGAACGTCGACTGGCCGCCTCTAGGACCGCTGCCTCTGGACCACGCCAAGCTTACCTTCGACCTACATGAGCTCGGGGGTTTTGCACAAACCCTCTGCCGAGTTCTCGTCACGTTAGGAGTCCCCGACGAGCTTGTCAAGGTCACCTGCACCAGGAAGCTAGCTCAGGAAGGAGGAATCGAAGGACTGATCGTCACCTCAGTCGAGTTCCCAGCTAGCACTACCTTACCTTCTGTCCCAGCTTTCACCGAGATGACTATAGAGGACACAGTCGAGGAGGGACTGCAAGCTATCTCACACAAGGCACTTCGTAGAGTGATGAGAGACCACTACGAGCACCTAAAAACGATAGAGTTCCGTCTACTTCCATAGGCCCTCGACCTCAGCCTTACCCCTAGTGAGTAGAGTTTCACAGCCGGCAGAGTTATCTTTGCCGAGGAGGACAGATGCCTTTGCGTCTCGGCTATCCACCTACTGGAGTAGGATAGGTACATGACCCAGCTGGAGTAGAGGAGACGCCAGGACCAGGCCCGTCTGTGGGAGTACCAGGAGCGAGACTCGCAGGGAGCATAGGAGCGAGGTAGTCTACTCGAGACAGTTGCCAAGCTACAGGATGAGCTCAACCATCGTGAAGAAGTCCACAGAGCCGAGGTCGCTGACTTATAGGACAAAATAGCCAACCTAGGCAACAGGAACTGCTACCTCGACAGCAAGGTCTTGGAGTTGCAAAGAGAGTTGGACGACAAGAAGGCCGAGTTCAACCGTAGAGGAGACACAGAGAGGTCCAAGGGGATTGATATGCTAAAAATCCAATCTCAGAACAAGACCATGACCCAGGAGCTAGAGGAGTTCAGGAAGAAGGCCATTCACAACCAGGGTCACCTGATCGAGGCACTCAGGCAGAACGAGTACCTACAAGGACAAGTGTGAGAGGACTTGGCAGGCTTGGCAGAAGTCTGACAAGAAGCGCCTCAGGGAGATGAAGGGTATGTGGGATCAGCTACCCAAGGAGGTTCGTAGCAAGACGAAGCCTAGGCTAGAAGAGTTTGAGTTAGCCCCGACTCGCCTTAACCTAGACGCCTACCCTACCCTATCTGGAGCCAAGCCTACTGAGGAGCTTGCCGAGGCCTTGAAGTACGTGTCCTGACTTCACAAGTTGACAAGGAGATCGAGATCGAGAACAGTCGTATCCCAGTTGCGGTGTACGAGTTAGAGTAGATGACCCTGCGTGGTCATGAGTCATGTCAGTGGCTTCCATAAGTTGTACCCCATGATGTACCCCTTATGAGATGTAATATGAGACACTAATGCATAGTACGATTCTCGCAAGTCTTCAAGTGTAGCTACTGGAGATGATGCTATGTAATAAAACCCATGTAATGAATGTTTTGGATATTATTGCATCTTATGGATCTTATTGCTTCTTTGCATTGAGTGTTGGATAGAATAAATGTGTTTCTTTAAATCGTCAAAATCATGTAATCATACTAAATTATAAGCACTTATGGCACAAACACTAAAATTCCTATGATCTGTGTTGCAGATGCCAAACCATCGATCTGATCGCCTAATGAACCGTGGATGTGCACCCACCCCCGAACCAGTCGAACCAAATGGGGGGCGTGGTGGCAACAACTGTGGCCGTGGCCATGGCCGTGGACGTGGAGGGATACCCTTCAACCTGGAGAATACCCCGCCGCTTGAGGAGAACATTCCGCCACCACCACCACCGAACCTAGCAGAAGTGATGGCACAACAGACCCAACTTCTTGCAGCTCTTGTTAATGGAGCAAACTGTCGCTAGGGAGGTTAGCTGAATGACTTCCAAAGGTAGCTGGAAGGATTTCTGAAGCTAAGGCCACCTACCTATGATGGCACCGACCCTGACCCACTTGTAGCCGATGACTGGCTCAAGGAGATGGAGAAGAAGCTTGACCTCACTACTTTCACCGACGATGAGTGTGTCGGAGCTGCCACACACCAGCTCACAAGTGCAGCATGCGCCTGGTGGGACAGTTTCAGTGATTCCCATGAGGACCCTGCCAACATCTCGTGGGATGAGTTCGCCAAAGCATTCACTAAGTATCACATTCCTAAGGGTATCATGGAGGCCAAAGCTGAGGAGTTCAGCAACATCAAGATGGGAAAGGACAGGGTGATTGAGTACACTACTCGTTTCACCAACCTTCTGCGCTATGCACCTTCCTATGTTGTGAACTCTAAGAAAGAGAAGTTGTACTACTACCACAAGGGACTTAACCCGCACATCAAGCTAAAGTTTGGCGGTATTGAGAGTAGCATGCTGCGTGCTCTGGTGGATCGCTGCATCTAGATTGAGAAAGACCATGCTGAAGCTAGAGAGGAGTACAGGGAGAGGAAGCGTAAGCCTGAGGAGTCCTTCTGTGGCCGTGATCGCAAGAGGTTCCACAGAGATGCACCATCCAGGGAATGCTCTCGCCACAATAGGGTTGACAACCCTAGATCGAGTAGGGGTAGTTGAGGCTACGCCGCCAAATACTCCCGCCCTGCTCAGGATCGTTACACCCGGGACCGATATGCTCAGGACCGCAACACTCAGGACCATTTTAACCATTCTCGCTCTATGAATGAACGCCCAGCATAGAACCGCTCCGCACCAAGCGCTGGAAACTGGAAGGCACCCGCGCCAACCCCTACTGGCGGTACGCCTTTCACCTGCTTTGCTTGTGGCCAATCGGGTCACAAAGCCGCTGAATGCCCTCAGAACTTAGCCGCTCAAAAGTCTCAGTTCAAGGGATCTACTACCCGTGGATGTCTCAACCATCTGGACACTGAGGAAGCACAGGCTGCCCTTGACGTTGTGTACGGTATGTTTTTAGTTAATGGCAATACTGCATCAGTTCTATTTGACTCTGGAGCAACTTGTTCTTACATATCATCCAAATTTGCACGAGAGCATGACTTACCTATAACCCCACGTGGAAAGCCTATTATCACCAGCTCACCTTTAGGAGACCTAAAGTGCACCCACATCTGTAAGGGAGTGAGTTTTACCATTGAAGGTCTTACCTTTAAAGCTAACCTAACCTTGTTACCTTCCACAAACCTAGATGTCATCTTAGGCATGGATTGGCTAACCATTCACCGAGGTGTCATATCATGTTCACCTAGATATGTCCAAGTGACCCACCCATCAGGCCAAGTTATAAGATGTGAACCGCAGTCCGAAAAGTCCACCTCTATCCTATGTGCCCTTAAAGCAAGTTCAGAATCACAAAAAGAGGAAAAGACAGTTCATGATGTGCATGTGGTCAGAGACTATCCCGATGTATTCCCTGAAGAATTACCGGGTATGCCACTAGACCGTGATGTAGAGTTCATCATTGATCTTTTGCCGGGAATAGGACCCATTGCCAAGAGACCCTATCGCATGTCAGTTGATGAACTAGCCGAGCTCAAGAAATAGCTTGATGAGCTCATCTCAAAGGGATATATCAGACCTAGTGCTTTACCCTGGGGATCCCCCATTCTGTTTGTTAAGAAGAAGGATGGCTCGATGAGAATGTGCATTGATTACCAGAACCTGAACGCAGTCACCATCAAGAACAAGTACCCCCTGCCAAGGATTGATGATTTGCTTGACCAGCTCAGAGGTGCCAAGTATTTCTCCAAGATTGATCTCAGATTTGGCTATCATCAGATGAAGATTCGAGAGAGTGACATCCCGAAGACAGCTTTCGTGACTAGGTATGGGCAGTTTGAGTTCACCGTGGTATCCTTTGGACTCACGAATGCTCCCGCATACTTCATGAACATGATGAATAAGGTTTTCATGGATGAACTGGATAAGTTCGTGGTAGTATTCATTGATGACATCCTTGTCTATTCACCCACCGTCGAAGAACATGAACATCATCTACGAACTGTGCTTGAGAAACTAGCCCAACAACAGCTCTATGCAAAGTTTAGCAAATGCGAGTTTTGGCTACAGGAAGTTGCCTTCCTAGGCCATGTACTATCAGCTAAAGGTGTTGCAGTTGACCTAGCTAAGATTGAAGCTGTGAAAGAATGGGAACAACCCTGTAATGTGATAGAAGTCAGAAGTTTCTTGGGATTGGCTGGATATTATCACCGATTCATCGAGAACTTTTCCAAGATAGCCCGTCCGATGACCAACCTTCTGAAGAAGACTAAGGAGTTTGAATGGACGCCTGAGTGTGAGTGAAGCTTCCAAGGATTGAAACAGAAGCTTACCACAACTCCTGTGCTAGCATTGCCTGATATCAGCAAAGATTTCATAGTCTATTGTGATGCATCCCGCCAAGGACTTGGTTGTGTATTGATGCAAGGTGGAAGGGTGATAGCTTATGCATCTCGACAGTTGAAAGAACACGAGAACCGTTACCCAACCCATGATCTTGAGTTAGCAGCAGTTGTGCATGCTTTGAAGATCTAGAGGCACTACTTGATAGGCAACAAGTGTGATATCTATATAGATCACAAGAGCTTGAAGTACTTTTTCACTCAGGAAGATCTAAATATGAGGCAATGCCGATGGCTAGAGTTGATCAAGGACTATGACCTAGAAATTCACTATCATCCAGGAAAAGCTAATGTAGTCGCAGATGCCCTCAACCGTAAGAGTTACTGTCACACTTTGATCACTGAATCCGTACCACCTGAGCTCAAGGAAGAGATTGATGATTTCCAACTGGAGATACTACCACATGACTTGTTGAATGAGCTCCGTATACAGTATGATCTCACAGATCTCATCCGTCAAGCTCAGAAACGTTGCGAAGAGATCGAATATCTCCGTGGTCTGATGAAACTAGGCTACAAGACCAACCACCAAGAAGATGAACAAGGAACCATCTGGTTCAAGGACAAAATCAGTGTCCCTTTCGATCTAGCATTACGAGAGGAAATTTTGTTTGAAGCCCATGATTCTAAGTACTGTATCCACCCTAGAAATGTAAAGATGTATCAGGACTTGAAGAAACACTTTTGGTGGAAAGGCATGAAGACAGACATTGCATGACATGTGGCCTGATGTGACACCTGTAATAGAGTTAAGGCTGAACATCAAAGGCCTACGGGATTGCTAAAGCCTCTTGACGTTCCTGAGTGGAAGTGGGAGAGCATATCCATGGATTTCATAGTTGGATTGCCCCGTTCATAGAAAGGCAATGATTCCATCTGGGTGATTGTTGATCGTTTGACCAAGATTGCTCACTTTGTACCAGTTAAGACCAAGACCAATGCCGAAAAATTAGCAGATCTATATGTTGAGCATATTCTCAGACTGCATGGAGCTCCCTCTAGTATTGTATCTGATCGTGGTCCTCAGTTTGTGTCCTGATTCTAGAAAGCTCTACACAAGTCCATTGGAACCAAACTTGATTTTAGTACCGCTTATCACCCACAGACAGATAGACAGACAGAACGAGTAAATCAGATCTTAGAAGATATGCTTCGCGCTAGTGTACTGAATTATGGCTCTAATTGGGAGAAATGCTTACCCTATGCAGAGTTCTCTTACAACAACAGCTATCAAGCCAGCATCAAGATGTCGCCGTTTGAAGCTTTGTATGGCAGATCTTGTAGACACCTTTGATGTGGTCTCAACCGGGCGAAAGATCGTTCTTTGATTCCGCTAAGATCCAAGATGCAGAAGGAGTTGCTCAAGTGAAGGAGAATTTGAGGATTGCGCAAAGTCGATACAAGAGCTATGCTGACAAAAGAAGAAGAGAACTTGAGTTCAATGTGGGAGACTTCGTCTATCTCAAGGTATCCCCGCTACGTGGAACTATTAGATTCCATGTGAAAGGCAAGCTTGCCCCTAGATTTGTTGGGCCATACAAGATATGCAAGAGAATTGGAAAACTCGCTTACAAACTTGAGCTACCTGAGGAATTAGTGGGTGTACATCCCGTATTCCATGTCTTACAGCTACGCAAGTGTTTGAGAGTGCCCGATGAAGTAGTTCCAACTGATACACTTGACATTCAAGACACTCTCGAGTATAAAGAACATTCTATCTGAATTCTGGGCAGAGATACCAAAGAGACCTAAAGCAAAACTATTCCTATGTGCAAGATCCAATGGAGCAACCACACGAAGAGAGAAGCAACATGGGAGAAAGAGTCTGACCTCCGGCTACGATATCCTTACCTCTTCGAAGAGTACGTTACGCTTTAATCTCGGGGACAAGATTCTGTTAAGGGGGTAGGACTGTAACAACCCAAAAATCCACACACCAAAAATCACAACTACAAAATTTTTGTTGTTGTTACCCCATGCAATGTTGAGTGACATCTGTAGGAGCCAACCCTAGGTGTTGCATTAGTTGTAATCCAACTAAACAATTTCATGCGCATGGCATACCATTTGTTAATCATGTTTATTTAAATACTGACAAATGAAACATAGCATACATTGTTAACTCACAAGGTGATTTGGATTTTTATTTGTTTTATGTAATGCCTAACAACTCCCTTAAAGAAATAAACCATAAAGTAATTATTATTCAAACCAAAGAATAAATGTTTAAAGAGAAAACTAATTCTATTTTTGTATAACAAAACTACACCTATTTTTGTTATACAAAATAGCTAAATAAAATTCCTAATATATATATAAAAGAGAATGTTGTGGGCCTCATATCTAAAAACTCCAATGAATAAGGTACACCAATTTTGAATTCAAACTCCAAATCAATTTGAATTTAAACAAAGGAGAAGAAAAATAAAACAGAAAAGGGAAAAGAAAAGGAGAAGGCCCGCCAGCGCACAGCAACAGCCAGCCAGCCCAGCTTGCGCGCGCAGCAGCAGGCCGGCCCAACTCTCGCGGCCAGCCCAGCGCGCTGCTCATGCCCACACGCCTCCCCACTTCGCTTGCTGCTTTCACTGCCCATCGGGCCCCACCTATCGGCTTTCCTATTCATCTTCTTCGCGCCCACGCATCAACCGCCCGCGCGACCGGAGGCCGACAGCGTTGGTAGGAGCGGGCCAGGGGGTCACGCCCAGGGCATGGCCCTTGTTCCCCCTTGCGCCGTGCTCACGCAACCTCATGCCACCGTCGGATGCGTCGCGCGCCTTCCCACCGCACGATGCCGATCGCCATTGGAGGCATGGAGCTCGGCTATAAAAAGACCCTGGAGCCTTAGCCTCTCCCTCTCAACCACGCCGCCACCGTGCGGTATCCGCAAGACCACTCAGCACGAGGGCCGAGGGGAGGAGAGGAACAAGGAGGGCAGAGCCACTACCGGGAGGAGGACCGGGAGAACGTCGGAGCTCGGAGCGCCGCCGCGGATCAAGTCGGAGCGTACCGCGAGCCGGCGTCGTCGTGATCGTCACTGCATCAACCACACGCTGCATCGCCTAGCCTCGCCGAGCACAGCGCGGTGAGCACCTTGCTGAGACTTCCCCCCAGCCAACCGGCATGAGCTCGCCGCCGTTGAGACCCTGCCATTGCCTCTGTGCACTCGGCCAGCCACCACCGGAGGCTGCCGGGGCAGCACAAGAGCACCGATGTGCCCGCAATGGCTTCGTGAAGCTCACACGCACCACCGAGAAGCCTCTCCGAGGCCATAGCCACCTCATCGCCGCCGCCGTCGTGCCCATAAGACCGCCGCCAGGGCCGGCACTCTATGGGACCCCGCACGCCACGATAACCCCACCAACGAGGATGCCGAGGCTCGGCGGAGCTTTCACCCACATTAATCGCGCACCAGTGCCGCTGGCGAGGCTCACCGAGCGCTCGCCGCCGGTGTGTAAGTCACCGTGGGAGAACAGAGGAAAGGGTTGTGATGGGCAGCGCAGCCCTGCGCTCGGTCCACCGTGAACCAGACGAGGGAGACAGTAGCGTGGACACGGTCCACCACAGACTATGTCTACGGTCCATGGGCCTTGACTACGCCGTCCACCGTGGACCGCGAGCCGTGGACTCGAGCCTGACCCAAAACCCAGAAGGCGACGTGGCACTCTGTGATGAGGCCACGTGGCGGGCTGAGCCCAGCCCATACCTAGGCCCAATCGGCCTAGTTTGGACCCGGTCTGTGTTGACCGTTGACCGGTCAACGTTGACGGTTGACCTGGCCCCACATGTCAGTGTCACAGAGACTCAGGACCCACATGTCGGTAAGTGACGTCATGACGACGTCACGTGGGTCCCACCTATCAGTAACAACACAGCCGGGGTGACGTCATGCTGACGTCACGATGACGTCAGCTGCTGACGTCGGCAACCCTGGCCCCACACGTCAGTGACTACGAACCGTTGACCGTTGACTCACCCCGTTGACTTGGCGTCGACTTTGACCAGACCCACAGGTCAGTGACCCAAGAGCCTCTAGCCCCACCTGTCACGAACGATGATGTTGATGACGTCAAGATGACGTCAGCAGGAACCCCACTTGTCAGCTCAAAGCCAAGCCGGTGATGTCATGCTGACGTCACGCTGATGTCAGCATGCCACGTGGACCAATCATAGCGTGACACGTGTCAGCCCAGGATTAATTCAGCCTTTTCCTATTTTTAGAAATGATTAAAACTTCAGAAATTCATAACTAATTCATACGACCTCAGAAAAATACGAAACTAGGACCAAAATTCATCTAAAATCGAGCTTTACGCAATGAACCCATGTTTGTGTGCATTTGGCTCTTTTGAATTTTCATTGCTTCTTTGTGCTATTCTCTAGACGTCGCTAACGCGACTATAATTCGATCGTACGCAGACTCGGAGGAGAACTAGACGGACGAAGATCGTGAGTACCGTGAGGAGAACAGAGGCAACTACACTGAAGGTGCCACATCCCACCCAACCTCGTAGCACCTATTACGCATGGCTAATATAGAGCTGCTATTACTTTACTTTATTGTTGTAATCACACTATGATAGGACTTGCATGGTAGTATGCTTTCTTGATGGCCTTTACCTTGACACAACCTTACCCCTGCTCACCCTGCTATTAGGCTAGACACACGCTTACTGCTATATTTCATTGCTTATTACTTCTACTATGCTTGTACTACATTGATGCGTGGTGGAAACTGGTGTTATCTGGACTATGGGGAGAGTGCTGCGTGTGTGATTTGGGTGCGTGGAGGATGAGGGTTGTGTCGACCAAGTTGGAGTAAATGACGAGCCTGGGGCAAGTCTTGCCATGGGGTGCTACCTGGGCACCCCTGGAATGGATACCTGTGGTGGGTAAATGGTATACGAGGTGGTCCTGGGTGTGAACCTGTGATGGGAGGAGCCCGAGATGGAGGTGCTGTGGTGGCACGGTAAATGGAAACCCTGATAAAGACATTCTGGCTTGGTCATCCCTAAGGACTTACTAGTACTCAGATTCACCGAGAAGCCTTATGTACCACTCGCACTTTATGGTGCGAGACGGTCGGACTACTTGATAGGATATTGCCACTACTGCTAGGTTGATAGCGGACAGTGTAAGGAGGTACGGGGTGCGGAGGAATCCCCCACACCCTCCCGAGACTTCATGGAGACCTTGTGGACCCGGCTCATGACTCACAATTTCAGCCACCCCAGACTAGACTTGGGGGGAACCAGGGCTGAATGGTATAGTGACATTATCCTAGGCTAGCAAGCGGCCGGAAACAGCCCAGTTGACGACGGTCAGCGAATAAGGCAGATCTTGTGGTTATGTAAAACCTCTGCAGAGTGTATGGTTGATCGATCGATACATGTGCCGACTAGTCGGCTATGGACCTTTCCTGGGTTTCGCTTAAACTAGATAGCGAGATGAGTCCTTCTCTTCTCCCCCTGGAAGTGAGTGTTCGGACGTAGTCAGGAGCTACAGGCCTTGAGACAGTGCCGAGAGGGAGTTGGCCTGTCGACTGAGCGATGGTATGGTTGTGATGTGGTGATGGTGTGGAGATGGTGGTAAATCGATCCTAGGATCGAAACCTGGCTCTAGACGGAAATGGGGTGGAATGGGTGTGGGAATGGTGTTAAAACTTGACCAACTATTGTTATATACTTGTTATGCTATTGCATAGGAAAACCCGTCTTGTAGGTTCCTTTTGATTATATCCAACTTGCATCCAATTTCCACAAAGCAATGCTCATAGGGTGGGAGTGGCCAGTACAAATCGTACTGATAAATTTTGGCACACAGGTTCTGCTGAGGAGTTTAGCTCCGAGGAGTTTGACGAGTGAGGGGTTCGTGCCTACGCTCGAGTTTGGCGATCTTATCTTCAAGGTGTTCTGAATGAATGCTACTTTTGATTCCGCCAATGCGGCGATGTAATAATTTATGTAATTCCGCACTATTTGTACTCTGATTTTATTGTTGTATGGATGTGATATTCGACTGGAATTTGGGTAATATGATCTACAACGGTCTTATTACATTTTGACTCTGTGGATTTTCCATCGTGGAAATCAGGTCGCTTCAGTAGGAAACTAGGAATGCAAACCTAACACGAACACATTAGGTTTTCTCACATATTGTTGCTATTATATGATCCAGACGCATTGAGGATGTTATCGGCTTCGATGACTACATCAAGGACATAACCAGTGAGCTTCTCAACAACGAGGGCAAGCGGGCAACTATAGTTTTGGGGGAAAGTGGCATCGGTAAGACAGCTGCAGCAAGAGCAGTCCTCCGGGACTGGGATGTACAGAGACATTTTGATGTTTGCGCTTGGGCTTGCTTGCCACCAAAATCAAGGGTGGATAGGTATTTGGATCGAATTTGGGAACAGGCACAGGAGCAAACACACTGTGAGTGTGACTTTCCGAGAAGAGAAGACGTGAAGCAGGTGCTGGATAAAATGAAACTGCTAGTGGTGTTGGATGGAATGGACGATAAGGACGAGCTGATGGAGGTATTAAGGGAGCTACCGGATGGCGCCAATGGTAGCAGGGTAGTGGTAACCACACAGCTTCTAAGAGAGGAAATCGAGCAGCTCATTCCTGACTATTTACTGGTGGAAATCAAGTGCCTTAAACCAACTCACTGCGAAGAATTTGTTGACAGGATGTTTTCTGGCCGTTGCAGTGACGTTTATAAGAGAAATAAGAAAGATTTTGATGATAAAATTTACAGCATCTCAAGAGGCCTTCCTCTCGGTATTGTGTTGCTTGGAGGACTCCTATACTTCAAGGACCATGAAAAGCAGTGGAACGATGTGTTTGAGCAGCTGAAATCCTATGAGGGTATGAGGCTAATCAAGCGGATTCTGACACTGAGCTATGTGACCATGCCTACAATCCTCAAGCTATGTTTCTTATACTTTGCTTCCATGCCTCCGAATGTACATCTTGACTTGAAGAAACTGCACAGGCTGTGGTGTGCCGAGGGGATTCCTGACTCGGAAATCAGAGGTGACCTAACGGAGAAGCTGGTACTGGACAGGTGTGTCCGTGTTTTGGTCTCACTGGGCCTTGTGCAAAGAGTGGATGCTGACACCAAAGTGTGCATCCATCAAAGTGTACACAGCTTTGCAAATCACATAGCACATGAGACCGGCTTCATGGAATCTCACAGGAGGTTTGACATATATGACGCCTCAACCGTTCGTCGCCTTTCTGTCCGCAACTATGATGACAGACTTGTGCGTATGGGCACCGCTTTTCCGAAGCTACGAACTTTGGTGGGTGATTTTGCGGAGGACTCCGTTGACGACGTCGCTCATAATGCATCACGTAGCCAGGCCAAGACTACCAAAGGTGTGAAGCAGAGTTTTCTCTTGAAGAAGCAAGGCCTTCAGCAGAGCAGGCTGCGATTCCTATGTCAGTCCAAGTTCCTTCGAGTTGTCGACCTACAGGGAGTTCAACTTGTCAAGTTACCGGACAGTATAGGCGATATGGTTCACCTGAGGTACCTTGGCCTCCGCAGCTGCTGCTTAAAGGATCTCCCACAATCAGTGGCCAAGTTGCTGAATTTGGAGACACTGGATGTAACAGATAATGAAGTTAACAAGATTGCGACTGAATTTTGGAAGATCGATAAGCTAAAGCACGTGCTCGCCCAAAAGATCTCACTGCCAGTGTCAGCAGCCTCCACCGAGCTTCAAACTCTGCAGGGAGTGATACTGTCTTCAGAGTGGACGCAGCAGAACTGCCCACTAAATAAAATGTCGAAACTTTTCTCTTTAACGGTGGTGGGTGCAACAGCTTCCAATGTGGGGCCGCTGGCTAAGGCACTCGAGGAAAAAAGAGAACTTCATCAGTTGAAGATACAAGGTGACTGCATTCCACTGTTATCTTCGTCCAGATATCGGCCACTGCAGTACCTGGAGTTAGATGGAAAGATTCTGTCACAATCTTCTTCTGATTCCCGTCATCCCATAACGGCTTCAAGGATTGTCCTCAAGTCATCTTGCATGTCACAGAAGCTGCTCGACACTTTTTTGTCAAAATATCAGTACCTAAATGAGCTGGAATTACTGGACAGGTCGTTTTCTGAGCCCAAGCTGTTGCTCGGGGGACAAGGATTTGCGAGTCTTACAAAGCTCAAGCTTCGTAACCTCGAAGTGTTGGAGGAATTAGTTATGGAGGAGTCTGCACTGCCTAAACTTGTGACCTTGGAGATTTTTGGATGCCCCAACATGAAAACAATCCAAGGCCTCAAGTACTCACTGTTAGGATTGATCTCCCACCAGTTAGGCCCAACGGCCTAACTGGGCCTTGTCCTTGCGTCCTGATCGGGGGCGCCCAACCCTACATGGTTGGTGGACCCCCGTCGCACAGCGCTATAAAGGAAAGGTGGAGGCCGGGGCTCGTAATACGAGGTTCACCGCGCCGTCAGTCACCCCACCGACATCCTAACCCTAGACCCGATCGAAAGAAGGGGCGCTGCCAGCGACGGGAAGTACCACCGACGCCGGCAACGCCACCTGACGCTCACGCTGCCACCGAGGACGCCACAGCGCCACTCCCTCTCCACCGACCGTCGCTGCCGGCGCGCAGATGGCGTCCGTCAA
The DNA here is from genome assembly GCF_019320115.1 of Miscanthus floridulus. Taxonomy (NCBI): domain Eukaryota; kingdom Viridiplantae; phylum Streptophyta; class Magnoliopsida; order Poales; family Poaceae; genus Miscanthus; species Miscanthus floridulus. Next base: position 24,996,297 of record NC_089582.1, on the reverse strand, counting down.
TGAAACCCCGGCCGGAGCTTCAACAACTATGGCATTCAATGGTTTGCGACCTATCACCCCCCTCTCTCTCTCTCTGTGAAACCCGAACATCTATTACTACTATACTAAGTATCCCGATCCGATGAATATACCTAAAACTAAACCTAACAATGGTATCAGAGCCACGGTTCAACAAGAAATCAGATCGGGGAAGTGAAACTGACCGATCTGATGCGGATCGGGAAAGAAAGTAGAAAACCGAACCCTAAGACCTAACCCTAATTCCCAAAATCAAAACTGAACAAGGGATTCAAGAAGGGAAAAAGGGAGGGTCGGATTCCAAGAACTCTAGACGCAAATCCGAAAGAGAGAAAAGGGGAAGAAGAAAGAAGAAGGGTCGAACCCTAACCCTAATCCCATTTTTTTCCATTCGGATGAACGAAAAGAAAGAAATAAAAGGCAAAGAAAACGAATCGGCAAGAACAAACCCTAACCCGAATCGGCAAGAACAAACCCTAAACCTAACCCTAGTTTTTTCCCCATTCGGATAAACCCGAAAAGAACAACTCAAAGAAAGAAAGGGGAAAGAAGGGGTAGGGTTAGGGTGCGTCGGATGAAGTCTCACCGGCGCGGAAGAAGAAAAGCCGAACCGGTTTTTTTTTTCGCCGGCGCCGGAGAAGAAGCCGAGCCGGGGCGCGGGCTCGCCGGGCTCGGCCAAGGGAGCGCCGCGGCCAGGCCGCTCGACGGCGGCGTGCTCACCCGTTGGGGAGCACGCGCGCCTGCGAGGGGGCCGGCGACGGCGCAAAGGATCGCCCGCTCTACTTTCCTCGCTCGCGGCTGCTCGGTGGTGACTGTCTCCGCTGCGGCTGAGAAGAGAGAAGGAGCGAAGAGAGAGAAAGGGAGGAGCCGAATGAGCTAGGGTTTTCAGGCCCCGCGCGGCGTTGGGTTTTTTATCCGAACGACGGAATTGGACGACCGTCCGATGGGGAGGAACGGTGCCAGATGCGCGGGCCAACTCGCTGGCCTAGGCGGGAGCGAGCGCGCGCGGCGCTTTGCCGGCCCAGGCCCAGGTTGCGGCCTGGGTGTGGCCTATGCGCGCGAGGCAAGCCGGGCCGAGCCGGTTTCAGCGCGTCTTGGGCTGCGCTGGGCTGAAAAGAAGAAGAAGAAGAAATATGAAATTTTTCTTATTATTTTTCAGAAGCAATTTTAAATGTATATTTTGATGAATTTGAATGATTTTGATACAATTTTCTGTGCAAATTTTATCCAACGATATTTTGCTCAGAAAACAATGAATTTTTTAGTGCTTCTGGAAAATAATAATATGAAAAGATTATTAAAGTTTCCGCTGTGCATGATAATTATTGTTCTCTTTGATTAAATTTGAACCAACGGGATAATTTAATTTTAAGAGAAATGAATTTCTGATAATTTTGATGCGATTATGATACTGTTATTTTCTGACCAACGTTGTTAATAACAATATTATAATTTTTGATCCATGAGGAATTGTGCATTAATTTTACTTCTGCCCAACGGTGATGTAAAATGTTTGCATGGATGAATTATAAGTTTTAATTTGACCAACGTTGAGTTAAAGCATGGAATTTTACGTATAAATGTTTCTTACTTACTTTGGTGTGATTTCAGGAGGCAAATGCATTGTGAACATTGCCAACATCCCGACACTCAACGGAACCAATCACCGTGTGTGGCGGGAGAAATATGAATTGGAACTTGCGTTGGGAGAGGTCGATTTTGCCATCACCTCACCGTGTCCTACTGAGCCTGAGGACCCGGTGAGAGGTGACAATGAATCTGACGCTGATTTCACTTCTCGAAAGCGTGATCATGCTGAAATAAGAATGAAATATGACCTTGAACATAGGCAATGGACTCTCTCCAACCGCAAGTGCCTGTTGGTAGCCAAAGCCACCATAGAAGAACAGATAAGGGGCTCAATCCCTGAATGTGCTACTGCCAAAGAATATCTTGAGAAAATCAAGAGTCAGTTTACTAGGTCTACCAAGGCCACAGCAAGTTCACTGATTAAGAAGCTTGTGAATGAGAAATTCACTGGTGGTAGCATAAGAGAGCACATTTTAAAGATGAACACTACGGCATCCAAGCTAAAAGAAATGAATTTGAAGGAGGGGGATTTCCTGATTCATTTGATTTTTGCTTCTTTGCCGAAAGAATATGACACCTTCATTGTGAACTACAATATGCAGCCTGAAAGATGGGTCATAGAAAGACTCATCTCAATGTGTGCTCAAGAAGAGGAGAGGATAAAGTCCTCACAAGGTGAATCTGCTCATTTTATGAAGGACAACAAAAGAAAGAACTTTAATGGCAAGAATTCTAAACCACAAGGGAAACCTAAGTGGGATAAGACCTCTTCCTCCAGTTCACAGGGAAAGAAACCCCAGGATTCTGAGAATCAGCAGTATGGTGGAGCAGAAAAAGATCAGTGCAAGCACTGCTTCAAGAAGGGACACTACAAGAGGGATTGTCCAGACTTCCTGAAATCTCTGCTAAAGAAAGGTGATGAATTTATTACATTTGTAGATGAATCTCTGTATTTATGTTATGATAAATCCACTTGGTGGGTTGATTCAGGAGCAACTACTCATGTTGCAAATTCTTTACAGGGGTTAAGTGGGACGAGAACCTTGCAAAGAGGAGAAAGAACGATTAAAGTTGCAAATGGACTGCAAGCCATTGGAGATTTTTCTTTAGAATTGAATAATGGTTTTGTACTTAGACTTAAAGAAGTACTTTATGTTCCCTCTTTGCGTAGAAATTTGATAAGTGTTTCGAAACTTGATAATGATGGAATTGATTGCCATTTTGGTGATGGCAAGTGTAAGATACTGGTTAATAATAAATGTGTTGGTCTTGCCTTCCGACAAGACAAGCTTTATTTATTATCTCTTGCTGAGAATGCGAACAATGTATGTGATGAGAATATGAATGATTCCCCATCTACGGATGTAACTAAGAAGCGAAAGAGAATTGATACTGTCTCTTCGAAATTATGGCATTGTCGCTTGGGCCATATTTCGAGGGAGAGAATGGAACAATTGGTTAAGGAATCAATTCTCCCGCACTTAGAATTTTCAGATTTAGAGCAATGTATTGATTGCATCAAAGGAAAGTATGTCAAAAAATTAAGAAAGATGTCAAACGAAGCACAGGAATTTTAGAAATAATCCACACAGACATATGTGGTCCTTTTCCTATGAAAAGTGTGGATGGTTATGACTCGTTTATAACATTCACAGACGGCTACTCTCGTTATGGCAATATTTATCCAATTAAAGAAAGATCGAAAGCATTGGATAAATTCAAAATATTTAAAGCTGAAGTTGAAAATCAGCACAATAAGAAAATCAAGATAGTACGATCAGACCGAGGTGGAGAGTACTATGGGCGACATACCCCATATGGCCAAATTCCTAGACCATTTGCAAGGTTCCTACAGAAAAATGGCATAGTTGCTCAGTACTCCACACCGGGGGAGCCTCAGCAGAATGGAGTGGCTGAAAGACTTAACCGTACCTTAATGGATATGGTAAGAAGCATGATGAGTTACTCCACATTACCGATTAGTTTATGGATGGAGGCACTAAAAACCGCCATTCACATACTTAATCGAGTACCAAGTAAATCGGTGCCTAAAACACCGTATGAATTATGGACAGGAAGGGAACCCTCACTTAACCATTTGCGTGTGTGGGGCTGTCCAGCTGAGGCAAAAGTGTTTAACCCAAACATAGGAAAGTTAGACTCCAAGACAGTCAGCTGCCATTTTATTGGCTATCCAGAAAGATCGAAGGGATATTGCTTCTATTGTCCTGACAGACATACGAAGATTGTAGAAACAAGACACGCTGTGTTCTTGGAGGATAACATGATCAGGGGGAGCATGGTAGCACGAGAAATCAGCCTACAGGAGAAGCGAGGTACATGTACCCACTCCGATGGTTGAAGAACCATTCTTCACGCTACCTGCTGCTGTTGCACCGACAGTGCAGGACACTGTAGTGCCAACACCTGTTGCAAGTTCTCCCGTGGTGACAATGAATGAACATGAGGAACCTATCCTTGAGGAGCCTATCCTTGAGGAACCTATAGAACCAAATGTTGCACATGAGGAAGAACAACAACAGCCCAATGTGAAACAAGTGCCGGAGGCACCTAGAAGGTCTCAAAGAATAAGAAGATCAGCTATTACTGATGACTATGAAGTTTATGAAACAGAAGAATGTCAGATGGGGGATGATCCCACCTCATTTGAGGAAGCCATGAGAAGCGACCACTCATCAAAGTGGCTTAAGGCCATGGAAGATGAATTGAAATCAATGAGTACCAATAAAGTTTGGGACTTAGAAAATATTCCTAAAGGAGCCAAAACAGTAGGCTGTAAATGGGTCTACAAAACGAAATATGACTCCCAAGGGAATATAGAAAGATTTAAAGCGCGACTTGTGGCGAAAGGCTTCACGCAAAGAGAAGGGATTGATTACAATGAGACGTTTTCTCCAGTCTCATGTAAAGATTCCTTCAGAATTATAATGGCACTTGTAGCCCACTATGATTTGGAGTTACATCAAATGGATGTAAAGACGGCTTTCCTAAACGGGGATTTGGAAGAAAATGTTTATATGGCACAACCGAAAGGTTTTATCGTAAAAGGAAAGGAAAATATGGGATGCCGCCTGAAGAAATCAATCTACGGATTGAAACAAGCTTCAAGACAGTGGTATTTGAAGTTTGATAGAACGATAAAAGGTTTTGGGTTTGAAGAAAATGTTGAGGACAATTACGTTTATGCAAAGTTCAGGAATGGAAAGTACATATTCCTAATTTTGTATGTGGATGATATCTTGCTTGCTAGCAGTGATATCAATCTACTAATGGAAACGAAGAAATTCTTGTCCTCAAACTTTGATATGAAAGATCTCGGATGAGGCCTCGTTCGTTTTGGGAATAGAGATTCACCGAGACAGAAGAAAAGGGGGTTCTAGGATTATCGCGAAAGGCATACATAGAAAAGGTCCTGAAGAAATTTAGTATGCATGCGTGCAGTCCTTCACCTGCTCCTATAGTCAAGGGCGATAGATTTGGGGAACATCAGTGTCCCAAGAACCAATATGAAATTGACCGAATGAAAGCGGTACCGTATGCTTCAGCTGTTGGAAGTTTACAATATGCTCAAGTGTGTACACGCCCTGACTTAGCTTTTGTTACCGGGTTACTTGGCAGATATCAAAAGAATCCAGGAATTGAACATTGGAAATTAGTGAAGAAAGTCCTACGTTATTTGCAGGGTACGAAAGGCCTCATGCTTACGTATAGAAGATCTGATTCCCTGCAGATAGAGGGGTATTCAGATTCTGATTATGCGGGAGACTGAAAGAAAATCCACGTCAGGATATGTATTTACTCTCGCAGGAGGGGCTATATCGTGGAAAAGCTCCAAACAAACCGTAACTACATCCTCGACAATGTATGCCGAGTTTGTAGCATGCTATGAGGCAACGGGGCAGGTGAATTGGCTGAAGAAATTCATACCCGGATTGAAAGTGATTGATGATATAAATGAACCACTGAGATTGTATTGTGATAACAATCCAGCGGTACAGTACGCTCACAACAATAGGTCAAGTGGTGCTGCCAAACACATTGACATAAAGTACTATGTTGTGAAAGATAAAGTTCGGGATCATATAATAAATCTTGAGCATATAAGTACAGAGAAAATGCTCGCGGATCCGCTCACAAAGGGCTTACCACCCAACGTGTTCAGAGAACACGTAGCCGGCATGGGTTTAAGGGAAAGCCTATGATTACCCGAACATACGAAGGGCCCAAAGAAAGTTTACATTTCAAAACGGAGAAGTGTATTGTGGCTGTTAGTCTAACGGCACTAATTGCTGTGACGATGGGACAGTTCTATGCACTAATCTGTGATGAAATAGGATGGAAGCAAGAAAAATATGAATTGAAAGTTTTGAGTATGAAATTAAAGAACGAAGAATAGATGAGAGATCAAGGGGGAGAATGTTAGGATTGATCTCCCACCAGTTAGGCCCAACGGCCTAACTGGGCCTTGTCCTCGCGCCCTGATCGGGGGCGCCCAACCCTACATGGTTGGTGGGCCCCCGTCGCACAGCGCTATAAAGGAAAGGTGGGGGCCGGGGCTCGCAGTACGAGGTTCACCGCGCCGCCAGTCACCCCACCGACATCCTAACCCTAGACCCGATCGAAAGAAGGGGCGCTGCCAGCGACGGGAAGTACCACCGACGCCGGCAACGCCACCCTGACGCTCACGCCTGCCACCGAGGACGCCACAGCGCCACTCCCTCTCCACCGACCGTCGCTGCCGGCGCGCAGATGGCGTCCGTCAACGAAACCCCGGCCGGAGCTTCAACAACTACGGCATTCGATGGTTTGCGACCTATCACCCCTCTCTCTCTCTGTGAAACCCGAACATCTATTACTACTATGCTAAGTATCCCGATCCGATGAATATACCTAAAACTAAACCTAACACTCACAAGAACTCAAAATCGCGGTATTGTTTGACATGCCAGACATTGTTGCACAAATCAAAGCTGAGGACAACAAACTCTATAAAAAGATCAAGCATGCGAGATCTGCTGCATGGGCAAGTCCAACCTGATATGACCTATGTTGCTTGCAATCTTGCCCAGTATTCAGAAGAACTCGGATATCTTTCATGAAATCTTCTTTCAAGCCCATGGCGTGGTATCACTTATTTATTTATTTCAGTGTGTGCAGACTTGTGCCTTAATATACTGTGTGATCGAGTGAAAGATTTGCAGTCTCCATGTTTGGGTCATGCTGCCTGCGCCTGCAGCCTCTCACCCTCCTTGTGTGTGTTCCGTCTGGTGCCTGCATGCGCCATTGTTGTACCCCTTGGCACTGTTGCTCGTGCCAGACTGTTTTGTTTCTTCTCGAACCTTTAGTGCCCGGGTTAGAGGTGGCCTGTGTTCTCTGTACACCTCCTTCGTTGTGCCGTCAACTATGTTAAGTTCGTCCAGTTTTCCTGTGGTGCCTTGTTGTTGATGAACTATCGCTCCTTCTCCCTTCTCTTTTGGAATGTGCGTGGTCTCAATAATGAACCGGATAAGCGCTGTGACACTCTGTCTGATCTCATCTCCACCTGCCCCCAAGAAAAAAAGCTCACGCTGAATGTTCTGGTGTCAAAACTTCTTCCTTCCTCACATCCCATCTGAACACCTTTAGCCTTCGCCCGGCCGCTGGCGCCTCCAGTGGCATTTGCTCGGCCTGGGATGCCAACTTCTGCTCTGCCATCGTGTTGGACACTCGCGCATACTGAGAGAAGTTAAGAAATGACTTGGTCTTGTCCTATGATGAATGATTGACGCAAGGGTTGAGAGGCTTCAAACTTTTTCGGTTGAGTTCATAGTTCACATGTGCTTGTTTATGCTAATAGCTAATTGGATGTATCATGTTATGTTGTGTCGATTTTTTTTAACGTGTTGTGTTGAGTGTGTTGTGCAACGTGTCCCTTGGTTTGTGAATGTAGAGGTGTTGGCGTAGCGAGGATGTCGATAGACGATGGAGAAGGTCAATTATTGAGGAGTTTGTGGTGGATCGAAAACAGTGAAGGGTGGACAAGAAGGCTTGGATCGAGGGACCAAGAGGCCGAGGACGGACCATGGACGACTCGCATTGGGTGCATGGAAGAGCAAGAGTTTACATTGGTCATGGGTGATGAAAGCATTGACAAGAGTCAAGGCTAAGGTTGGACAAGTAAAGACAAAGTGTTGCGAACGCTTCGTGGACTGCTAGGCTACGGACATGGAGGTTAGAGATGTGACGACATCGGTGAGTCACGCATAGCGAGGTTTGCATGAGCGTTTGCCGGTTTGGTCCTCAAAATCTTCGATGGATGGTTTGGTGCTTTGGACCTTAAAACCACCAACAACGGATTTAACCGGTTTGGGCCACAACCATCGGCGATGGATTTGACCGGTTTGGGCCTCAAAACTAGGGTGAGAAGTCAGAGAACATGTGGTGGTATCTCAAAGCTTGCGTTGAGAAGAAGCGAAATTGAGAAGGCACCGGGTTCATTGGATCAATGAAGAAAAAGTTAGGTGGTTCTACCCCTAGGGGTATTTGGAGGATGGCTGGTTGTGAGGGACACAACTTGGAGATTTGGCTCTCATTTGCATGGTTGATAGCTTTGCTTAGGGTTATGGAGAGGAGAGAGAGAGAGATGCTCTTATTCTTGACCTTTTTGCCATCTGAGCTTTGATTAGTGTTAGGAGTGACTTAGTAACCATACATCCTCGAGTAATCCGATGATCAACTTTGTGGCTCAATTGTTTCCTCTTTCATGATCTAAAATTTATCTTTTTCTCTATTTTGAGAGCTATGTTTTAGGTATTTTTTATCACCTGATTTGGCACTAGCACGTCCGGTGCAAGACAAGGAGACGCCACGAGTTATCTCAACTGGAAGGAAGTAGAAAGGTAAAGTCAAAGTTTGAGCTCTAATCCAAAAAGACCAACTGTCCTATAAAGGATGATAGCCGATTAACAACAGCAACACACAATCGACATATCAACCTACTATTCTACTCTTATATAATGTCTTTTATACCCTCAAGCCCTATCGTGTTGCTCGTTCTTAGTCGTCACGTGTCCTGACTAGATCCCTCTCGAACATTTGTGGGGTTTCTTCGCTGACGCTGCTATCTTGCGTATCGCGCTTTCACTGAGATTTCTTCGCTGACGCTGCATATTGCGCTCGACGCCAGAGGCACATGGTGGCATGTTCGAACAAATAAATCAAACACAAGAATAATAAACTAGTTTAGCATGCGTGAAGGCATACACGTGACTAAAGATTGTAGGAACCTGGTTTTGTCTTTTGACATCTCGACAGTGTCCACGGTGGTAAGAAAATCAAGGTCGGACAGAGAGGGAGGAACCAGCATGGACGCTGTCTCATCAAAATTTAAAGTGACAGCAGAATATAATCTTGTAAAAAGAAAGATCGAGACAACGATGGCTCCGTGTTCCGAAACCTGGGAGAAAGCTTGTTAACCATTGTGGATGAGATGTCACAGGTGTAAACCGTCTCGTGATACAATGAAAGCATAGAATATTTGGCTCATCACGCCAGAATGGCAAGAATATGTAGTAGTACAAAGATACAGCACAAGGGTAAACTATCCTGGAGATTAGATCAAGTTTCCGTAGTTGTTACGCCGATCCATTCCGCTAATCAGGGCGACGATCCAGTCTTGGGCACGGTTACTGCCGGATGGGCGCATGCGTCCTGTACCGCATCTGGCAGGCACGCTACCTGTCTAACATCGATGTCGATCAATCAATTCTTCTTCATTATAATCCGGTTAGACAGTTGTGCCTCATGTCTGAACTCTTTGTCATGCCCTATGACCATCATATAGTCAGTTATGTGTGTATGTATCCCTTTAACTTGTCTAGTCAAGTGAAGCAATCGTCTGATTAAGGCACCAAGTTGACGTCGTCTTCCTACTTCGCAGCTTCACTACCCTTTGAACCAGCTGGAGCAGCGGCACTTTTCTCAAGAGTCCTTGTTGTGGCATTTTCAGCTCCAGACGGCTCAGATTGTCTCTTGCACCTGGGTGTCCTTGATGGCATCATCTTTTTGCGGCACCTTTTCTTTGTTGAACCGCTGTTGGATTCTGAATCCGCATCAGGAAGCAAAGCTCGAGAACTTAGCCGAAGTTGACCCTTATCATTTATCTAGTTCAGACGATCAAGGAAACAGAATTCAGAGAAAGGCATCATATCATGTGGTTGGAGAACTTGATGGATGGCATTTCTGGAGGTGGGAATTATAGAAATAGCAGTTTTGCACTATAAACGCCTTGAGCACAGACGCATGTTGAACTTAAAAATAGCTACCAACCTCAATAAGCTTGACGTCTATGCGATCTCCGACTTTAAAAGCCTGCAACAAATGCAGTGGATTGAATTACTTAAACAAGGGGTATAAATCTAAGCAAATGAAACAAATTCATGACATTTTCTCACATCCTCAGCCTTGGCCAACCAGCCCGAACTTAACTCACTGATATGACATAAACCCTGCATATTGAGTTACAAGCAATGGGTTATGGCTGAAAATAATATCAAAATTAAACTGGAAGGTGTTTTTCATGAGAACTTCCTTTTCTATTGCTCCGAAGCCCAACAAGGCCATGCGATTTTGCCACTAAGAAGTGCTTCCCTTCTCTGAATTATATACAGGTGAAGAATATGTGAAACTAAAGTAAATTTTAATATCTGCTCACCTCACGCCCTGGAGCAATTTCAACAAAAGCGCCATATGGAGCTATTGACTTGATCCTCACAATTCCTGTTAAAATGAGTTCCCAAGAAAAGGGTATTGATTAGAAACCCAAAAGATTGGTTACAAGAAAGCAAAGCAGGGTAATTAATTAAACAAGAAAGAAGAGATAATATACTTTGAGAAGAATACAAAACATCCAAGGGGATAAAAGTTGATACCTGTATATTTCTCCAACTATTGGAACCATGGTAAGGTTAGCTATTATAGTTTTTGACTTCTCTAAGCTTGATAGGTCTCTTGCAGTAATTTTTACCTGCAAAAGGCATTTGTCAACAGTACTTTAGTAAGGCTAAATGGCAAGTATCACCAAGTTCTCCGTACCGTGCCATCGTCTCCGGTATCAATAGCATCTACTCCAGTCTCCTCAATTATGCTTTTTATTGTCTTTCCACCAGAACCAATTATTAAATTCACCTTGTTAGGTTTGACCTTGAAGAACATTGTAATAAAACATGTTAGAAAGATATAGTTGGAAGAAAACATATATAGCATATACACATCATGAACAAAGTACCAACCTTCATAACATGAATTAAGGGAGCATATGGAGATAGTGCTTTTGATGGTGGAGGTGAAGATTTCGACATTTCATCTGAGGAGAAGCAACATCAGATCAGATGGGGGGGGGGGGGGGGGGGGGGGGTATGGAATAAAAACATGCACAAAATGACAGTTTCAGCATAAGAGCGTTCTGTACAATAGACAGGAGAAAGTTATTAGTGTTGACCATCCAAGGAGAACTTTAATATTAAGGAAAGTTCCGACCATCTTGTGACAAAATCTTTCAGAGGTGACATTAGCACCCACAAATTTAGGGACCTTCATGAGAATCGGTGCCAGAACAAACATGATTTACCAGCACAAAAGAAAGCAGCTATCCATAAGTCGACATCCTTTTTTTTGCATTTTCTATACTAATGCCAAACACTGGATGCAGCATTACTAATGGCATACAAGTATTAAGCCAAAGTTTTTTTTTTCATACAATGCTGAAAGGGTTTGAAAATGAGCACAGAACAGAATTCCAGCAGTTGTTATGTTTTTATATTCCTTCCTTTTTATTTTAACTTAAAGCTTGATTGTGATGTACTCCTCAATTCCAAATTATAAGACGTTTTAGTTTTTGCTATGCACTTAGATATACACAATGTCTAGATACATAGTAAAAGCAATGTATTTAGAAAAGCCAAAGCGTCTTATAATTTGGAACGGAGGGAGTATATCAAAAGTTTGTAGATAGCTGGGGTAAGGAAATTAGCATGTAAATGGAAATAGCTAATTTAGCACAGGCTTACTCAGAATATACTGTCTCCCGTCCCTAGCTTGAAGGAGTGCTTGCTCCATCACAGGTAGAGTTATCCCGACTACCTGCCACAATGCAAGAACCAGACAGATTTAACCATTGTAGCAAAGCGTCCTAATAGCAAAAATACATAACAGATACTTCCAAACCTATATAGTCATTGCAACCTTAATGTCCATCTGAAATGCAGATATGCCACTTTCATTACCAGCAATCTGCAACAAGAGCTTACAGATAAGAAAACCGAGCTTTCAGCAGAACAACATATACTAACCTTGCTAATGCAGTTCCAAGTACCAAATGCAGAATGAAATACAAGTCACCTTCAAATCCATGTCACCAGAGGCATCTTCAGCTCCAGTAATATCAGAAAGTATAAGTGGGCTACCATCTCCACCAAATTCCTGTGTATCAAGGACCAGGCCCATTGCAATTCCAGCAACAGGAAACTTTATAGGAACCCCAGCATCTTGAAGTGCTAAACAACCTCCACAAACAGAAGCCATGCTGGTGACATATCACAGAAAAAGTATTAGCAATTGAGGAGTAATCAAACCCTTAATTCTCTATTTTTTTTGAAAGAAATGGCAGGAGCTCTGCCTTTCAATTAAGATAGGAAAAGAGGTGTTTATATACAAGCAGCAAGTACACGCCCTCTAGTGGCCAAAACCAGTAAGGAACCCCCTCCTCAAAGCAATGTAGCAGCCCCTACATGAATGTAACAGAACCGACCAAATCATAAGAACGTAATTACAAAAACAATCACCGAAGCGATCAAATTCCTGTACTTAAGCTCCCATAATCCCGGTAGTCCGGAAATCACGAAGGATTTCAACCAACTCTCGACATACAAACCAAGATCGTAGTGATTCAACACAACACATCATCAGTTACAACATTTCATAAGTAGCATTCGGATTACATCCATCAGAGTTTAAATAGAATATTACAAACCAAGTTTGAGTGTACGGAAGCAACATAGTTTGGTGGAAAACATCTTAGTTTTCGATTACATTGTCAAGTCTGAGTTATGTCCCACAAAAGCATTATCAGGTACGAGAACTAGTAGAGACCCGCGCCCAACGGTCTAGTCTTCATCCCCAGCTGGGAGAAGGCAGTACTTGCAGCAACCAAAGTAGAACTGGTTATCTGCAACAGGTGGGAGATAAACCCTGAGTACGAGAAGGTACTCAGCTAGACTTACCCGTCAAACCAGAAATAAAAGACAGCAAGGATCATGCAAGGCTTTTCAGGTGGGCTAGCTTGACACAGTTGCATAAAAGAGCTTATGATTATAGTAACCAATTTAAACTTAGCATCAAGCTTATCATCATTTACCTGTCCACTAGATTAGCACCTGTACTAGAGCACTCACTTATTAGGAGCAAACAATATTAACCATAGCAGGTATAATAAAGCTGTCATCATCATATCATCATTTCCGAACCATTATGTTATTTAGTGTATCTACATTGGAGATAAGCCCGTCAAGTTCTCACTAACCGGGAGAGACGGCGACTCGAATCGAATTACAACTCAGCTGAGGGGGTATTCCTAACTCTCACCCTGGCATACTTAGCAAGGGTAGCCGTGGGTTACCTTTGGAACAACTCAGGAACCAAATTCGCGGGTTCGATCAGCGCCAGCGCTCTCAGGGATTACCCTTCTGCCAGGACGATCAGGACTTTTAAATCACCTGCCCTTGGACTCACGCCTACGGCTCCCTTCCGAGGCGTACTTTATACTTATCGACTTCCGGTCTGAGTTGAGCTACTCGGCTTCGCGGTCGGTCTCCAGACCCGGCCAACTAAGAGAGAGGCATGCGTTCAACATGAACAGGAAAGGCTCCAAGAATCAGTCCTTAAGCGACGCAGACGGAGTTACTGCAAACCGACAAGCCTCCGTCCGGTCTTCATTTCAAATTAAGACTGGTTCTTTTCCACGATAGCAAATATAGCCAACCGTACCACATGTATCTTCCTATATCTCGCAGGTGACAGGAAATCACCTGACTTCTACCGTGTTTAAGCAGGGCTAAGCACTACACGAGCCTGAGCTACATAGGATTCAGGGTAACAATATCTGGACAAGGATCGGATAACCAATGCAGCAAGTGTTTGCATCCAACACCTAAACTTAATGCAACAATATATGTAATAATAATACTGTAACTGCAGTTCGGAAATTATGAGGCTTAATATGCTCCGGGGCTTGCCTTTCACAAAGTTGCAAGGACGGTGGTCCGGGCACTCAACGGCGACCTCGTCTGGCACTTCTTCTGAAGGCTGCACCTCCTGAACCTCCGGTGTCGGCTGCTGCTGCTCGCTCGGTTCCTCGAATTTCAGCAGTGTTACTCCCTCCGGTACACCTATTGCATGCCGATGCACGAGATAAATATCATGGATGCATAAGGAATGACATGATGCTCATGATAAATGAATCACAGTAAGTGTTTACGAAAGCATCACTGGACACTCGTTTACCAAGTAAAATAGCTCTATTCAAATCACTTTAAGCGTGTATCTAACTTAACTTAAAGAACAAGATCAACTTACCTAACTTGCATAACCTAAGATAAAGATGCTCATCTTCGGTTAAAGGCCTAACACCTAGGAACATTACCACAACTTAGAAATAGTAAAGGTATACATAATTTAACATTTAAAGTTTCATATGCATACAAGTAGTCCCTTAATTCAATCACAACTAAAGTTCTACAATTCCAAATGACTTGTATGAGGACATTCTGGAAAGCTTATGAAATTCTCTACAATTAAATTGTAAACAGCAAAGCACGATTCTTATGTTAACCAAATCAATTTCCAGTAAACCTAGAATCCATTCCAGAAATAACAGGGTTACTAGCTTAATTATTTAATGATGATGCAAAAGCATAATTTGACCAAGCCAAGTTTACCAACTTGTTTTTCATACCTAAGAAACATCAGAAATTATAGTGCCAACTTCTAAATAAATTATTTCATATCCTTTTCCAATTTATTTAGTTAATTAGGTGATTTAAGCAATATATAGTAAAACTATTCATAAAAATCTACAAAAATTACAGTAACTATCTCATGCTTCACATAGACTACCATAAAAATTTCAAAGCCATTGAGCAAGAAGAATTTGCTGTATCCAAAATAACAGGTGGCATGCCTATTTTTAGCATAATTAGGAAACCCTAATGAAAAGTGTCAAGCAACAGATTTCTCATTTTTCCTAGTATCATTCTAGCATAAGAACCTTACTCACCAAATTTTACCTATACTGGATCTATAGAAAAATTATGAAAATTCACACAAGATCCATCCATTGATAAAAAGAAATTCTATAACTCAAAAACTATACATGCACTAGCTCTGAAATTTTAACCAGAGCTTCTACTCAGCAATAATAGATTACCCACAAAATTTCATAATTTTTGGACCACAGAAACTCAAGATAAAATTCAAACAAGTTTGCATGTATCCAAAAACACATTTCAAAGTCCTATTTAATTTAACCAGAATTTCTAAAACATATGCTCATATAATATTTTTATTAAATACTAGACAATACTAGGAACTCAACAAAATTAGAACCATAACATTTGGATCTATATAATAGGAAATACATATTTTTGAATATCAACACAAATCTGTGAAATAATAAAGCAAAACAAAATAAGGAAACAAGTCACAGCCACTGTTGGGCCGGCCCGAAGAAACGACGGCCCACGAACACGCGCTGGCGCGGCCCAGACAACGGCGCGGCCCACGCTGGGCTCCCGCCTCAGCCTCGGCGGCTGACAAGGTGGACCCGCGCGTCAGCGAGAGAAACAGGGGAACAGAGGAAGACGACGGCGGGACTCGCCGTCGGTGGCTTCTCCGTGTTAGTCGCTGAATTCTCACTCTTGGTAGTAGGAGAATTCTTACTCTCATCGAGAGAGGATGACACTAGGAGTTGGGGCAATTTTCTTGTCTATTTCTCACACAAGCTCACACAAATGCCATGCCAACCCAAGGGGTTGGGGTTACATATTTATAGGCTGCTAGCCAGCCAAGCATATGCCAAGATGCTAGTCTAAGATGCTAATATGCTGTCCTAGCTAAGATGCTGTCCTCTAGTCTAAGATGATGTCCTCTAAGATGCTGTCCTCTAGTCTAAGATGCTATCCTAAAAACAGAAAAACAGCCACAAGGACCATGACCATGTGAGCATCATAGCCCCACAAAGACCAGCCACACATGAGACTTATCCATCATTCTCCCCCTAAGTCTTGTGCGTCGTCTTGTGGGAGAGTTGAACCATCCCGGTCCTGGAGCAGAGCTCAAGGAACTTGATCCTCCCAAGGGGCTTGGTGAGCAGGTCCGCAAGCTGGTCCTTGGTGTTGATGTAGCTCGCCTTGATGCTCCCTTCCTCCAAACAGCCTCGGATGAAGTGGTACCTCACCCGGATGTGCTTGCTGCGTTCGTGGAACACGGGGTTCTTTGCCAGGGCCAGAGCGGACTTGCTGTCCACCCTGAGCTCCACCGCTCCAGTGTCTCTGCCGAGGAGATCACCAAGCAGTCGAGCGAGCCAGAGCGCCTGAGTCGAAGCGGTGGAGGCCGCTATGTACTCGGCCTCGCAGCTGGACAGGGCCACCACCTGCTGCTTGACCGACTGCCAGCTAACGAGGCACTTGCCGAGGAAGAAGAGGATCCCGCTCGTGCTCTTGCTGGTGTTGATGTCGCCGGCGTGGTCGCTGTCGCTGTACCCGACGAAGTGTGCCGCCCCAGGGCACCTCGGGTAGTAGAGGCCGTGGTCGAGAGTCCCCGCAACGTAGCGGATGATCCTCTTCACAGCCTGCTGGTGCTCCGTCGTCGGTCGCTGCATGAACCGACTAACGTAGCCGACGGAGAATGCCAAGTCCGGCCGTGTGTGGGCGAGGTAGCGAAGGCTCCCCACAAGACGCCGGTACTGCGTAGCGTCCACCTCCTCCGTCGTGCTGTCGCGGCTCAGCTTCAGCCTCTCCTCCATCGGAGTGAGAGCTGGGTTGCAGTCGGTGAGCCCAGCTAGCTCAACGACGCGCTTGGCGTAGGCAGTCTGTCGAAGCGTGATCCCAGAGTCATCCTGGTGTACCTCGATTCCCAGGTAGAAGGAGAGAGGCCCCAGGTCACTCATCTGGAAGGTGGCCTTCATCTCTTCCTTGAATGCCGCCACCTCCGCATCCTTGGTGCCGGTGATCACCAAGTCGTCGACGTAGACACCCACCAGCAGGGCATTACCTCCATTGCCCCGTCGGTAGATGGCCGCCTCGTGCGGGCTTTGCTCGAAGCCCATCCCCTTTAGCGTGGAATCCAGCTTGGCATTCCACGCCCTCGGTGCCTGCCGCAAGCCATAGAGGGCCTTGCGCAGGCGGAGCACCTTGCCCTCCTTGCCGGGGATCGTGAATCCCGGCGGCTGGTGCACGTAGACCTCCTCCTTCAAGTCGCCGTTAAGGAACGCCGACTTGACGTCCATGTGATGAACACGCCAGCCCTCCTGGGCAGCTAGCGCAAGGAGGAGTCGCACGGACTCCATCCGTGCCACGGGGGCAAAGGCGTCGTCGAAGTCGACCCCCTCCTGCTGCACGAAACCTCGTGCCACCAAGCGAGCCTTGTGCTTGACGATGGCACCGGCTTCATCCCTCTTCAGCTTGTACACCCACTTAAGGGTGATCGCGCGATGACCACGAGGAAGGTCAGTAAGCTCCCAGGTGCGGTTCTTCTCAACCGCATCCATCTCCAACTGCATCGCGGCGCGCCATGCCGCATGTCTCTCGGCCTCTGCGAACGACCGAGGCTCGCCGTCGTCACACGCAAGGTGCAACTGCGCCTCCAGGTCCTCCAGGTCATGAGGCACCAGTCCCGGCACCAACTGGTCGCCGAGAAGGTTCTCCATCGTACGGTACCGCAACGGCTCGCCGTCGTGGTACGCGTCGATGCGCTCCTCGTCGTGAGAGAGCGGAGTAGCGAGCTCAACTGGGCTGTGCTCGACACGAGCTGGTGTTGGAGTAGACGTGCCCGGAGAGGTGCCTGTCGGTGCTGGAGTGCGTGGCGTTGCCGGCTGTGGTGAAGCCGGCGAAGAACTCATCGCAGCCGAGGTCCTGGCTGGAGAGCGTGGAGCTGTCGGAGTAGCAGGCGCCGGGGTCGGTGGAGGCTCGGGGACTGGGGTAGACGCGCTCGCCGAAGAAGAGCTGCCTACTCCCCCAGCTCCCTCGAAGTGGACGTACTCGACAGTGAAGTCGTCGTAAGTCGGAGCCGAGCCATCGTCCACCGCCTTGTCCCACGCCCATCCTCGCCCTTCGTCGAACACAACGTCGCGCGCCGTGCGCACACGCTGTGTCTTCGGATCGAGGATGCGGTAGGCATTCGAGCCCTCCGCGTAGCCGATGAACACTCCCGGAGTGCTCCTGTCGTCGAGCTTGCTGATGTGGCCAAGCTCCTTGGCGAACGCGAGGCAGCCGAAGACCCGCAAGTGGGAGACCGCCGGCTTGCGCCCATGCCAAGCCTCGTACGGCGTCCTGCCGTCGAGCGCCTTGGTAGGCGAGCGGTTGAGGATGTAGACGGCCGTCACCACCGCCTCTCCCCAGAAGACAGCCGGCATCCCCCTCTGCTTGAGGAGGGCCCGAGCCATCCCCACAACCGTCTGGTTGCGCCGCTCGACAACGCCGTTCTGCTGCGGGCTGTACGGCGCGGAGTAGTGGCGCTGAATGCCCTCGTCAGCGCAGTACGACGCGAATTCAGCCGCCGTTGTCGGTGCGCAGCACGCGCAGCTTGCGGCCGCACTCCGCCTCCGCAGAAGCCTGCGCGCGTCTGATGGCGTCCGCAGCCTCTCCCTTGCTGCCGAGGACCATCACCCACATGTAGCGGGAGAGGTCGTCGACGAGCAGCAGGAAGTAGCGTCGTCCTCCCGGTGTGGCCGGTGTCACCGGGCCACACAAGTCCCCGTGCACGAGCTCGAGCCTCTCCTTGGCTCGAAAGCTCGCCTGCTGGGGAAAGGGGAGTCGCCTCTGCTTCGTCAACACGCAGACGTCGCAGAGCTGCTCCACATGATCGAGGCACGGCAGGCCTCGCACCATCTCCGTGGCACTGAGCCGCTTCAGGGCCTCAAAGTGAAGGTGCCCGAAACGCTCGTGCCACTGCCACGCCTCGTCGTCCCGACGAGCAGCGAGACAGAGGGGTTGTGCCACCTGCACGTTAAGGACGTAGAGTCGATTTGCGCTTCTGGATACCTTGGCAAGAAGGCGACGACGACGATCCCAAATCCTCATGACTCCGTCCTCAACCACCACGCGCGAACCGTTCTCATCCAGCTGTCCCAAGCTGATGATGGAGTTCCTCAACGCGGGGATGTAGTAGACTCCGGTGAGCAGCCTGTGCTCACCAGACACGGCGGTGAAGACGATGGAGCCGACGCCCTTGATCTCCACGCCGGAGGCATCCCCAAACTTGACGGAGCCTCGGACGCTAGAGTCAAGCTCGGTGAAGAACTCCCGTCGACCGGTCATGTGATGGGTGGCGCCGGTGTCGAGGCACCACCCGTCAGTCTTGTCGTTGCCGGAGCTGTCGCCGAGGAGGGCGTGTGCTTTTGGCTCGTCAAGGTGGAGGAGAGCCGCTGCGGCCGGTGCCGCTGGAGGTAGCTCGATGCTGGCATGTGCCATGAACAGAGCCGGCTCCTCCTCCGCCTGTGCGACGTGGGCCTGGCCGCGTCGTGGCTGTCGACAGTCCTTGGCCCAATGGCCAAGCTGGCCGCAGTTGCGGCAGGCGTCGTCTCGTGCCGGCTTGTGCCTGCCGGCGGCGCCGCCCTGGGCGCCTCCTCGGGCATCACCCTCGGCACGTCCTCACGCCCCGGTCTGGGCGTCTCTGCGCGCCTTGCGTGGCTTGCCACGCTTGCGGCCGCCTGT
This sequence comes from Miscanthus floridulus, assembly GCF_019320115.1. Lineage (NCBI taxonomy): Eukaryota > Viridiplantae > Streptophyta > Magnoliopsida > Poales > Poaceae > Miscanthus > Miscanthus floridulus. The sequence goes on along the minus strand of NC_089582.1, from coordinate 24,976,705 downwards.
CGCGGAAGAAGGCTCCCCCTTCCTCCGGTCACCTTGGCAGGCAAGCCACTGCTCCCGAGTGAGAAGGAGCTTCCCGCCAGGAGCCTTGTGCTTGACGATGGCACCGGCTTCATCCCTCTTCAGCTTGTACACCCACTTAAGGGTGATCGCGCGATGACCACGAGGAAGGTCAGTAAGCTCCCAGGTGCGGTTCTTCTCAACCGCATCCATCTCCAACTGCATCGCGGCGCGCCATGCCGCATGTCTCTCGGCCTCTGCGAACGACCGAGGCTCGCCGTCGTCACACGCAAGGTGCAACTGCGCCTCCAGGTCCTCCAGGTCATGAGGCACCAGTCCCGGCACCAACTGGTCGCCGAGAAGGTTCTCCATCGTACGGTACCGCAACGGCTCGCCGTCGTGGTACGCGTCGATGCGCTCCTCGTCGTGAGAGAGCGGAGTAGCGAGCTCAACTGGGCTGTGCTCGACACGAGCTGGTGTTGGAGTAGACGTGCCCGGAGAGGTGCCTGTCGGTGCTGGAGTGCGTGGCGTTGCCGGCTGTGGTGAAGCCGGCGAAGAACTCATCGCAGCCGAGGTCCTGGCTGGAGAGCGTGGAGCTGTCGGAGTAGCAGGCGCCGGGGTCGGTGGAGGCTCGGGGACTGGGGTAGACGCGCTCGCCGAAGAAGAGCTGCCTACTCCCCCAGCTCCCTCGAAGTGGACGTACTCGACAGTGAAGTCGTCGTAAGTCGGAGCCGAGCCATCGTCCACCGCCTTGTCCCACGCCCATCCTCGCCCTTCGTCGAACACAACGTCGCGCGCCGTGCGCACACGCTGTGTCTTCGGATCGAGGATGCGGTAGGCATTCGAGCCCTCCGCGTAGCCGATGAACACTCCCGGAGTGCTCCTGTCGTCGAGCTTGCTGATGTGGCCAAGCTCCTTGGCGAACGCGAGGCAGCCGAAGACCCGCAAGTGGGAGACCGCCGGCTTGCGCCCATGCCAAGCCTCGTACGGCGTCCTGCCGTCGAGCGCCTTGGTAGGCGAGCGGTTGAGGATGTAGACGGCCGTCACCACCGCCTCTCCCCAGAAGACAGCCGGCATCCCCCTCTGCTTGAGGAGGGCCCGAGCCATCCCCACAACCGTCTGGTTGCGCCGCTCGACAACGCCGTTCTGCTGCGGGCTGTACGGCGCGGAGTAGTGGCGCTGAATGCCCTCGTCAGCGCAGTACGACGCGAATTCAGCCGCCGTTGTCGGTGCGCAGCACGCGCAGCTTGCGGCCGCACTCCGCCTCCGCAGAAGCCTGCGCGCGTCTGATGGCGTCCGCAGCCTCTCCCTTGCTGCCGAGGACCATCACCCACATGTAGCGGGAGAGGTCGTCGACGAGCAGCAGGAAGTAGCGTCGTCCTCCCGGTGTGGCCGGTGTCACCGGGCCACACAAGTCCCCGTGCACGAGCTCGAGCCTCTCCTTGGCTCGAAAGCTCGCCTGCTGGGGAAAGGGGAGTCGCCTCTGCTTCGTCAACACGCAGACGTCGCAGAGCTGCTCCACATGATCGAGGCACGGCAGGCCTCGCACCATCTCCGTGGCACTGAGCCGCTTCAGGGCCTCAAAGTGAAGGTGCCCGAAACGCTCGTGCCACTGCCACGCCTCGTCGTCCCGACGAGCAGCGAGACAGAGGGGTTGTGCCACCTGCACGTTAAGGACGTAGAGTCGATTTGCGCTTCTGGATACCTTGGCAAGAAGGCGACGACGACGATCCCAAATCCTCATGACTCCGTCCTCAACCACCACGCGCGAACCGTTCTCATCCAGCTGTCCCAAGCTGATGATGGAGTTCCTCAACGCGGGGATGTAGTAGACTCCGGTGAGCAGCCTGTGCTCACCAGACACGGCGGTGAAGACGATGGAGCCGACGCCCTTGATCTCCACGCCGGAGGCATCCCCAAACTTGACGGAGCCTCGGACGCTAGAGTCAAGCTCGGTGAAGAACTCCCGTCGACCGGTCATGTGATGGGTGGCGCCGGTGTCGAGGCACCACCCGTCAGTCTTGTCGTTGCCGGAGCTGTCGCCGAGGAGGGCGTGTGCTTTTGGCTCGTCAAGGTGGAGGAGAGCCGCTGCGGCCGGTGCCGCTGGAGGTAGCTCGATGCTGGCATGTGCCATGAACAGAGCCGGCTCCTCCTCCGCCTGTGCGACGTGGGCCTGGCCGCGTCGTGGCTGTCGACAGTCCTTGGCCCAATGGCCAAGCTGGCCGCAGTTGCGGCAGGCGTCGTCTCGTGCCGGCTTGTGCCTGCCGGCGGCGCCGCCCTGGGCGCCTCCTCGGGCATCACCCTCGGCACGTCCTCACGCCCCGGTCTGGGCGTCTCTGCGCGCCTTGCGTGGCTTGCCACGCTTGCGGCCGCCTGTCGCGGAAGAAGGCTCCCCCTTCCTCCGGTCACCTTGGCAGGCAAGCCACTGCTCCCGAGTGAGAAGGAGCTTCCCGCCAGTGGTGATGGGCCCCGAGAGGGACTGTGGCTCATCGCTGTCGACGACATCGTGGAGAGATCCAGCAGAGACTCGATCGAGCGAGCCATCTGCTTGTACTTCTCGGGGACGCAGCGGAAGAGCTTTTCGACAGCTCTCTCCTCGCCGTAGGTGTCGTCGCCGAACTGCACCATCTTCTGCAACAGAGTATTGAGACGGAGAGCAAAGTCATCAACGTCCTCACCTGGCTTGAAGGCCAGGTTCTCCCACTCCTTGCGAAGTGCCTGCAGTGTGGACTTGCGGGCGCGGTCGCTGCCGATGCGTGCCGCAGCGATGGCGTCCCAAGCCTCCTTGGCAGTCCGCTTGCTGGTAAGCGAGAACTGCATCTCGGGCGGGACTGCAGCGATGAGAGCATCCAGCGCCCGTCGATCTAGGTCGTAGTCGACGTCGCCATACCGGACTGCCTCCCACATGTGCCGCACCTGGAGCTTTACCCTCATCACCGCAGCCCACTCGACGTAGTTGGTCTTGGTGAGGGTAGGCCACCCACCGCCGGGACCGACGTCCCTGACAACAGCCTGGAGCCCGTGGTAACCACGGTACCGATCCGGGGAGAGAGAGCCACGCTGCCTGTGAAGGCCGCGCTCTCCATCGACCCGTCCGCCACCGTTGCCGTGCGCGCCTCCTCCAGGAGCGCCGCCGCCGTGCACGCCTCCTCCAGGAGCGCCACCGGCGCGTCCGCGCCTGTCTGGGCTGCCGCCGCGCTCGTGGGCGTGCGCGGCTGCCCCAAGAGCGCCACCGTCGTGCGCACCTCCTCCAGGAGCGCCGCCAGCGCGTCCGCGCCTGTCTGGGCTGCCGCCACGCTCGTGGACGTGCGCGGCTGTCCACTGCGCCGCCCGCGCTCGCGCTGCCTCCCTCTCTAGCAGCTCGAGGTCCGCGTCGGCGGTGTCGTCAGCGGAAATGGAGCTGCCGATGCTGCCGCGCAGAGCCTCGACCTCCGCCGCCGCCGCACGCGCTGCATTCGCCGCCGCCGCTGCTTCCGCCTCCGCTCTGGCTGCTGCCAGCTCCGCCACTGCTAGCCTCGACGCCCTTGCCGCCGCCGCAGCGGTCTCTGCCGCCGCTCGCTCGCGTTCCTCTGCCGCGGCAAGTTCGGCCTCCTGCCGACGCCGCGTGCTCGAGGCGACCGAGCGCTGAGACTGCCCTGCGGACATGACGCGCTACCGGGGGGCTGCTGCGTGGGGAGAGGGCTGCTTCAGACGAGCTAGGAGAGGAGTGAACAGGAGCGGCCGGAGGAGCTGCTGCTGCCAACAGCTGGGGCTGTTGTGGGGCTGGGAGAGAAGATGAGCAAGAGATGCTCAGGCTACAGGATAATACGTCTCTGATACCAGTTGTTAGTCGCTGAATTCTTACTCTTGGTAGTAGGAGAATTCTTACTCTCATCGAGAGAGGATGACACTAGGAGTTGGGGCAGTTGTTAGTCGCTGAATTCTCACTCTTGGTAGTAGGAGAATTCTTACTCTCATCGAGAGAGGATGACACTAGGAGTTGGGGCAATTTTCTTGTCTATTTCTCACACAAGCTCACACAAATGCCATGCCAACCCAAGGGGTTGGGGTTACATATTTATAAGCTGCTAGCCAGCCAAGCATATGCCAAGATGCTAGTCTAAGATGCTAGTCTAAGATGCTAATATGCTGTCCTAGCTAAGATGCTGTCCTCTAGTCTAAGATGCTGTCCTCTAAGATGCTGTCCTCTAGTCTAAGATGCTGTCCTAAAAACAGAAAAATAGCCACAAGGACCATGACCATGTGAGCATCATAGCCCCACAAAGACCAGCCACACATGAGACTTATCCATCACTCCGGCGAGACCAACGGCGCTACTGTGTTCGTCTCACTCGTGCGCATCTAGTGGTACCCTAAATGGAAGCTATTGGCACGGCTACAGGGGTTGGCGACGAGCACGGCGGAGCACGGCCGCGGCATGTCCGGCTCCGGCGAGGCTACGGCGCTACTGCCCTAACGATTGACTCTACGAGCTTCGGTGGTGCTCCTATGACCTAGCGCGAGCCAGAGGAGGGGATGGGAGGGTCACGGTGGCGGTTGTCCGCGTGGAGCAACAACACCGGCGAGAACAGCCATGGCGGCGGTGGGACGAAGCTGCGATTTTGCCCTTACCACGGCGCAATCGGACCGGCGGTGGGGTGGAGAAGGTAGAGGAGACCACGGCGAGGCTACTGACGGACTGGGCAACCCGTTTTCGCGGTGGCGAGCGCGCACGACGGCGGCGATGCGCGGTCGGCAATGGCGGACGGCTGCGGTGGCTTGGCGCTGCGCGCAGAGAAGGCGTGAGGGGGAAATGGAGCGGTGAGCGCGTTCGGGCAAGAGCTGGCCCTCTTCTGGAGCGCGGACGCGCGACGTGGAGCCCTCGGCAGAGCCTGCGTGCCACGCGGCGAGCGTCGCCTGAGCCGGTCGGCCATGACGGTCACTGACCGTTTTCTGAAAACAGCGATTCAGGGTTCATCGACGATGACTGACAGAGCAGGTTTGACGGTGATTAGCTCCTAATCCGTGACGATCTAGACTATGCCATAGTTAACAAAGTTGATCATCTATATGTGAACTACAACTCTTGTTATTGGAGCTCGAGCTGGTTTGGCTCTGTTAGGGAGATACAAGGTGAAACAGTTGGGTACACGAAACTGCAAAACACTTAAAGACTTAGGAAAATTTCTAAGTATGAAATCAGCATGAAATTCTGACTTGTGGGCCATGTTTGACCATGTTCCACACATTTTCATGAGTTGCCCATAAAACAACTTTTGTTCCTTGATAAATTAGCTACAACTTTGATAAAGAGTGCACAGCCATGCAAAGTCTCTAAGCTGGTCTTTTGAATCAGTCAAACAGTGACACACCAAGGGTCAATTCTAGTCAAACCTTCACTTGAGGGCATTTTGGTCATTTTGATCTACATGAACAATGTCCCAACAAGTAACCTAAGTGTAGTTAAGGTGTAATAGACCATGATCAACCACTTTACAAAATTGTTATACCACTTCTAATGATCACATGTGATACAGCAATTAAAACAAGCAATTCATTCATATGTTTCAATACAATGTTTCACATGTTGCATGACCTTGTTGTTATCCTATACTTGTCACATTACTACCATGTTGCCATGCTTCAAGATATGAGAAATTCATGTTGCATTCATATGTATGTTTCAGGGACAATGGCATGATGACATAGTTGATGCATATGTTTATGAAACGAAATGCAATTAGTGGAAGCCAAACACCTAGGGTGTTACAATGAATGCTCTCATTCTTTGCTCTATATCTTCTTTGATTACAAACGCTTAATTCTCTACTGTAGTCTGTACGAACCCAGAGAAATGGTCGATTGCTAACTGTATCAGAAATATTGAGTATAAGTTCAAGTACCGCTGGACTAAGGACGTTTATTTTGGGTCACCAAACGCAGGAATGTTAATTTTTGCACCTGACCTACTAGCAAATGTCTAAACTGAACTCCCCAGGAGGCAACAAACATAAAATAAAAGGCTGTGTCAACAAATAGTTCAGCAAATTGAAAGAACCATTGCAAGAAAGACAAACAAACTTATACAAGCTAGCAAACAAAAAAAAATGTTCAGCACAAGAATAGTATTACCTGGACGAACCATTACTTTCAGTGATAGTACTCTCGACACGAATAGTGTACGGAAAATCCTCTTCCGGAGGTAAAATTGGCTCCAGTGCCCTTTCTGCAAGCATCCCATGTCCAATCTCTCTCCGGCTAGGTGCTCCAATTCGACCAACTTCGCCAACACATGATGGAGGAAATGAGTACTGCAGAATGTCACAGAAATTAGTTAACAATGCAGGGTAATCTTGCAGTCTACCTGTGTTGATAACAAAACTCCAAGCTAGAATGGAAAACTATTTTGGACCACTTCACAGGTTAGCAATGAAAATAGTACGCATACAGCCTTCAAAAAGAACATCACAAAGTGGTACTCAGAGGACAGAACAGAGCTTGGGTAGATACTCATGTACACCCTGATCAACAATAAAATCTCAATGACACAACTAAAATACAAAACATAACATCCCCCCCCCCCCCCCCACACACACACACACACAAAAAAAAAGACATTTAAATATAAGATGGCATCTTCACAACTCATGTTTACTTGCAATCTACAATGAATTAGCTCAGATTCAATGCCATCAGTGAAAATCGTCACAGCAATAAAGCAGGATATAATCCTGTCAACTGTACATACCACATGTCTCCCTTTACATAACAAATCTTAAAAGGGGGCAATACGTGCTACCCACCATTCTATTTTCACATAGTTTGTTCAGAAATATGGATCTGAAGATTCCCCCCCCCCCCCCCCCCCCCAAAAAAAAAGGATAAGATTTCGCAATGAATAGAACAATCTAAATAAGCATGATGCACAAGAAACATAGTAAGTAGGAAACTAGGAATTGACCTAGCATTGTGATGGATCGTTCAATCAGCAAAGGTGTTTCACTTACCTGAAGATAGAAGCTTTTTGAATCCTCTGTATCAACAAGGTTGTCAATTCGTTGTGCCATCTGATAGCCACCTAAAGTGACCACAGCCAGTGACTGTATGGTCGGACAAAAGAAAGAAGTGAAAACAAAATAATAAGATAGCAAACCTAATATGCATTTGACTCTAGCTGAAACAAACTATAAATAAACCAGCAGAAAGTAATAATGTTTTAAAAATACAGGTAATGGTTGTGCTATGTATTATTTAGAAATGAACTCCACAACAAAATACATCAAATTAAGTTTTGTAAGAGTTAATGTTTAAAGTAATAAAGCAGGATTCTTACAAATAAAGGTGGGATGGATATAAATAGAATGTGCACATAAATTTCTGTAAACATCATCAGGTACTGAACAGATCAGCAAGATACTAACAGCAGCATATGACAAATAAAACTATAAGACATGTCATACTATGCCAATCAGAAACGACATTACCTCACCTGTGTTTCTCCCCTCGTGAACAGAGCACTACCATGAGCTCTTGGAAGTAAACCACATTGAGAATTAATGGGTCGAAGTTCCCAAGGACTCCGTCCATCACTTCGCTTTCCTCCCTGAAATTTGAGGTGTTGATATTCCATACAAAAATTTCCATATTAAACCACATAAAAGTCCCAAGGAACCGTGATTACCAAACAGAATGTGTGGCTCACTAGGAAATTCAATAATCAGAGTCACAATAGAAGAACAAAGCCATGTATGGCAGGCATTGGCACACATACACAAGGCTACATTGTGAGAGGACCCCTATTCTGAACTGTCCCTATTTGTTTCATTAATAACATGTTTCGGCGTAGCAGAATTTTCTCCTAAATTGGCAACTACATATTTGTTTTCACTCTTCTTTTGGATGACCAGTGGGAGTTAATACCTGTCACACTGGCTTCCTGTTGCTGGGCTACAATGTTACATTCTACAGAAAGAGTTCAAAGGGACCTTTGAAAACACAATGCGCATATAGGAAGAAACTCAGATCCTTTGTAGTAAGAACTAGAAAGTACATATGATCTTTGATTGTTTTTACACAGGCGTAACCAAATATGTATGCTGAATAAATGCAGACACTGAAAATCCATGATAACTCAAGATAGATATTATCAAGACTGCAATGACCACAACAGTGCAATTCAGAAGTCAAGTATGGGCATGAAAGCTAGATCTCTAACCAGTTTTTTAGCAGAAAAAAAAAACTAGCAAGTTGACACAATAGAAAGAAGGAAGCATCCTGCTATTGATCACATAAGCAAGGGAAAAAACCTTTAGGTGACAAGTGCAATCAATACCTCTACAATGCGCCTTCGTAAATATTTAGATGAAACTTCCTTGAAGACTAGCTTGGCATCAACTTCTGCAAATAGCTATATAGAAGAAAAATACCTGGAAATCAGTATAAAATGTTATCTGCTTAATAAGCAAGGTGGTAGATTAAAACTGTCAAGCAAAGCAGAAAAATGGGGTGGGGGTGGGGGTGGGGGGCAAGGTCTACTTGTCAAGAAATCTTAGAAAAGTGAAGGAAAAGAAATTTTACAAGACAAAAGCACAGACCTAGCTATAAAGCCTATAAGATAATATATCTGATCTTTTATAAAAGCATAAAAATCACCACATCGTCATCAACTACAATACAATAACCATCACCTGAGGAGGGGGCTTCCTTGAAACCGGCTTGATGTGAACATCACCTTCATCTACTTCTCCATCAACTATAATTTCATCCTCATCCTCATCCTCAACAATATCAGCCAAACTTTCAGTGACTCCAGATGAGCCATCTTTGGAAACATAACCCTGTTCAGAAAGTATACTTATAACTTTGTCCTCCAATGCTGAAAGAGCTTTTCTTCTGGGAATCTTTCCTTTTATTTGTAATGCCTTCACCAACTCATCTCCAGAAATATCCTGAACAACATTAACAGCTGAAATCAGCAACCGGGGGTAATGGCAACAGGCATATGCATGCTTGAAAGGGAAAAGGATATTGTATAACTACCAGCAAATATTTTGAATTTAAAAGTTACAAAAGTGAAGAAGTTACAATCGATGATTAAATAAGGAAATGATCAGCAGGATTCAATAAATCTTTTATATGATTGACAAGACTGTGACTACCCAAGTGGCTACTGAACAAGCACATTAAGCAAATGAAAACGATATTACGATAAGCATATAAGAACTAAGGAAAACGGGAGGACAGGAAACAGCATTCTAGTCAGCCAGTTCAGGTATTGTTTAGCCTTCAAACAAGCATATTAGGTACTTGTACTTGCAACTATATAAAGTTAAAAGATTGTATTTGGTAAAATAGGGAGCTGTAGTATGTTCATACTTCAACATGCCTGTAGAGTTCAGGAGGCGGTAGGCTGATAGCATCGACCATTTTCTTCTTCCCACAGCTCTGGACGAGAACATCAATTGCTTTGCAGATTTCTCTAATTGCCACCTGATTTCTATATTACGTCAGAATCACAAAAAAGGGATAGACCAGGACAGAAGTTTTGTTTCAGAAGTTCAGATGTACAGAGCTAGCATTTATGTAAGAACGGAAGCAGATAACATGTCTTCTAAAGGGAGGTCTATAAATGACACAAGCTCTGGATCTTGCAGGTTCTGGAAACAAAAATGGGGAAAAAACATATACATTTTTGGCTTACTTGTACTGAGTAGTGAGTAGTAAGAGAGGTAATATAACAGCTCAGAAAGTTACAAATTATAAAGAACGCAAAGCTCCATGGTTAAGAGAAACTAGAAAGCAATGACAAACAAAATGGGGAAACAAATACATCTATTATTTGCTCAAAAGCTTGAGTACATTATGGAGCAATATATTCTATCTAAAAGTGTATCTTATTGATAATCTTATAAGCTCACCTGCCCAGCTTCCACAGCTTCAAGTAGCTTCTCCTCAGTCAGAAAATCACAGTAACCCTACCAAAGACTAGTCAGGAATCAAAAGATAACCTCAACTATAAGATTCATGAGTCCTATGAAAGTAATCAAGATAAGTGAGCTAATTTAAGGACTGGCGATTTGGATTAGCACATGAGCCTAAAGCATAACTGTTTTACAATAAAATATAAAAGGCAGAGTAACAATGTAAAGCAAACTTAAAACATACCACTAAAAAAAATTGAGGACTTAAGTATATGTTGCCAAATGCAAGAATTATATGCACAGATTTGTTTTAGCATCTGAAAAAAATTCTGGGAATATGGTGAAGCATTCAAGCATGTATGCAAGCAAAGCTTCACACTAACCTCAATCATCAAAATGGCACTATCAGTCCCAGCCATCATCAAATCTAACTCTGAATTCTCCATCTGTTCAGTAGTTGGGTTAACAACAAACTGGTCATTAATCAGGCCAATTCTTACTCCAGCAATTGTTTGTTTATTTGGAATTTCAGAGAGGGCCCTGTAGTGAAAATTAAGATAATAAGAGTATCTTTGAGATAAAGAATGTAATCTCGCAAAAAAAATACATCATATTGAAGTATTTTTTATTAAACCTACACGGCTATACCAGCAGCTGTGATAGCCAAGCAGTCCGGGGAGTGAATGCCATCATGACTGAAGACCTATAATAGTCAAGGTTATCTCATCATATGGAATAATTGATGGGGGTCATCAAGAAACAAAAACCAAAGAAAAAGGCAGAATAACAAAATATGATCTTCAAATTTGGCCCATCAGCCACAAAGATGTCGAGAGAAAAAGTGGCCAACCATGGCATTTTTTGCTAGGTGGGCATTCATATTTCTTTTGTTTGTTGCCAAAGTGAATTATTAACAGGTGCAGAACATAAATCTCTTGATGAGGGAACGAAACAATTTTGCTGGCAATAGCTTCTATGAAAAGGCTCTGTATAGAGCATCTTGCAGCCATTTATGAAGATTGCTGGTAAGAATTATACAATATACATCATGTCAGTTTCAAAATAAGAACACTAGCCTTGCAGTTTGCAGTATTGGTATGTGATTCTGCATTGTATTTTGTGTAGGTCCATACAAAAAAGAGAAACCGGTTAGAGCACCAAAGGTTAAATAAGTTGGTATATGTCAGCTACAACCGGAAGATGGAAAACAGATTTTTAAAAATTAGAGAGCTGGGTTCCAAAGGAAAGAGAAGCAATCCACTCTTGCTTGATGAATTTCATTGGGAAAATGAATGGGTCAATGAAAATTGTGAACCAGTTCAGAAAGGTGGTGACAATGCTATGACTTGGGCTCTTGTGGATGAAGCTATTGGTGCAACTCAGGGTCTAGAGGGACGGAACATGCCCAGGGCTGCTGCTGCTCGTGCTGCTGTTGCTGCCCCTGTGAGGCAGACGCAGACTTATGCTAGGAACAGGAAGCGTCCAAGGAAGATATTGATGAAGATGACGATGAAGACCAAGATCAGCATGAATCTGATTCAGCAACAGCAATGGAGGAGGATGAAGTTTCTGCACAAACTGGAACTGGAGATGGATTCCATTTGAATGATGATTTGCTTGATTAGATGGCTAGTTGCCTACTTTTGTTGGACTATTGAATGTCAATGTTTGTGACTTTGTGTTGAACACTTTAGCTTTCTGTAATGAACTAGTTTGATTATGTAATATGCTGGCTGTGTGGCTGCTATGGTCTGCTAAATGTTAGTTATTCGCTACTGCAGCAGTGCTGCTGTTCAGCTGTATCAAGATCAAGACTACATTAGTGTTGCTAATTATGGTCTTCTTTGGTATTCCAGGCTTCCAGCAGTAAGTCAGCAAAGAAATGGAGTTTGGGACAGGAATATGGACCTCTGGACATGGCAGAAAAGAGAAGAAAACAACTCCCACAAGTAAGTCACCAGCTAAACACTAATGTAGTCTTGATGTTTGCTTTATTGTGTATACTATATAGTATATATAGGAGGTATATGTCCTGATATACATGGATGACTATATGGACAGCCAGGGTCGACTAGGCTTGACTAATCGGCCTGGTCGACGACTAATCGCGATTAGTCGCCTGGTCGGTCCCATGGCGACTAGGTTCGACTAGACGACTTGAAAACATTGGTTGATGTTATGGTTGAATTTTCTGCTTTTCCTAACAAATTTCAAATAGCAAGTATCTCAGCTTTAGAGGTTGAACTGTGAATGGGACTGCCAAGTTATGAATCCAGAATCCAAGTTACATGATGTTATACATAAATTGTCTGCTGATGAGAAAAATATCACACTATCAATATCACCCTTGTAGTATTATGAGATTACTAAAGTAAGCTTCTGCTATTTAGAGAATACTGAGACGGGTAAGTTTCTGCTATTTAGAGAATACTAGGACGGGTTACAATAAAATGGGAACATATGTAACTGATGATGAGCTACTCATATAACTTTAACACACGTTGCAAGAAAAAGCTAGAGCATACGACCAAACTCCCAGAGGCAACATGAGTGCAAGTTAACTTCTAAAGATTACCCAGGATAGAATTTGAGTTTCATAGTAGAACCCCTTAGGCATAGTAGGTCGTAGGGGCCTGTCTATCAATCTGCAAACCAAAACCTGAGAAGGATGTAGGAAAGAAAATCTAAGCACCCAACAAACATAATCGTTGAACAAAAGTCGAAGCTCCTATAGTGAACCTCATGGTCTTTTGTCTTGCCTTCTCGTTTGAAGAAACCACCACTGGAATCAGTAAAAACATAGAATAAGGTTTCATAGATTACACAATCGAACCGAGAATGGAGTCATGGACACTGACAAAGGTGGCAAGAACAGTTTTAGGTTTCTGTACCTAGTTCTTCCAGCAGCTGAAAGGCGCTCTTGATAGTGAACCGATAAAGGGAAAAAGTCAGCAGGGTCATTTGGAGTATCCGCCAGACAGACAGAACAGTAGAGAATCTGGCAGCACACTTTGAAGTTACAGTTAGACATAAAAGGTACTGAAATTGAAATAACGAAATTAATTGCATTCAAGATGCTTCTATCCTCATCAATTAAACTGGACAACAGCGATGAGAGAAACAAAATCCGAACAGCAGCCTTGAGTTGAAATTGGTAAAAGGCCAAAATTGTGCGCAGCCTTGAGTTGAATTTGGTGAAAGGCCAAAATTGTGCTTGCAATAGGCAATACGCTGTCCTCTCTCCGGTGGGTCGGGTGTTTTACATGCTTGAGGGGGGGGGGGGGTTCCTTTCCTACCCTCGACTTAGTTTGTACATAAACTCCCTTTTCCCCACTTAATTGAAAGGCAGAGCTCCTGCCATTGCGTTCAAAAAAAAAAAGGCAATACGCTGTCCTCTAGAAAGCCATTCATGTTATGGTATCCAACAGGAAGAACAGAAGAAGAATCATGGTCAAGTCATGTCAAATTTGATTGACATGCACATGAAGAGCACATAAATCAGAACAGTGGCAAATCACTGCAGCCTAGATTGTGTGAAAGTAACAAGCATGCAGATTCTGATGTTTTGACAGAATGAAATGCACTTACAGTATAACTACAAAGCCCTATTTAAATTTCGAAATAACAACTGTAAATATTCCCTCAAAACAAAACAAATAACAACTGAAATGTGCAAATGGTGTGCTCTAAGGAGACAGTCTGAGAATATTATAACACCTACTGACAGATTAAATGGACCATCACGCGCGAATGTACAATTTCTTAACAACAGGTATTAAGTGGACACTAGACTCTGACGACTTACTGTTTCGCCATCAGTGACCATTACAGAAGCACTCGCTTGCCTCCCAATGTGGCCTGTTTCGACCAATATCTGAAATACAAAAAACACTCCGTTACTCCATTTTGTGGATGCGCTCCATTTCATGAATGCACGCGCTGTGCCATCAATCAACCAAAACCCGACAGATGAAGAGTATAATAACCTCAATGTGCTTAGGAAAATGCCATGAGCAGAACAGCCAAGCACAATGCGTGTTCTTCGCTATTGAAACCACACTCGGAATTGCACGTGAGAATCCAGCAACTACACACAAGCACAAATCGTGCGCAGCAATGCACTGTGCAGGAACACGCTACGAGGCAACAGCGCGGACGCCTCACGCTACGGAGCGGCAAGCAAAATTCGCGACGCGTGAACAGAGCGCCGCGCCACGGTTCACAGCTGTCGAAGAAAAAACAGTGATAGCTCATCGGCGGCTCACCTCGCGGTCGCCGACGGGGATCCTCACGGACAACTTGGCCGGTCCGGAACCGCTGGCCTCCTCCGCCACTGCGGCGGAGGCCCTGGCGACCGCGCCCTCCTCCGCGCGCGGCGCGAGCACGGGAGCGAGGCGTGGAGCGGCGGCACGGGGAAGGCGACGTGGTGGTGGTGGAGGTGATGCGGTGGCGGCGGCGCCGGGAGGAAGAGGTGGAGAGCGGCGGGGCACGCGAGCATCTCGAGGTGGGTGTGGGAGGAGGAGAATTTTTTTTATTTTTAACATTTTTTTAAACTAATTTTAAATCTAAACCTGTTTTTTTTTCAAAACTTAACATTTTTTTGCCGCGCCTATTGGCATAGCGCGGCGAAACGACTGTGCCACGCCATGCATGGTGGCGCGGCAGGAGGATGACGTGGCGACGACCGGGGCTGCTGACCAGTGACGTGGTAGGGTCTGTCGCACCACCGATTTTGGCGCGACAGTGACGCGCCACGACGCATGGCGCGGCAGGACCAGATAAATATCGCGAGCGAGCCCGCCCGCCCGCTCGCACGCCAGCCAGCCTGCTCGCCCGCACGCTCGTGCCGGCCGCGCCACGAACGCCGACGCGTCACGGCCGCCCGCTCAAGGTAGCTCCCTCTCGATTTTATGTTATTATGATTGTTATTGATTTAGGATAGTTAGTGATTTAGGATAGTTAGTGATTTACGATAGTTAGGATTTTTTTATTGTTATTGATTTAGGATAGTTAGTGATTTAGGATAGTTAGGTTAGTGAATTTGTTTGTTTAGGTAGGTAGTTTTTACGTTTGAGGTTGTGTGTTGTAGTATAGTTAAGGTTTGGTTAGGTAGTTAGGATTTTGGGTTTAGGGATTGATTATGTATTTATTATTTAGTTTATAGTTAGTTATTTAGTTAGAGATTTAGGATATAGATACTAGTTTTCAAGTGTCGGTACTTAATAGTGCGTGATACGTCGATTTGGATTATTTGATGAAGTTTCGTCAAATGCTTATTTTTCTAGTGAAGTTGTTTAATATGTCTGTTAATGTTACTTTGAATATATACATGTGCTTTCATATTGTGTTCGTATTGTATAACAAGTAGTTCAAATTTTACGATGCTACGTAATGTTAATTTGAATATTGTTATTTTGATGTATCACATTCTTAAGGTGGAGTACGACGACCAGCACCGAACACACATCTTAAGTGACACCGACGCACAGGTGGCATTGCCTACTTTGAGGCCCCGCACGCACACCAGGGCGCACCAGTGGGACGAGCGTTACGCACCGTATATACGGTGTGCTAGCTTCCTCGAGCTTGTCTGTGTTGTCAATTACGGTCTTCCGCCCCTTGACCCAGCATTACTTACTGCAGCTGTAGACAAGTGCGAGTGCCTTCTTTGTACGTAAATATTCTTATAACAAATTTGAGTCAAACTAACGGTCGTTCTATTCTTATAATAGGTGGAGGCCTGAGACCCACATGTTCCACCTACCTTGCGGTGAGATGACCTTGACCATGCAAGACGTGAAGGCTATCTTTGGCCTTCGATTGGGATGACTTACAGTGACGGGTATAGTTGACAACGATCACTGGAGGGAACTAGTGACTCAGTTCACTGGCTTTCTTCCACCGGACGACGAGGTTTCAAAGAAAAATAAGTGAGCAATTCAAACCTATTTAATACTTGCATTGCTTTCCTGTAGCCATCGGATCTCATTTTTTTTTATAAATTTTAGGAAAAGTTCTAGAGTTTCATCGTCCTGGATCACAGAGCGCTTTGATTACTTAGACCCACAGGCTGAGGAGGCTCAGATCGACAGGTTCGCTAGAGTGTGGCTCTGGCACTTCCTTGGTGCTTTCCTTTTCCCAGACGCCTCGGGCAACACCATCAACTGGATCTTTCTTGACATACTACGCCAGCCGTGGGAGAACATAACGGCATACAGCTAGGGCAGCGCAGTCCTGGCATGGACGTATCGACAGCTGTGTGTTGCCTGCCGTCGCACCTCAGGGTATGCGAACCTTGGGGGTTGCTCCTACCTACTCTAGGTTTGGTGTTGGGAACGATGGCTCATTGGGAGGCCCCTTAATACTAGTTTACCAGTAAGTACTTCGGTTCACTATATTCTTCTAGGCAGTTACATATGATTAAATTATTAATGGCTAATTCATTATCGTATTCAATGCAGCAATAGAACGGGTAGGATACACTCCCTACAGCTCTGTATATCTGGATAGAAGCAGAGTTAGTTAGAGGGAATGCGAGGCGCAAGTACAGGGAGTACACGGACGGTCTCGACGTCCTAACACAGCACCAGGTTACGCTCTTTTTACTATCATACATGTGTCTTGTTCGATGTACACTATAACACAACCTAACTTAATTACAAAATGTTCAGGTGCATTGGTGTCCTTGGAATGCTCCAGAGCTCGAGTACTATCTGAGTCCTGTCACTAGGGATGAGTCAGACGAGTATTGCTGCAACGTCCCTCTTATTTTCTTCCACGTGGTCGAGATGCACTTG
This sequence comes from Miscanthus floridulus, assembly GCF_019320115.1. NCBI lineage: Eukaryota > Viridiplantae > Streptophyta > Magnoliopsida > Poales > Poaceae > Miscanthus > Miscanthus floridulus. Next base: position 24,960,012 of record NC_089582.1, on the reverse strand, counting down.
CCCATCAGGGTTTGTAGACAGTTTGGAAGAATGACAGGCTGCCCACCACCGCTTTACTCCACCAACCAAGAATTGCACGGGTGCGTTATCGATTAATAACAAAGCTATAATTCAGAGGTGTCTGTGGTACAACTAACATCGTTTTGTTGCAGGTATGATCGCAGAAAGAGGTACAAGACCAAGGATTGGCGCATGACATACAACGCGTGCATCCACTTGTGGCAGACTAGGGAACGGTAGCCGGTCCATGCAGGTTCCCCACACGACCAGCACACCTTCGATGAGTACCTACGGTGGCTTCACAGGTCTACGAGGACACATATCAAGCCCCCGTACACTAAGGAGGCGATTGACAAGGACTCAGAGGAAGATGTGATCGAAGATGTGTACGATGTTGCCACTAGGGAGGACACACAACTACAGAGAGCCCCGCTTCAAAGATACGTGGTAAGATACTTGAATGGTATAATTTGTTATCTATTTGGTATTAAGTATGTGTACTAAAACTGTCCAACCATGTTTCTATACCCAGGTAACACAATTGTCAAGGATGTCCAATGAAGCAGTGTTCCAGCTTCACGAGTCTAGAGGGCAGGGGTCAGGCGTTCTCGAGGCTTTTGTGGAGGTAAACATAAACTTGTCCGTTCCAAAAATGTTTCTTTAGTGTATATGCGTTTGGAAAATGTACTAACTTTAACGTCTATTTATGCAGAAGGTGAAGAAGAGCTGCAGGAAGCTGGCTCAGAAGCTGAACTGCATGCACACTCCCACTTGGGTGGAACCGCCACTCCCGGCGCGGTCGGGTGGCACATCTTCAGCCTCTTTGAGGACACCAGCTGGCTCTTCTCAGCCGGTGGTAGGTGCCACTTCTATAGTGCGTACCACCACCACATCATAGCGCTGGGAAGGACCCTACAACCGAGGACGACGAGGATGACGATGACGACGACGACGACCCCCTGGGCTTCCATAGATAGCACAACCAGTGGGACGATTGGCCGTAGGACGAGATCGGCATGTCTCAGCTAGGTGGTGCCCCCGCTTGGTACCCAAGGAGCCTCACAGGTACTAACAAAGGTAGTTTCTTTAAATACGTAGGCTACATGAACTAACAATCATAAAGATTATAAGTAATCGTGCATATCATATACTTGCAGGGTATGAGCCATACGCACCGGCAACGCGACCACACCGACGTTGGCTACACTCCCAATGTGTTGCCAACAAATTCAAAGAGACAGAGGCGTCCGAGGGATCCTTACACTCCTGGGTCTTAGTTTGTTAGGTCAAACGAATATTGTCGTCCAAAACTTGCAGGCTTAGTTGGTTATGTTATGTCAAACTTATATCGAATCAATGAAAATGTTATGTGGTAGCTTGTCAACTCGCGCACGGACTTCATTTATTTGCTTCATATTCGTTTTAATGCGTCACGGCAGCACTGCTGGCAAGATTAAGTAGCAACTAGTTCGGAAACCGTTAGTCCCAGCGTATCTCGCCGTCGGTGGCCAACATCTTGACCCTGATCCTCCCGAGCTTGGTCATCGTCGCCATGAAATCGCCGAAGAAGGCACCCTGGTTAGACGTGCAGTAGTCGACCGTGCCGCGTGACCTCATGTTGGACTAGAGCACCTGGTCGGAGCTCACCGGCGAGGGGTCGATGAAGCCGAGGTCCATGGTCGTGTCACTACAGATCCTCACTGATAGCAGCCAATCTTTTGTCTACGTCTAGATCCTACCGCACCATGCGCTGTGGCGTGTCACTACCGCGCCAAGATCGGTAGCGCAGCAGACCCTGCCACATCACCGGTCAGCAGCCCCGATCGTCGCCACGTCATCCTCCTATCGCACCACCATGCATGGCGCGGCACAGGCGTTTTGCCGCGCCATGGCAATAGGCGCGGCCAAAATTGTTAGTTTTGAAAAAAAAAATCAGTGTTAGATTTAAAATTAGTTTACAAAAAGTGTTAAAAATAAAAAAAAATCGAGGAGGAGGAGGCACAACGACGTGGAACGGGAATGGGAATGGGGCGGGAGACGAGAGGGTGGCGACACGCCCACGAACCTTATTAGTTTCTAGCTCTTTTTACCCTTCCGCCGTATGGGGTTTTGTCAAGATTTTGCCGTCTGGCGTCTGCCTGCTGGGGTTTTGGGACGCCACCGTTTGAATTTAGGGCAGGTTTTTTCATGATTTCTAAACATAGATAGGTGCACTGTTTGGATACACTATCTTAACTCCTTTGTAGAGCAATTATAACTTAAAAAATACATAGACAAAAGACTATTGAAGTTGATGTGATGTAAACACAGTGATGGGCTTTTTGCAAAAAAAAGTGATGGGCATACCAGCATAGCCCATTTTCACATCTGAATTTCAGCCTTTATACTAGAATCGAACAATGACTTTCTTGCTCTATCACCTCTCCTCTCATTCTATTGCTTGGTTTTTTCAACATGCTAATTGCTACTTAACAATAGAGATGGCATTGGCAATGGATATACATAGGCCAATACTTTACGATATTTAATCTATTATGGTACAATTTTAGATTAGATACACTATCCACCTATACTTTTTAGCCATTGAATCAACCGTAATGCTAACTTGTCTATGATAGAACCATCTTCAAGATGCCTCCACATCCAACTCTATCCATTACTCGTCTTTGGACACTCCATTGTGTGGCACTCTGTTGGTGTTTCGCAAACCGGACTAGTAAATTTATACGATTATTGCGCTACTCTAGGAAGACGATGGTAGTATCCAATAGACAACAGGATTTATACTGGTTCAGGCCGGAACTCTATGTCCAGTCTCAGAGAAGATCGAGTGCGTGTTCCTCGCTTGAATGCTCTAAAGTTCTTACAATAGGGGTGCAAGAATGGTGAAAGAGGTGGTAGAACCTATGCTAGATGAGGGGCTGGCCAAAGAGAAGCTCCAGGAGCCATACTGCTATGGATGGAATGGTAGAGGATGAAGAATGTGAAGATGTCCAGAGATGGGAGCCCTAGCTGCCCTTATACAGAGTTCGGGGCCAGGGCTCGTTACAAAAAGGAGGTTCCCCCGACCGAAGGGTCGAGAGCCTGAGGGAGGTCCTAGCTAACTTGGCTTGCAAGCTACGCCGTCTTCTAATGCTCACCCAGGTGTGGCTATCGTCATGGTCTTATGGCCATGTCACGTCAGGGTCTAACATGGTGCTACTTGCTAGCCGTGGTAGCACTGTAGCATGATGATGGTTCGTTAGCTGTCCTATGCAATGCGGCATCCGTCATGGTCTTCGCTATTGTCTCTAGGTTCTCCGGGGCATCGTACCCATAGTAGATAGCCGCCCTTAGTCGTCATTCGCCTATCACTTCATGAGGATGAGGACCACGACCCCTATCATTGGGGTCAGGGCTCTCCGCAAGACGGGAAGGTCTCTAGGTCGAGACCCTTGTCATGGATCACATCCTATAGTGGGTAGGATCATACGCGTGTCCTGTCGGTCCATATTCCGACGGTGGGTTTCATACTCGTTGCCACCGTTGTGTGGTGCTATCTTGTTGGTGCGGCATGGCACAGAGATGGCATCTGACCGGACCGAGGTGACTACTATCCCCTCGTTCCTTGTGAGGTCAGTGTAGCGCGCCTGCTCTTATCAGAGCAGACATACTGAGCCACTCTTGATCTCTCCTTGTCCTACCCCAGGGGTCGTGATGGGGGAGAGGTCGCGCATCTTTTGTGTGGCTAAGGTAGGAGAAGGGGTCGTGGCCGACCCTGGCCTAGGCGTTGGTTTGGCGTGCTCACCGTAGCTGGGCCTTGATCGTTCGGGCCATCGTTAACCTAATGAGTTGCAGGCCACGTGGCCTGCCAACTAATCGATGCATTGAGACACCCTGGGGTCGTAACTTCAGTAGTAGCCCCTTGAGACATCCCATCCTATCGTAGTGATATGTGATCGCTGAACCTTGCCATGTCAGCGTGCAGCTCATCGGGGTCCGTGACCCAAGCGGGGCCGTGTGGTCTCGTTGACGCTACATCGGCTTGACGCGATAAAGTGTTTTCTCGACCTCTTCCTTCGTGGTCACGAAGTTTTTTGTGATCGTCCATCTGGCTCATAGGTCTTGGACCTTTTGTCTCATCCGCGTGACTGAGCCATGATCATGCTTGGGGTTCCACATTGCATGTCACCCTAGCCTCTCCCTTCGTTGATCTCTCCCAGAGAGGTCACAGACCCCTGATGGTTTATGAGTCTCTGGAGCAGGCCTTAGGTCAGAGACCTAGGATGCAGGGAGGAATTAGTCGTGGCTTGGCCCTAACTTATTTTGGAGTCACGGGGACCCAACTTCATTTTTCCCTAGCGTCCTTGCCGACTTGAGAGGTCATGTTGCCTTGTTTTAGGCGGGTTTGGTTTGGCGCCCACGCGGGGAGAGGCATGTCCACCGTAACCACATGGTCGGAGCGATGCGCCTTGTCAGGGTCTATGGGTGATCCGAGCAGGACCCGATATTCTCCCCAATTGATGTGGAGTTTGGCTGTGCCTCATGTGAGACGTCCTATAAATCATCGGCCATCAATCCCATTGGTCCCCAATCGCCTCCGCCGCGGCCAGAGGGCAAGATGCCTCCCCCTTAGAGGGGGTCAACCTAGGAGGCTTCAAAGCGGACGACTCGGACACAGGGAGAGATGGTCGTGTGGCTCCACACCATCGATTAGAGCCATAGGGGCCCATCTCCTCCCTGCCCCTATCCCTTCTATGGCCTCGAGCCCTTCTAAGGACCAACTAAAGAGTGGGTTTCCTAAGTACGATGTGGGGTCGTGGATGCAAAGGGCCGCTCGGCGTGTGAGTCTGGGGGGCTATCGACCTCCCCTAGCCACATCATGTCTTGGTGGTGCCCTCTTGTAGATGGTTGTGCACCATGAGGTGCATGCTAGGAAATCAAAAGATGATGAAAGGTACGAGGCTTACTCGGGATATGTTACCGCATTGTTATCCGTTGCTCAGCCTTTCGTTTGGCCACCTCCCTTGTGCTGTGAGAAAGCAGTTAGTAAATGTTAGAGAAGACGCATGCATTCAATGTACCTCCAACGACCATTGCTAGTCTCATGCTACCTAGGGGACTGAACCGCCGCGTCTTCCACCCCTTGATTGCGAGTGCGCCCTGGGCCTGCACCCGCCTCAAACGCGAAAAACCGTCTTCTCCGCCTTTGTCTTCATGCCGCCTATTTAAGCCAAGGGAGAGGAGGGCAATGTGCCTCATCCCCACTTCTCCCTTGTCTTTTGAGTTTTCCTGACGTCCAATCCGAGTGAAACAACGGATGTCTCCATTGGGCATCATGGTTCGCGGTCCATCCCGATGGCTTCGCCACCTCTGGGATGGATCTTGGGAGATCGGGTGCTACCGCACCACGCCAGAGTTCGTCCTCCACAGGTGTTAGATGGAGTTCCGTGAAAATGGAAAGGAACATTGCCATGGGGGCCTCAGGCCACTAGGTTCCCCCATGGTTGGCGGGCACGTGGCTCCTAGCTCTGGGTCTGGAAGCATTTGAGCATCGACTCGGTGGCCCACTCCCTAGCCCATCATCAGGCATTCCTCCCCTGCTCTCTCAGAAGCGGCAGCAGGGCAGTTCCTAGCGGGCTCCTCTTCCTCAGATGTTAGAGGAAGCTCTATGAGGTGGTCATCTCTAAGGCTTCTTTCAACAGTCCTCTCATGCTCATGGTGCAGCTCTGAAGGCTATAGACACCTTGTATCGGTCTTTTCACTTCATGAGATGTCCATCATGAGTGGGAGGGGATCCAACGATTATTGTAACCTTGGGTGCATCTAGTCCTATAATGCGTTAGACTGGGTGTCTTTGTTCGCGGCTTTAGAAGCCAATGATCCTAACATCTTAGGACAGTGTTGTAATCGGCAAACACATGGGTCCTTGAGGCTCCAATGTATGCGTTGTTCTTTCATATTTCCCTCTTATCATTGCCAATGTCAATTTTATCTTAGTGATCCTTGGCGTGAAGGGGTTTTGTCCAAGTTATTCGCTCTTTGTGTTGTCGATTCTCGTGGATCATTCCATCCAGCTAGGCTCATCGTGGAGCCATTGTTAGACTATGGGAACTCATGCTCACGCGCCGTGACATGCTCCGTCGCAATCGAGAGGGGCGGTGTGTTTGTCATTCCCCACTAGGCCTCCTTCCGAAGGAGCGGTTGCCGCAGACCTAGATGAGGTGGCCTCGGTAGACTGTTCGGATGTGCGCTGAGGCGCTCGGCGTTCCCAAGTGGGTCAAGTTTCTTGGAGCCATAAGGAGTCCTCGACGGTTTTGTTTGACTAGATGATGCCTCCGTCGCGATCGTTCGAGTGAGCGCAAATGCCGCACCATGCAAGACAGCAAGGGTAAGAGTGAAGTGTAGACTATCTTGGCTATAAATCTAAGGATGCATGTGTATGTTTGAGCACTTGGTATCACATATTAGCTTAATCATTGTGTCCCCCTTTATAGTACGGCTTTTCCTATACTCAAATTTAAAATATAAAAGAATTTAAACCTTCTTTGAGTTTGAAGCCATCTACATTTGTAATTGGGGGCTCCTCTGTTTCATGTAGCATCCTCGAACATGAATTCCCTACTTGTCATCTCGATAAATCTTATTAGTTCTCTAATTACGTGGTCATTATCACCAAAACCCACAATTAGGGCTTGATTGCACTTTCAATCTCCCCCTTTTTTGGTGATTGATGACAACCCAATTAGAGCTTATAAAAGATATAAAATAAATACTGAGATTTTTGAGCCATGGGTGTAGAGCCTCCCCTAAAGTATGTGAATAGAGAATTGAATTCTCAAATTGGTATAAGAAGCCAAGATTCAGATTTTAGTGAAAGTGATGGGGCTCCCCCTACATCCATGCTCCTGTGGCTTGCTGCATACTGTGTCAGGCATGTAAAATGTGATGCAAATGACAGTTTATGCACAACATGGTTTGCTGTTGCAGCTGGGTGCGGCACTACCGCACTTACTGTAACAGCACAAATCAGAACAGACACTGCACATCATGTGATACATATAAAGATATACATTCTAGCATAATTGTATCACAATCGATAGCATAGATTAATATATGTCCATATCCCACACATATATAAAGTACTTAAGTAGCATTATTACATAAATAGAGTTTCTAATGGACTCTCAAGCTCTCACTTAACTCTAGCTGTAGCAACCTCCATGGCGTCGAAAAAAGTTGTTAACCCCTTTAATTTTCTCCCCTTTGGCATAAAGCACCAAAAAGAGAAGAAAAGAAGAAAGACCAACACTCACTCCTCATCCTCTTAGATGGTGTCCCAATCGACATCATCCCCACCAGCAGCTCCACTAGCACTTGCAACGTTCTCCTCTCCACCATCATCATCATCGTCATCGGAGGAGGAAGAAGAAGACACCACCGCCCTCCCTTGGCGATGAGTGGTCGAAGTGTGGCGCTCACGCCTGGTGCTCCTCCTCATGGACTACAAGGTGGTCCTCAAACTAGTGTGTGGATCAAGCTCTAGCTGCTGCTGCTGCTGCTCCTGCTCCTCCTCCTCATCCTCTAAATCTATGTCGGATAGGTTAGGGAGGTCATCAAATCTTGGCAGTGACTAAACTTGAGAAAGAGGTGGTAGCCCTACACGCTCTCTAGCCTCCCGGTTGACTTCATGGTTCTCCAACCGGTCCTGATATGCGGTCCTCACAGCATAGGTGCAAGTGGTGAAAATGGCCTTAATCCATCTCCCAAACTTCTCCATCTTCTTTTCCCTATGAGGCCTAGATCGGGACGACTCAGGCATGTCATCAACTGATGGAGAGCATCTCACTACCCTGCTAGCACCTGCTCCTTGGGTCTTCTCAATTTTGTAGAATGTGTGAAGACCATCTTTCTCAAATCTATAGCCAGTGACCCTCTCAATCATAAACATGAGATAGGGGCATAGGGTATCCCCTTTCTCTCATCCTCCATGGCGTTCCTCAGCTCATGCCACATGAAGTGCGGGATATTAAACCTATCACCTCTAGGAGCAAATCTAGCAAGCACATTCCTCACATATCCATTAAGATCAGAAGTTGCTCCATCCTTGGGATTGATAGTGTGCCTGATCAAATTGTTTAGAATATAATAATAGCTCTTCAGGCCACTGACCTTCCCATCTGCACTTCTCCAATCAATCCACATACATGCAATGTCGTGGATCTCAGCTCTAGCCTCATCATGAATGTAAGTGAAGCCCCGCTCCTCCTCTCCAAAACCAAGGATCCAGCTGAAAATCACAAAATCAACTCTATAATGTCATCCCTCAATCATCCAGTGAATCTCATCAGTGTAGATACTATAGAAGAAAGTGGCATAGAACTGGGCTAGCACTTCCTCATTCCAATTATACCTGAAGCTCATAATATCAGTGAGGCCAAACAACTCACAAGCCTTGATCACCTTATTGAATTCTGGCTTATTCTTTGCCTTCATGTCATCCCAATCAACATACTGCATCTTGACAACTTTGGATTTCTTAGAGTTAAAGTTCATAGATGCATAGAAGTTGGAATGAAACTCATTCCAAAACCTATAATCTATCTATAAATCCTTTGGCTGCTCATAGGGATTGTTCTTACGTGCTTCCTCCACCATCTTCAGCTTTTCCACATAGTTAAGCACGGGATGAGCACGTGTGTCAACAAGACGCCTCATGACTACATCCTCAGAATACTCTCTGATGTAGCTCCTATCAAACTCCTCAAAATGAGGTGGAGTATCTGGGCAAGCACCTAGAGGAATAGTGCAAATAGCCCTCTCTAAGTTCTTCTCCTCCTGGATCATCTAATCTCTCCTCCCCCTATTTCTGGCAACATCTCTGCCTACTACACTGCTGCTGCCCCCCCTGTGGTCCTGCCATGACCATGATGAGGCATCTGCTTATCCCAAGGCTCTGTCATCTTCCTCTTCCCCCTCTGGTCATCATCACCTCCGGAGATCATCTATGCAAAAACATAGACCAAAATGAGAACTGTACAAATGGAGAGTAGGAGTTACCCTATAAAGCAAGTTAAGTAATCAAGAAGAGTCAACGTGCAAGCGAGAGAAGCAGTTGATGAGGTACTGCCCCCCAGATGTGCAGCACTGCCGCACCTGGAAGAAGCACTGCCACACCAGCTATTTCACCAAAACTGCACTTTGCATCTTCTTGTCTACTGAACTTACTTCATAATTTAACTCCTAGCCCACTATACAATCTTAGAAAGCATATGCATGTCTATGTCATCGATTCATCTAGATATGATTAAGAGAAATCCTAGTAATCATGAATCTTAGCATTGGGTGCTGAGTGAAATAGATAAAGTGAGTCAACCATCGAACTAGGAGTGTAGCATTGCCATCTTTGCCACAGAGGTGCGGCACTGCCACGCTGAGGGTGCAACACTGCCGCATCGGTCAGTTTGGTTCCAAAGATGAATCACGATTTCTACTTCAATTAATTCTCAATACACCATCTAAACTACTATATACCTTTCAATCAACCATCCAAGACAATTAGAATCGACACATTGCATAGATCGGGAAGGATTTAGGGTTTCACCTTGGTTTTCACGGATTGAGGAGGAAAGAGATGAAACAGCTCCATCCACAAGCTACAGTGCTGCTGGCGATGACGAGGAAGACCAGTAGCATGGCGCGACACTGCCAAAGGTGGCAGTGGCGTAGGGCATCGGTGTGGCGGCGCTGTGCGTGAGAGGGAGAGAAAGGAGAGAGAGAGAGAGGCGACTGCAAGTGAGAATGAGGTGAGAGTTACCCTAGGGCTAGGAAAAATAAGAAGAGTAAATGGGCCCCATGGTAATTGCTGTCACGGGCTGAATTTCGATTGAAATTCAAAGTGCGATACTGCCACAGTCCACACGTGGCACTGCCGCAGTGCGGCACTGCAGCAGGGCAGGCACGGCACAGCCACACTTCCCAGTATAATAAATTTAGCTACTAACTAAATACCTCTATATATAGGATATGGACACATATCTCAAGCACACTATGATCAGCAACAAATAATCAATACAAACAGTTATCATAATGCACTTGTTTCTTATAATAAAATATTTTAAGCACAATATTTATACTTTTGCAATTTATTTCTCCTATCCATGCTAGTTCATCAATTAAGGTGTTCTATAGTTCAAACCACGTTACGAGAATCAAGAATATTTAGCTCACTACGCAAAGCACAAAACCTTGACTCATCAAGAGGCTTAGTGAATATATCAGCTAGATGCTTTTCGGTGCTCACATGGAGAATTTCGATATCTCCTTTGGCTTCGTTGTCTCAAGAAATGATGTCGGATGTCTATGTGCTTAGTTCTTGAGTCGCTTACGGGGTTGTTGGCTAACTTTATAGCACTTTTGTTGTCACACAAGAGTGGGATTTTTGTGAAGTGACATCCGAAATCTTTAAGGGTTTGCCTCATCCAAAGTAGTTGAGCACAACATGCACCGCCTACAACATACCCGACCTCGACGGTGGAAAGGGCTACATAGTTTTGCTTTTTAGAACTTCAAGACACTAGGGACCGTCTAAGGAATTGACATGTCCCCGAAGTGCTTTTTCGATCTACTTTGCAACCAGCGTAATCAGAATCCAAATACCCAAGTAGATCAAACCTAGAGCCCTTAGGATACCACAAGCCAAGGTTAGGAGTGTGTACTAAATATCTCAAGATTCTCTTAACTGCTACTAAGTGATACTCTTTTGGATTAGCTTGAAATCTAGCACACATGCACACACTAAGCATAATATCGAGCCTAGATGCGCACAAATAAAGTAGAGAGCCAATCATGGAGCGATATACCTTAGTATCCATGACTTTCCCTTCATCATTGAGATCTAGATGTCCATTGGTTGGCATGGGAGTTTTGATAGGCTTGGCGTTCACCATGTCAAGCTTCTTGAGCATATCATGGATGTACTTCATTTGGCTAATAAAAGTTACATCCTTCACTTGCTTGATTTGAAATTCAAGGAAGAACTTCAATTCACCCATCATGGACATTTTAAATCTCTTGGTCATGATCCTACTAAATTTCTCACAAAAAGAATGATTAGTACTACCAAATATTATGTCATCGACATATATTTGGTACACAAATATATCTTTGCCAACTTTATGAGTGAAAAGGGTAGGATCGGCTTTGCCTATTTCAAAGCCTTGTTTAAGCAAGAATTCCTTAAGGCATTCATACCATGCTCTTGGTGCTTGCTTAAGCCAATAGAGCGCCTTTTGGAGTTTGTAGACATGGTTGGGAAACTTGTGATCTTTAAAGCCCGGTGGTTGCTCAACATAGATAAGTTCTTGAATAAGGCCGCCGAGAAATGCACTCTTCACATCCATTTGATATAGCTTGAAGTTGTGATGAGCGGCATAGGCTAGAAGCAGTCGAATTGCTTCAAGTCTTGCCACCGGTGCATATGTTTCTTCAAAGTCTAAGCCCTCTACTTGAGTGAAACCTTGAGCAACCAACCTTGCCTTGTTCGTTGTCACAACTCCATTCTCATCTAGCTTGTTGCGGAAGACCCACTTGGTGCCAATGACATTGGTATTGGGTCGTTCCACCAAAGTCCACACTTGGTTTCTTTCAAAGTTGCTTAGCTCTTCTTGCATGGACATCACCCAATCTGGGTCTCTAAGTGCTTGTTCTACCTTAAGAGGCTCCAAAAAGGAAACAAACCAGTAAAATTGGCAAAAGTTTGCTAAATGTGAACGAGTTGTTACCCCCTTTCGAAGACTCCCAATGATGTTGTCAACGGAATGATCCCATTGAATTATTTGTCTTAGCCTTGGATGCTCAATGGCCTCTTGTTCATCTTTTGAATATTCATCATTATTTTGCTCAAATATGGGTTGTAAGTTTTGTCCTCGAGCTGGAGTCGAATCACCTGCTGCTGACTGTGTAGGTGCGGCACTGCCGCCCTCAAGTGCGGCACTGCAGCGCTCTGGAGTTGCAGCAGATGCATGCTGTAGTGTAGCATCGGGTACGTCAGTGGAAATAGGTGCAGCAGCAACTTGAGGAACCTACACTTTAGTGACTTCTTCTTCTTATGGTCTAATATCACCAATAGCCAATTGCTTGATTGCTTCACATGGTGGATCCTCCTTTCCTACATCACTTGAATCAACTTGCTTTACTTGAGAGCCATTAGATTCATCAAATGTCACATCTACCACAATCTCAACTCTCCTAGAGGTTTTGTTGAAGACACGGTAGGCATGCTCATTTGATTCATAACCAAGAAGAAAACCTTCATCAACTTTAGGTGCAAACTTAGAGGTTTTGGGTTTCTTGTTAAGTATGAAAGACTTGTACCCAAACACTCTAAAGTAAGATACCTTAGACTTGTTACCGGTTAGAAGCTCATATGAAGTTTTCTTCAACTTCTTGTGTAGGTAGAGGCGGTTGGTGGCATGACAAGCGGTGTTGACGGCGTCACACCAAAAGATGTCCAACGTCTTGTACTCATCTAGCATTGTCCTTGACATGTCAATGAGTGTACGGTTCTTCCTCTCAACTACACCATTTTATTGAGGGGTGTATGGAGTTGAAAACTCATGCTTGATGCCCTCTTCATCAAGAAACTCCTCAACTAGAGTATTCTTGAATTTGGTCCCATTGTCGCTTCTCACTTTCTTGATGGGAAGACCGAACTCCTTTTGAGCTCTTCTAACAAATATCTTCACCTTCTCTTGAACTTGGCACTTGTCATGTAAGAAAAATACCCAAGTGAAACAGAAATAGTCATCAACAATAACAAGGCCATATTTATTACCCTCGATACTTAGGTAGGCGACTGGTCCAAAGAGATCCAAATGTATTAGCTCCAATGGTTGCTTGGTGGCCATGATGCTCTTTGGAGGGTGAGGTGCTCCATCTTGCTTTCTGGCTTGACAAGCGCTACAAATCCTATCTTTCTCAAAGTGAACATTTGTTAGTCCAAGAATGTGTTCATCTTTTAGAAGTTTGGCCAAGTTCCTCATCCCAACATGGGCTAGTCGGTGATGCCAAAGCCACCCCATGCTAGATTTTGCCACTAAACAAGTCTCAAGCTAGCTTTACTTTTGTTGAAATCAACTAAGTAAAGCTTGTTCTTTAATTGACCCATAAAGACAATAGATGAATCCTTCCTTCTAAAGACTTCTTGTTTACACCAAAATTTGGAGAGAAGAACGTGGGAATTCGAAGGCTTCAAAAATTATGCCCATCAAGAAATCGATTGCGCGAGGATCGATATCAGCTGATTCAGATACGACTCTAGGATCAAATCTCATTGGATGACGCCAGCAGATAGCGATGATAAACTACGGTTGGTGCCAGGAAACTACATATCAGACTCTACAAAAAGGGAAAGATTAGGGTCTAAGTTATCTTAAATTAGGAATGTTTTCTTCTATGACGAAGATTGTAATGAGTCGTGCTCGAGTAGGATTCATGTTTAGACTCTGGGTATAAATATCCAACCCCGGTTATTGTAAGACACACAATCAATCAAATACAAGTTACTTACTTTTTTTGGCTCTGCCCACCCCTTAGGAGTAGGAGTAGAGTAGATCTCGGTGAGTTCTTTAGCAAGTATGGCTGCATCGATCTGGTCGACCTCCACTGCTTGTCTGTAAGTACTGCCATGGCTTATACTTCTATTCGTATGGCTGCATCGATCCGGTCGACCTCCACTGCGACTCTGGTATAAGCTAGTTATCGATTCTTGTCTAGTTCAAGTAAGGATGTATCGATCCGGTTGACCCCCACTGCTCGAACTAGATTAAGGTCAACTTATCGGCTCTATCTAAGGGTGACATTCCTTCGGATAGATTTATTAAGTTATCGATATTGCTTATTGCTTCCATTATTTATTTAATTACAGCAATATCACTTCGCCCGATTGGGATTGATCTAGATTGGCCTTATATCTTGTTTAACCCATCGTATGTTAATCTAAACTGATCTATGTTTTATCGTCTGTTTTATGTCAATCTTGATCGTGCATAGTGTGCGGTTAAGGCATGTCTGATCTTGAGTAGATCTATTGGTTAGTGAAAACCATTCCATGGCCCGTTATCATGGCCTGTGTGATTCTACCTCACACCCCACTTGCTCGTGTGCCCTTGGCATGGGATGAAATTTCATGTCGACACATGTTCTTGGCACGCCCAGTGGGACCCCACAATCATCATGGCGATTCACAACAACAACGACATCCTTATGGTACATTATGAAGATCCACCTGATGGAGATAAAGATATCATCGGCAAAGCTATAGAAGAACTTCAGTTGATGCTGAGTCAAATGCCTGAGATAGCAGTTCTGCACCCAAATTAGGTTGGGACGCAAGGTTTGATAACTGTGAAGGAGCGAAATCAGCAATGGAATATCATTTTGAGAAGGAGATGAATTGTTTACCTAAGCAGCTAATGGTCTCGTTCTGCGTAGTCTCTTCCTAGTAGTGGTTTTTTGGGCTGTCCCTTGAGCTGCCTTGCGCTTTGAAGACTGATATATTACGATGGTGGGGGCAGCATGAGTTTTCATCAGTTTCCCCTATGGAGGAGCAGCCGATCCCATTCTTCAAATAGGACATGGTGGTTGATAGTTTATAGGACGCCCCTTCCTATCCAAGCTTGGAGGATCAAATTCAGTGTCCTAAAAGGGATCGGTTAGAACAGTTGGCAAAAGAATCCATCGAATAATTTTGAAAGAAGATGGCAAGTTACCTCTCTATCAGAAGTGAATCCCCCATCCAGAGCTACGCACAAAGGGTGGACCAACCCGCAGAAAAGATGGGAGTGCCATTCTTGCCACCAGGAGTTGAAAAGAGTGGAAGAGAGGTTGATTCTGACCTAGTCATGCAAATAGAGGGAAGGCAGATTTGATCCTAGTTGGAAAACTCTGGAGGCTTCCAACACTTCGCTAATATCTTCTCTTGGCCTCAATATGTCCTTAAAAAAGAGTCGAGGGGGGAATTGGCCGAGGCCAAATTGATGGGCTATGAAGGACGGATTGTAAAACTCATAAGTTGGAAGGTTGCCTAGGATAAAGGAGCCTGTGGACACTTTTCCACGACCATGACGAAATTCGGCCGAAAAAACACAGGGCTTGATGAAAGAATTAAAGATTGCAGCCGTTGCCTCGTCCGAACAGCCCGATTCAAATCGGAAGTTGAATGGGAAGATTAGCTCATCGTTCTCACCCTCGTTATATGGTAGCCAAGTCAAGATGCCTACATCAAACCCTCTGTAAAACTTTTTGAAGACATGGCCAATATCGATATCGATTGTTATAGCCGATGTAGCTTCACCATAGCTTGTACACTGACGGGTTCTCCCTTCTTCGCCTCTATATTCCTCATTAAAGTTGGAGGAAGGGAAACTTAGATTTCTGAGATCAAGCCTTACAATCTTGTGCATGTATAGGTTAAGCCATAGTTGTATCAACCACCAGGGACCACTGATAGCATGAACTGGTCCATTCTTCAATAACTGGGCAGATACCTGGTACATCAGATGGTAAGTGGCTCCTAACAGATACTTTCCAAGGGGAATACCCTTACCTACTGCCAGATGTTCTACCATAAATTTGTGGTGATAAGTTGGTCCACTAGATGACCCACAGAAGACGAATCTTTCTAGCCACATGTTCATAAAAGCCACATATTCTCTCTCACTGATAGCTGATCCATCCCCAATATGGTTCAGAATGTAGCCTACCCATCCTAAACAATCTAATATTTTGGCTAGCTTCTTGGAACCAGCACTCAAGTACTCATAAGGCTACATTGATCCAGTTATTCTAAGTCCGGTCAACATGTAAACATCGGCCAGGGTGATAGTCATTGGGTTGTGACCAAAAATGAAAGCATTCAGGGCATTGGACCAGAAATATGATGTAGCAATCAGAAGTGAGTCGTTCCTCTCCATCCCAGACAATGAAAGAGTCAAACTTTGATTCAGATCACAAAGTTCCCAATCTCTGCCCTTTTTCTCGGACACCCTATAGAACCAATTTCTCCATCCCTTAGGCATTTTTGGCCAATTTCTGAAGAGAGTTTTGGTATTCCAAGAGGACAAATCCACTGCAGACTGTTTGAAGGGGATTTTATTGGTTTCTTGATGGATAAAATCAGATGGATCAGGATCACCCATAGGTTCGAGAAAATAAGCATTGGGGATAATAGCTGATGGAATCAAGATTTCGTTCCGCATTTCCTAAAAATCGGATAAAATAAGTTTGAGGACAAAGGAGATACGGGGTAGCGACCGACTTTTTGAGAATAGGGATTTGAAAGCATACCTTGGGGGCGTGATTGCTGGTTGCCATTACCGCTAGAACAAATATGAATCTGAGGAAGACTACTCGAATAAGAGCTTAACGTGGCGGAGGATTTGCTAGGGTTAAAGCTTTGGCGATAGCGGCGTCGGCTATTGAGTTTTGCTCAAGGAAAAGGGGGAAAGCCAACAGGCCGAGTGAATTAGAAAGGATACTATTGGGACATTATATAAGACTCGGCCCGAGAAGTCAGGACTCCATGTATATCTCGAAGCAAAACGGTAAATAGATGAATAGTAATTTTATCTGATGAATAGTAATTTTGGAATAAAATCACTTTTATTCCAAAATTGGGGGGCATGTGTTTACACCAAAATTTGGAGAGAAGAACGCAGGAATTCAAAGGCTTCAAAAATTGTGCCCATCAAGAAATCGATTGCACGAGGATCGGTATCAGCTGATTCAGATACGACTCTGGGATCAGATCTCATTGGATGACCCCAGTAGATAGCGATGATGAACTACGGTTGGCGCCAGGAAACTACATATCGGACTCTACAAAAAGGGAAAGATTAGGGTCCAAGTTATCTTAAATTAGGAATGTTTTCTTCTATGCCGAAGATTGTAATGAGTCGTGCTCAAGTAGGATTCTTGTTTAGACTCCAGGTATAAATATCCAACCCCGATTATTGTAAGACACACAATCAATCAAATACAAGTTACTTACTTTTTTCGGCTCTGGCCACCCCTTAGGGGTAGGAGTAGAGTAGATCTCGGCGAGTTCTTCAGCAAGTACGGCTACATCGATACGGTCGACCTCCACTGCTTGTCTGTAAGTACCGTCATGGCTTATACTTCTGTTTGTACGGCTGCATCGATCCGGTCGACCTCCACTACGACTCTGGTATAGGCTAGTTATCGATTCTTGTCTAGTTCAAGTAAGGCTGTATCGATCCGGTCGACCCCCACTGCTCGAACTAGATTAAGGTCAAGTTATCGGCTCTATCTAAGGGTGGCGTTCCTTCGGATAGATTCATTAAGTTACCGATATTGTTTATTGCTTCCATTATTTATTTAATTACAGCAATATCACTTTGCCCGATTGGGATTGATCTAGATTGGCCTTATATCTTGTTTAACCCATCGTTTGTTAATCTAAACTGATCTAATCTACGCTATAAACGATGAGTTATATTTTATCGGCTGTTTTATGTTAATCTTGATCATGCATAGTGTGCGGTTAAGGCATGTCTGATCTTGAGTAGATCTATTAGTTAGCAAAAACCGTTCCATGGCCCGTTATCACGGCCTGCGTGATTCTACCTCACACCCCACTGTTAGCACCGTGGAGTGGGGATTATTATTTGGTAGATCTGTTCCTGATAGGGTATGACCTTAACTGTGCGCTATGCCTGAATCGGCTGTTTTAGCCAATATCAAGTGCTTTCACGAACAGTTTACGTCACGAGACCCTTGAAGTAAAGGGAGGTTGAAAGATGTGTTAGCCTCAGGATCTTATTATTATATTACGGCCTATATGATTCTGCCTCATGCCCCACTGATATTAGTAATAAGTTAGGGTCATCGAGTCTATTGTTGTTTCTACGGCCTGCATGATTCTACCTCATGCCCCACTGGTCATAGCGATAGATGAGATCTAATATGTTTATTAGATTTATCTTTATTAAATGGTTGAATGATGATGAACTGTTTCTTTTATATACAAAGGGGTTTGGTTACTTGCAATCATTGGCTTAGCATAAACCAGTTATTGTTTACATCTCATTGCCATTGACCAATATTTATCTAATTAATGATATTCATTCTGAACGATAACCAATTCTTCTTACACAATCCCATGAGCTTTAACTTGATTTATTCTTATGAATATACTAGAATCGACTATTTAGTCGATCTCCTTTCATATCGGCTCTTAGAGCCGCACATTCAGGACTATCTAGCAACACCGGCACATTTCGCCTTAAATTACTAATAAACTTTCTCTCCTTGTTAATTGTAGGGTCAAATTGACTAGCACGTCTCGGGAGGAGTGTGCAGGATCGACCATCCCTACGCTGAAGCTAGGCGGATCTCCAGCTCCATCGAGCGGACCCTTCTGGCTTGCTCATGTGCCCTTGGCACGGGACGAAATTTCATGCCGACACTTCCACAACCTTATCCGAAAAGAGACAATTGTAGCCCATTTCACATAATTGTGAAACAGACAATCAATTGTAACTCAATGAATCAACATGTAATACATTTATAATTGAATGCTCAAGGGTTATAGCAACTTTACCGAGACCAATCACACCCCCCTTTGAATTGTCTCTAAAGACAATATTTTCATTTGAGTGCGTCATCGGGGAATATGATGACAACACACTCCTTTCTCCGGTCATATGATTTGTACATCCACTATCAAGCACCCAACTTGATCCACCGGAGGAGTATGAACAAGTTTAGTTGCTAGATTTAGGTCCCCAATTTGACTTAGAGCCTTGCATATTAGTCACAAGAATCTTAGGAACCCAAATAGAAGTATTCCTATATATATTGGTTTCCTTTCCAACATATTTTGCAACCACTTTTCCACTGCTATTGTTCCTCAAAACAAAGCATGATGCCAAGCTTTGTCGAGGTGCATAAGTCTTCGGTCGATAGGCATACTTATTCTTGGTGTCCTACACTGATTCCTTAGGCTTCTAGAAAACCTGTTTCTCCTGGTACACCTTCTTCTTGGGCTTAGTTTGATTATGAGCAGAATTGGTAGCCTTCTCATTTTTGCGGGGCGCGGCACTGTCGCCCTTCACTGCGGCACTGTAGCTCGAGGACGCTGCACTGCTGCGGTCTGTGTAGGCTGATCTGTACCAATTTTGCCCTTCCTTTCAAACTGCACACACTCATAGCCATTCACTATCCTTCTTCTATTTGTCTTGGCTCCTTTTGTGTGTCCAAGCCCATACTTAATTGAGGGATGCCTTCTTTGCTTGAATTGTGGCCCTTTTGATTCATCATTCTTTTTGTCATTGGATTGGGTCTTACCCATCCACCCTTTTCCAATGACTTCATCGAGCCTAGCAATTTCCTTTATCATAGCCTCCATGTTTGCAAGGTTAGTGGAATAGGCATTCAAATCAAGATTAAAACATTTTCCACAACCTTGACTAGTGGAGGGAGTAGAGGTTTCCTTTGCCTTAGGGAGATATGAGTTACTATCCCAAAGAATGCCATATTGCATCTCAAGTTCTTTGCGCTTTGCATCCAAGTCACAATACTTTTTCTTGAGAGCTTTATTTGCTTTCTTTGTAATAGCATGGTCCTCTTGCTCTTTGGCCAAAGCCTTGTGTAAGGATTCCACCTCATTTCTCTCTAATGCAAGAGCTTCTTTGCTATCAATGTAGTCATGTAGAGATCCTCTTGTTGGATAAGAGTCTCTTCTCTAGATTCTAGCTCAGCTTGGACACTCTCTAAATCCTCCATTAGCTTAGTGATGAATAATTTGGTCTTTCCATCTAAATTTTTAATTATCATGTTTATTTCTTTATCACTAGATTCATCATCACTAGAGCTATCACTAATATTACTACTAGAGATATCACTAGGAGGTGGAAGAGATTTTGCCTTCGATTTGGATTTTACCTTCTCACCCTTTGCCATGAGACAAATATGAGGGAAGTAGTAATCATCGGACATGTCGTTGAAGAGTCTTAGTGTAGGGGATGACTTGTGAATAGCAATAGTTGCAACCTTCTCATCCTCTTCACTTGTGCTCTCTTTAGTTGAGTCCCATTCATGCCCAATGTGAGCCTCTCCCATGTACTTCTTACTCTTTTTATGGTCGGCCTTCTCCTCTTTCTTATCCTTCTTGTATTTGTTGTCCTTGATCTCATATGGACACTTGGCAATGAAGTGATTGGTGCTTTCACAATTGTAGCATGTCCTCTTTTTCTTATTTGGAAAGCTTCTCTTCACTACCTTGTAGCCTTGCTTCTTTAGCCCCTTGTGATACCTCTTCATAAAGAGAGCAACATCATCAACTTTCTCATATTGATCATCATCATTTTCACTTTCACTTGAAGATGATGTGGTCTCTACTCTTTCTTGAACTTGCTTGCTTGCTTTGGGCTTGCTAGTTGAAGCTTGTTGGTTGATGTTGGACTTGCTTGTAGAGCCTTGCTTGCTTGATTTGTTGGCCTTGAAAGCTACATCTTTGATCTTGATGCCCTCTAACTTTGCTTGCAATTCTCCAAGTTTCTTCCTCTCATTTGCTTCTTCTCTTTGCATGTCAAAGGTCAAGATCCTCCCAAGTACATCATTTGGTATGAAGTACTCAAACTTCTTCTTGTATCTAATTAAAGTGACTATGATCTCATTTCTAGGTGAATAAGCTTTCAACATAATCTTGATAACTTTGTGATCATCTAGATCATCACAACCATAGCCTCTAATCTTACCCACCATCGTCATCAACCTATCAAACATCTCTTGTGGCCCCTCTCCATCCAATATTACAAACCGGTTGAGCTTTGACATCAACAAGTCAATTCTTGCCTTTCTCACTTTGTCAACCCCTTCATGTGCTAGGTGCAAAGTGTCCTATATTTGCTTGGCAACATCAACTCCAATCACTCTATTGTACTCATCACCATCCAAGGCACTAAGCAACACACTTGTGGCTTGACCATTGAGGTGAATGATTCTCATCTCTTCTAGTGTTGGGTTCTTGGGATCAACCGGTGGCTCAAATCCATTGCAAACAATCTCCTAAATGCGGGGATGAAGACCTATAAGATAAGTTTTCATCAACTGCTTCCACTTGGCAAAGTTAGTCCCATTGAAATGAGGTAAGTTGCCCGTGGGCACATTGATGAAAGACCTTCAATCATGGTTAGTCATAGGAATAGAAGAGTAGTTAAAGAATATGGTGGCATATTTGTTGTTGTTGGTCTTGCCCTTTCCTTTCTTCTCCTTCGTGTTCCCCTCCGACACTTGGTATGATGCATCATTATCTCCATCTTTGGAACTACTTGATATGCTTGATGATGCACTTGTTGCCTTCTCTTCTTCTTCCTTCTTCTTCCTAGCTTCTCTTCTTGTTTTCTTGCTTTTCTCTTAAGCCTTCTTTCTTTTTTCCTTTGCTTCTTCTCCTCTAACCGCTCCTCCTCCTTCTTCTCTCTTGCTTCTCTTTTTAGCTTTCTTGCCTCCTTCCTTCTTCTTCTCTCATTATCATCGAGAGCTCTTTCAACATCGGTAGCTTCGAGATGTGGTAGTGTGGTGTTGCTTGTTGTCGACGCGCTCAGCTTGCTGCTGTCCGTGTCGACATCCACCCGCTTCACGCTACTAGTTTCTCCTCCGGGCTCCATACCTCACGCGGTGAAGCGTATATAAGGTAATCTGCTCTGATACCACTTGTAGGATGTTTGGTTGGCCTAGAGGGGGGTGAATAGGCCTATCAAAACAAATCATCATTGTCGTTTGTAGATCGACGCCATCCACCCTGCTAAGCCGCACATCACTGTAGTCCCGCCTTCATCCGTGTAAATCCCCTTGGTGAGTTTGCCTTTGTCTCCTCTTTGATCCGGTGCTCTTGGTTCATCAAACTGTGGCCTCTAGGGCCCTAACCATGTGCACTCGTGAGCTCGATCACCGCTGGTCATGGCAGTCGTCGCGCCTGGCACTATTCTAGCTGGCCGACTTTTCTCTCTCCCTCCCTCTTTTAATCTGATACATCCAGATCTAATCCAACGGCCGACATTCACCTATACCCGTTCGGTTGGCAATTTTTCTAAAGAGCCCCTGCACTTTTCTATATTCGAACCCGCAGTCCATGACGTATTCTTCGAATATGTTTTCTCTTTCAGAAAGCGTAGATTCCCTCTGTTAGATTCAAAATATGTTTTCTCTATTTACATATTTGCCATTGATTTTGTTTTGCTTATAAAAACTTCGTTGTAACTCCGTTTTGATCCATTCAAGTTGCGTTAGATTCGTAATTGTGTAATATACATGCTCAAGCTACTGTTAAACATGTTTTCAACTTTTGAAATTCGAGATTAGTTTTAATCTACTATTTTATTAAAGAAAATCTTGTTTAATTCATAACTTCTTCATTATAGCTCTGATTTTTGTGATCTTCACGTCTGTGTGTTCATATCGAGATGTAGATTTGTTTTACAAACTTTTCATCTTGATTCTATGTTGTTAGTGTACTGTTCTAATCGATAGCCTTTGTTTGCTATGCATGATTGCGTCTGGATGCTTGTATGTTGCTGTGCTGATCGAGTATAGACGGTGAGCAATTCGTGGGAGATCAAGAGTACTACTTTGACGAGCAGAATCAGTAGGAATGCTTTGATCAAGGCAGTATAGCATGGGACTATCCTTGTTTCCTATTAACCTTAGTACATTTAATTCATATATGCATGTGTCACCTTGATGAGGATTTCCTAGAATTGTAGCTAATGCTAGTGCCCAACAAAACCATGATCTTATAACTTGACTAATGTTATATGCAACAAACATAAAATATGACTTTTTAGCAACTTGATAAAAGGGGGTTGGAGTATTTACCTACTTTCTAAATGCATCAGATTCCTCTCCCTAAGGACTTATCTGTAAGTGATCATTCAGGACTTATAGTATAACTATGAGGGCCACATGGCTCTGGCTTTAGCTCAGTACAAGAACCTTTTATAGCTTGTTAGAGGTTACCAAAAGGCGCAAATGGGGTGTGTTTTGGGTTGGGTGTAGTGCGGCCTCTGTCCTTGCATGTATAGCCTGCGCAGAATGTGCCATTGGGAAGGAGAGCCCTACATTTGCAGGGCACAGAAACCTAGCGGCCCTAACTTGTTAGATGAATCTTTGAAAGGCTTCATAGTGTACCCTGTTTGCTTACCTTAGTACTATTTTGGGGACTTGCAAACCCCGGGCAAATGGGAATCACGACTCACAGTGAAAGTGTACAACCTCTGTAGAGTGTAAAACTGGTATATCAGCCGTGCTAACGGTCACGAGCGGCCTTGGAACCCTTATGAAATAGATGATCACTATTAATTAACTGTTTTTGCTATATATATCATTCATGTTTATATTGATCATGTGTTTTTATTGCGTTTATGACAACTTGATGCTATTCATATGCTAAAATTGTGACAACTAAAAGCTAAATGTTGTTAAACATGTGTAAGCCTTTTGAGCCTCATGAACCCCATGTTACACTTGTTGAGTACGACATGTACTTACACTTGTTTATTTTCATTATTTGGACAAAAATCCCGGAGGAGTAACAGATTGCTATGGTAATGATGACTTTTCTGAGGATTACTAGTCTTGTGGTCAACCAGTTGACGTCCCTGTGCTATGGAGCTTCCGCGAGAGAGTTATCTTTATATTTCCGCTATATTTATGTGAAGACTATGTGATAATATTCGTGATATAATAAACACTTGTGATGGTACTTTCTATAATTTGTCGGCTTATATGTGTGATTGATCTCTGGGCGCATATAAGATTATGCATCCCATTTTATCCTTAAAATTGGGTGTGACATGCTTTGACACCAATCCCCCCACCTTTCGGGGCGAAGGGGCGAGGAGTTGCGAAACAAGCCCCTCGGCACTTATGAATTGCTTTGACGCCAATCCCCCCACCTTTCGGGGCGAAGGGGCGAGGAGTTGCGAAACGAGCCCCTCGTCACTTATGAATTGCTCTGTTGCGACATGAAGCTACAAAGCTCTATCAAATCATTGTGCTTCGCCTGGATGTATTTTTGCCAAGTCAAAGTCACCGGGCTTCTTTCATGTCATTGTGCTTTGTTTGCGTGTATTTCTGACAACACGAAAAATTTGAGCTTTTATCAGATCCTTGTGTACATAGAGATCGAAAAGGATGCAATGGTGATCACATCCCTTTCAGCTTGTTGCTTCGCCCTCATGTAGTTTCGGAGGGTCAAATCGTTTTAGCCCTTACGCTTTTCGCTTCTTCGCCTTGCATATTTTTGGAGGGTCAAGGTGTTTTAGCCCTTAGGCTTTGAGGTTGAGCTGGCGGATTTGAGAACTTTAGCGAAGATCCGGTGGCCCAACCTTTTGCCTCAACTGGTTTTATCGATATCCAGGCCTTGCTAAAGTCAAGGCTTGTTTCGATATTCGGGTTTGAGACTGCTTATTTTGGGGAAGATTGAAATTTAAAGCTTAATGGGGTACAAAGGATTGCCTCGTTACAAAACCTCATGCCCTTTCACAAAGGTTTCTCTAGTGAGAAAAAAGAGTGCAAATCCTCCTAAATTTGCAATTTTTAGCAACCGGAAATTATGAAAATTATAAAAGGAAGAAATGGCCATTAACAACTAAGGATAGAAGTGACGCAGATTATTTGCGCTTCATGTGTGTCGTTTCGACTCCATCGCTGATGAGGCGAAATGTTCCTGTCTGAATTTCTTTAGCTTCGTCCTCGCGTATTTTTGGAGGGTCGAAGTCTTGAGCCCTTAGGCTTTTTGCTTAGCTTCACTCCTTAAGTCCTTAGACTTTTTGTTTAGCTTCGCCCTTGGGTATTTTTGGAGGGTCGAAGTCTTGAGCCCTTAGACTTTTTATTTAGCTTCGCCCTCACGTATTTTTGGAGGGTCGAAGTCTTGAGCCCTTAGGCTTTTCATTTAACTTCGCACTCACGTATTTTTAGAGGGTCAAAGTCTTGAGCCCTTACACTTTTCATTTAGCTTCGCCCTCACGTATTTTTGGAAGGTCGAAGGCTCTCACGTATTTTTGGAGGGTCGAAGGCTTTGATCCATTAAGCTTTTTATTTAGCTTCGCCCTCATGTATTTTTGGAGAGTCGAAGTCTTGAGCCTTTATCCTTTTCATTTACTTCGCCCTCGCGTATTTTTGGAGGGTCAAAGTGTTTAGCCCTTAGGCTTTTGAATTATAAAAATATGACTTGAAGTGCAAGGAATAAATAATTGTGTGACTCCAACAAAAGGAAGCTATTTGCGAAAAAAATATTGAATAAACAAGTTTCAACTAATGCTTAGTAGCGTGGTTTTCTTCCAGAGTTGCTCATTTCGCTAGAAAAAGCCACTTCTGAGAGATATGTATCGTGAGGATGAGTCCAGCTTCATGGCGCAGTCTTCA
This sequence comes from Miscanthus floridulus, assembly GCF_019320115.1. Taxonomy (NCBI): domain Eukaryota; kingdom Viridiplantae; phylum Streptophyta; class Magnoliopsida; order Poales; family Poaceae; genus Miscanthus; species Miscanthus floridulus. Next base: position 24,934,587 of record NC_089582.1, on the reverse strand, counting down.
AGTGGGACGTGCAGGTGCGAAACACTGGAAAACTCTGCTGAGTCTTGAGCGAATAATGCTTCTAGACTGAGAGTAAGACAAGGGACATACATAAAAGTAATTACAAATAAAGCTTGGCTTTTCGAAAAAAAAGAATAACAGATAGTTGAAAGCGTGAGTAACTTGCTTTGCGGGTTAGGTTTACCAAATTAAATAGTTTTAGAACTGGTGCACTTAGCTGAAGCTTCTTGGGCGCTGTGCCGGGTCCGGCGAATATACGCTAGCCAAGTTGGAATATGAGTTGACTGTGAACGACAAAGGCGTTTTCGCCAATTGCAAAAACCGGCTGTAGAGACTCGGTGAATACTCTTGCGAACTCCAAGTACCGTCGGCCACGGCCGCGGGCACCGAATGCCCGAAAGATGTCCGAACAGACTGGTCGAGAGCCTGGCCACTCTTCTTGCTTGAGCTCTGTCTTTGTATGGTGATGAACCCAAATTGGCGAAGACAGTAAAGATAGACTTCGACACTTTCCTAGCGAAGAGGTTGTTGCCTAGGGAAATGATTGCTCTGAAATGCATTTAAACTAAATAAAAAAACCTGACCACATTTGAGGGAGAAGTGATAACGAACTATGTAAGAGTCTTGCGACCTGACAAGGATAACATTTTTTTGAATTAAAAATGAATTTTAAAGAGGTTGAGCTTATCTGGGCACTTCGAAAACAGTCGATAGTTTGTTAAGAACTGTTGAAGTGCGAATAATTAACTTATCTGGGTTATCTTGGAAGCCTTTGCTTGGTGTGGATGACCAAGATGGCGGGCCGAAAGGTGCGGTACTTGGGGCCTGTTTAGTTTTTCTTCAAAACACCAAATTTTTTAAGATTTCTTGTCACATCGAATCTTTAGACGCGTATATGAAGCATTAAATATAAATAAAAAATAAAATTAATTACACAGTTTAGACAAAATCCACGAGACGAATCTTTTAAGCCTAATTAGACTAGGATTGGACACTAATTGTCAAATAACAACGAAAATGCTACAGTGTCGTTTTGCCAAAATTTTCGGCAACTAAACCACTTGACCTTGCGATCTTGCGAATGCCTCTTTAATTGGTTGTAATTTTTGAAGTTTGGCCGTTGTTGTGGCTTCAAATGACGAAATGCCCGGTGCCATTCTAATGCGCGAATACTCGACTGCCTGTCCTAAAATGAGTTGCAGGGACACTCCGGTTGTTGTGACCTTTTATAAAAGGCAAAGCTCTCGCTATAGCCAAACTACGAAAGGTGTTAGTGAAGTAATGCACAGTGCGCAAAGATCGCTTTATAAAGAAACAAGTTGGCAGTGAACGAATTTGAGTGGCACTTAGTTAGTAAGAGCATCTCCAAGAGTTATCTAAATCCTTTCCTAATCCTTGTTTTTAGTAAGATGAGAAAACCTTTCTCTTACAACTCCTAATCTATTCTGTTAATCTTTTAGAACTTGGAAAAAGTTACCCTGATCCACGCTTCCGAGTCATGCGTATCTTCTCTCCCGCACGTGTTTGTCGGCCAATCTAAAGGTGGAAGGACATGGAAAGAATAAATAGTAGGAAAGGGTTCCTGGTGCAAATGTACAAGAGAGAAAGAATATATAAAAATGGTTAGGACAATTTAAAAATAATATATGATTCCTGATGTAAAATTATCTTCTATATTTTAGGAGTGGATTATCAGAAACTCTGGGAAATGGTCTTTTTTATTCTTTCCGATACTTTTTTAAGAGTTATAAAACTCCATGTTTTTTGAATAAAATATTAGGTAATCTTGGAGATGCTCTAAGCCTCGTGAGCAATAAAGCAGGTGATAAGCTATGTGTAATACAGAAAACGCTCAGCGATATCTGAAGTCCAAAGAGAGCAGACATACTTTGGATGGTTTTTTGATGCCGAAATGATAATATTAAAATATGCTGAGGAGCGAATTAAGTAAAGGAAAACAATATTGAAAGGATGAGTTCCCAAATGCTCTGCTGCTTTGATGATGCTAAAGCAATACCGAGGGTCTCGCTCGAGAGCTGGACTTTAGAGGCTGTTTAGGAAGTTTGGAATTTGGGGTACTGTAGTACGTTTGTTTTTATTTAGCAATTAGTGTTTAAATATGGACTAATTAGGTTTAAAACGTTTGTCTCGTAATTTTCTATCAAACTGTGCAATTAGTTTTTTTTTGTCTATTTTTAATACTCCATGCACGGGTCGCAAACATTCGATTTGACATATACTGTAGCACTTTTTGGGATTTTAGGGTGGAACTAAACAAGGGCTTAGAAGAGCTAATACTCGGATGCCGGCCCAGTTGCTTCTGGGCGAAGAGACGTATAGGTTAGAACAGTGTGGTTCCGAAATGGCAGCGCTTCTGGCACAACTACAGAAACTATTTTTAGGGGTGGCTCGTAACTTTTTGTAGGGGCGGTTTGGCTAGCCGCCCCTACCGAACCGTCTCTACAAATCATGTATCTGTAGGGATGGTTCTTAGGTCACCCCTACAAATTAATTTGTAAGGGCGGCTCGTATTGTACCAGCTGTCCCTACAAATCGATTTGTAGGGGCGGTTGTAGTACTAGCCGCCTCTATAATACCTGTTTGTAGGGGCGGTTCAATCTAGAACCGTCCCTACAGTACGTTTTCCTGCAAAAAAAATTCAAATTTATAATTCAAATTCGACTAGAACACTGTTTGTTTCCGCGTATTCCATCCAGCGTTCGCATTGCCGAATGCCCCCGCGACCAATGTTCCAAACCGCGTTCGCGTTGCCGAACGCCCCGCGACCACGTCCGCGTTGCCGAACGCCCCACGACCAACGTTCCGAACCGCGTTCGTGTTGCCGAATGCCCCGCGACCAGCTTTTCGAACCCCTTAGACTACAAGCACAAGAATATTATATAAACTACAATTACAAGTCCAATTCACAAGAATATATACAATCCATCATTAAATATACAAATTACATACACATTGTTATCAACGTCCTAAAGCTAGCCTTTCAGTCTCACGAAGGTGTTGGTACTGAGGATTCCTACCTAAGTCAGACTTTCGGTCATGGTATGCGCCTTTGACGTGTACAATCTGGTCCAATATGAAGTTGCAAAGGTCGCCGACGAGCTCTAAGAGTTGATCATTCTTGTATGGGTCTCTTTTCATTCCTTTCTCTTCTTTCCACTACAAGAGAACAAGTTTCGGTTTAGTATTTCATACCATGTACGAAGTTTTTATACTACGGGTGAAGAGGTTCAAACTTACCCTTAAGTAGTGTCTCCTGTAGGCACCGGTGTTACTCATCATAGAACATATATAGTATCCACAATGTACACTCCTAGGCTTCTGCTTGGGGCACTGTGTGTTTTGCATATAAAAATGGTAAGTAATGCTTTTGACAGCCATGTAATGGAGTACTGAAGAAGTAAGTTACACTTGCCGCATATAGTGTTTTTATAGCCAGCTTTTCCTTCCTTGCTAGATCATGCCTTCCATGATGATTAGTGACATAGAACCTAAATGCCCTGTTCGAATTATTTTAGCAAATACAACTTGTTAGTATCCAAAAGTGAACGTTACAAGTATGTATACAAACATATAAGCTAATGAGGATTGTCGATATGTATATGTCTTGAGAATCGATATGAAGTCTTTGTATGTCACTGGGTCCCTATCTATTAAATCAAAGACCCATGCCATGCTCCTCCCGACATCGACGGCTATACAAATCCAGTGGTTGCTGCATGGATTTAATCATAGAACTAGATAAGCTCTTTTGCATCGAATAAAATATATCGAACAAAGCTTTAAGTATAGAGTTGAACTTACTCAAAGTTGTATGGTAGCCATATAGTAGAGTGTTGTTGGAGAGTTTTGAAAGCTAGGGCAATGTATGCCGCAACCTTAAGGGACTCTTCCCTTAGTTTCGCCGTACGGATGTGCTCTTTCTCCCGAAGAGTCTTTGCAGCAGCTAGCTCTTTAGCATCTAGTTTCCACTGTTTAGGGTAATTAAAATTTGTTTGGGCTATAGCTTGAGGGTCTAGATACCCGGCTTTCACACTTGGCATTTGTTTGACAATGTGCACTTGCATTCTACAAATCACGGCGGAGGTTAGTTACAATAAAATTCAAAGATTACATTCACATCATATCGGGAGGACAAAGACTTACAGGCACCACATGCGAATTAGATTCATCTCCATTTCTCCCAGGTGAAAGCATGTGTGCATGTCATTGGAGTCAAAGACAATTTTTTCGGCTGGGCTTCCAAATGTGCCGGTGGGGAAGTATGCTTGTATGAGGTTTATGCTCATTGGGAGAACACGCAAGTACCAATCATGGAATCTTCTCATTCCAAGTGGTAGGCGCTGGATGTCCCGGTTTGGTAGGAAGGGCTTGCCTCTTTCATATGTTTTTGGGCAATCCTTTGACCATTTGATGGCATCAATATTTAGATACTGCTTTGCAATTTGGTGAAGTTTGCTAGTGACGGCCTCCTCAGAACCCTGTGATGGAACTTTTTTAACTTGGTTCTCAGGCTTGAACTGGTCATGGGAATACCACTTGGACACCGACGAGACGTCTTTCATCGGAACATAAACTGGCCTTATGGTGATTGGATGCTTCTTTTGAAGTTCCCATTCAGGCACATCCTCATCTTCTTGTGCATCACCTTCTTCAGGAGGTACTCATTGTTTATGTATCGGCTGTGCTTGTTGAGAAGACTGTGGCATCTCATCATGCACTTGCTCGGTACGAGCTGGAGAAGGTTGTGGCATCTCATCAGGCACATGCTCGCTAGGAGGCAGGGAAGAATGTGGTATCTTAGGAATGTGGTGGTCACGAGACAGTGAAAATATCTCCCCGACCTCAACAACTTGCTCCAAATTTGGGAGAGGGGGAGGCAGTGAAGAAGCAGTCAATATAATGTCCCGCTTGTGCTAGAGGATGAACTGCCCCATAATATCTCCAAGTAACACCAGCCCCTCGGGAGTTGCGTAGTCTATCCTCCACTGCATGAACTTGGGCTTCACGGTATGCACCTCGACCCTAGTGTAGTCCGGCGGTATCTTATTATTGTGGTGTAAGACACCGGGAGGATGTGCCACACCCATTGCCACCTCCATCATAGTGTTCTGCCAGCCGCTGAGAAACACCAAGGTACAACTAATTGGTTCCCGTATGCGATCGACGGGGGTTGTGGCTGCAGTGGAACCTTGACTGCTAGGAACTTTCAGAGGGTTGCCAACTAATGCCAGTTCTCCCAGCAGCGTCACTAATATCCATGGCTCCGTAGATAGTCCTTTCTCCTCCAGCGCCTTCGTAACTAGAGCCTTCACTTGGAGCTCAAGATTAGTCTCCTGGTCTCTGCTATGTTTCTTGTACATGTGCCTATCCTCTTTGAATCCTTGCTTCCAGGTCGTCCTTTTCCCTAGCCCCCTGGTGAGGCCTGTGTGCTCCTTGTTTCCCAAGCCAAGGCTAAGCTCGTCCCTCTCTCTGGAAGGATTGAATGAGCCATTCTCCTTGTCTTCAGCATATTTTAGTATCCTTGATACTGCCTCTTGGGTCTCTGGCTTATCAAACTTAAGATTACTATCGGATGATTCTGTACTCCTCGCATATATTCAATTCCTTGAGCGTACCTTCAAATTTGTCACATCGATATTCCTAGCAGCTGCGGCCTCTTCATCCATCTTCCTAAACTGCTCTTCCTTGGCATAGTAGCCACCGGGGCCTAGATGGTGGTGGTGTTTGTTCCTCTTCGCCAGCTCGGTGTTACGGGCACTGAGCTCCAATGCTTCCGGTGAAGTTTTTTCAGCCACGAGCTCCTCCCATTGACTAGGAGTTATTTTGCTGAACTAGTTGAAGGGAGTTAACCTATTTTGGATATACTTCGTGTTAAGCTCTGACCTCCAATGTCGGAATGACTCTCTCATCATCCTGAAAGTATTTTTTACCAGTTCGTGCTTACCCTCTGAAAATTTAAAATTGAGCTTTAGTTGCCTATCCCATAGTTCATTCTTTATGTTCTCTGGTACCTCTTTCCAGTTAGGGATTGTTGGGTTCAATTTATCTCTTACTAGGGCCCCGATCACATTACGGAATCATCCTCTTAATTCATTTGGCTCAAGGATCTCCCCTGCTGGCCCAACCTCTGTTATCACATAGCATACCTTATCTGGATATAGATTTCATTTTCTATCCTCTCGTTTCCTCTTAGGCTGGGTAGTCATGGTTGTGTCTTGAGGTTGTGGAGTAGAGGCATCATGATCCATCTCTGTGACTGTTGCCTCTGCTCTCCTTTCCTCTACTCCGTCTTGTCCAGCGAGATGTCACGGACGTCGATGTTGTCTTTTCTGAGTTTCAGGAGGGACCTGTATATACAACAGGTGAAAGTGTTAGCAGAGGAAACATAGCCAAAGCTTTAGCAAAATTTACAAGCTAAGGCTTTTTCCCTACCTCCTTGTTCGGGTCAAAATCCTTGTCCAAATCTTCCTTCGTTGGCCTCCTTCTGGCTTCACGTAGGAAAGGATCCTCGGGACTTACATATCCTTCTTCTGAGTCATCATCCTCTTCTTCTTCGCCTTCAGCAGCCTCTCCTACTCTCCCTTCCTCCTCGTTACACTGCTCCTAAGTAAGCATCACTTCTAGATCCTTTTCTAACTCGTTATCGAACTGCTCCTGAGTTAGCTGGTCCTCTAGTGCTTGCTCCTCATAGGTTGGTAGCTCATCATTATCGGGGCATCGGGCTGCACTGTCTAGTGTCCACGACATTATTTCGCGCTTTGTTCTAATAGATGCAAGAAAGTGTGCTTTAGGTACGCGAGAAGGTATAAGAAATAAAAAAGATCTATAAACCAAAGTAGTCCTATAAAACAACAATATATCAAAAAAACGAGTAGTAGCAGTAGTAGAGGCCTCAGAAACATGTCAATTATCATTTGATCATGAACTTGGAGCATCAAGGCATCATAACAGAGAAGAGAGGAGAAGGTAATATAGGGGCGGCTGCTAATGATGCCAAGTTCCTCACAAGTTCTTGACCATCAGATCATATTCCATATAATGTATGGACTTGGATAATTTCATCATCGGCAAAACAAAGGAGAGGAGAGGAGAGGGGAGATTTGGCAAAAAAAAACAGCTGCTTAACAAACATAGAGAGAAAAATGTGTAAAAAAGCAGCTGCTGCTTCCCAAACATAGAGGATAGGAAAAATAGCCAAAAAATAGTTGACTGCTGCCATATGGTTGGAAGACCCCTGCAGATCAAAATCTGGTAACTTAGATGTGGTAAATAATGGATTAGAGTAGAGGAGAAGTAATAGTAGATAGAGTAATAGTAGAGGAGTAGAGTAGAGGAGGAGTAGAGAAGTGTAGCAGCCAGTAGTTAAGAGCAGCAGCCACTTAGATACAGTAGTAGTCGTAGATAGAGTAGTAGAAGTGAGCCACTTAGTAGTATAGGGAAGTGAGTAGAGTAGCAGCCAGTAGCTAGGGAAGAGAGTAGAGTAGCAGCCAGCTAGTAGGAGTAGGAGTAGCTAGCAGTAGCAAGTAGAGTAGTACTAGTTCAGTAGAGTAGAGTCGTAGTAGTAGTTCAGTAGAGTAGTAGTAGTAGTTCAGTACAATAGGCAAGTGAATACACATGCATGCAAACTGCTACAATGAGATGTAGTAGTAGTAGTTCAGTAGAGTAGTAGTAGTAGTTCAGTACAGTAGTTCAGTAGAGTAGTAGTAGCCCGCAGCTAGCAGTATTAACACACATGCATGCAAACTGCTACAGCCAATATAGCTTAGGCAAGTGAAATCAACTAATAAATAAATAAAACTACTTGCAACCTAAAAAGATGACCAAAATTCGTGCAAATGACAAAGTTCAGAACCTAAGCTAACTGCATGTGCTTGCTGCCACCACCGAACAAAGGAGATCAAACAAATCTAACCTGATACACTTTTCATAGAAAAACAAACAAAAAGATATGAAAAAAATGCAATAGCTGTAAAATTCAAAGGATAATAAGTTAAATGTATGCAGATAATAAACTCTGTTTAAAAGTTTAAATAAATAAGTTAATGAAATATGCTTCATGAAATCTAACTTCTGGACCCCCAAGCCAGTGAATAAACATCAAGGGAAATGTATTTTATTTCAAAATACATCATTATCCGACCTTTCAAGAATAAATTAGCTCAGTGTGACAGATATCATGTGCACGAATCAAAACATATCAAATAGCATATAAAGAGTACAATTATGAAATTTGTATAATGATGCATTTCCAAGTTCCCATTTTTGTACAGCAACAATTCTTAACATTTCAACTAGCACATCAGCACCATCAAAGTTAATAAAAAACACAAGATCTCAATTTCTAGTAAATATTCCATCAGAGTATCACATCAGCATGTGAAGTATCATTGGATTATCACAAAACTATGTTGGTACAGTTGGAATTTGGATGATCCTTTTGCAATAATAAAAAAGTTTTGTGCTTTGTTCTGGCTCGGGGAATTTAGAATTCCATCAGATCATGCCACAAGCTGCATGCATGTAGAGTGAATTATCACAACCACAATGCTGGGACAGTTAGAATTTGGACGGTCCCTTTGCATCAAAGAATCAAGAAGTTTTTTGCTTTGTTCTAGCACAGGAAATTTATGGAAGTACACTGACAAAAGAATAGCAGAATAGAAGAGAATGGCTATAGGCAAATGACATGATTAATATCAACAGAAACTTACAGGCAATACCAGAAACCACTAATCCCCAAAACCACTGAACCTGAACCCTAGGTTTAGATACACATGGGATCAAATGCAGTGCACTATGTGCTACGACATGCATCAAGTGCTTCTTAATGTACTGCAAAAATGTGTGGCGATTGTCTCCAAATTAGGCAACAAGGCCTGCACCTTAATTAGCTAATGGGAATCCCTGAACTTTGTTTGACTAATGACATGACCAGTCTAGAAAGGTAGGCATAAGTTATGTATCAATCCTCTGAAATTGTCCATGTTTTTATTGCACTTTAGCGCATACTAATCTATCATTAGCAATATGGCACCAAAAGTGATTGGCCTAAACTAAGCTTCAACTTATCTAGCAAATTTGCGACCTAATTTCTGTGGTGCAGCTTAACTGGAAGCTTTTGGTAGCTGACATGTGAGTGATAGGTTTTCTTTTTCAAACTTACCTGAGGAGATCTTGCCTAAGCTTTGCCAATTTTTATATCACAAGCATTTTATTTTGGGCTTAAATATCATAGCTGCATATAGGATAATAGCAAATTGCTCTGTAGCTCAAGGCCTCTAATGTAATAGAGAGAAAACCTTTGCATATGCAATTTATGAGAAACTGAAATGATTAATTTTCTATGTATGTGTGCATGATTTTTCTCGAGATATACATGCACATATTTTACTCTTTAATTGCATAATACCATACTCTAATATTTTATTTCCATCCTTTTTCTCAATGAACAGCAGCTGTGGCTCAAGCAGCGGCACATGTAGCTGGTGCACAGGTGACAGCTTCGTAGCCTATGACAGCTCTAAGCTATGGATTGATAGGCTATATATATCTGCCATGTTGTCTTTGTTTAGAGGAGCAATGTCTGGCATCTTGATCATCTTGTCATGCTAGCTGTTCAGTGAATGTGATGCAAAGGTGGTAGCCACCTAATTGTCCCCAATTGGCACATAAACTAGATTCGACAGTACACATAGAAGCACACACATGACACATGCACCAATCATCAGAAAAACAAGATCCTATAAAAACTAAGTCACCAGTCTTAGTCGATCTATATCATAGGACTCGAGAAAAGCAACAATCACAAGGGCATTTCCGCTTGCACTAGAACCAAACACCACACCGAATTTGCTTTTAAGTAAATAAATAAACTATCACAGAGCCAACAAGGTTGATTAACACAAAACCCAAATTAACTCAAGGTGGATCCGAATTACCTGTCAGGTGTAGGGGAAGCTGTGGAGGAGCGTGGACGCCGGTGGAGGTGCGCGGACATCGGGGAGCATGGGAAGGAGTGCGGACGCCGGTGGAGGTGCGCGGATGTCGGAGAGCACGGGAAGGAGTGTGGACGCCGGGGGAGGTGCGCGGAGGTCGCCCGCCGTTGGAGGTGTGGATGCTAGGGAAGGAGTGCGGACGCCGAAGAGCTCGGGCACCGTGGGAGGGAGCATGGACGCAGACGCACCTGGGCCACGGGAGGGCGGGGAGCAGGCCCGCGGCACCTCAAGGTCGGAAACCCTAGCACCGCCGGCCGGGGGCTCTAAAACCCTAGCCGCCGTGGAGATGGGGCGCGCGGGTGCGGGGAGGGGGCGTGGGCATCGGGAGAGGTCCGGGGGCGCGGGCGTCGGGACAGGTCCGGGAGGCGGCGGCGGTGGGGCGTCGAGGAAAAAGTGGGCAGCCTAACAACGTCGGAGGAAGAAGAGAGCGCCCTACAGGTTTTCACCCGTGCGCCGTTGTATTTATACCCAGGACGATTTCTAGGGGCGGTTCCTGATTCAGCCGCCCCTACAAATGCATTTGTAGGGGCGGTTCTTGATCCAGCCGCCCCTACAAATGCATTTGTAGGGGCGGTTCCTGATCCAACCGCCCCTACAAATATTTTCTATTTTTTTAAATTATTAATTTTGTATTTTTTATATCACAAAAACACAAAGTAATATAAAAACAATTGTATATATGCACAAATATAATATTTTGTTTTATTCTATATATTCAAAAATATATATAAAAACAATTGTAGTCAAAACAATATAAAAAACAAAAAAAACAAAAATTAAAAATTTGAATTTTAAAACTTCGACTACAATTTTATGACATTAAATGAAATAAAATGGAAATGTTGTAAACATAAATGTTGTATAACTCATCAACATGTACAACTTTTATTTTGGTCATCTTGTCATGTGACTTTGTTTGAACGATTCAAAATTTGAAATTCAAACAATTTCAACTTAAAACAATATTTTAAAAGAGTAAATGATTTTAGATGAAAAACTCATGAATACCAAAGTTGTAGAACTCATCAATATGTACAACTTTTATTTTGATCATATTTTCATTTGATCAAATTTGTATAGTTGAAATTTTGAATTTCAATAAATAGCAACTTCAAACAAGATTTTGAAACCTTAAATGATTTCAACAATAAAAGTCGTGAATATAAAAGTTGTTGAACTCATCTCTATCTACAACTTTTATTTTGATCACTTCTTCATGTGACAAAGTATTAGTAAACATTGTTCAGAAATTCAAATATGACTCATAGTTTCATGAACTATAGGAGAAACATGTTGATTTGTGAATAATATTTACTATCACTTTGTCAGATGAAGAAATGATCAAAATAAAAGTTATAGATCTTGATGAGTTATATAACTTTGGTATTCATCACTTTTTCCGCTGAAATCATTTAATGGTTGAAAATCTCGTTCGAACTTGTCATTTTTTTTAAATTTGAAAATTTAAAGTGCTCAAACTTTGTCAAATGAAAAGAATGACCAAATCAACACAATAACTTGATAGGGCAAGATTTTAGAAAATTTTAGGAAAAAAATCATCACATTTGGAGTTAGTATGAGGGAGAAAGACAGCTTCAAACCTAATTTTCAAACACTAAATAATTTCAGCTATAAAGGTGATGAATATAAAAGTTATATAACTCATCAAGATCTCCTACTTTTATTTTGGTCATTTCTTTATTTCATAAAGTGTTAAGTGATTTCATAAAGTTTTAGTAGTAATAGAGTGGATGTTCAAATAGATTCATCTAGATGTTGCAAAGGGTAGTCTCACACACATGCATAAATGTAGTCTCACACACATACAAAAATATGTAGTCTTACACACATAGATAAATATATAGTCTCACACGCATGCATAAATGAAATCTTACAAACACACACTTACACAAACACTCCACGTTCAACAACTAGCTAGCCCGCTGTAACAACTTTTTCCTTGACACCTTTTCGTTCCCATGGCAATATGTCTTTGGGTAGGTTCTTTTCCACAACACTGATCTTCTTAGGAAAGTCTGTGAATAGCGGTATCTCATCATAGTTATTGTAAGCTTCAACATCGTCCACGCCATCAACTCCAATAATGTGCTATTTCCTGGAGGCAACCACATACTTTATCTTCTTCTTCCGGGGGAGGTTACTTTGTGGGTCAGACATATAAAAAACTTGTGCAACACGTGAAGCGAGCACCCAAGGGTCATCTTGGTTGCCTAGATTCTCAAGGTCCAGGACTCTCAATCCGATCTTGTTCAGTTGGTGTTGTTTGATCCAACGACATTGAAACAGGGCCACCGTTATATCCCTTCCATAGTCAAGTTCCCATATCTCTTCAATGATGCCAAAGTATTGGATCTTTTGCCCCAATCCATCAAGAGCCTCTATTCGAACGCCGCTATTTTGGTTCACATATTTACTATCTTTTGCGTGGGTATAGTACGTATACCCATTGATGTCATAAGCATTCTAAGATGTCACTTGTCTCAATGACCCCTCCACCAACCTACTGATGGTAATAGAGTCTATGGTTTCTCCAGGCGGTATGTTTTGGTCCTTCAACCATGTAGTTAGTCGTTGCTTGTGTTGTTTCATGACCCAATCATCTGAACGGCCATTTCTCTCCGCCATAATGATAGCCAAGTGTTCATCAATGTATGGTTGCATCAGTTATGTACTCTGCAAGACATTGTAATGCGTCCGACTCACCTCTTTGTAATCATGGTCGATGAAAACTTTTCTACCACTGGTGCCCTTCCCAGCCAGCCTACCCTTGTGACGAGAATCAGGTTTACCAATCCCTTTCTGTACTTTTAGGTACTCTTGACAGCACTCGACGACTTCTTTAGTACTGTAACCCTCTATCATGGAGCCCTCTGGGTATGCTCAATTATGCACATATCGACTTAGAACCGACATGAACCGCTTGTAGGACCATATTTCATGCAAGTAGCAAGGGCCCAGCGCCTGTATCTGATGAACCATGTGAATCATGAGATGTGGCATTATATCAAAAAAAGTAGGAGGTAAACACATCTCCAGTTGGTTTTGTGTCTCCACCACAAATTCATGTAGGTCACTCAGCTCTTGCTTGCCAATTGTCTTCTGTGAGATCTTCAAAAAGAAGTAGCACATGCGGGTGATGGCCATTTTCAAGAACTCTAGCTTTATAGCCCTGATTGTAATAGGTAGAAACACTGTCAGCATCACATGGCAATCGTGAGCCGTGCAGTGTGTTATTGACAAGTCTTTCATTGACACTAGCTTCTTCACATTTGCTAAAAATCTAGTTAGGACTTTGACCCCCCTTAGGAAAGTGCATATAGCTCTCTTCTTGTCTAGTGTTAGGTTGAAGCACGCCACGAGCAGAGTGTATTTTCCATTAGCCTCAGGTATCGGGTGAAGCTGTGGCATCACGTTTAGCTGCACCATGTCTTTTCATGCTTTCAGACCATCCTTTGACTTGCCTGTGTCCATCAAGGTAGCAATGAGACTCTCAAAGATATTCTTCTGCACGTGCATAGCATTAATGGTATGGGGGACCTCCAAGTCTGGCCAATAAGGCAGATACTAAAAGAAGATCGATTGTTTCTTGAAAGGTACGCCTTCGACAGGAGGTGTGCTTCTATCTCTGTTCATCCCATCTGGATTCTTCTTTCCATAGACGACGCGTATGTTTTTCACTATTCTGTACACATGTTCTCCGTTATGATGTCTCTCCGGAGAGGGTTCAATCTCTGGGGCGTTGTCATAAAATCTAAAGAACAATTTGCTGCGGTACTTGTGACTTATCTTTAAGAAGCGTCGGTTCCTTAGGTAAACTATCTTCTTGGATGCATCCAGGTACACCCATGTAGTACCATCCAAGCAAACCAAGCATCCCATCTTTCCTTTGATCTGTCCAGACAAAGCAAACAACACGGGGTAATCATTGGTAGTAACAAATATTATTGCTCTACATATGAAGTCCTCCTTTTGAAACGCATCGTACATCCGCTCCCCATGCCTCCATTTCTTGCATCAAAGGCTCGAGGAACACGTCTATATCAATGCCGGGTTGTTTAGGGCTAGAAATAAGAATAGTGAGGAGAAGGTACTTTCTCTTCTGACACAACCATGTTGGGATGTTGTACATGGTCAAGATCACTGGCCATGTGCTGTGGTCGCTCATCCTCTCATTGAAGGGATTCATTCCATCGGTGCTCAAGCCAAACCGTACATTCCTTGGGTCAACGCTGAATTCTTTGTGCTTCTCATCAAACCTTTGCCACTGACTACAATCAGCCGGGTGTGCAATCTTATTATCATCCACCTTGCGCTCATCATCCCACCATGTCATGAGTGCGGCTTCTTTAGGGTTTAGGAAGATACGTCTCAAGCGGTCGGTCACTGGCAGGTACCACATTACCAAGGCAGGAATTCTTCTCTGCTTTACATCATTGCCTAATGAAGTGTCCTCTGGGGGCTGAGATTCTTGTACCACCTTTTTTGTACCCTTCTTATTCCTCTTTTTCCTCGTGGAGGCTTCATCCCCACCGTAAAGGTCATTGTTCTTGTACCGGCTGGCCCCATACCGGGGATATTTATCCAGTGACTTGAACGTTTCGCCACGAAAAAGTATACAGTGGTTGGGGCATGCATGGATTTTTTCAACCCCCATTGTCAATGGACTTATGACCTCTTCGCTTGGTATGTGTTGGTGGGAACTGAGTTTGGTTGTGGCAATACCCATGACAGGAGATGCAATAGATCATTAAAACTATAGTCTGACCAGCCATACTTAGCCTTCAGGATGAGCAGCTCAAGCACAAAATGTAGCAATGTCCAATGTGTCGGACAACCCTTTTCAACACCATACATAGTCTCATTCGATGCTTTTGTCACCCTTTCCAAATTTTCTAGACCTTTTGGGCTATTTAGTAAAATATCTGGTCTAATGGCTCGAATCATGTCCTCCAAATCATCTTCATCCCCGACATGTGCTCCACCATCATTATTGGCACCACCTTCGTCGTTACCATCCCAACCACCAGCATCACCACCTTGTTCATTGCCAAACTCGAAATTGATTCGTGCATCAAGCTCTGCTGAATATTGGGACAGGGATTCTATGGTTTTGTTGTTGTATTCCTCCTCATCCTCGTCGTTAACAATAATCGTTTCACCATGATGAATCCACACTGTGTAGTCCTCAACAAATTCTCGCATAATCAAATGTGATTTGATGATAGTCACATCTATCCATGCGATACGGTTCTTGCAATCTTTACAGGGACAAATAATTGTATCCTTATTCTATTTCAATGTCGTTGTATGCTTCTTTGCGGCTTCAATAAATTTATCCACCTCTTTACAGAAACCTGCCTTGAACCTTAATGAACCATACATCCAAGATTTTATGTACTCCATCTTTTACAACAACAACAAAACAAACATTAAAGGACTACTTATTCAGATATATATATAAAATGAATCAAATTAATAATTACTTGAGAATAATTGTATATACTTCAGATATATATGAATATAAATCAAATATAATTACATGAAGCATACCAACACACCATGGTAGAGGAAAATTAATTAATGGCCCATTTATCCATAAATAATTAAAATACATATTTGTTGATTACAATAAACAATTTCAAAGACAACAATTAGCAATAATTATATTTTACCCAATATCTTTCATGCAAACCCTAGTCCAATTTCATCAAACATAAATTTACAAAAACGAAATTAATAAAAAACCAAACCCTAAATCTAGATCTACATGCACATGAAACATCCATAAAACTAACTAATTATTCACTAAAATCAAGAAACATGGACCAAATAAGGGTATGATATTGTTTTCCTCCCTAATTTACCCTAGTACATTTAAAACTTGGGTCTAATTTGCTTCATAAGTAGCTCAAGCACCATAGAAGAGAGAGAAAAACAAAACGTTAATTACTCACTAACCAAATATTAAAACTTAAAAAAAGTGTGGAATAACATTTTCTTACCTTTTACAACCTCTCCAACAAAGGATTTGAGACCAAAACCTTCCCCCCTTAGTAGAGCAATTTTTGAGAGGTGCCCAATGCCTCCCCACCTTTCTGTCACGGGTTGGAGTGAGTGACCCGAGGAGGAAGAAGGTGCTACAGTTGTTTTATATGTGGGTCATTTGTAGGGGCGGCTGGTGATTGAGCCGCCCCTACAAATCGGAGGTATTTATACGGGGGCATTTGTAGGGGCGGCTCAATCACCAGCCGTCCCTACAAATAGCAACACCGGGGGCGGCTGGTGAGTGAGCCGCCCCTACAAATCAGACTCATTTGTAGGGGCGACTCGTATCACCAGCCGCCCCGGCTATTCCATTTGTAGGGGCGGCTGGTGTCTGGGCTCCTGAGCACGCCACTGTAGGAGCGGCTCTATCACCGGCCGCTCCTATAAAAAATTCGTTCCGTTGCTAAAAAATCGTTTTTTACGTAGCATGGGTGAAAAGAGATTTTTCTAGGTCTTTTAAGGCCACGAGCGAATGTACATTCGCTACCTCTGAACCCCAGGAGGGAATCGCACGGGCCCTTCCTCGCTATCTCTGCAAAACCTAGCTGGGCCATGAAGGCCCTTGGCTATCGCTCCGAATGGACGACTTGTTGGCGAGATCTTTGCCTTTTGTCGCGTTTCTAGCCTTTGCTTGGGCTGGGCGCCATGACCTGCACTCCGACTTCCGTTTCGCAATACCTGGACGCGAAACTCATTTCGCATGGACGGGAGCGGAATGCTTGAGATACGAACCCACCTGAAGTGAAAATTGCGAGATCTAGCCGGAGGTATTAACTAGTTCCTGTTTGGAACGCAAGAATCAAAAACACAGGAATAAATAAAAAACAGGAATGGGGTGAGTGTGCAATGGTAAAACAGAGGAAAAGAAAAACGCAGGAATGGGGTGAGTTTACAGTTCTAGCCACTAAAGATTATGATATAGGATGGGTTTTCTTCTCTTGATCATCATCTATTGATTCCCTTCTTCATTGGATAGGAGATTTGATTCTTTAGTTCTTGCAGAAGAGACTATCAGATCTTTATGTTGTGCTTATTATTACTGTTCCTCAGTTAGCTCAATTTTCCTAGGCTCATTGCTGAGATGAGTTGAATTTGCTATTCATTTTGCTGATATGAACAGGATCAGTTGGCTGTTAGGGTGCTTTTATTATCACAAAACTTTTACTGTTCATTTTCATTATTGTGGTCATCTTTGTACCTGATACCTTCTCCTGTCTCCGTGTTCTGTATTTCTGAGAAATGTATTTGCATCAGTTGGATAATTCAAATGTGTTTTCTTTGTACGTTAAAAGTTATTCCAGCTTCAGTTCTAGACCTAGTCAGCAATGATAATTTGTTGTCTGTTATTTGATTCTTTTGTCGCTTGGTACATCGGCTGATTGCTTCAAGAAAGAAAATTGATGATAAACTTTCATTGTAACTTGCATGTGTCTTACTCTTAGATGACTTCATGAATCTTCACTGATATTTACTCTCATAACAGGTTCTAGCTACAAATATTGGAAGATCGTTATTGGTAATTTCCAGTTATGTGCCCTGCTTTTATTCGAGATTCTTCAGGGTGATGACAGATGCCAACTCATCATTCACCGGAGGTGCTCAGTTGCATCCAAGTAGAAGCATGAATACTGATTCATTCATGCGTGTTCCAGCGTCCCCAATATCATTTTCATCAAATAACATCTCTGGCTCCTCAGTCATTGATGGCTCCATTGTGCAGCAAAGTCCACCCCAAGACCAGTTACAAAAGCGGAGATCTTCAAGTGTAACATCACATCCCATGATTGAGGCCAATGGTGCATTGCATGCTCCAAAGAAATCAAGAATTGAAGTTAGGCAAGATGAACTGCAGCAACAGCTGATTCAGCAGCTGCTCCATGGTCAGAGTTCCCTTCATCTCCAGGGGCAACAGAACCCACAGCTTCAAGCTTTGATCCAGCAGCATAAACTAGCACAGTTGCAGCAGAGGCAGCAGCAGTTGTTGCAACCGTTTGCTCAGATACAACCATCTCAAATTGGCATTTCTCGTCAGCCTCAGCTTAGGCCACCCCGCTAGCACAGCCGGGAATAGCTGGACCTATTAGGACTCCTGTCGATACTGGGCTTTGTTCCCGAAGGCTAATGCAGTATTTATATCACAAGCGTCATTGTCCAGAGGTGTGTTTGTGTTTCTGCACTGTATACATTGATCATGAGATTACGAGATGCAAGCCTTTGGCAGTACAATTTATTGGTACACTGTCTTGTAGAATAATCCCATAACATATTGGAGGAAGCTTGTTGAGGGATATTTTGCACCACGAGCAAGAGAGAGATGGTGTGTGTCGTCTTACGATAAGAGACCGAACGCTTCAGTTTCTACTCCACAATCAGCTCAGGTTAGCGTTCACAGTGGAAATTTTACTTGCGATTACATTGTTCTTGACTTCTTGGTTTTGTGTTCCATGTCCAACATCACTCTCTGCTGCCCAGCATCACTTCTGTCTTGATTCCAAAACAAGATTGATTATCATCTTCTTAAACTTCTGCTTGATCATTGAACACCACTTCTAATTTAGTATCTTTTAGTGGCTTCAGAATATAGTTTATAGGTATACCTTTCTGTAGTAAAAAGAGTTTTCTTGTTGCAGTAGCTAAATAGAAAAGACCAATTCTTTTTGCTCTGCACATTTACAGTTAAAATGTGAAGGAGAATCACTACAGGAAACTGGCTCTTTGCCGACTGCAATTTTCTTTGCCAACTGTTTTTTTTCGACACTCGGCAAAGAGGTCCCTTTGCCAACTGGAATTCCCTGCAGTCGCCAAAGCAGGATTTGCCGACTGCCATGGCTTTGCCGACTGCCAGCCAGTTGGCAAAGAATTGCAGTCGGCAAAGGCAGGCCATGGTTGACGCCATCCACACCGTCACCTTTGCCGACTGCCACTCCGTCAGCAGTCGGCAAAGGCGCAGGCTTTGCCAACTGCCATCCTCCCTGGCAGTCGGCAAAGAATTTTTATTTTTTTGATTTTCGATCCCAGTTTTTTGTGTTGCCTTGATACAGTAAGTACATGATATATTCCAAGTTTGGGATCATTTTGATTTATTTTGCTATATTCCGTAGATTTTTTCTGTTTCTTTGATTTTTTCCGGCAGCTCCAGATTTGAACTGCAGGTACATGAAATAATGGAATCCGGCGATTCAGAAAATGATATTCATGATGTTTGGAGCATGTTGAGGCCGTGTGCGGGGCCTCGCGTGAAATTTCGACCGTGTTGGTGTCAGAACACGCCGAGCCACGCGCGTGAAAAGTGTTTTTAAATTTTATAAAATCGAAACGGAGTCCAAAAATGACGAAACTTGACGACGTGTCTTGTCATCGCACGGGGAGGCTGTGGTAAAAATTGAGAAAGTTTCGAGCAAGTGGCGACGTCGGGTGGCTAAAACCTGGACATCTCCACATGTGATAACTTGTTATCACATGTGGAGATGTCCAGGTTTTAGCCACCCGACATCGTCACTTGCTCGAAACTTTCTCAATTTTTTACCACAGCCTCCGCGTGCAATGACAAGACACGTCGTCAAGTTTCGTCATTTTCGGACTCCGTTTCGATTTTATAAAATTTAAAAACACTTTTCACGCGCGTGGCTCGGCGTGTTCCGATACCAACACGGTCGAAATTTCACGCGAGGCCCCGCACACGGCCTCAACATGCTCCAAACATCATGAATATCATTTTCTGAATCGCTGGATTCCATTATTTCATGTACCTGCAGTTCAAATCTGGAGCTACCGGAAAAAATCAAAGAAACAGAAAAAATCAATGGAATATAGCAAAATAAATCAAAATGACCCCAAACTTGGAATATATCATGTACTTACTGTAGCAAGGCAACACAAAAAAACTGGGATCGAAAATCGAAAAAAAAATTAATTCTTTGCCGACTGCCATCAGTGGCAGTTGGCAAAGAGCCTTTGCCGACTGCCAGGGAGGATGGCAGTCGGCAAAGAATTTCTGAGAAAAAAATCAAAAATAACCTTTGCCGACTGCCAGGGAGCAGAGCAGTCGGCAAAGTATTTTTAAAAAAATTAAAAAAAATAATTTTTTGAAAAAAAAAATAATAGACCTTTGCCGACTGCGTCACATGGTGGCAGTCGGCAAAGGGAAAAAAATAAAAAAAAAAGAAAACGTCGCCTTATCCGCTCGGCCCGCCCTCCCTCCCCAAAATCCCGCCCGCCGTCGCCACCCAGGCCGCCCCCGCGCCCTCCCCCTCCCCCGCGCCCCTCCCCTCTCTCTCTCCGCGCCGCGATCCCGTCCCTCCTC